>NC_000079.6:106405046-107117546 GCF_000001635.26 Mus musculus | reverse complement strand
TTAAGTAGACACTAAGGAATTATGGGAAGGGGGTGTGGTCTCCATGTGTGCTGGCTACTCTTGGTTGTCAACTTGACTACATCAGCAGTTAACTAAAACTCATGAGGCTGGGTGTACCTGTAAGGACTTTTTTCTTAATTAAATTGTTTGAAGTGGGGAGACCCACCTTTAATAAGGATCTTCTCATTCTCACTGACAAGTTTATTCCTTAAAAGGCACTAGTGTCTGCTTCTCTGGGATTCTGATATATACTGGAGACCAGCTGAGACATCCAGCCTCGTGGACTGAACAACTACTAGAGTCCTGGACTTTCATTTGGTAGAAAAGACATTGTTGGACTAGCTGTAAACCACGCTAATAAATCTTGTATATATATATTGGGTTTATTATATATGTATGTGTATGTATAAATATATATATATGTATGTTAGATTTTATATATATACATATATACACACATACATATGTATATGTATATATATCCTGACTAATATACAATGTGAAAGATAAACACTCTTCTCTACTACTAGATATAAGAGGAAATGACTTTAAATGATGAGACTTTGTGTTGTGGGGAATGATATCACAAAGTGGAAACCAAGATCAACTATCTATAAGGACTTTTAACTGCAATAGACATTAATCAACTGAGCAATTAACATAGAAGTTTACTGAAAGATAATTGGTGAGCCACATACTTTCCAGGAGGCCCAGAAAATCAGACTTGGAACTCACACTGCCAGAGCAATGTTCTCAATCTCACTGCAGAGAATTGGTCTTAAGACATTAGCCAGGCACAGTCGGACACGCCTGCAATCCCAGCCCTTAAGGAGAAGTGCGAGAGGACCATGAGTTCTACTTAGCCCAGCCTGAGCTGTACAATGAGACAGAAATGGAGGAGAAGGAAGAGATTGGCTCTGGGTGAGGAAGAAGAGGAGGAGAGGGAAATGGCAGGGGTGAACGGAGAGAGAGAAGAGACAGCAAGAAACAGATCCAGAGGGGAAGGAAAGTGGGAAGAAGAGAAATAGAGGAGGGGAAGGTGGGAGGGACAGAAGAGGAGTAGAGCGATGAAGAAGGGAGAAAGGCAGGAGGAGAGGAAGAAAAAAAGGAGATAAAGAGCAGAAGGAGAAGGGGGGCCAAGATGGAAGCAGTGGGAAGACAGGGAAGCAAGAGGGGAAGAGGAAGCGGAGCGTGGTGGCGCACGCCTTTAATCCCAGCACTCGAGAGGCTGAGGCAGGCGGATTTCTGAGTTCGAGGCCAGCCTGGGCTACAAAGTGAGTTCCAGGACAGCCAGGGCTATACAGAGAAACCCTGTCTTGAAAAAAAAAAAAAAAAAAAAAAGGGGAAGCAGAACGAAGGAGAAAAGAAAGGAGTCTGTGTCTCAGTGGGGGACATTTTACTTGGTTTACACTGCCAACACCAAACACCAGAGACAAGGTTGCTGGATCTGCCACAGGCATCAGCAGCATCGCCTCCTCCTGACACTGCGATACCCACACTGCTACCACCAACGGCTTCCTCGCGGCTCTCCCCGCATACAGCTCCATGCCCCAAGACCAAGCCCTGTACAGATTCATCTGTCTGGCAGAACCCACGTCTTGAACTCAGGGCGGCTGGAAGGGCCATCTAGCCTTTTTATCTGTACAGTGAACGGCAGCAGAAAAGCAAAGAAATGTCACCTACCTCGGGATTGAAAAGGGTGAATGAAAGGTTTGAGATATCAGACAGTCGGTTTACGTTAACAATGGTGTTCTGCACATCTGAGAAAAGCAAGAGGGAAGTCAGATCCTCGGTCCTAGAATAAATGGGGGCTAGGGTTCAACGTGGAGGGAGAGGTGAGGACAGAACAAGGTTGGGTTTTGATGTTTTTCCTTAAACCATTTTTTCCCCAAGTAAAATATTTGTAAATTGAGTAGTGGGGACTTTCTTTCTCTTTCTTTCTTTCTTTCTTTCTTTCTTTCTTTCTTTCTTTCTTTCTTTCTTTCTTAATATTCATCTGTTTTTTCCTTTTTTATTAGATATTTTCTTCATTTACATTTCAAATGCTATCCCCAAAGCCCCCTATATCCTACCCGCATCCTGCTCCCCAACCCACCCACTCCCACTTCCTGGCCCTGGTGTTCCCCTGTACTGGGGCATATGATCTTCGCAATACCAAGGGCCTCTCCTCCCATTGATGGCCAACTAGGCCATCCTCTGCTACATATGCAGCTAAAGACACATCTGGGGGGGAGGGGGGTACTGGTTAGTTCATATCATTGTTCTTCCTATAGGGTTGCAGACCCCTTTAGCTCCTTGGGTACTTTCTCTAGCTCCTTCATAGGGGACCCTGTGTTTCATCCAATAGATGACTGTGAGCATCCACTTCTGTACTTGCCAGGCCTTGGCATAGACTCACAAGAGACCTGGGTCCTGTTAGCAAAATCTTTCTGGCATATGCAATAGTGTCTGGGTTTGGTGGTTGTATATGGGATGGATCCCCAGGTGGGGCAGTCTCTGGATGGTCTTTCCATCCATCTCAGCTCCGAACTTTGTCTCTGTAACTCCTTCCATGGGTATTTTGTTCCCCATTCTAAGAAGGAGCGAACTTTCAAATGAACTGATACTGATACTGCAGAGTATTGATTTGACAGCTTGAGCCAGTTCTTACATTCCCAATCGGTGGGGCCACACTGGACTAAATTTTTTCTCAACATCTTTGTTATATGGTGCAGTTGGACTCACTAATGCTGGGCCAGTGAGCGTTACTAGTAGATACAAATGACGATGGATAACCAGCGAAGTTTGTTGTTCAACTCCAATTCTCAATGATACACATCATCCATCAGGGATCCAGTCAAGTCAGCATGAATCTTCTAAAACTCGTAATATTTCAGATGACCACAACACCACTGTTAGAATACATCTGCCTTCATCCACTCAACAGGCAGTAAACACTCCGTCATCTAAAGAAAGTTTACAATGTAAGGAGATACATACGTAAAGGGGTCAACTAAGAGACTGTAAAGCGAGCGTCTGGAGTTGCCAGAGGTCACGGTGGAGACCCTGAGCAAGCACGGGCTTGGGAGAGAGGATCGTACGCACTGGGTTCAACCCTCGTAAGGAATGTATAGTAAGCATACATTTCACCCAATGGAAGGACTCGATAATTTCTAGGGCCAAGCTTGCAGGTGCCAAGGTGCAGCAACCCTCCAGGAGCCCCCAGAGCCACGACCTGAGGAAAGGAAAGCACGGGCCAGGAACAGAGCAAGCAAGCATCGCTGCTGGGAGTCACACAGTGTTCGTGAGCTGTAGACTCCAAAACTAGCACATATGTGTGCCGTCTAGACATGAAGCGGAGGCAGGATACCACCAGACGTCCCCAGATCCACAAGCACTCCACAAGCAAACAGCTGGAGCAAAAGGACGCTTGTCTAAAATCAGAAGCCTCTTCCTTCAAGATGTCCCTCTTGTGCCCTCTAGTGACAACGTTTGGCATTGCGCTTACTGCAGAGAGAAAGTTGCTTCTTGGTCCGCTACTGCAGAGGAAGATGAGGTAGTGAGTTGATAATTGATACAGTACAATAAAATAAGCCCATGAAAGTGGTCAATACATTCCATGTTCAAACATCTCCATTTGTCTCAAATATATCAGTACAGTTTATAGAACTTTATTTGTAAGCCAGGAGCAGGAGCCAATCCGTCGTAAATTTTATATGTGTATATATTGGGGGGCGGGGGGGGGGGGGAGAAGGTGTATTGTTTTGTTTTGAGATTGGGGTCTCATGAGACCCAGGCTGGTCTTGAACTCCAAAGGCAGCCAAGGATAACCTTAAACTCCTGATCTTCCTACTTCAACCAGCCAAGTGCCGAGAGTACAGGTATACACCACCACAACTGACTCCAGTGTTTCCACCTTAAGGATATTCATCTTAGGAGAATTTCAGTCCATTGCTCTACAGACTGAGTCACTTTGTAGATTTGCCCATCTCTTACTGGAGCTGCTTTTTCTTTTCCTGTTCCCTCAACCCCTTGCGAATCGAAAGTTGGGTCTACAGGGGTGGTTAGAGTCCGGTGTTTTAAAAAGAACACCCGCCGGGCATGGTGGCACACGCCTTTAATCCCAGCACTCAGGAGGCAGAGGCACGTGGATTTCTGAGTTCGAGGCCAGCCTGGTCTACAGAGTGAGTTCCAGGACAGCCAGGGCTATACAGAGAAACCCTGTCTCGAGGAAAAAAACAAAAAAAACAAAACAAATTAAGAAGAACACCCCATGGCCTACTGGTTCTGCTCTTTCTACTGCACCTCATTATGGGCACAGTATTGGTTCCCCAGTGTTTCATGTGAGAGAGAATGCATGTGAGTGCATGTTTGTGAGCACATACGTGTGCAGCCCGTAGGTCATCCACCCATCACTCTCCACCATGTCTCTTTTCATATATGTCTGGGTGAATGTCTGTGTACCATGTGCAGGTAAGTTTCCATAGAAGCTGGATGAGGGCATCGTATCCCCTGGAACTGAGGTTTCAGGAGGTTTTGAACTGCCCAGTGTGGGTGCTGGGAACTGATCTCAGGTGCTCTACAAAAACAAGTGTTCTTCACTGTTGAGCGCGCCCAACTGGCCAAGAAGAACGACGCTGCAACAGGATCCTTCTGCACACATTTATTCAGTCCTGTTCTTGTTTATATCTCCCTTGTTTATATCTCCCTTGTTTATATCTCTCCTGAACCCTGGGCCTCTCACTCTTTTATACTCTCAGTTCCCATCCATGCACAGCAGGCCACGCCACCTCACCAGGCACGCAGCTTCAGCTAATCAGGGCAGCAGGGGCATATCTCCATCAAAATGGATTCACCGGTATCCTGGTACACATGCGCAGCTCTCAAGATGTTTGTGGCTTATATGAGGAAGTCAGGTGCAAGTCATATGACTTAGCTGCAGTCCCTGGCACCTTTGGGACTGCCACCACACCCGCTCCTCACATTGAGCCATCTATCCAGTCCCCAAATTAGTTATTTCCAGGTAAGATCTCACATTAAACCTGGAACTTAGTAACTCAGCTAGATTGACCTGCCAGAAAGATCTAGGCATCCCCCTGCCTCCATATCCCGAGCTTTTGTCCCCGCTGGCAAGAACACACTCAGGACAACCGGAATCTTCTGCGGCAAAGCTTTTATTGCTTACTTATCAGGAGGGAAGACCCCGAACCGGGAAAATGGCGCTGCTTATATAGCCCGCAGCGTGACGTTTCAGCACCTGATGTGGTGTGACAGCTCCTGATTCGTTGCTCGCCCATCACCCCATTACTACGCCGCGAGATGGGCAGTGACTAGGCGTGAGTTCACTCTTGCACTTGCGCATAAGGCTTGTTTACTAGTTAGGCGCAGTGGAAGCCAGCGCCATCTTATAATGGCGATTGCTCACTGCACGCACGCGATTGCTCGCGGCAAGGCTCTCCACACCTCTACCTCCCTAGTGTTTGGATTATGTGATTACACCACCATACCTAGCTTTTAACAGACATGCCAGGGATATAAACTCAATTCCTTAAAACTTGCACAGTGAGCATGAAACACTTCATGGATGACGTAATGCTGGCCCCATAGCCAACTGTGAAAGCCAAGGTTGCCTTCTGCAATGAGCTAGTATATATTAGGAGGAGCTCAGAAAATACTGTTTGTTCCCAAGCAACTGTTTGCAGATCCAACTCGTCACTGGGAGATTCAAAATGGACATTTCTGAATGCAATCTTTACCTCTCTGTCAGTTGGCACTCTTTTGTATATTTCCTTCCTTCAAGTGGAAATAAACCCTACTTTTCCTAAAACAGAAAAATGCATTTTCAGAGTAAAGAAAAGTCAGTTTGGGCTGGAGACAAAGATCTACTTTGGAGAAGACCTCAGGATACTGACGCATGCAGGGATGACAAGAGAGCTCTTCCCAGGAGACCTATGACAGGGGTGGCAGGAAGCTGGAGGGACACCAACATAAGCCATCCACTTAGCAGTGTGCCTTTGAGGACCCAGAGCAAGAACTCCTGTTTGTCACTTGATTATCTTTCCAGTCACCTTCAGCATGTTGGCTGCAGCATATTGATGCTGACTTGAAAGAAGTGGCTGTTTCACCCACAACCAGCCCTGCATGTCTAAGGAGAACCAGGACAAAGAGGCTCCCTGGGCTGCTGTGTGTGAAAACGCTCACAAAACTTCACGTGCAAACAAACGGGAGACGTTCTTCTGTCCTTCTGCTCTTATACAGCTTTATTTCCTCAATAATGTAATAATCCACTGAGGATCGTTAAATTATTAAATAATTAAATAGATTTTTAATTAAATAGATCCCAAATAGACTGCTAAATAATTTAATGACCTACTGGGAATCATTAAACAACCATCTCATTTAAAATATGAGGTCCAGGTCTGGAGAGATGGCTCAGTGGCCAAGAGCAATTACTGCTCTTGCAGAGGACCAGCGTTTGGTTCTCAGCATCCACACTGGGTAGCTCACAACCTCAAGGAACTCGTTACAAGGGACCCCAAAACTCTTTTCTGGCACTTCATATATGTGACATACACTCACACAGATGTACACACATGCACTAAAATAAAAATAAAGAAAAGAAAAAACTTGATATCTTCTCCTAGAACCTGAGCTCTGATTCATATGTACTTAATGTTGGTTCCCCCCACCCCCCAGTGACAAGATGTCTTTCTTCTACACAAGGACCTTATTAAAAAAAAAATTTTATTCAGTTTTCTTCCCGATTGCTGCCCGCCTCCCAGCCCCCTCCCCCCACGGTCCCTTTCCTCCTCCCCTGCCCCTTCTCCTCTGAGAGAATGGAGGTCTTACCTGTATATCTCCCCACCCTGGCACATCAAGTCTCTGCAGGGCTAAGCACATTCACTGAGGTCAGACAAGATGACTGAGTTAGGGGAATGGATTCCACAGGCAACAGCTTTAGGGATAGCCGCTGCTCCAGTTGTTCAGGATCCAATCCACCTGGAGTCAGAGCTGTACATCTGCTACAAATGTGTGTGTTGGGGAGGGGCTACTTAGTCAAATTATGATCTCTAGAACCACATGAAATGCCTTGTCTAGTTGGAAAGCAAGTTAAGAATACTGGGATGAGACTTAGGACTTGAACTCCTGGGCCAGAAATGCACGCATTCCTGGAATGGAGCTTACAAGTCTCCAGTGTTACAGAAAAGGAGAGTAGCAAAAGCAGGAAACGTCTAGGTTGTGGCCTCAGCCCTCAGGCTCCACACACAACCGTGATAAGTTTACAGTTCAATGTCCTCTTTCTAATTATATCGTTTGCAAAACTTTATTTTTCTAAATAAATAAATAAATAAATCCTAATTTTTATACAGATATGTGAAATTCCTTTTTCCACCCAATTCATAAGTATAAGTTAGTTAGTTCACTTGAAATGGGTGAACGGACATTTTAAAGGAGTAACATGACATGTAGGGCTGGGGATATGGCTTGGTGCTGGAGAGCTTGCCTGACAAATACATTTGGTTGGTTGATTGGTTGATGTTTTTAAGATTATATGTATAGGCTTTTCCCAGCTTGGTTGGCGACATGTCCTTGCTGTTCAGAATTTACAGCTTAAATCCTACACTTAGGAAGAGTAGACTTTTATATAGTCCAACCAGGCTACTCCCAAATGACAGCCCTGGATGGATCCCCATGTCCTCCAGTGCAGATGATGCTGAGTTGTCCTTTCTTGCTGGCCTTTCGGCTGCTTCCCAGATGCATTGCTATTATGCTCTTTCACGGTCCTCACAAAGGTGAAGAAAAACTTCCTCTGAATATAGCGTGATACTGAGATGTGACCCCTGGAATCTGAACCTGCTGGTTTGTATGTGATTGAATTTTCAATGAGACTACCCCCATGGGCATTCATAGTCTCAACACCACAAGAAGAGAGATGATAAAGAGACTCAAAGGAAACCCAGCAGCCCTCAGGTTGCAAGGCAGCCAGTTCCGAAAGAGTCCCTGAGCCGAGGCAGACTTGCGGGTAATCTACAAGAAGATCTCATTCTCATGTGAAGCCAGTGTTCAGAATAGACGGCGGGCCACCAAAACCCCACCAAACCAGTATGGGGAGCTCTCCCAGCTCCCAGGGACCTCCACTGCTTCGCGTGAGGACGTCCTTGTTAGTGATTTAGTGCTGTGTGCTAACTTATTCCCAAGTTTAGCATTGTAAACAGTGGTAAACATTTCTCATTCTCAGAGCCTCTGGGCCAAGTGGTCTCTGCTCTGAATATCTCGTGAGGTTGCCATGAAGTTGGGAACCGTGTATAGTCATCTGAAGTCTTAACTGGGGCTAGAGGGTCTGCTTCTCAACCCATCCCCCACCAAAGCTAAGCAGCAGTGGTTTGCATGACCTTTAAGGAAGACTAACATGTAGCTACTGACCACACTGATCAGAAGCCAGTACCTAAATTCAACCCACACTCAAGGTGGGGGAAAGGGGGGGAGAATTGGCTCACTTTTTAGAGGAAAGAGTATTAAGTTACGGGGAGAAAAGGACACACACTTTTCATATACATACATACATATATATATGTATATATATATATGTATATGTGTATATGTATATATATATATATATATATATATATATATATATATATATATATATATATGGCTTGTTTTACCTTACATACTGTCCTCATGGTTCCAATTTGTAGTGTGAGGCATGATTGTTCAATGGTATCCTGACGAATGTGTGTGCCACATTTTGATTATGCATTCTCCTGTTGATGGGTATTTGGGTTGCTTCCACCTCTTGGCTGTTGTGACTAGCACTGTATGAACACGGATATAGAAGCCTTTCTCTGTAACGCTGCTTTTGATTGCTCTGGATCTACGCCCACCCACGGCATTGACAGCTCAGGTGGAACCTCCACTGTTTTCTATGACTGTACCATTTTCAATTCCTATCCATGGGGCCCAAATGGTTCAATTTCTCACATCTCTGCCAACCCTTGTTTTGTTCTGTTTTCTGGTTTTTGAACAGCAGCTGCCCTAATGGATGTGATATAATATCTCATTGCAACCTTGATTTGCATTTCTCCAGGGATTAATGGCGTTCAGCATCTTTTCATGATCATCAGCCACCCACATGTCACTGTCAAATGTCCACTCAAGTCCCTTGTCTGTTTTTTTAAATCTGATTGTCTTTGCTGGTGGCATTGAGCTATCTTGTCAGAACATCTATCCAACAAGCTGTTGTGACAACAGAGGAAAATCATGCATACAAGGCACATAATCTTCCACGGAGCGGAGCGTTCACTCTATGGTTTCGCTGTCTCGGGATCCTGTGTTAAATGATGCTATGCTAATACTGCAGGGGAGGCTGCTTTAAAACTGTGTTATGCAAATATGAGCTCAGACTAAAAGTCCATGCACAAAAATGTTTTAATATTTTTCCCAGGGTTTCCACACTTAAATATATAAATCCTTTCCTCTTCAGACTGCATTCTGTGTCTCAGCTATAATCCACCTTTTCTCATTTTATTTCAAGTTCTATCTCAAAAAAAAAAAAAAAGGCAGCCAAAATGAATGAGAACAGAGGTAGAAACAATAGTTAATTTTGCTAAGGCAAAGTCAGAATAGGACCCATTTAAAACGAACACAGTGAGGAGGAAAGCTGCAATGAATTGCGCTGCTGAAAACTCCGTGGAGAGCCAGACTTTCTGCTCCTTCCGAGAATATGAGTGATGCTGAAAGATTAATAACGTTTGGATAACATTAATTACAGTGATGCTATAAACGCTGGTGTTCCGGTTGCCATAACAACCCACTATATGTTGGTTTCCTAATGACATTTCCAACAAGTACTGAGGCGAACAGCCTCACTTCAAGAACTCAGACTGCTGTCACTCAGCCTTTCCAAAATTGAATTGTTTTGTTCTTAAAGAGGCAGAAATATGTCACCATCTTCGAAAATATTCTCAAAATTGCAGGGAGGAGATGATACACATTCCTATATGATTAGAGAGTACTCGGGGAAAGGAAATATATTTTGTTTTTAATATAAAATGAACACATTAAAGAGAATTTTTAAAAAGAGAGAAGAAAAGGGGGGAATTTGGGCTTTGTACTTTTAGTAGACTTTTTTCTTCGGGAGTTATTTAACAATAAAACCCATTCTAGAAGTGTGTGCTCTTATTGGTGTCTTAGTTAGGGTTTCATTGCTGTGAAGAGACACCATGACCAAGACAACTCTTATAAGGACAACATTTAATTGGGGCTGGCTTACAGGTTCTGAGGTTCAGTGTATTATCAAGGCAGGAGCATGGCAGCATCCAGGCAGGCATGGTGCAGGAGGAGCTGAGAGTTCTACAGTTTCATCTGGAGGCCTCTAGGAGAAGATTGACTTCCAGGCAGCTAGGGTGACGGTCTTAAAGTCCACCCCTACAGTGACACACTTCCTCCAAAAGACCATACCTACTCCAACAAGGCCATACCTCTTAATAGTGCCACTCCCTGGGTCAAGCATATACAAACCATCACAACTAGTCATTTTATCTTCTCTCCATTCTCTCTTCCCTTTCTCCTTTCTTCTTTCTCCCTTTGAATGGACTCTTGGAAGCCTTGCCCAATCTATACCCACCCTTTAGGCATTGCCCAGCAGCTATAAGGAAAGAGCACTGTCCACTGGCTTTTTTAGATTAGATTTTAATGTTTCTAGAATACGTTAGGTACATAATATCGCTGTCAGAAAGCATAGCATGATTCTAACAATTGTATTTCTAAATTCCTGCTCAGCCCGCAGACTACTCTGCTCCTGCCATCTACTGACTCCCTTCCCCACCGATGAACATGAATCCCTGGTCGAGTCAGAAGGGGCCACCATTACTATCTCATCCACAGCAAGTGAGCTGCATCCGAAGTGTCTCTCATCCCCTCTCCCTCTCTCCCTGTATCTCTGCCTGTCTCTGTCTCCCTGTCTCCCACACCCCACCTCTCTGTGTGTGTGTTTGTGTGTGTGTGTGTGTCTGTCTGTCTGTCTGTCTGTCTGTCTGTCTGTCTGTGTGTTCCTCTCCACTAAAGCAAAAGCTGAACATCTGAAGTGTAAGAGCGTTTAAAACAGAATGCTGAAAGCCTGTAGTCACACTATGCTCCAGGACCCTGAAGGGGAGCCGCCCATCCATCCCTTTCACTCTTCACCCGTACTCAGTCTGTGATGCTTCCCAGACAGTGGCGCTGTTGTCACTCCAAGTCAAGCCCAGTCCATGATCTACAAACCCTGCTCCTCATGCATTGCCTGTGTCTCCTCGGGATGGGGAGGGTGTGGAGAAAGAGAAACAGTCGAAACTTCTCATGAGAATGTAAAAATAATATAAAACCTACAGTATATAGTGTGAAGGGGCTGAGAGACAGCTCAGAGCAATGGGTCAAGGTGCTGGCAGCCAGGCCTGATATCCTGAGCTTAATCCCCAAGATCTACACAGTGGAAGAAGAAAACCAACTCATATGAGTTGTCCTCTGACCTGTACACATGTGCTATGTGAACTCCTACACACCCACACACACACACACACATACACACACACACACACACACTCACTCACACACACACACTCTCACACACTCATACACACTTTCACACAAGCGCCCACACACTCACACTCACACACTCACCTCACATACACATACACTCACATTCACACAAACACACATGTGCACAAAATAAATAAGTAAGTAAAAGTTTTTAATTTTTTGTTTGTTTGTTTGTTTTGTTTTTTAAGAAACTAGCCTGGAAGTTCATCAAGAAATTCTACTTTAACTGCTCTCTATGATCCAGAGCACCTAGGCAGAGCCGCAGTACTCATAACAGCCAGGAGGTGGCATCAACAGACAAATGAAGAAACAAGGTATCTACAAACAATGGAATATTAGACTCAGAAGAAAAGGAATTCCTGTCATATGCCATGACATAGAACACTAAAGACATTTTGTTAGATAAAACCATCCAGGCACAAAAAGTCAGATGTTGCAAGATACTATTTACCTAAAGTATCTAAAGTAATCAAATTCACAGAAACAGGAAACAGAATGTTGGCTACCATGGAGCAGCTATGGGGAGAAAGGAGTAATTTTTAAATGGGTTTGGAGTGTGTGTTTTGCATTATGCGAATGTTTGGTAGATCTGTTGTATAGTAACGTGAATAGCATTATTGAATTGTACACATAACAATGTAAAATGGTGACTTCTGTATTTTTGCTTCTTTTACCACAATGTTTAAAAATTAAACATTAAACTAAATCCATGGGTCACATAAAATTTCATCTGAGGACAGGCCACATCTATGAAAATAGATCCGTAAGATTATGATGGGGCTGAAAAAATTCCCATGACCCAGCAACACAGTGGCTGTCACGACGTCTTAAGGGTTAGGGGTGCGGCTTAATGGTAGGAATTCTTACCTAGAATATTCAAAAACCTGGGTTCTGGCCTCAAAACTGAACACAGACATTTCCCATGTTGTGGGGGTTTGAGAGAGGGCTCAGCAATTACCAGCACTTGCTGCTCTTTTGGAGGACCCAGGTTCACCCACACCAGTGGTTCACAATACTGGTGATCCCAGTACCAGGAGAACTGACAGCCTTTTCTGGCTTCAAGGGTACCTGCATTCACACAGTACACATACAGAGAAGCAGGCACACGCATACACATGAGATAAAATAACCGTTGCTTTTAATATTTTACTAGCACAGATGAGTGTCATGTCTATCGCTTATTGACTGAATGGAGAGCTCACATAGAGTGATCTACTGTTCCTGTAAGAATGTCCTACAATGTTTGCACATGTCTGTGCAGAGAGAGAGAGAGAGAGAGAGAGAGAGAGAGAGAGAGAGAGAGAGAGAGCTGTCTGCTCTTCCTGCTTTGAATCCCAGCATCCATGTTGGTTAACAACCATCTGTATCTCCAGCCCCAGAAGACCTGGCACTTTCTGTTGGCCCATAAAAGCACTTCATGCATATAGTACCCTGACATACATGTACACAACACACCCATACAAAAGAAAAAAAGAAAAAAAAGGAAAAATTGTCCAGCCACGGAGTTTTCAGAAAGTGTCCCCTCATTAATAAGCACACAAATGTGTGTGGATGTATTCTGGGACGGATCTGGGCTACACAAGGAAGTTGGGGCAAGAGTTTAACACCACAGTTCTCCAATTGTCCCTACATTCCCTTTAGGACTGGGAGAAGTGAATCCAGCTGGTTTAGTGTCCGTAGCAGGAGGGAAACCTTGTATTTTGTTACTAAATTATATGCAGATTTTAGTTAGCACTTCCATAAGATCAAGGTTTATTTTCGTGTAGAAATGGCATTTTAATTATCATCAAAGGGAGAATCAAGTATTCCTTTGAGAGGGACTTCACAGTAGAATCATAGGGTTGCTAGGTGCTTATGAAAGTGAGTACACAGAAAATGACTTAAATGAGCCAACACCAAAAAAAGCAGGCTAATATGGAATCATACAGGCAAAAACATTGAAGGATTATAAAACTCTAAACTCTCAGGGCAGGAGAGATGGCTCAGTGGTTAAGATCACTCCCTGCATCAAAGACCTCCACATAAAACCAGAGACACTGAAAGTGGGGAAAAGCCTCAAAGATATGGGCACAGGGGAAAAATTCCTAAACAGAACAGCAATGGCTTGTGCTGTAAGATCAAGAATTGACACATGGGACCTTATAAAACTGCACAGCTTCTGTAAGGCAAACGACACTGTCAATAGGATAAAAAGGCCACCAACAGATTGGGAAAAGATCTTTACCAATCCTAAATCTGATAGGGGACTAATATCCAATATATACAAAGAGCTCAAGAAGCTGGACTCAGAAATTCAAATAACCCTATTAAAAATGGGGGTTGTGGATGTGCTATTAAGGATCAGCCCTTAGTGAGGCTTTCTTGGGTTAAGGTTCAGGGTCAGGCTCAAAGGTTCTCAAATGAGGTAGGTGGCTATTGTTACTCCCATCAGTCGGGAATAAGACCACCACCACAGTTTAAAACCAAATCGTAAACAATCACACTTTGCAAGGGCTTAAAAAGACAAACCTGCAAGGCTATTGCAATTCCCGTTAAAGGTGAGCATAAACCCAGACGTATTTCCTGCCTATGAATACTCCCGCACCTACATTCAATCAGGGGTGAGAATACATCCTGAGGTATTTTCTGCCCACGAACCTCCGGCCTACCTGTGATCAACCACATCTGGTGCAGGCGAGTGAAACTTGTTTAGAGAAATGAAAACATCAGTAACCTCCGGTGTCTAATTTTCGTTCTCACACTGTGAGGGGGAGCAGCGATGAGGACGCACAGGGTCCATCTGGGCAGGTATGCGCCTGCTCTTGTAGCGCCACACCCATAGGGAAGCAGCTTTGAATGTGAGGGCCACACCCACAGTCTACACTCTTTAGCCTCTGCCTTCCTCCCTACCAATTCAGCTGCTCCCTCCACTTATTTTGTTTCATTTTGCTTTTAATGTTTCCCAACACTGATTCCCCACTATTCTATGTAGCTGAGGATGACTTTAAACTTCTGTCTCTGTCTCCCAAATGCAGGGATGCCATCCATGCTCGGGCACACCAGCTTGCTTGCTTGCTTGCTTGCTTGCTTGCTTGCTTGCTTGCTTGCTACTTTGATTCTGGACTTTTCTGAGTTTCTCTTGTTGGCTGCTGTCTCTGACACATCTGGCTGTCATCCATGAGTGGTCTAACCTCCTGGGCAGATACCCATTATTAGATCTATTTTAAATATGATTGCCTTAGGCCAAGTGACAAATTCCTAATCAGTCGCTCACAGTCAGTTATCGGGATCAGGTGACAGAAGGCCTGCCACTGGGCTCCAGAGGTAAAATCTGCGCATGTCCACTACCGCATCAGTCACAACAGAGTGCAAGTTTTTCTTCACAGTCTAGTTCCCTGCAGGACACTAACCCTAAGACCGGTAATGGCATCTTCCTCTTCACACCTCCAGCACAAAGCTGGTGCCGGGTAGGCTCTCAGTATAGCTCTGTCAAAGTTAATTGAGCCGACAGTAAAAGCAGACAGCCAAATTTGAATCGCAGGGATGATATTTCTCTGCTGCTCAATGAGTGCAAATTACTTGACCTTTCTGAACTTTCTCCTCCTATGTAGGAAGGTCTTTATTGCACGCCACAGAAATCCACTGTTACAGATTTCTTCTCAGATAACAAAAGATAAATGCACTTAATTTACAATATAAAAACCTTCATGATAAATATTAAATAAGACATCGGCATACATGTCGCCTCTCTGGCTGTACCTCTGCCATGTGTTGTAACTATGTGCAAATATGTGTTCCTTCCCATCAGAGGGTCCCAAAGAACGGGATCTGGGCTTCCCTAACTTCTGTATCCTTGTCTCCTCCTACGCTAAAGCTCTGCACAAATTAATAGTGTGAAAGGTCAGCAGATTCAGGTACCGCTTGTACTTAAAATCTTCACATTAGGGTTTTTTGTTGTTGTGTTTTACAAATCAAACACTGGTCGCATGAAGCATCATGCATACATTAAATTCAAATCTATCTATCTTCGACAATTCAGAATGCTGAACAGTTTCTCAGAGCAAATGAAATCGAGGCTCATGGGGATCCAGTCTTTCAGTGTGTGTCTCCATCTACTGTATTTACAGGAGAGTTGCTCCCTCTCAGAGTGACTTTCCTCAGCTTCTCTCTGCGGACAGTCAAGCCGCAGCCCTGGGATACGAGTGCATGTCCTCAGCAGCCACTAGGGGGCAGGCTAGCGTCTCTTGCAGAGTACTTACCCCCAAGGGCAAGTGAGTCTAGAGGAAACAGTAAATACACCAGTTGTGACCGCGTTGTTTCCAAATGGAAAAATACACGCGGGCATGTCCAGATTCTCATTTCGTATTCCTTTCGCTGGATATGTGATCCTTCGGCTCAGCTTACCTCTTGTTTTCTATTTCCTCCTTCCAAGTCTTTCTCCTACGGGTTGCAACAAATGAGCCTTTTTTCCCTTTGAGAGGCTTAACCCACAAAAACAAATCAGGAGGTGACACAAACACTGCATAATTTAGTTAGTGAAGGTTTGATGGCTGAGGTTTCATTTGGGTTTCTCTTAGAATAAAGCCTGATTTTTCTCAAGTTTTTCATGTATTAAACAGCTAGTCAAGATGAAGGGGAGACAGAGATTCAAAGAAACAAAATAAAAACAAACAAACAATGAGCGGGAAAGGGATGGGAGGTCTGTTATAGAGGGAGATCAGAGAATAAACAACTGCTGAAAGATAGCTTCAGAAAAGAAGTTGACCTGAGGGTCCTATTGGTCCATGCCAAGATATCAGCACCAGACAGACAGCTGTCTGCTGCTGGCTGGAACTTCCGCAATTGTGACAGCTGCTTCCTCATCTGGAATGAAAGTGATTTGGACTAGATAATCTTCTAACTCAAAAGTGGGTCTGTGCCAAACGAGGGAAAGCATGGGGTGGGTGTATAAGAAAAACTCTGGGAGACTCTGAGAACAAACAAACCGAGTGCAAAGCCAGAATTATCTACCAGAACACCTGCTTGCAGACACAGTATGTCCTCCCAGATAGAGCTCCGCCCCTACCTTGCCCCTGACCTTCCATCTACTACTGCAAGCCCAGGGGAGGTGGAAGGCCTCTGAGCCCCAGGAACTACGGAACAACGGGACTGGTGTAAGAGAACTGGTGTGGGCTGAGACTCTGAAGGAGACATTTTCAACCCTAAATGACAAACTACTAGCATTCTAACAAGAACTTGCTCTATCCTGGCTAGGGGAATATACACCCCTGGGGACTGGGTCGATCTTCTGTCCTGGGTGGTTTGAGCTGAGCTGCAGGTGTCCCTGTGAACATTATATGACATTTAGGAAAAGCCAGTATCTTTTGATCTTGCCTGCACTGTTGCAATTATACTAATTTCATAGCACCCTAATAGTCAACCAGGCTGTGGTTTCAAAGCTAATACTGTTCTCTAACATCATGATAACCGATTAATTACTATTTACCAAGCTCACATTTTCATGTTAATATTTCTGAGAGCTGTCTCCACATAATCACCATAATTACTGGTGATAGAGCTTCCACCCCTTAAAGTTAGATTACTTATAGCCAGTGTCCTTATAGGTGTAAAATATTACTTTACACATAAAATATACATGTATGTGAAAAAGTCAACATAAACTGCTACAAATTTGCTTCATCTGCAATTTCAAATATGCACCACTAGGGGGATGATGCTATTTAAATGGTCACTCTAGGGCTCAGTTCTAAAATGCAGATTCCTAGGCCTTGCGGACTTAAGAATTTTCTGAGTAGGAGGTTGTAAAATATCTGCCTTTTAAATAAATCTCCGGAGTGAATTTGAGGCATGCTGTCAGATATCAGTAATTAAACTCTTTCTAGCTCGTGTAACTGCCCTGCTCTCTCTCTCTACAGAAAAATTACCATCAAAATGAAATCCACATTTCTCGCAGCGGGCCTCAAGTCCCTATGAGATTAAAACTTAATCAGCTCTCCTAGGACCTCCGATGCTCTTCTCTCGCTGTTCTTTAGAGAAACCTTGGGGCTTTAGAGCGAAGTCGTTCCTCACCTCTAGCCCCCCATCCTCGGGACTGACTTCTTTCTCTTCTTTTGTGAGTCTGATCACCTATCACCTCTCCAGAGAGACTTTTACCCCTACCTCTTGCCTGATGTGTCAACAGCAGCTGGTGGAAGGAAGGCATGGGTTTCTAGAGGAAGACAAAATTAATGCAGACCCTTTCGTAGTCACCAAGCTGAGGCTCAGTGTGTGTGGTGAATGGATTCATGAATAGACATTTATTTTAATGAGCAGAATAATTCTAAGTGAAAAGTGAAACCCTTTCTTGATTAATTCAGCTAATCAATGGTTTTCTAAATATTTCTTTTTTTAAGGTTTTTTTTTTTTAATTTTATGTATGTGAGCACACTGTACTTGTAGAGATGGTTGTGAGCCTTCATGTGGTTGTTGGGAATTGAACTCTTAGAACATCTACTCAGTCCAGTCGGCCCCACTCAATCTGGTCAACTCTGCTCACTCAGTCCCTGCTCGCTCCAGCTCAAAGATTTATTTACTAATATGTATAGGTACACTGTAGCTGACTTCAGACACACCAGAAGAGGGCATCAGATCTCATTATGGGTGGTTGTGAGCCACCATGGGATGGTTGCTGGGATTTGAACTCAGGACCTGCAGAAGAGCAGTCAGTGCTCTTACCCGCTGAGCCATCTCACCAGCCCTAAATATTTCTCTTTATTTTGTGTATATGAGTGTTTTTGCCTACATGCTTGTATGTGCACCTTGTGCATGCTGTAGCCAGAGACCAGAAGATTCATGGATCCCATGAATCTCGGAATTACAGATGATTCTGAGATAGCATGTGGGAGCTGGGAACCAAATTAGTCTGGGTTCTCTGTAACAGCAGCAAGTGTTCTTAACCACTGATCATCTTTGCAGTCAATGGTTTTTTAAACGTTGTTTTCCACATGCAGTTCTTATCAAACCAGCAGTTTTGTGTACCGTGTACTATGCTAGTCACCGACTTAAGGACAAGTTTCACAACACAAAAAGGAAAGTTTATTCACAAGCAGCCCAGCGCCCATAGAAGGGCAAGACTCAACCTGTCTTCCTAAGGATAGCATTTAAGATAGCACTAGGATGAAGAAGTAAGGTGGCTTCAGGCACAGAAAGGTGACTGGAGAGAGGTAAAGCCATCAAGAATCTGAGTACACAAATGAAACTTCATGACACGATCTGAGGACGGGAGCTTTGGATCTGCTAACATCGAAAGACACCTGCGCAAACCCTAATGAAGTCAGTGGTTCCAACAAAAGCAACCTTCAAGCCTTGAAAAGTAATCCAGACAACTATGTCCCATAGGGTTGCTCTGTGCCAAAGCTAGAGAGAGAGAGACTAATAACGTATACTGCTCAGCTGTATTGGCCTCCACACTTTCAATTAAACTCATCTAAATGAAAGCAAGCCAACCTTGAAAGTTGGCCTTTCCCTTAGATTCAGGCACACACTAACTAACTATTGGTTTTAATCAGTGACAGACCACATACACACCAGTGGTCTGATAAGACTATATTGCCTGGTAAGACTGAAGCCATCTTGGTTTGTGTATGTATATTCCATGATGTTTGCACAATAATGAGATCTAAGGACATATCCCTGTCATTAAGCTCTGTGACTATGCACCCAACATTCACACTGGCCATCTTTGTCTTGCCTCCTGGGAATAATTTTCTACAGGAGAGTGAGGAAAGACACACCATAAAAGGACGCTTCCAAATGTTCACTGTTGTATGAATTTAAAGCTGTGTGCTCAACATATTTTATCACAATATTAATTATCTCATGAAAAATCATTTTAATAGAAAAATTCCAACAAGATCTTCAGGCATCATCTAAACCTAATGTAGTAACACAATCCATTTCCTGAGCATTGAAGACATTTGTTGTGTGGCCTTAAGACTCTTCTCTACCCTGCTGACCCTACTGTCTAAAATACTGACCTTACTGGAAACCGTCATATGAGTTTTCTTGGGCTCTGGTGTTTTGTTGTTTTGTGTCGTTTTGGTCTTGAGTTTGAGCCCATGGAAGCATCAGCTATAAATGAGAGAATGGGAGAAAAAAAGAAATTGGGTGTTATCATCCCCACCCTGTCTGTCCCAGTGGGTGACCAATGGATGCCTCCCCTGTACCTAAGACCACATCAGAGTCAAGCAGGCTTCTGTAACTAGTCCTCTGCAGGTCCTGGTAGCTGTCCGTTTCCTCAGCTCTGTAGGCCTGAGCTTGTCAAAGGCTCCCACCATTGCTGGCTCTGGGGTGTTTCCCTCAGGGCTTCCAACGCCTTCGTTCATCTTTCTTGAATCATGCCTTTCGCTTGGGCTATACTTATTACTTGCCTTGACCTCTGAGAGGTTTGCTGTTATCGCCTTCTAGTGAGAAATATACTCAGAGAAGCATGGCTTCTGAGGAGGCCGTTGTTATCTGGTTTTAACCACAAATAAGCCACTCCATCTGGCTTTTGAGTCGTTGTCCCCTCATTTCCAGAATTTTCAATAATGCTGAGCAGAGCCTCTGCCTCACCACCTCCCGGGAAGTCTTAACAGCCTGAAGCTCTCCACTAAAAGATTCTAGGATTTTCTTTTAGGGTACTTGTATTTTAAGCATGTGGGGTTAAAAAAAAAAAAAGAACCAGCTACTAATATATTCTTAAAGCTGACTCTCCCATACCACCTGTCACCCTATTTATTCTCAACACCCCAGGAGTGCGACGTTGCTTCAGGCAAGGCTGGTTGTGTGACCAAAATGTCAGCAACTGGGAATCCCATAAATAGCAGCAGAGAGGACAAATAGGATGACTCAGTGAAGCCCTTTGAGTCAGGCAGGGACTTAATTACAGGGCACCAAACCCATCATCTCTGACATCATCCCTGGACCTCACCTGGCCCACATCATGCATCTCGCTTCCTTTGAAGATGCGCAGTCATCCTCCTAGCTGCCATCAGAAGGTGCCGTGCCAGGACCAGAGGGTTCCTATAAGCTAATCATTGGTGTCCTTGACAATCGGTTCCTTTCTGAGACTGGCCGGATGCTCACAGTGTTAGCTAGCATCTACCTAGCTCGGGGCGCTTTCTTCTGTGGGACAGACAAGACAGCACTTTGGCTCCCTGCCTCCATCTCCACTATCACAAAGTCAGGGAAACTTGTCTAGCTATAGGCCTGTCATAAGGATCAAAGTCAAGTTGGCCAATTTCATGATATCATGGCAACGGAAAACTACAGCCATGGAAGGAGGATCAGTGGATCCCAGTTCAGAGATGGATAAATAGGTGAAGTACCGAGTATGTGGGGCAAGGAAAACATTCCAGATGATACTACAATGGTGGACGCTGATATGCACATCTGTCAAGACCCATACAGAGGAGCAAACATTAATGCAGACTATGGATTTCAAGCACATGTTAATTAAACATAATAATCTGTTTCATTACAATAGTTTCACATACATATATAATTTATTTTAATCATATTTTCCCACTATTACCCTGTTTTTCCCACTCCATGTGTCTACACCCCCTTCCCAATTACGGGCAATGGGTTTTTATCTAAAACGTATCAACCTAGGCTCATGGATTATAACAAGTCTCCCACACTTACAGGAGACGGTAATGGAGGAACTGGGAAGAGAGGGCAGGTGTGAGGGAAGCTCTGTGTACTTTATATAAACTGAACAGTGCTCTAGAGTACAAAAGCTTTGTGGGGAAGCCAAGTTTTGGATAAGATGCATGAAAGTGCTTTTTAAGACCAGCACCCAAATGATCTTAAAGACCTCGATTCTGACTTATCGTTCAGAAGGTTGCTAAGCTCTTTGCTGCATGACAAAGAGCCCCAAGGGACGCCCTGATGGCTTGTCATTGTAACTTACGGTCCATTGAAGATTCTGCCTTTTTTAAACTGCCCAATTGGGGAAGATGGGTCCATTCATAAAGTGTATGCTTCTGAACCATGAAGTTAAGTAGAGGCAGGCATGTTGGAACAAGGCTGTAACTCTAGCACAGGGGAGGTGGGTGTTGGTCCCCAGGGCTTGCCAATCAACCTGTGAGTGTTGAGTTCACTGAGAAATTCTATCTCCAAAGCCAAGGTGGGGAAGACGCAGGACATTGACCTCTGTGTACCCACAGGTACACACACACACACACACACACACACAGGTACACACCCAGGTAGACATGCACACAGGGAGAAACACAGGTACATACACACAGGTAGACACACACATACAGGGAAGGAGAGAGAGAGAGAGAGAGAGAGAGAGAGAGAGAGAGAGAGAGAGAAACTGCCCAGAAATGTTATCCTACAATAACCTTAAACATTGTGGTTTTTCACTTCCATCTCTGACTCACACCCTGCCCTGTATTTTAGCACCTGTATTTGATTACAGTCACATTTTTCAGCACTGACAAAGCCACGAGAAGATGTAGGTCAGGATTAGTGTCAGTTAGGTTGGAAGGAAACTTTTTTCGTTTTAAACTGGAGAATGTCTGCAACTGGCAGGGCTTTGTACAGTGTCTTGCTGGAGGGCTGTGTCAGCTATGAGCCCCACCCCCAACCCTGTGAGACTCACAAGTTACAGAGCCAGAAAGGGGAGGAGTGGGGTCATAATTAGCCACAGGAACATAGTAATGGCAGAACCGGAGTTCACACTCAGAGCAAAAGTTGCTAGAAGCTGTCCTCAGGTCTTGCCATGTAGACTAGGCAGCTGAGTTCAGCCAGTTTATTCTTGGATAATGGTGGTCAGTTGCATTCCTTCCTGGGTAATACATGTATTTTTGACAAGAGCCTTCAAAGCATTCGACAAAGATTTCCAGTGTTCCTGAAGTGCAACTGTTGGCGCGCTGTACTCGCAGCTATTAATAGACTTACTATGACCAAAAGAAATGCAGTCTGTGGTCAAATACCTAGGAAATGCCGCACACGACAGACCGCTTTGTGAACAATTAAAATGGACACTCGGTCTTAAAGGCTCTATGCAGCTGCCACTAAGAAAACCACTTAGCTTCATTTAACTCCACCATTGTCCCAATTTATTTGAGTATGGAGCGATTTGCAGAATAGTATACTTAATAACCTTTCTTTGAATTCTTGAACGGGAAGTTTTGACTTCACTAGAGGAAAGAACTGGTTGGGGAGTCACCACGGCATGGTTCTCGGAGGTTCTCATAAGGAAATGATCTCACGCCAGCCTTTCTGGTTCACTGGAGAGTGTCACGTATCTCACAGCAGCGCTCCCAGTTCAGCATCGCTGAGTACCCCATGCGCTTCACACCAGGACAGGGAACACATTTGCCCACATCCTGTGCTCGCAACTGTTCCACAGGATGCACACTAGATCCTGTTATCACTGTGTACAGCTTAAAAGGACTCCCAGCTAGAACCATACACAGTACGCGGTGAAAAACAAAGAGAAGCAGGTGTTAGAAAGAGCAGAATGGAGAATAGGATCTGATTTGTTTTGTTTTGTTTTGTTTTGTTTTGTTTGTCCAAAACAGGATTTCTCTGTGTAATGGTCCTAACTGTCCTGAAACTCACTTTGTAGACCAGGCTGACCTTGAACTCACAGAGATGGGCCTGCCTCTGCCTCATCCAAGTGCTAGGATCAAAGGCATGTGCCACCTCATCTGGTGAAAACAGGATCTGATACAAGGAAACAGAAAAACAAAGCAGAGTTGGCATGTCTTGCCTCCTTCTCACTGACGCTTTGTAGACTTCTATGCATTTAGACACTAAGTCTCTAATGAATGATCCTGGAAAGTCAGAGCACTTTGAATACTAATAAGATGAACAGTGTGTGCAAAGAAGAAAGTTCTCTGCAATACACAGACTGAAAGAAGTTACTGTTGGAAGTTTGCTCTCGTGTAATCATTGAGGACACTTTTCAAAACCACTCCCCATTTCAGGGTACAGAATGTCTGATCCCACCACCACCACCACCACCCAAAGTCTAGCTAAGGAATTCGGACAATGGGTTTGACATAGAGGATGAGAGCAAGTTCTGTCTGCACACATGCAAGTCCTGCCTGTGCACATGCAAGACTCTACCCAGAACAGCCCCACAGCTGTCCACCCTTGGTCCTGGCAAGGGGAGGGAACATTACCAAGAGGGAGCCTGCTATGAGCAGAATGAGGCTGGGCTGCCACTCCCTTGGAGTCTAAAGGAGGGAGCATTTCTGAGGCACCCAGAGGCCAAACCCCAACTGATAATAGAAGGGAAGGAACCAAAGAGTTTCCCATTTCAGTGGCAAGCCATATCGGAACATTGTTCTTTGAGGCTTTTATCTCTCTGGAAATCCCTGGTTTCAAGCGGACTTTCTTGTGCAGAGTAATACCCAGTAAAATTGGATGTGAGAGGCTGGGGAGATGGCTCAGTGGTTGAAAGCATTTGCTCTGGCAGAAGACCCAGATTTAGTTCCCAGCATCCACAGAGTGGCTCACAGCTATCTGTAATTCCAGTACCTAGGGAGCCTTTTTCTGACTTCCACAGGTACCAGCCATGCACATGGTATACATATATATACATTAAGGGAAAAAATATATGTATAACAAAGATATGAAGATATATTTGTTTTTGAGAATATCATCTGAATACAGAGGATATTTTGTGAGATCTCAAGCATAAATTCCACGAGGAAGTGACACATATCAAAACTATGGGTGCCTCATAGGACACCATAAACAAGGATCTCTCGTCCAAGGACAGACCAGGACAAGACTGTCCCGTGCAGTGGTTAGGAGCATGAACACCACGTGGGACAGACTTGTTATAGAATCTCAGCTTGCCATTTAATATCCGTGCATGCTGTTAAGTGTTAACGGACCACACGGCACCTTAGCTTGCTTCCCTGGAAAAGAGACCGAGAATCTTTCCCTCACATAGGGAGTCAATGTAATGACCTACAGATATGGAGAACATAATGCCCGACATACGCTAAGTACTCCACATACTGCTGCACTTGGAAGAGTCAGATTTCTCTCCAAGACTGGCGAAGGGGTAAGAGGCGAACAGACAAGCAGATGGAAGAGATGGGGAAAGAGGCTGTGTTCAGATGCTCTGTGAGTTGATAGAAAGTCTGTGGGCATCGGGGCACAGTTGGGAGGTACAGTGCTTGCCTTGATTTTGTCTCCAGCAGTGCCCCTTCACCCCCAAAAAAAACTGTTAAGGAAAATATAACTATAGCAGGAAACTTGACCTGTTCTCCACCCAAAATATCACTATGTACTTGTGTCCTTATCACGGCATTGAGCTGGTATGGCCAGAAGGTCCTCAGGAAACAGAAAAACAAAGTGAGGTTAAATTTGGAGAGAGTAACTTTACAGGGAGTATTACCAACAGCCTTTTATAACAGTGGCCAACTGTGGTTTTTGTCATCAAATGAACGTTTTATGACTATTAACTTCCGCAATAGTCTTAAATAGATTCCCGGCTGTCTGCACGTCTCACAATGTGTTCCCAAGGCACAGGGTCAGAGCATAATAGACAAGCCAGACCCTTCCCCATGTCCCCTGTACTATTGAAGTACAGGCTGGGGAGTGGACCATGGGCCTGTCCCTAACTTCCCAGTCCCCCCACTGAACTACTCGCAGCTGCACTCAGCCCGTGGGACAAAAGGGAACCCCTCCAGGATATTTTTATAAAACACAGTTATAAGATCAATGGGATAGTTTTGAATGCACTTGCTTACTAATGGGATTTTTTACAAGATGAGAATAAATGAGAAATTAGCCCGAATTTCCCCCAGACAGATGTTTTAAAGAAATCCAAGCCTTCTAAAATGCTACTTAGAATGTTTTTCTAAGCTAAAACAAAAAAATAAAAAACAGCAAAATTGCTCTTAGTTAAATGCTTAATGATAATTATTACCAATATATTCATTTCAGAGTAACTCTACGCCACAGTGTAGTTACTTTTTTGCATAGTGTCTGAGTACATTTATCAGTCATTAGAGTCCCTGAATTAAAGTACTAACGCAGTAGACTGATTTTATAGACGAGAGAAGCCAGTTTTACTTTTTTAGTATGTTATTAGAACCCCATGTTGCCATGTCTTCTCTCAAATATATTATTTGGTATTTGACCAAGTGGCCCTAACCAAAGAATATGATCTTTAATTAATACATTAAGCCTAGGGAAATAAACACTGTTAACGATCCTGCTACACCCCAGTTTCTAAGAGAATGGGGTGGACATAAGCCTATGCGCCTGGCGGATGGTGTTTCTACATGTTTAAGAGACTAGAAGGCTTTCTCTTTCCCTTCCATCCCAGACACTTGGGGAGCCACAGGGTACCATGCAGACATGGCCAAGTCCAAGAACTACAGCACACACAGCTAGTCCTGAAAGTGGCATAGAAGTGTCACACACACACACACAAACTTGGTCACAATGATATGACTCTCTTAAGAGTCACCCTCAAGTTCTTCAGGAACCTGCATTTGCCAAGAAGCACAAAAGAGGACCGAATGTCCAGGTAAGCCATGCCGATGCCATGCTGAAACCATCAAGGCCCTCATGGAGCCAAAGGAAGCTCAACTCAGCCACTGATTTGCTTCTGTCCAGGTCCACGATTGTGAATCAGATGTGGCTACATGAGTGTACTGGCTGGGTTTGTGAGTCAACTTGACACAAGCTGAAGTTGTCACAGAGAAAGGAGCCTCCCTTGAGGAAATGCCTCCATGAGATCCAGCTGTGGGGCATTTTCTCAATTAGTGATCAATGGTGGGAGCTCATTCTGGGTGATGCCATCCCTGGGCTGGTAATACAGGAGGTTCTATGAGAAAGTAAGCTAAACAAGCCAGGGGAAGCAAGCCAGTGAGTAACATCCCTCCATGGCCTCTGCATCAGCTCCTGCTTCCTGACCTGCTTGAGTTCCAGTCCTGACTCCTTTTGGTGGTGAACAGCAATGTGGAAAATGTAAGCTGAATAAATCCTTTCCTCTCCAACTTGCTTCTTTGTCGTGATGTTTGTGCAGGAATAGAAACCCTGATTAAGACAATGGCAAAAGTCACAAACTCTGCCAACCAAAGGCCAAGGCTCAAACCAAAGCCAAAACTGTAGTTCTCTCTCAGGCCCCATGGGAAGGCTTTTATTGGAAAATGTCAATGTGAAGAGAGATGGACTGGAGACTCCTGCTCACACTGTCTGCACACACTGTTTGCAAAAGGCTGGTGTCCCATACTGTTGTACAAATAACCATGAGGCTAGAACTGCTGTTTGTTTGTTTGTTTGTTTGTTTGTTTGTTTAAAAAGAAGTGAAGGCTGGCTTACATCAGCTATTTGATGAAAGAGTCCCACCAAAACCTGCTAAAGAACACAAAACCCATCCTTGGAGTGTGTTCTCATTTGTATATACAGGGTAGTACCAGCTGAAGAAGGCGAGAAGAGGAAGTTGCCTATATTGTTCACAAGGGGAAAAGTGTTTTAAAATGCATGTTTAATTTTTTTTTTTTAATTTTGGGTTTTTGGTTTTTTTTTTTTGAGACAAGGCTTCCCCTGTGTAGCCCTGGCTGTCCTGGAACTCAACTCTGTAGGCAAGGCTGGCCTAAAACTCAAGAGATCTGCCTGCCTCTGCCTCCCCAGGCATGTGTCACCATCACCCACTTAAAGTGCTATTTTTGATCAAAGCAGGCTACTAGGACAATAAGACAGAAAAGAATTTGGCATCCCAGACTACAGTAAGTGGAATGTGGGTCACATAAAATACTGAGCTCCAGTGAGTCTCACCTGGTCACTGAGTGGAAATATTTCCCAGCGCCCTTCAGTCTTTGCTAGTTTAGCCACATGGTTGAGTTTTCACCTTGACATCATGACACGTCCATGCCTATTATCCTAGGGAAAATGTGCACTAAGTGACATTTATTTGTAGACCCCCCAAAAAACATTAGGATTTTGTGCTAAACATCCGTGTATGTGACCTACATTCAGACAAATAGCTACTGACATTTTCTTCCAGAAAGCTCTTACTCCAAGGACGACAGTCAGCAACCGCAGCTCTGACGATGTTTCTGAAGCACAGAGCTTCACTTTCTAAAGAAGATCTTAGTTTTCTGCGAAATGCTAATTTTATCTTTCTAGAAAAGCACTTTGGCTCTGCCTTCATTTTTGGTTTCAGGCCTCATCTTTAGCAGCTTCAGCCATCGCTCTGGCCCATGGGTCCTGCCTTTAGAAACAAACCTGGGATTAGGGAGATGCGTCAGTGGGTAAATTGAGTCACCAGAACTCAGGAAAAGCTGAAGGCCCAAGTCACATGTCCGTAAGCCTGTTGAACTCAGGGCACAATGAATGAGAGGTGGAAGTAAGAGAATCTCCTGATATTCTGGGGCCAGCTGGACTGGTGGACAGAGGTGAACAAGAAGACGCCCTGTTTCAGCCAAGATGGAAGGTGAAGAACCAACACCCAAAACTGTCCTGTGACCTGCATCCCTACACTGTGGCTTGCGTGTGCCTGTGCACACACATATCATATACACATGAAGGAGGAGGAGAAAAATCTTTTTAAAAAGAGGGGGGAAAAAGTTCAGGAAATCAGTTAAAGGGACTTGAAATTATAAAGATTTTCCAACTGCTAACCAGGATCGTATTTTATTTTATTTTATTTTATTTTAAATGATCTTTAATATTTTTTACAATCTAGTCGTTATTCCTCTCCCAGTCCACATTCCTCATCCCATTCCTCTCTCCCCTCCCGCCCACCCCCACGGCCCCCTGTCTCCAAGAGGGTGTCCCTACCATCACCCCCCACCCTGCCAGGCCTCTCCACTCTCTGGGAACCTCAAGTCTCTTGAGGGTTAGGTGCCTTTTCTCTCACTGAGGCCAAATCCTCTGCTGTATATGTGTCGGAAGTCTCACATCAGCTAGTGTATGCTGCCTGGTTGGTGGCTCAGTGTCTGAGAGATCTCAGGGGTCCAAGTTAGTTGAGACTGCTGGTCTTCCTATGGGGTCACCCTCCTCCACAACTTCTTCTAGCCTTTCCCTAATTCAACCCCAGGGGTCTCTGGCTTCTGTCCATCAGTTGGGTATAAGTATCTGCATCTGTCTCAGGCTAACCAGGACTTTAAATACTAATCCTTGCCCCATAGTTGATCTCATAGAAGTTGACCCAGAAGTAGAAGCCTAAGGATTGTCCTCTACCTCAAATGTCCTCTCCAACAAGCCTCAGTGTGTGTTTGCCCCAAGCATGTCAGCTGAGCTCATTTTGGACTACAGCTAAAGTTGTAGAGACCAGTATCGGCTCAGGACACCCCAAGACTAGGTTCTCAGCAAAGAGGAGGAGATTTATTTGCCCCATGGGGACAAAACAAAGACAGGAGACAGAGGACAAAGAAGAAAGGGAAAGGAACAAGGAAGAGGGCTAAGGGGTATTTGTACCAGAAGACAAAGGACTGCCTCTGGATAGAGAGGAGGCAAGTTTAGGCTTATAAAAGTACAAGGAAAAGTCCTGTGTTAAGATGAAGAGTTTAATTTTAATTGGCCACATTAATTAGGTATGTCAAAGGGAGTTTTTGGTTGCTCGACTTCAATACTTTGATAGCTGGGTCTTGGTAGTTAGCCTCTGAAGGAGGAAGTGGCCAGATAAGGGTGGCTAATTTTAAGAAAGTAATCTAATGTTTTTTAACAAGGCAGAGGGAATAGGAGGATGGCAAGGCCTGCCAAGAGACCCTTCAAAAGCTACAAGCAAATCCTGGAGAAACCCAGTTAGATAATGCAGCCTCAGACAAACAGAGCCAGAGGCAAGGGAGGCTGGACATGCAGTATTTTGTTGTTGTTCTTGTTGCTCTTCTTGGTTTTTCCTCTCATTTGTAAATGTTTCATTGTTGTTGTTACAATGTCTGTGTCACTTACAGGATATGTGACAGTCTAACAGGGGCATCACTACCATGGGGACTTACGTTTTAGTGTAGAGTAACAATGTTTTAAATAAAGCAGAGATCTATTGGTGCCATGCAAAGTTTTGGTAGAACCTAAGGTTCCAAAAGTAAAAAATATCCACCCTGTGTGCATGGCTTTTCATGTTTTTAAAATGTTTATTAGAAGGCCTGTGTTTGAAATTTTTATGTACCTAGAATTTTTCTTTTCTAAAGCAGACTAAAAATACTTAACTGATATCATGTCATGTTTAAGTATTTAATTCATATCCAGAACATAATTTATTAAGAATCTGCCTTCATGGCTTTAATGGAATCAAACTCAACGATATTAAAACCAAAAGCCATTCTTAAGTACACACAGCCATTCGATGCGTTAGACAACACACAGCACACCTTCTGCCTTTCACGCCGACTCTAAAACAGCTTAGTACAGTTCTGGCTCAGCTGTGACCTCTGACCCCTAGCCTGACACATTTGGAGGATTTTGTAAATGGCAGCAAAGTCTGCCTGCTACCTGATAACGTCTGACTCCTTGGGGCTCCTGTTGCAGCTCCTTTGGGTGTTGTCTTTCTTCTCATAGGAAGGTATCACTGTCAGGCTGACTTTTGCAGATAATGTCCCTAGAGGACAATAAAACAAACTTATGATCTCACAGCAGCCATTATAAATCCACTGCATACATCACTGATGTCCTAGGACTCCGGTATGGCCTCCTAAATCAGGGTTTACTGTCTGAGAGTTACCATGTCCCGAATTCTTCCAAACTGGGCATCTGCATAACTTTTGACAACGTCCATTCAACAAACTCCTCTGAGCAACACATCCCTACTAAATAAAGCAAACCATACCTGTGTCCACAGTTACGTTAACCAGCCTCAAAGCTTCAGAGTATCAGAGGTGTGTGTGTGTGTGTGTGTGTGTGTACACATACACACCTATGTGTGTGTGTATATATATATATATCAATTGCTTCATAGCAGTACTGTATACTTTTTGTGACTTTTCACTTACATTTGACACTCTGCAAAATTCTACAACTAGATGTGTCTCTTATAAAAATCAATCTACAAGCTTTGCAAAGGGGTTTGTTTTGTGGTTGTTGAGACAGGGTCTCGAGGAGTCCAGGCTGGCCTGGACGTCTTTATATAACCAACCTTGAATTTCTGATCCTCCTGCCTCTACCTCCCAAGTGCTGGGACGACAGCCCTGGACCACACCATGATCAGTTTTATTAATTGCACAGTGGTGATAGTGATGGTGATGGTGATGATGATGATGTAAGTGTGGTTGCATATATGCCGTGACACATTAGTAGATGTCAGAGGACAATTTCAGGGATATGTTCTCTTCTTCCACATTGTGATCTGGGGATCAAACCCAGGTCATCAAGTATGCACAGTGTTTTTAATCACTGAGCCATTCCTCCAGTTGAGTATAGTGCTGGGGGTTAGGGAGAGTAGATAGGGCTTCCTATACATTCTGAACGGAGCCACCTCTGCAGCCCCCAAATTTGTGCCCTGACCTGCATTGTTTGGGGATCGCCTTAACGGTTATAAAGGACCACCAGCAGAAGAGCTGGGATGGAGGGTGCGGTGTTCTCTGGTGGAGATGTACCAGCAGCCCAGACATTCGGTTCTTCTATTAAACACAGCTGGGTGAGGCTGGATGACAACTCTGGGTAGCAGGGAACCAGTCTCAGGCGCAGTCATGCTGGAGGACGAACCAGTGATTGACATACTTGCAGGATCTGTCAACATCCAAACTCGGACCAGGGAAGGCCTTGCTATCCTCATGGGTCTGAGAAAGCGGGGTCCTTGCCGTAACTGCACTCGTGTCTACAACGCACATTCATTCAGTTTCTTCCTGTCCGCACAAATTGGTATTTTTTTAAGCTGGTGATTGTCTGTTCCAGTCATCTCTTTCCTTTTTCCCTAGATGAAGCAATGGAGTCTGGAGCAGTGACCGCTCACACATTCGGTCACTCAGTGCGTGAGAGAACCGTGCTCGTCAGTCTCCCATACCGGACCCAGGGCTCCTTCTCTCTGCCAAGTCACTTCCTCCAGCCAGTATGCAGCCCAACAAAGTAGGATTCTAGACAGACAGGTGAAAACAGAAAGCGGAAATGGAAGTTTGTAGGTGACAAGGACAAAAAGGACAAAAGGGAATACAAAGGATGTATGGGGGTGGGGGGAGTGAATTTTCTGTAAAGGCAAAAGGCAGCCCCAATCACAGCGGCAGCGCTATGGACGAGCAGGCCTGCCGCCATGGTAGTTTGAGTTATGGGATCACAGGGCTGGGAACGGAGCAACTGTCAGCACAGGCAAACATCAGAGTGTGGCCAACCTGACCAGAAGTGAGAAAAATTAAGCCACAAATATGGCCTAATCAGAATCAAGAAACAGATCAACACCGGGGATAGCTGCCACTGAGAAGACCCAGCAAGGGGCTGGAGAGATGGCTCAGTGGTTAAGAGCTCTAACTGCTCTTCCAAAGGTCCTGAGTTCAAACCCCAGCAACCACATGGTGGCTCACAACCGTCTGTAATGAGATCTGATGCCCTCTTCTGGTGTGTCTGAAGACAGTTACAATGTACTTATATATAAGAAATAAATAAAAATCTTTGTGCCTGTGAAAGCAGGGCCAGAGTGAGAAGGAAAAAAGGAGAGAGAGAGAGAGAGAGAGAGAGAGAGAGAGAGAGAGAGAGAGAGGATGCAGCAAAATCATAAGTAAAACAGACTACATGATTTCTTCAAAAAACCCAGGCAGCGAAAATAAAAGTGTTCTGAAGACAGATACTGGTACCAGTTTCACAACAATATGAATATTTAATGCTGCTGAATTACACACTTAAAAGATGGCTAGAACTAGAAACTCCTTATATACGTACTTTAAAACACAATTTTAGAAATGTCTTTAAAAAAAAAATCAAGAGAAACTCAGGTTGACCCCTTCCCTCAACCTCAGAGGCAAAATCTGTTAAATCAACAACAGTCAGAGACTTCAGGCTGCTCAAGGTGCTGAGAACAAATGACAGTTAAAAATGCTCAGTAGTCCTGCCGGGCGTGGTGGCACACGCCTTTAATCCCAGCACTTGGGAGGCAGAGGCAGGCAGATTTCTGAGTTCGAGGCCAGCCTGTTCTACAAAGTGAGTTCCAGGACAGCCAGGGCTATACAGAGAAACCCTGTCTGGAAAAACCAAAAAAAAAAAAAAAAAAAAAAAAAAAAAAGCTCAGTCCTAACTATGACATTTATACTATTACCCTCTTCTAGAGCCCAGGGAATAACCCAGAAAAGAAAGGCTGTGGCAGCCTTTGCACTCACAAACTCAACTCACAACAGCTGAGGTCACCTGCACTGGGCCTGTACAAGACTGGCCTTGTCAACAGCCACTCACAAATGAAGGAAGGGCTTATGTGACCCTGCTCCTTCCTGCTGAGCTACTGATAGATTGTGGGTAAAGGGGAGCCGTTTCTTCTGTGTATCCATTGGTGAACCCACCAGGCCCCAGTTGATGGTCACATAGATGGGGCTGGTTAAACTCAGGAGGTCACAAAACAAAACAAAAAGACATAGAAGTGTGAAAAGGACTTGGGCGTGGGAGTTGCTGGAGTAGGAGGGATGCGGGAGGATGGGAGGAGGGATGTGGGAGGAGGGATGCAGGAGGAGGGATGTGAAAGGAGGGATGCGGGAGGAGAGATGCGGGAGGAGGGATGCGGGAGGAGGGATGCGGGAGGAGGGATGCGGGAGGAGGGATGCGGGAGGAGGGATGTGGGAGGAGGGATGCAGGAGAAGGGATGCGGGAGGAGGGCAGAGAATAGCCAGCATATATTATATTACATATATGAAGAAATGAGATAACAAATTTAGCTGATTTTTTTTAAAATGTGTAAACTTTGTAATGAAATAGCATATATGAGACAAAGACATAAACTAGCGATTGAATAAGACTTGAGGAGTATTTTTAAATGTCTGTTTAGAATAAATTAGGAAAAGGGTGAAAGGTGCTGAATTATACACTTAAAAATGGCTGGAACTGGTAACTTCCTTATGTATATACTTAAAAGCACAATTTTTTTTTTGTAATTTTTTTTTCCATTTTTATTAGGTATTTAGCTCATTTACATTTCCAATGCTATACCAAAAGTCCCCCATACCCACCCACCCCCACTCCCGTACCCACCCACTCCCCCTATTTGGCCCTGGCGTTCCCCTGTACTGGGGCATATAAAGTTTGCGTGTCCAATGGGCCTCTAAAAGCACAATTTTAGAAACGTCTTTTAGACATCAAGAGATAACTCAGGTTGACCCATTCGTTCAACCTCAGAGACAAAATCTGTTAAATCCGAACGGCAAAATAAGAAGACAGAGAAATATAAACAAACAAAAAACCCACCCAGCAGCTAAAATGACTCTACTCACATATTGTGTATCTGAAGAAGCTGTAATAAACATATATATTTTAAAAACAATCAACATCTGCTAACTCAGACCTATAATTGAGATAAAGGTGAGGGCCCTCCTAAAGGGGACATTTTGTAATTTTGAGTCTGGCAAACATAGGACATTGTTTAGCTTGTGAACCCATTTCATTTATTTATGGATTACCAACCTCCTTTTTAATAATACACTTGGCGGCCTCCTTCCTTCACCCGCATGAACTATGCATGCCCCTCTCTCCAAACTAGCAAGTTCAGAACCCCCTAGGCCTCCTGGCTACACCACATTCAAGCAATAGAAGTTTCTCCACCCATGGTAACAACCATATGCAGGCAGTTTCTTATCCAGGTATGAATAGCCAATCTAGCTTGGACTGGTTTTATATGCATGCACAGCAAAGCCAAATTGATTTTTTTTTATTAATCTGTTAGTGAGAATGCTGCTTATCATTTTATACCTATGCATAACCGGGCATGCATATAATTAAAATCAGATGCATTGTGGGGAAAGACATGCATAGTAGGAAAAGTATGACCTAATCTATAAATCAAAATAGAGAACCACAAACTGTGGCTCTTATTAAGCCGCACGTCTGTCCTATTGGTATCCTTTCCTTCCTTTAGACTGTATAAGAAATCAGGAACCAGAGCATAGGCCCCTTGAACACTCACACTCACGTTACATACACAGTGTTGATCTTGAGAGTGTACCCCTTTATAATATGTACTATTGCCTTGCTCCAAATAAAATTACCTTCTTTTGCAAATCTTTCTGCCCCTGTCTTTTCTTTCTTTTGTCTTTCTTCTTCCTTTCTTCTCTCTTCCTTCCTTCCCCTTTTCTTTCTCCCTTTCTTTTAAAATGTGCATTGGTTTTGACCTGAATGTGTTTGTATGAGGGAATTGGATTCACTGGGATTGGAGTTACAGAAAGTTGTGAGCTGCTGTATGGGTGCTGGGAATTGAACCCTGGTCCTCTGGAAGAACAAATAATGTACTCAACCATTTCTCTAGCCCCATGCTTTCTTATTTTCAATTCTTTGAAAAAGAGGCCTGGAATGGAGAAACACTTGGAACAGCCCCTGACCATTGTGTGTGTGTGTGTGTGTGTGTGTGTGTGTGTGTATAAATATATATGAATACTTATATGAATACTATTATATAAATATGAATACTAGAGAGAGAGAGAGAGAGAGAGAGAGAGAGAGAGAGAGAGAGAGAGAGAGTTTGGCTCTAACAATGACTAGGCATAACCAGCTAGAGTCAGGGCACTAGAAATGTCCAATAATATTTAGTGTAATTCTGAAAACAAAGAGCTGTCATGGGTTACAGACAAATCATGACTGTTGTATACCAAGACTACCAGCCCAGAGATGGTCCCACCCACAAGGGGCCTTTCCCCCTTGATCACTAATTGAGAAAATGCCTTACAGCTGGATCTCATGGAGGCATTTCCTCAACTGAAGCTCCTTTCTCTGTGATAACTCCAGCTGTGTCGAGTTGACACAAAACTAGCCAGTACAACCTCTTTCCCTACTTTCTCCTTGAACCTAGTATACTGCCCTTTAAAAGTATATGTGAGGTTAGCTTACACTTTTATTTGTTTTACTTTAGAGAAAGAGTATTTTTGAGAGAAAATACTTGCAATAAAAGTGTTGAGACTGCAAACATGCATGTACACCTAGCTAAGATGTCTTGGAGTTCATAGCTGCTGGGGTTTTCCTAAACACTGGGACAATCTATATGTTCTACTTCATACTAGAGATTACCCCTTGCTCTGGCCTTCTATATCCTTTTCCTGCTGGTCTCAAAGTGCAACTTTATCCAGACAAGTTAGAAATCTTGTCATCTCTTCCAAGAAATGTGCAGGGGCCAGGAGTGATGGCTCGGCAGTTAAGCACACTGGTCCCTCTTCCAGAGGACTTAGACTTGATTCCTGCCATCCATCAGGGAGCTCACAACCATTCCTAACTCCAGGGGATCCAATGCCCTCTAGAGCAACCTCCACAACTTCCCATGGACATTCATGTGGTACACAGCCATACAGTAGGCCAAACACTTATACACGTAAGAATAAATGCATAAATCCTTTTTTTAAAGAAGAAAGGTAGAGCATCTTTGCTGGGGAGGAAGGAGTTCTAATGCTTGAAACTCTTGGAAGGAAGAGTCAAGGGCAGACAGGGCAGATACTAGCACAGAGTGTAGTCTGCAGAAATATGAAGAAGAGGGCAATGGTCAGTCAAAACAAGATAGTCTATCCCTTCCTATCCCCAAAAGTTGCTTCTAAATTAAGGAAAAGGTTTAAAAGATGAATGTAAAAGATTCATTGCACACAGTAAAACAGGAAGTTGGATTTAACTACAGTTGCACTTATTTACAAGGCGGATCAATCCCTAAATCATTCTGGAGAGCTGATAACATTTTTATGCCCCCTTGAGAGGCATTGAAAAGTCATTAAAGCAAAGGAACCCCATTAAGAAATGTGGTCCCTGTCCTTGGCGAAAATGGAGTGGCTCAACTCACAGATAATTTCCATACTTCTTTGTAATAGCCATGCTAATTTTCTTTAGTATTGCTTCCCTCCAGTATACACGTCCTTATACCTTCAAATGAAAAAGAAAAACCATACATTTATTTCAGAGCACTTTATAAACATCCCTATTTGCATAATCATCTTTTAACTATAAAGCATATCCAAATTTGACTTAAGAATCAAACTGTACCATGAAAAAAGCAACAGATAATTAGGGAATTTAAGTTGTAATTGTCTCATTGCAGTGTGGTCTAGAACAGTTAAAAATGGGAAATGGGGCTGGAGGGTGGCTCAGTGGCTACAAGCACTTGTTAATCTTCAGTTCTTAGCACTCACAACCCCTGTAACTCTGGCTCCAGGGAAACTTGATGCCCTCTTCTGGTCCCCACTGATGTATGTATGCATGTGGCAGATACACAGATGTACGCATCCACAGGAATGAAATATAAATCTTAAAAAAATTGGGCAGGCAGTGGTGGCACATGCCTTTAATCCCAGCACTTGGGAGGCAGAGGCAGGCGGATTTCTGAGTTCGTGGACAGCCTGGTTCACTACAAAGTGAGTTCCAGGGCAATACAGAGAAACCCTGTCTTGAAACAAACAAACAAAAAAACCAAAAATGGAAACAATTGGAAACAGCTTGACTATTCTACAACAGGAACACAGTTCAAGAGAATACAGTGTATTTGTAAATAGAAATCTTCAATGTCCAGACTGATCCTCTAGAGTTATTATTATTAGAAGAAGATATATAGTATATACTTCATTATGAAAATATTACCCAACTTATTGTACTTGATATTAGCCAAAAGGCTACAAATTGAAACACTACCCAACTTATTAGGGAATATGTGTGTGTGTGTGTGTGTGTGTGTGTGTGTGTGTGTGTGTACAGACACTAGATAATAAATGTTAAAGTTAGCTTTCTTAAAGTCTAACCAAATTTTCTAACTTTTCTACCCCTCCCCACCCCTTTAAAGAATTTTTTGTTGACCCTGTTCAGCCAGAAGTTATGAAGAATCATCAGCCCAACACCCTAGGTTTGGGGGTCTGTTAATGGTTATTTATAAATTATAGAAACATCATTTTAAGGAATAATTTGGGGATGGTCATAATTTGAACAGGGAGGAAATAGGTAGAATTTATTGTATAGCCATAATCGTAATTGGTAGAAATTTTTATAGTTGATACAAAGTTGAGGTTATAATTTTTACATTGGTACAAAATGTATTTTGATACAGATTTAAAGTTTTCATTGGTATAAATTTCTTATATTGATATAAAATTTGAGAATACTATTACTCTTAGACAGGCATTGTGCCTATGCAACTCATTTAAGAATACAAAGCTTAGATCCTGTCCTTCTAATAACTGCTAGTACAAATTGTTTTTAGATGATTAAACAACATGAGTTAAGGGCCAGATAGCAAACTCATAGTTATGTTAGATTTTGATTTAATTATAAAAGGGTCTTTTGAATATATTTCAATGAGAAGTAGTTAAGAGTAGTCAAGTTTTAACAGTTCAGAGTACCAGATAGATAGATAGATAGATAGATAGATAGAGTCTTCAAAAACATCACAAATCCATAGAGTGTGACCTTTAATGTTATTTAATCATTTGACAATGAAACATATCTCTTCCTGGCAGCACCCCCTTCTTGGTGCAAAGAAGATATTGAACATCTTCACCTCCAGGTAAGGTTGCTTATCATGGCAATGTAGCCACAGGGCAGAAATTGCCTATTTCATCTCCAGACAAAATACTGTCCAGGAAAAGGACACAATACACAGAAGAGTCGACTGCTGACTCTGCCAATACAGGGTAAGTAGTCCTTTAGGGGTGGGGGTGTCTGTCAGATGATCCTGGGCTAGAAGGCTAAAGACTGATGCTCTAACGTTTTAAGGACTGTCCAGGTAGTCAGCTGTCTCTACAATTGTTTAAGTTTGAGAAGCTATGGTTGTTACTTCCTATATACCCAAGTGAAATTGAACAACTGTGTGTCTGTCTGTGTCTCTGTGTCTTTTATCCAAGGATTCAAGAAAGTTAGGAGGGGGCTGGTAGCACAGCCACTTCCCAGAGCAAAGGTGGGTAAAGCATAAAATTACACACAACATATATACACCAAAATGTTTCATATCAATGTAAAATTATTTTGGTAACAATTTTGAAATGGGGCTTGTTTGTGTTATTCTAATTTTATGCAGATATATCATCTTACAATGGGAACAATAGCCTTTACTAAAATTAAAATCATGTTGGATTCCTATCGATAAGTATCATTTTCTCTGTGTTTTGCTCTTCTTTTCTTTTTTGTTTTGTTTTGTTTTGTTTTTTCGAGACAGAGTTTCTCTGTGTAGCCCTAGCTGTCCTGGAACTCACTCTGTAGACCAGGCTGGCCTCAAACTCAGAAATCCACCTGCCTCTGCCTCCCGAGTGCTGGGATTAAAGGCGTGCACCACCATGCCCGGCTTCTCTGTGTTTTTCTAAGGCCACAAAAAAACCTAAGCAAGAACAATGAGGTAAAGAGCTAAGCTGGGTTTCTTTGCCCGTGGTGATCAGCCTCTGAGGTTACTGCTCCTAATGCACACACTGGTCCCTTGCCAGTGCTCCCTGTCTTATGAATGACATCTCTTAACTAGCTGTCCAAGTATGTGTCATTTAGCCCCCTAACCCAGGTGTCCAACTCCATCTAGTGTTTCTCCACCACAGCTCCCACGGTGACCCCTTCCTCCCACTTTACTGCCCCTGCCTCATGGCTGCAGCTAGCCCCTGAGTAGCCTCTCAAATGCCAACCTTGCCCTGGCTGACTTACTCATGGTGCTGTCCAAATGAGGTTCTTAAAATTCTCAGCTGCTATGCCACTCTCTGCTTAAACTCCTTCCTGATCCTCCACCAAACCACAAATGGAGGAATGTTTGAAGCTTCTAGTTCATCCCTTGCTTGTGGCTTCCAATCCTGTCTCTTATTTGTATCAGACCTGTCAGTCACAGAGAGCTAATTCTTACCCTTCCAATACTCAGTGCTCTCTCATCTTGAACATAATTTCTCCTGCCTCCAAATGCCTTTTCAGTCCCTTACCTGACTCTTCATTTCTTGAAAATGTACCACCTTCACATACTGCCCGGGAAAGCTCCTTTGGCCATGAAGTACCTCAGATTGCAAACTCCATGCATTCAAGCTAAGTCACTGTGGACCTCTTCTACCAGAGCATACTGGGAAAACCCATAGGCTAGAGTCAAATCAGCCTGGAACTGTTGCACTGTTCTGACTATCAAGGTGGGTCTGGGCAAAGTATTTTAATCAGCACATCTCACATTTATTCTCATTGTTAAAATGGGAATAAAACTGCAACCTCACAAAGTTGGTCTGAGATCAAGAGCTGACATATTCATGTGTGTGAGTGTGTGTGTGTGTGTGTGTGTGTGTGTGTGTGTGTATCTCCACCCCACCCCCATGCTTTATATAATTTCCTTTTTATCCTGCTCTGATTTTAAGCTAACCATCCCTTCCTTCTTTCTTTACAATGTAGTATGACAGACACACATGAGCAGAAATGCAATTGCGGAGCTCCTGTCCCCTTAGGGATCCAGAGTTTATTGCCACCTCCAGAAAATCCCTTCCTGGGCCTCATGCAGATGAGCCCCGGTGAGTTCCCATATCAGCTTGCATACCTCAACTCTCACCTGGTAAAATAATTGCTTCCTTCCTTTGCTGCCTTTTCTGACTCTTTTTTTCTCAAGGGAATGAACCTTGTCTCCTTTTATTTGGCATCAACGGATCTTAGGACAGTGCTCTCAATAAACATTTACTGAAGGAACGAATAAATGGCTGCTGACAACCCAGGTCTCTCAGAACTCACTTAACTTGCTTCTGGGCAAGTCTAAAGTTTTCACATTGCAAACAGTGTCATCATGTACAGAGTTCACACTTGAGACTCACACAACCAAGTTAACCACTCCCCAAAAGAAACCTCTAAAAATTCATGTTTAAGTTTACAATTTGTGTTGTGCCACATCCATGGCTTTCCACAACCTCATGTGACCACATGCAATAGGCCACAGGTTAGACCTTCCTGAGTTAGACCTGTCCTAAGCAGGGAGGTGGAGAGATGGCTCAGCAATTAAGAGTACTTGCTGCTCTTGCAGAGAATGTAGGTTTAGTTTCTGGCACCCAACCAGAAGCTCACAAGAGTCTATAACTCCAGGATCCAACACCCCAACACCCTCTTCTAGTCCCTGTGGCACTACACTTACATGGGACATGGACAGACATGCAGGCAAAACATCCACATGCATAAAATTAAAACAAATAAATCAGAAGAAGAAAAAGAAGAAGAAGAAGAAGAAGAAGAAGAAGAAGAAGGAGGAGGAGGAGGAGGAGGAGAAGGAGAAGGAAAAGGAGGAGAAGGAGAAGGAAAAGGAGGAGAAGGAGGAGAAGGAGGAGGAGAAGGAGAAGAAGAAGAAGAAGAAGAAGAAGAAGAAGAAGGAGGAGGAGGAGGAGGAGGAGGAGGAGGAGGAGGAGGAAGAAGAAGAAGAAGAGGAAGAAGAAGAAGAAGAAGAAGAAGAAGAAGAAGAAGAAGAAGAAGAAGAAGAAGAAGAAGAAGAAGGAGGAGGAGGAGGAGGAGGAGAAGGAGAAGAAGGAGAAGAAGAAGAAGAAGAAGAAGAAGAAGAAGAAGAAGAAGAAGAAGAAGAAGAAGAAGAAGAAGAAGAAGAAGGAGAAGAAGGAGAAGAAGGAGAAGAAGGAGAAGAAGGAGAAGAAGGAGAAGAAGGAGAAGAAGGAGAAGGAGAAGAAGGAGAAGAAGGAGAAGAAGGAGAAGAAGGAGAAGAAGGAGAAGAAGGAGAAGAAGGAGAAGAAGAAGGAGAAGAAGAAGGAGAAGAAGAAGGAGAAGAAGGAGAAGAAGGAGAAGAAGCCAGGAGGCACAAGGATGTTTCAGACTGGCACCTGTATTCTTGTTCATGCTCTTTCCCAAAAGAACCCAGCCTCTCCCATACTCAGAGAAGTTGCACAAAGTTCAATCCTATTCTATACTTTCCCCCTTCTATAATCCTTCAAACTGTCCCAGCCAATAGCAACCTGTTTACTTCCAAATTCACTTAGCACCTTGACTCTGTACCACCACTGCATACGACCCGGCACCTCTCTCATATGCGTGCTCAGCTGTTTCGCAGCCTTAGGTTAGGGGTTTACTTTCTTATGGATAATGAATGTAATCCCTAAGTTGCATCCAAGTCTGGCTTTATTCCTATCCAATGGTGATTTGCATGTATATCATATAGCCCACACGCCTGGGTACCTCAGCCTATTCGGAAAGCTTTTCTGAGCTTCCCCTCCAGATCGCGATGATTTTTTGGCCAGGATTCTTTTGCCGCCATATTTGAATTTTGGTTCAGCCAACAGTAAACAAACAGGAGGTAAGTAGGTAGGGAGACAGCGGTTGGGAGCATGACCAGTTCTGCAGTGATCAAGACCTTCTGAGACCGTGGCATCTCCAGTGCGTCCCGTTCTAGGGCTTTATCTCTCTACTGGGCTCCACTAATGTTATTACTTCTTTTCCCTTTTCAGGCTTTGTATCCCAACATCCTTTCTGATGCCCTTGTCTGAACCCACACATCTGTAAAATGTCCCTTCCTTAGAGTCTCCTCAGAATCCCTTAGAGACACCTCAGAATCCCAGTAGACTGAGGCCTCTCTTGTTGTCATCCTGATAGACATGGGTGTTTTCAGTTTCATTGGAATAAGACTAGAGCAACCCTGTCAACTAAAATTATTCAAACTAAGACATTTCTGAGAGTAAAAAAGTGACCGATGCCTGGTTAAACCATCACAGCAGGCATTAAAAAACAAGAACTGTCCTGGGTGATCTAGAAGGAGTGGATATCCAAGCTAAGCGAGACACATAAGAAGTTAATTGTTATAATGAAGAGACAAAAAAAAAAAATGTCTCAAAGAGATAATATTACAAGACAGGTCTAGATAAGAGCCAAAGGGTGGAGTCAGCTTTCAGGGCCTCGCCATTCCAAGAAAAGAGCTCATTTCTCTGGGGAGAAGACATCTGAGATCACTGAGCTGCTCAAAACTTCTTTTCCAGCTTAGATGAAGTCACGCTGCCCTCCTGCCCTTGGCCTATTTTGTGCATTTTCTATCATTCCTGGTCCAACCTTCTCCTCCACTCCTCACATCTGAGCATGAACTTTTTACCCTGTCTTCCTATCACCTAACTCTAGCTTCTACAGAAAAATCAAATTAAGCTAAATCTCAATCAATCAACTACCCTTTCCAAAGATATCTAGCACACTCTTGTTGGGGTTAGCTTGGGTGCTGCTACATATTCAAATGCTAAATTCTGTACCCCCAAGATCTGCTTGCCCCAAGACTACTCCCAGTACACCAGGTTTTGTTGTGTAAACCTTGCCCCCTAATTTAAAACTATTGGTTAAATAAAGATGACTATAGTCAGTGACTGGAGGGAAGAGAGGTAGGTGGGTTTTCAGTTACCGGGCTGGGGTCACAGGTAGGGACAACTAAGAGGAGGAGAAAGGAAAAAGAGGAGAGTGAATGAGGGGAAAGATGTAGAGAATACGAAGTCTCCATTAGACGTGGGGGACCAGCAGCACAGGACATAGTGAAATGACCCCCCCCCCCCGCCCTCCAGCCCCGGACAGACTGCTCGAACAGAAATAACTTGGAAGATTCAAACAGCAAGTTCTTGGGGAGCATGGCTGGGAAAGTAGACAATCTAGCAAATAGGAAATTAGACTAGGAGTATTTATTTAGCTTTTGCACAATTTCCTCAGTAATTGTGCAAAAGCTAAATAAATAAATCATAGCCTGGTTGCATAAACTTGGAAGCAAGGTGGGGACAGGTATAATTCATTTAATTTACACACTCCTAATTTATCATTATGGCTATCATTATAGATATCTGGCCTCCTTCCCTGACTTTTTTTTTTTTTTTTCCCTAACAAGACAATTCCTTGCTATGTGGTCTGAGGCTGGCCTTGAACTCACTATGTAACTCAACATGGCCTCAGACTCTCAGCAGTCACCCTGCCTTGTTTTCTCATGTTCTGGGATTACAGACCTGAGCCACCACCCCTAGCTCTCTGTCTGATTCTTTGTACCTTGTTTTAGCTTTGTTTTACAAAGTTCTCTAGGAGGTGATTTTTAAGTTTTACTTGCAAACTCAGACATCAGCATTACCAATAACATAAAGACTAACAAGGAATCTAGAAACCAATGTTTGCTTTGCCTCTTAAAGGGGTGGACAATACCACAGTACTCTAAAGCAGGCGTGTCCGACCTTTTGACACTGAAACATGACATTACCTCCTACAAGGCTCATACTCGTGTACAAGAACAAATGCCAAAAAATACCTCTCGCGTTTAAAGGACATTTATGACTTTGTGTCAGGCTTCACGTACGGTTCTCCTTGGTGACATGTGCCCCGCGGGGGACACATTCTTTAGGGCAGTAAGCCTACCATTCCCAGCAAAGTGAACCCAGACTCATTGCTCTCATTTCCACCTGACTCAAAGCTACTTAGTGGGGGACTGTTTCTAATCCTCCCGTTGCTACTAGGAGCAGGTTGCTATGAGCTCAGTGTGTGATTCCAGGCCTGCTAAATCACCGCTTTGTTCAGGCATTTCATACTCATGGGAATAGTTCACGGAAAAACAAAAAAACGCCCACACCCCAACCCAGGAGCAGACAGCGCTGTACACAGGGGCGGTCAGAGCTGCTGCTCCCTCCTTCTCAAGCCAGGATTAGATCAACAGAGTTTGGGGCTGAAAGGTTCCCTGTTACGAAAGTCAAAAGGAACCCTGCAAGGACAGCCGATTAGGAGAGGGAGGCAGGGACAAGATAAAAAAGCAGGGCAGACAGACAAATCGGACGCAGGAAAATGGTTCAAATTGAAGCAGGCAGGTGGGAGCAAACAGGGAAGGACTGTAAGTGATGCCGGTCACGTGGGCAGCCTCTTCTGCCACGCTGGCAAGCCATTAAAATCTGCAAGGAGCAATGCATCCAGGACGATTTTAGCAGGGTGCCTGTCATAGGCACAAGAAAGGGAAAGCTGCACAGCGGCTTAGAGACCAGAAAAATGAGAAAATGACCTAAGAGGTTTTACAAATCTATTCACATTCTTAAAAGGTACTTTCGGGCTACTGCCTACCTATCACCGGGGAGTATCTCCAGCTGCAGCCCTGATGGATGGGGGAAGCTGTCTCTCTAGTACTAGGAACGTCCAGAGTTCTGTAGGAGGGAAGGGAGTCCTGGAAACTCCCCGATGAGAATAATCTGGATCCATATGGGGTGTAACATTCTATCAGCTTGTGAATTTTAAAAACTATCCTAAGGCCCAAAACTAATCCTTCCATTATGGGCCGCTGCCTGCTGTGCTTCGCATGCATTATGTGAAATGGATTATAGCTAGTTTTTCAAAGTCAGCAGATTGTTATTCACCCATATGTTGACAATCAGTTTGCTGGGCTCTCTTTGGCTTTCCTAACAGGGACCCTTCAACCCCCAACTCTGCTTCCTAATCCTGGCTTGAGAAGGAGGAGAGCCCTGGCCGCCCCTGTGTACAGCGCTGTCTGCTCCTGGGTTGGGGTGTGGGCGTTTTGTTTTCGTGAACTATTCTTATGAGTATGAAATGCCTGTGGCTATTCTGTCAGGGCCTCCATGGAGAGCAAACATTCTCCTCACTCAAAAGTCCCCACCAGCAACACCATTACCTTTTCCATTTACAAACTGCATCAGATACTTTTTATTACAAATAAAATGTTATAGTATCTATAATTTAAATATCATTACTTTTATAGGATCTATAATTTATCTAGCTATAGAAACTTATATCTAAAATGATAGATTATGTGAAGTATATTACAGATTTCCAATTGTGTAATTTACATAAATTATGTGTTACATATAACAAATACTATATATCATAAAATCATAAGAAACTAATTTTATAATATATATAATCTTCATATAATTTATGATACATATAACTTTTAAAAATTAAATAGCCTCTGAACTTTTGACAGGTTTTACTCTTAGCTTTTTAACTATTCTTTATTTTGTTGGGAGAGTTTGAGCACACTACAGTACAAGTGGGAGAGTCCAGTCTCTCTTTCCATCATGCGGGTTCCAGATACTGAACTCAGGTTGCTAATCTTAATGGCAAGAACCTTTGCCCACGGAGCCATCTCACCACACCATATATAATTTTTAAAGTAAAAGCCAAGAGATATTAATATATCTGTATGTAACTAGTACTATTGATTTTTTTTTATCTAAAAGGTTCTTACATAGCATTTATATGGAAAGATGTACATGCACATTTTAGAAACCTATTGAAATAGTTCACTAAAAAGTAATGGCACAGGGCTGGAGAGATGGATCAGCGATTAAGACTGACTGCTCTTCTGGAGTTCAAATTCCAGTACCCACATGGTGGCTCACAACCATCTGTAATGGGATCTGATGCCCTCTTCTGGTATGTCTGAAGACAGTGACAGTGTACTCATATAAATACAATAAACAAATCTTTAAAACAAACAAACAAACAAAAAAAGTTAAAAAAAAAAAAGTACTGGCACTCTGACCAAAGAAACAGGTAGGCTAACTGCAGAACTTCCCCTATCCCCACCCCTCTCCCAGTCCTTCCCTACCTCAGCAGCAGACCACCTGCCAAAGCCTCATTTCCTCACCCTCACACCATCTCCAGAAGATTACAAAGATCTTCCCCTCCTAACCTCCCTCACCCACAACTCCAGCAGGTTCTTCCTGGGAACCACAGGTCATTCCTGCCTGGGAAGCAGGTAGGCCACCTACGGATCTTTGCCTCACCCTCTGTTTCCCCAAGTCCAACCTTCTAGTCCCATCCCCAACTCTGTAGCAGCCTTCTGCTGTAGCCTCCCTTCCTCTCTGCCACCTCTAATGGATCCCACAGAGCTATGCTTCCTAACCTCCTTCCACCAATTACTTTACCCCAGCCCCAAAATCCAGCAGGCACCCCCTTGGAACCCATAGGACACTCTGACGAGGAAAGCAAGCAGGCTAACTGCAGCCCTTCGTCTTTCCCTCAACCTCTCATTCTCATTCCTAGCTCGGTTGCAGACTGCTATGGCCTCTCCTCACTCTCTGCTTTGGATCCCAAGGCACTACACAGATCCTCGTGGAACATCCTGCTTTCCTCACCCATGTGAACCCCACCACCACCACCACCACACTCACACACCACAGCCCATGCCCATACCTAAATGTCACCTCCCAATACCCAGAAATGCATTTTACCTAGAACCACAAGGGATCACACCCATTAGGACCCAAGAACAATTTCCTACCAGGCAACACGCAGCCACCACAGTCTCCTAAAAATACAAGGAAACAAAAACCAAGGAACACAATACCCACATACCAAACAAGGAAAAGATAAGACATAAGAACCTACAATCACAGGGGCTGGAGAGATGGCTCAGCAGTTAAGAGCACTGACTGCTCTTCCTAAGGTCCTGAGTTCAAATCCCAGCAACCACATGGTGGCTCACAACCATCCATAATGATATCTGATGCCCTCTGCTGGTGTATCTGAAGACAACTACAGTGTACTTACATATAATAAATAAATAAATAAATAAATAAATAAATAAATAAATAAATAAATAAAAAGCACTGACTGCTCTTCTGAAGGTCCCGAGTTCAATTCCCAGGAACCACATGGTGACTCACTTCTGATTCCCTCTTCTGGAGTGTCAGAAGACAGCTACAGTGTACTTACATATAATAAACAAATTTAAAAAAAAAGAACCTACAATCACAATCTTCCCAATGCTAGATGTCTAGATACCAGCATAAAAACACAGTAAGAGCCAGGACAATATGTCTCCATATAGGCCCAATAACCCTGCCATAGCAGGCCCTGAGTATTCCAACATAGCTGAAGCCCAAGAAAAAGCCCTTAAAACTACCTTTATGAATATGACAGAGGTCCTTAAAGCAAAAATGAATGAACCCATTAAAGAAATCTATGGAGACACAAAAAGTGGAAAGAAATAGACATAACAGTTTAAGACATAAAGGGGGAAATGGAAACAATAAAGAAAACCCAAAGTGAGGGAACTCTGGAAGTGAAAAATTTAGAAATTCGAACAGAAACTACAAAGAATAGAAGAGATGGAAGAGAGAATCTCAGGTATTTGAGACTCAGTAGAAGAAGAAAAATGTTAAATTAAATTAAAAAAACTCCAGGCACAAACCATCCAGAAAAATCTGAGACTCTATGAAAAAAATCAAATGTAAGAACAGTAGCAATAGAGGAAGGAGAAGAAACTCAGGTCAAAAGCACAGAAAATATTTTCAACAAAATCATAGAAGAAAAATTTCCTAATCTGAAGAAGGAGGTGCCTATGAAGGAACAAGAAGCATACAGAACACCAAATAGATAGGGCCAGAAAAGAAAGTTCCCTTGGCATATAATAAGCAAAATCCTAACTCTAAAACAACAATAACAACAAAAAAAGAATATTAAAAGTTGCAAGGGAAGAAAAATAAGTAACATATAAAGGCAGACCAATTAGAATTATACCTGACATCTCAGTGGAAACTCTAAAAGCCAGAAGGGCCTGAACAGATGTACTGCAGACTTAGGAGACCACAGATGCCAGCCAGACTTCTATACCCAGCAAAACTCTCAATCATCATAGATGGAGAAAATGAGATATTCCATGATAAAATAAAATTTAAATAATATCTATCTACAAATCCAGACCTGCAGAAGGTGATAGAAGGAAAACTCCAACATAAGGAGGTTAACCACACTCATGACAACACAGGAAACAATTTCACACCAGCAAAAAAAAAAAAAAAAAAAGGGAAGTGTGAACACACACACAAACTACCGCCACCACCACCACCACCAACAACAACAACAACAATATCAACAACATAACAGGAATTAATTAACAGGAGTAATCAATTGCTCATTGATTACTCTCAACACCAATGATGATTTCCATTCCCCAATAAAAAGTTACAGCCTAACACAATGGATGGCAAAACTGGATCTATCCTTGATCTGCATTTGACAAACACACCTTAATGTTAAGGACAGATATCACTTTGGGGTAAAAAAGTGGACAAAGCTATTCCAAGCAAATAGGCACAAGAAGCAAGCTAATATAGGCATTTTAAGTTCTGACAAAATAGACTTCAACCCAAAACTAAGTGGAAGAGACAGAGAAGGACATTACATACTCAAAGGAAAAATCCATGAAGAGAGCGTTGCAATTCTTAACATCTATGCACCAAACACAAGAGCACTCAGTTCACAAAAGAAACACCACCACAACCTAAACCACTGATAGTGGGAGACTTCAGCACCTCCTCTCAGCACAGGCAGGTCATCCAGACAAAAACTAAACAGATAAATGCAGAAGCTGACTGCTGTCATAAACCAAACGAACCTAATGGATAGTTACAGAGCCTTCTACCCAAACGTGAAAGAATATATGTTTTTCTCAGCACATCATGGGACTTTTCCCAAAAGTGGTCACATACTCTGATACAAAGCAAGTCTCAACAAATACAAGAAAATTGCAATAACACCCTATCTGTATCCTATCTATCTGACCAGCAGGGTCAGATATCAACAACAGAAAGTTTACAAACTCATAGAAATCTAACAACTCATTATCAATTGAAAAAAATGGATCAAGACAAAAATTATGAAAGAAAAATACTTTCTAGAATCAAGTGAAAATGAATATACCATATACCCAAACTTATGGGACACATTATAGGCAATTCCAAAAGGCAAGTTTAGAGCAGAAAGCTATGAACATTAAAAATTGGAGGGCTCTCATATGAGCAACTTAAGAGCACACTTGAAAGCTTTAGAACAAAAAGAAGAAATCACACCCCAAAGGAGTAGATGACCAGAAGTAATCAAACTGAGGGTTGAAATCAATAAAATACAAACAAACAAAAAAGTTGGTTCTTTGGGCAAATGAACAAGACTGACAAACCCTTATCCAAATTAACGAAAAGGTGAAGAGAGAATATCCAAATTAGCATAATTAGAAATGAGCAGAGGGCACATGACAACCAACACAGGAAATCCAGAGAATCATAAAGACATGCTTTAAACACCTGTATTCCACAAAAATGAAAAATCTGTAAGAAATGGTTGGTTTTCTCAATGCACACCACCTGTCACAGTTAAAGCAAGATCAGATAAGCAATTTGAATAGACCTATAAGCCCTAGTGAAATAGAAGCAGTCATTAAAAGCACCCCTGGCCCCCAAAAAAACCCAAGGTCAGAAGGTTTTAACAAAGAATTCTACCAGACTTTCAGAAAGGAATTACTGTCAATAGTCCTCAAATTATTACACAAGATAGAAACAGAGGTAATATTACTGTAGTGGTTTGAGTGAAAATGGTCCCCATAGAGAGTGAATTAGGACAAGTGGCCTTTTTGAGGGAGGTTTGGCCTTGGTTGGAGGAAGTGTGTCACTAAGGATGGGATTTGAGATTTGAGAAGCCCAACCAGGCTCATTGACTTCTTCCCCTCTCCCCTCTTTCTTCCTGCTTCCTGTGGATCTGGATGTAGAACTCTTGACTCCTCTTCCAGAATCATGTCTGCCTATATGTAGCCACGCTTCTCACTATGCTGATAACGAACTAAACCTCTGAAATTAAACCAGCCCCAATGATATATTTTCCTTATTAAGGGTTGCGGAGGTCACGGTGTCTCTCTCTTCACAGCAGTAGAGCATTGACTAATGAATATACCTGCAAAAATTCTCAATAAAATACTTGCAAACAGAATCCAAGAACACATCAGAAAGATCACCCACCATGATCAAGTAGGCTTTATCCCTGAGATTCATGGATGGTTCAACATATGTAAATTGATAAATGTAATCCACCATTCAAGCAAACTGAAAGACAAAAACTACAAGATCCTCTCATTAGGTACAGAAAAGACCTTTGACAAAATCCAACATCTCTTCATGGTAAAAGTCCTGGGAAGATTATATATATATATATATATATATATATATATATAAATTACCTCGACATAATTTATAACAAGCCAGCATCAACTTGAGTAGAAACTCCACTAAAATTAGGAACAAGACAAGGTTGTCCACTTTCTTCATACCTCTTCAATATAGTCTTAACTAGTAGTCTTTTTTTTTTTAAGATTTATTTATTAATTATATGTAAGTACACTGTAGCTGTCTTCAGACACACCAGAAGAGGGAGTCAGATCTCGTTATGGATGGTTGTGAGCCACCATGTGGTTGCTGGGATTTGAACTCAGGACCTTCAGAAGAGCAGTCAGTGCTCTTAACCGCTAAGCCATCTCACCAGCCCTTAACTAGTAGTCTTAACTAGATAACTGAAGGAGATCAAGGGATACAAATTGGAAAGGAAGAAGTCAAAGTATCTTTATTTGCAGATGAGATGATACTATACATAAATGACCCTAGAAATTTCAATAGGAAATCCTTATATCTGATAAACACTTTCGGCAAAGTAGCTGGATATAAAGTTAACTCACGAAATTCAGTAGCTTTCCTATATACCACTGACAAATGAACTGTTAGGGGAATACCACTTTTCAAAGTAGCTTCAAATACTATAAAATATCTTGGAGTAACCTTGACCAAACAGGCAAAAGACTGGAAAGCCAAGACAAATGAAAAAGCCAGAAAAGGGGAGCTTATTGTTTAATAAACATTCACTATACTTTAGTAAACATTGAAATGAGAAAGGAATTGTTTCTGGTATGGAATTAATTGACACATTTTAATATACAGCATTTTACTATTAAACATCCATGAAACTGATCTTCCTATATAATTATTATATATACTTATTTCATATAATTTACTTATATATTTATGTGTATTCTGCCTATATATTAATTACAAGTATATAATATACATATATATTCTACCTTCAAGTGACAGATAAGGGGTTATGCCTTCACAAAGGTAAAACTGCCTTAAAAGTGAATTGCTTTATGGGTGTCAAAGTTTGGGTTTTGTAGAAGCAATTGCCAAGATGATGTGAGATGTTTGGTGTTCAGAAATCAGTACAAGGAAGAAAAAACAGAGAATTCTAGAATAAGATGTTTCTTAGACTGGACCACATCGGGCTGAACTGTCTGGGTTTTGCTCTCCAGTGCAAGTCATTGGCTATGACTATATGTAGAAGGTATGGCATCAGAGGGTGGCTCATTGTAGCTGAGACAGTCCTTATGGGGCCAACAGCTTGAGTGGCTGTAAACAGCTGAAGCGACAGTCCACATCTGGACAAGTCCTTTCTTGAAGAAGAACTGAGATGTGTATATTGTTCAACCACTTAGGGCCGGCAGCCATTGTCAAAAACACTCTAAGCTATGTGACATTCAAACGACAGTGCCTCAGCCAGCTCTGGTGACTAGCTGTTGAAACAGCACCTACATCAGCATTCTGAGCCATTTCTCTGTCGTTATAAATATGAAACAACTTCCAGTAGTAACATATATGTGTTAAAGTCACCTAGGTTTAGATGAACGACCATTTAATACCACTTTAAAAAAAAAAAAGTATTCTAAATTGAACAGCCCGGAGAAAAATGAATGAGGCAATCAATTATATTTGGTTATACATTGCATTTATGCCACTTGACATCTCCTCCTTTGCAAAACAAATTTCTCTGTGCCAGCTGTAATTAGGTGCTGAGATAAAGCTACCCTGCTCTTCTGCATATTTGATGAGGCCTGCCAGCAGCTGTCGGATCACCCGCTCTGTTCTCATGGACAATGGAAACATCAAAGACATCTGTGCTTTGCCCTAAAATTAGTGCCAGAGTTGGCCCTCTCTCCTGCATTGTGTAGCCAGCCCTGCTATTTGCATAAGTTACAAGGGAACCTGAACACACAGTTGCTGAGTCCAACTATCTTCCCACCATAAGACGACCTTGGACAGTGGCTGAAATGTACTATCTATCGAAAATCTCACATGCTCGAGGGCAGAGTCTCAAAGACCTAGGACTCGGTCCTTAATGTATACTGCTCATAACTTTGAGAAAGTTACTTGAATTCCCAGCAATGCCACCTTTCTTGGTAAAGTATGTGTGTGGAGGTGGTGGGAGAGAGATAATGTTTATTTCATGTTGTCTTGCTCTTTCTTTTCCTGGGACCAAACTCAGTATGAATGGCTGAGCCAAATCTCTGGCCTCCATAGAGTCTTGTTTTGTTTTTTAAAGACAATTAAGATCATGTTTGTAAAGCACTTAGCATGTGCTCAGAACTTAGACTGTGTTCATTAAATGTCACCCGTCTTTATAGCTTCACCAAGAGCCCTTCTCTGACTTAGTAACTGCAGTGTCTATAGAACATTCACTCACTGGGCTATGCAGCTCAGTTGATAGAGTATGTGTCCAGCACTCATGAAGCCCTGGGCTCAGTTCCTCAAACATCAGACATCTAGGTATGGTGCTGCCTGACTGTATTCCCACTATTTGAGGGATGGAGGCACAAGGATCAGAAGCTCGAAGGTGATGCACATCTTCATGGGAAGATGGTTCAGTGGTTAAGAGGGCTTAATGCATAAGTGGAAGGAACCAAGTCCAAATCCCAGGCATGCCTGTAACTCCTGCACTGGGGGGTCAGGAGCAGAGAGAGGGAGATCCTGCTGATCAGATACCTCAGCAGAAACAGGGAGTTCAGGTCCAGTGAGACACTCTGTCTTCAGTTGAGTGAAAGTGATAGAGCAAGACTCTCAACACGGATTCTGTGAGCACACACACACACTCACACACACTTACAAGTACACTCACATACTCACACACACACATACTCAATACACTCTCACATTCACACACACACACACACACACACCTTCACACTCATCTGAACACTTACCCACATATACTCAATACACACACATACACACTCACCCTCACATATACTCACACACACACCCTCCTCACCCTAACACATACTCACACACATAAATTCATACACACCCTCACAATACACACACACACACACACACACATTCACACATACTCTTACAGACACATACACACACACACACACACACACACACACACACACACACAGGTTAATAATAAAATTTAAAAAGAAGTTCAGGGTCACCCTCAGCTACCTAGTGAGTTAAAACCAAACTGCAATATTCTATCTCATAAATTTTTTTTTCATTCATGCTGGGTGGTGGCGGCGCATACCTTTGATCCCAGCACTCAGGAGGCAGATGAAGCAAAGAATGATAATCCTTGGTCCTACTGTTGACAATTCTGTGACAGATTTTAAGCCTCTATATCCTTCTTAAACCATGTACTTACTATTGAGTCACACTAACAGGAACTCTACTCAAAGTATCAGTTGTTGACCTTTAACTGCAGGTTGCAGGAAGCTTGGCCAGACTGCCTTACACGACAGATATTTATTATCTCACATAAGTCGTCTGCTGCAGCCGGTGACTCAGCAGTCAAGGACAGGCAGATCCCAGATCGCTGCTCTCTACCTTGCCTCTGCACGTGGACTTAGTTTTCAGGCTAGGTCTTACATGGTCACAAGATGACTGCCATACACAGTTATAGCCATTTTTCCTGTGTCTCTTTTTAAGAAGAAAGAAACCTGTCTCAGAAGCCCACCAGCCTATGTTTTCTCAAGAGTCGGCAGCCAGAGGAGAAACCCCATTCATGAACCAATCCATGGCAGTGCAATGGGACCCCAACCAACTCAGTGAAGCCCAGGGCATTGTCATAGGAGATGCTCACCAGCAGGGCTGCTGTTTCACAAAGGGGCAGGTGGAATCCACTGCTCGTCCACAGTATGAGTAGTTATACATAGCTAATTTTTAACTGAAAACCTTGTTTTCTTCAGGCCTCCAAAAGCTACTACACCAATATTTATTTAAAAAAAAAAAAAACAAGTCTTTATGTATAAAATAAGTGAATTTCTCAAATCCCAGGACTGATACTTAGTTGCACAGGTTGGTATGGCATAATGGCTGACATTTGTTCTAGAGGGGCACATGTGTTGTTCTAGCTGCTAAGTAGCATCACCATCACTATCACAAACCTATCAAACAGCATGTTCTCTTAGAACAAGTCACCTGCATGGCCTTGAGTGCCATTGTATCCTCTGTTGGACAGCAGGCAGCAGAGAGTGTTCAATAAATATTTGTTGAGTAAATGAATGCAAGCCTTGCTGCAGAAATGGGAAAATAATAAGACACCAGGTGTCCTGCAGCAGGACTCCTGCCCCCACCATCTTCTAACAGCACATGGAGGGTTGGCCCAACCCCCTTCTATAGCCTCAGAATCTCAGAATTAAACGCTAGTCTTTCTTCCTTCCTTCCTTCCTTTCTTTCTTTCTTTCTTTCTTTCTTTTTTTTTTTTTTTTGCCTCTATGGTTAAATACTTTTCTTTTTTTCCAATTTTTTATTAGATTTTTTTTCATTTACATTTCAAATGCTATCCCAAAAGTCCCCTATACCCTCCCCCCACCCTGCTCCCCAACCCACCTGCTCCCACTTCTTGGCCCTGGCATTCCCCTGTATTGGGGCATATAAAGTTTGTAAGACCAAGGGGCCTCTCTTCCCAAAGATGGCCGACTAGACCATCTTCTGCTACATATGCAGCTAGAGAAACGAGCTCTGGGGGTACTGATTAGTTCATATTGTTGTTCCTCCTATAGGATTGCAGAACCCTTTTAGCTCCTTGGGTACTTTCTCTAGCTCCTCCATTGGGGGCCCTGCATTCCATCCAATAGATGACTATGAGCATTCACTTCTGTATTTGCCAGGCACTGGCATAGCCTCACCAGAGACAGCTATATCAGGGTCCTTTCAGCAAAATCTTGCTGGCATATGCAATAGTGTCTGTGTTTGGTGGCTGATTATGGGATGGATACGCTAGTCTTTCATATGTTTATTAGGATTCTATTTGTTTTGTTTTGTTTTGATTTGAGACAGATTTTCTCTACCTCTACAGAACTAGCTCTGTAGACCAGGTTGGTCTTGAACTCAGAGATCCACCTGCCTCTGCCTCCCCAGCACCAGGATTAAAGGCGTGTGCCACCACTTCTGCCTCTAAACACTGTTCTTCACACAGAAGAGTAAATGATACTAAGCAAGAGCTTGCCAACTTGCATATTCAACCACAGTACTATGTTTTGGTTTGGTTTGCCTGAAGAACAAAGGGGGTTGATTAATGGTTGACACTCAAATCTGTCTCCCTGTCTGCTAACCTGACAATATTCAAGAAACTTAAGGTGTTGAGGTGAAAGGAAATAGAACTGATAGCTTTTGATCAAGAGTCGGAACAGTCAACCCCGGATACAAGGAGCCAGGTAGAAATCATAACTACCTTGTGTATTTATCTTGTCAGGGTTCTCTCAATGAACAGAACCAATAGAATTAATAAATACTAAAGAAGGGTTTATCGTATTGGCTTACATGATACAATTGGGTAGTTCAATAGTGGCTTTCTTCACACTGGAATAGCTGAGCACAAGTAGCTGCTTGGTCCATGAGACTGGATGCCAAGGCCTGAAGGATTTCTGGAGAGCCACTGGTCTCCAGTCCACATTGGAAGACCAAAGAAGTAGAGTTCTGACTTCAACAGCAGAGGCGGCTGCCGCACTGACAGAAACAGAATAGACGACCTTGGGAACATCTCACCAGGGAGATGCCAAGACAGGCAGGCAAAAAGCTTTTCCCTCCTCCGCACATCTTTATATGTGGGACCATGTAGAAGATGCTGCCCAAATTCAGTGGGTCTTCCCACTTGAGTTAAGGTAATTGTAGGAATGCCCACAAGTTAATCTAATTGAGATAATTCCTCACAGTCGTCTCCAGAGTCTTGCCTCTTCGATGATTCTAGATCCTACCAAGTCAATGGTATTAATTATAATACTTTATAACTCAGGAAATTCTGATCCTTCCATTTTCTTTCTGGCTGGTATTAGAGACTTCCCGAGGCTCTTTTGAGGTTTTTTCTTTCTGTTCTCAGGAGCTTCTTCGGGAGATGGGGTGTTTCCGTCTCAGAGGAAACTGCTCTACAACACTTCAAGCAGGGAAGCCTGGTGGCTGGACACAGACATCGTCCTGCAATCCGCTCAACATCTTCCACACACTCCTGAGATGCCCCAAGAACTGCGTGGTTACTTGCTCCTGTTTATCTGGATTTCGTGTTCTGTCTTTTGTACTATTGACTCTGTACTGTCCTTGCTCCTGCTGCCGGCATAGAAAACTACATTCCAGGCCTCAGTTGGAGCCATGATGAGGATTTCAGGACCCTACGTGGCTCATTCACCTCAAATTCTGCTTGGATTAATGTTGCTCAAACTCCCCACCAGTCCTCCCTCTGATCCTCCTCTCTATATAGCTTTCATCACATTGGATTTTTCTTTCCATGGTATGTGATGTCACTAGACCACCCTAGCCATTTCTAAAACAGGTATTTCTCACCAGCCAGCCCTCATAACTCTGACTCTATACCTAACTATTAATTTTTAATAAATCATTCTATTTTGAACCATATGTTAGAATTTTTAGGTTGCCGTTAAAAGTATGTATGAATATACACACAGAGATAGGCTACATAATCTTTAAACATAGGAGGGGAGGTGACTTGAACCCTCCTTAGTTACGGTATAAATCGTACATCCGTGACTATCTCCAAGTTCCCAAAACTTTCAGAAATGTTTTGCCTTGTGCTGCAGTAGTTCTCTGGCTCAGTTCCACTTCAGTCTCGCTAAAACAGAAAGGATAAGGCAGGCACCGATCACATCTCCTGCCAGCCTAGGGCTCAGCTGCAGATAATGGTTCAGAGCCTTCTGGAAGCTCAGGTGCCAAGTGGTGAGCTGAGGTTCCATTTGCTTTTGCAACAGCGGACTCAGATTCCATTATCTTCCCTTCCCACTCAGGAGCAGGGTTCAGTTACTCGTTAATTTTGAGTGGGTTTCCTAAGAGATGCAGGAAAAGATTTCCTGCAGATGTGAGCTGACAGCCTGGAAGCACTAACAAGGGACGTCATAAAATCCCTTCCTTGGGAGTCTTTATGAAAAGCGAAGCCACATGAGTCTTGTTGAAACGTCACGGAAGTACATAGGAAACGTGGAAGGGGTGAGATGTCATATAATTCAATTATTTTATAGCAACAGATGGACTATTAATTTAAAATAAGAAGCAACATCCAATTAACAGCAGAGTTGGTGATTCCCAAATTCCACAGGTCTTTGAACTGGGAATTGATGGAAACTTCACCTCACTTTCTTGCTCAGCCAAAGTTTTGGTCTCTGTGTTACACAAGCAACATGCTGCAATTGCTACTCAATATCAGAAGAGGCTGCCTGCCTTCTCCTGTGTGGTTCTGCTGCTTGGAATCACGTGGAGGCTTTCTGATGTGGGTAGGCTGTGGGATGTGGGTTTTTTATTGCTCAAGTTCGCCTCTGCTCACTCCCTCCCTGTATTTCTTATGCTGAAAGAGGATGAGCAATGAATACCTGTTGCCCAAGTCTCTCAGTAGACAAAAACAGAGTTCTGCTTTGGCACCAACGCAATCAGGTTCCACACTTGGCTGTAGTGATTTCATACTTCAACCATCTTGTCAACCAGAAGGCATAGCAACAGTCCACATCCTAAGCTGTGAGTTCAGATCCCTTTTCATTTGTCGGCTCATATAAATGCAGTTTCATTTATGGGTTGTTAATGGCAATCCCTCATTACATGAGCAAATGCCTGTGGAGAACACACACCATGCTCTTCTTAGGAAGTTTATTTAAAGTCACTAGGTTAATAGGGTGTCTTACTTAGGGTTTCCATTGCTGTGAAGAGATACCATGACCAAGGCAACTCTTATAAAGGACAACATTTAATCGAGGCTGGCTTATAGGCTCAGGGGTTCAGTCCATTATCATCAAGGCAGGAACATGGCACTGTCCAGGCAGGCACAGTGCTGGAGGAGCTGTGGGTGCTACATCTTGTTCTGAAGCAGACAGGAGAAGACTGGCTTCTGGGCAGCTAGGATGAGGGTCTCAAAGCCCACCCCCACAGTGACACACTTCCTCCAACAAGGCCTAACAGTACCACTTCCTATGGGCGAAGCACATTTAACCAGCCACATAGGACGTGGTTAATCAAACAGCTCAAGTTTTTCACTTGGCAACTGCTAAGACAAACCAAGCCTCCAGAGCCATATTCCACAGTCATCTTCCTTCACTGGTTCCTTAACCAGACCTCTTCCCAGTGATGCAACAGGTATATTGTCACTTACTACAGACTCGAGGGTTTTGTTTTATAGTTCATAGTCATGTAATATTCATTTATTAAGTGCCGCGTCTGCTCTCGACCAGCAAGAACGACACGACCACCAGTCCTTCTAACAGCAGTTTATTCAGCAAACTTCAGTCTTCATCTCTCTTCTTTCTCTTCATCTATATCTCCCTCTAACCCCGGGCCTCTCACTCTTATATACTCTCAGTTCCCATCCACTCACAACAGGCCATGTCACCACACCAGGCACGCAGCTTCAGCCAATCAGGTTGGCAGGGGCATGTCTCCACCAAATATGGACTTGTTTACACCGCCAGCATCATGGTACACCTGCGCAGTTCTCAAGATGGTCTTGGCTATTTTCAGGTGTATGAGGAAGTCAGGTACAAGTCATAAGACTTAGCTGCAGTCCCGGGCGCCATCTTGGGACTGCTGCCACACCCACTCCTCACAATTAAGCACTGGATTTAAACTAACAATGTTCACATGCTTTGTTTATATCTCATTTAAATCTCATAACAATACTATAAGAGAGAGGTACTATTATCCCCCAAGTAGGAAAGAGAAACAGAGACATTTAGTAACTTTCTTAAAGCCACCAGGGAGTGAGTACTAGACCCAGGATTTGTTCAGAGGTGTTTATGTTAATACCCATGGAACCTTGCTGCTCTCTGCGTTAGCCAGAGAATCACCTTTCTGCCGTGGGAAGAAGTTAATGTGATGGCTCACAACCTGCCAAAGTGCCTAGAATAAGTGACTGTTGAGACTCTGCACCAAATAGGGAACTTGTAGCAGTCCCACTCTCTGCCCTGCCAAGGCTCAGGGAACATGGCAGAAGAGGGGACAGAAAGAATGTAAGAGCCAGAGGATGGGAGAAGTACTATGCAGGCATGAACTCACTGCAGCTATGGCAACCTGCAGGAGACTCGCTCAAGATCAGGCTATCTGTCAGGATTCCAGCATTCATTGCTAACTGAACTCAGTAGATTACAGAAGTAACAAATAACTAGAGGATATGAAAGTGAGGGGAGGGGGTATCCTGGAAGTGATACAGGGGCACGGAGGATGGGTGTGATCAAAACACATGGCATACATGTATTACATTATCAAAGAAGATATTATTTAAAAGATTTTAAATAAATTAAAGATATCCTAAAAGTGAAAAAAAAAAGCTTTGTCTCAAGCAATTTTATAAATCTAATGAGTCAGATATTTATATTGGGATACCTAAATCTGTTTAAGCCCAGGAAGCAAACTATTCATAAAAGTGAGTTGATTACGTATTTGGTTATTGAATGTGTTCTTAGATATAACCTTATATTTTTCAGGTTTTGATTTATCAGTTTGTTGTTTTCATGTCTCTCTGAGCTCATAAATGTGTATACACAGGCTGAAGGGTCACAGTTACCCTTGAGAGCAGGGCCCAGCTTCTCAATGAAGCATGGGTTCATCTTCCAAGACTAAGGAAGTAGTCCCCATGTCTACACTTCCTAAGCCTATGCCCTTCCCTATCAAATGACTACGCAAGATTCCATTCCCCATAATCCTGTGATTTTTTTCAAAATACTTCTTCTTCTTTTTTTTTTTTTAAACACTGGGGACTTTCCAGGACACCAGGTTTTGATTCCCTTTTAAACTGCAAACTGTCTTATTTAGCCCTGGGTAATACTGGCATTTTAAATCTATCACTATACCCAGACTTCAATTTCCTCTGCAGATTTTCTTGTCTTCATTATCAAATACCATTTTTATGGTTACATTTCCCCTTCTCCTGACATCATGAAAGTGACCAAAATGTCACTAGCTCCTGCCTGTGACTAAGTAGAGTCAGGCCATTTTACAAAGGCATACCCTTGAATGCCTCAAATAGTACCTCCAATGTGTACAAAAATGTGTCGTCTGTTTAGTTTCTTTCTCTTCCCACCGTGAGTCCTCTTGAGGTTGACACCGAATGCCACCCTGTCTACTATCAGCACATTCAACATGATGTACAACAGTCTTCACGACACTATGCCAGGGCTGGAGGTACGATGCTGTATGACATTTAAGTTTTCCAAAGATCTCCCCTAACAAAAACTTAGCATGTCAACACGAAGTATATTTTCTGTGGTTTTTGTGGTAATAGTGGTTGGGGGCTCTACTGCTGGTAATCAACAGGAAAAATTATTGAACAAGAACACACACACACCCACATAAACTGTAGTTGCTTCAATGTGAAATCTCCCCCAGGAGCTCATGTGTTTGAACACTTGGTCTCCAGCTGGGGCGCTGTTTTGAAGGTTATTGAACCTTTCAGAGCTGGAGCCTTGTTGGAGGAAGTGAGTCACTGCGGGGAAAGGCTTTGATGTTTGTAGCCCAGCTCTATCTCTTTTTCTGGCTCTTCCTGACTATAGATGCAACTTGACAATCAGGTACCTGCCCCTGCCGCATTCTACCCCCATCCCCCATCTCCTAACACTCCCCCACTCCACCCCCAACCTACCCCTAACCCCGACAATGATGGACAGCATTGCTATAAACAGTAAAGCCAAAATAAACCCTTCATTCCTTAAATGGTTTTGTGAGCTGTTTTGTTACAGTATTGAGACAAATAAATACACGTACTATCTCCACGAGAACAAGGGAAAAAGAGAAAGAATGAATACCGGATTTTTCTTAAGTCAAATAGAAGAAAATAAAGATTTCCAAGGAATTCTTTTCTGCCGTGTGGTGCTGATAGTGTTTGTTAAATGTTGTTTGGACTTACAATGTCAGACTCTATTGTTTGAGAATTTCTGTTATCAGAGCCCGGACAAGTCAAACTTTAAACAAGGCTTTCCAGTAATTCTTCTGTACACAGAAGTCTGAGGACTACCTCTCTGAGGCAACACTAATAATGACATTTGTGGTACCAAGGGCAAGATGTCTCCCTCCATTCCAGTTCCATCCTATATCTCAAGGTGGTCACTCCATGCTGATGTCCATCCTAGGAGTGTTCTCAATAAACCCGACTCAATAAACCAGTAAAGAGGCCTGTGTAGACCCTACAAGAAAGCTATTGGATATTTGGAAAAAAATTAAAGTCCTTGATACCCAGAAAGTGGAGAAGTGGAAAAAAGACCTCATGTAGATTTGCTTTGGGGCCTGCAGATAGATTGGACACTGAGGACCTGGAAAAGGGCCAGACTAGAGACCTAAGAGCTTTCTCTAAGGGAAAGAGTGGGGGGGTGGGGGGAAAGACCCAGGATTCCTAAGAAATTACGTCCCAGAGTTGCTCTATCCCAGGCATCTACTCCTGATTTAAGGGGTCTCCACCACCACCACCACCACAAAGGACAATGAGAAAATTTTAATTTGCTTTGTGGTTGTACTTTACCCAAAACAAAGGAACTATGAGGTAAATTTACAGTGGTAAAATAGTGCATTCATCAACGTTAAAAAAACCAAAAACAAAACAACAGCAACAAAACAGAAGCAAACACGACGAATCTGAGTTATGACCAACGATATCCGTTCCATGCACTGAAATCTTTTTCAGGCAAGTGGCCTTTAAAAAGAAGAAGCACATGGTGGTTAGTGACGAGTTTTGGTGATGTGAAGCATTGGTATTGATGCTTCGAGCAGATGTCTGGCTCTACAGCAGAGGACGACAGAAATCTTATCATGTGTAACTTCTTACTCGGTAATACTCTCAAAATCCTTCCTTTATGTAGGATGAGTATTAGTAGGGTGACGGCCCTAGTTCACTGTTCCCATGATAACCCTCTGCTTGGCCTCTGGGCATTGCCTCTTAGCAGATGTCACCACTGGGCCACATATAGGGTTTTTATCTCCAAAGCCTGTTTTCTTCAGATCATCCTTTACCTTGGAGCGTTTCCTGGATACCAAGTTTGTGTTTAATAACCTTGCATCCTTGGCAACAGTTCTCCTGGAGACACCTGGCTCCGGCTGGGTCAGTTGAGTTGCTGCATGGGGAATCTGGAATTAGATAGAAAACATCTCTCTGTGTAGTTGAACTTGAAATATGCAAAGTCTGGAGTTGGGATCAGCCATGATGTCTGTGTGGGTTGGAAGCCAAGGAAACCTATCTTCACACACATAAGTGAACAGATGTTCCAAGATGACAGGAAATGCTTCCTGGACTCCAACAGCTGCTGAATTTCTGGCTGTTAGTTCTGTGGTTCACCCCTGAGACTTAAGAATAACAATAAATTCCTTCGGTAGAGCTTGAGTTGACTCGGAAGGTTTTCTGTTTTGTTTTTGTTTGTTTGTTTGTTTGTTTGTTTGTCTACTAAACTGTTCTAGCTAGAATCTCAGCGACAGACTCACATGCCTTGACTCCTTTCTTTCCTTAGTCCTCTATTCAAACAGTAGAAAGTGTGTGTGTGTGTGTGTGTGTGTGTGTGTGTGTACTTGATGGTGGAGACAAGAGGACAACTGTGGATATCATTCCTTGGGATCCATCCATTGTTTTATTTTTTGCACTTTCTTTTATTGGTATTTTATTTATTCCAAATGTTATCCCCCTTCCCGGTTTCCCTTCTGTAAACCCCCTATTGCATCCCCTCTCCCCACTGCTTCTATGAGGGTGTTCCCTCACCCACCCACCCACTCCTACCTCACCTCCCTAGCATTCACCTACACTAGAACATCGAGCCTTCGCAGGACCAAGAGTCTCCCCTTCCATTGATGTCAGACAAGGCCATCCTCTGCTACATATGCAGTTGGAGCCATGGGTCCCTCCATGTGTACTCTTTGGTTGGTGCTTTAGTCCCTGGGAGCTCTGGAGGGTCTAGTTGTTTGATATTGTTGTTCTTTCTATGGGGCTGCATTACAAACGCTTGACATGGTACTTGTTAGTTTTATGAGACAAGGACTCCCTGTGTATCTCTGGCTGTCCTGAAACTGACTATGTAGATCAGGCTAGCCTGGAACTTACAGAGATCCTCCTGTCTTTGCCTCCCAAGTGCTGGAATTAAAGGCAAGTGCCACCACATAGGTATTTTTCTTGTTATTGTTTTAAACATCTTGTGTGTGCATGTGCAAGCATGTAGAGGTCAGAGGACAGCTGAGGGAGACAGTCTCTCTTTCCAGGTGGATCAAACCCTGGAAAAAGCACCCCTTTACCCACTGAGCCACTCTTCTAGCTTCTGTTAGTTTTTGATTAGCCTTGATGTTTTCTTTGTTTGTTTGTATATTGTTTTGTTTGGTTGGTTTGGTTTGGTTTGGTTTGGTTTGGTTTGGTTTGGTTTGGTTTGGTTTGGTTTGGTTTGGTTTGGCTTTTAGGGTTTTTTTTCGAGACAGGGTTTCTCCATATAGCCCTGGCTGTCCTAGAACTCACTCTGTAGACTAGGCTGGCCTTGAACTCAGAAATCTGCGTGGGATTAAAGGCATGTACTACTACTACCCAGCAGCTTTGGTGTTTTGTTTTGTTTGTTTGGTTGGTTGGTTTTGAGACGGGGTCTGACTGTATAGCTATAGGTGGCCTGGAACTCACAGAGATCCACCTGCCTGTCCAGAGAGTGCTGGGATTAAAGGTGTGTGCCATCATGCCTGACCTCTGTAAAGTGTTTAGACAGGATCTTATCTAGGCCAGGTTGAATTTGAACTCTGTAACTGAGGATAACCTCAATCTCCTAATACTCCCTTCTCTCTCACTCTCAAGTGCTTGGATTGCAGGTCTGTGCTACCATGCTCAGCTTTTTTCTGTTTCAGAGTTGGAGGAACAGGAACTCAAAAACATGAACTTGTCAAGGTGTGGGGGAAAGTGGAACAGATCTGGAGTATAATCCAAATATGTCTGACTCCAGGATCCATAGTCTTTTTAGTATATGACTGCATCTCTTTGATTCCTAGGTATATTCTTATATCAGAAGGAAAGAACAACAATTGTGGTATAGTCTTTTAAACATATATCTTAACCTACTGTGCTATCCGTCCATGTGTTATTTTTGTAGTGAAACTGAGCACGTTGACTCCCACCCTGAAACATTGCTGTCTTTTTCAAAACCCTTCATAACATATTATATATATAAACACGAAATGTCAGTTGTGGGCTATTAGACAACACTTAGGGCAGCTTAACCATAAGCACAAATCTGAATTGTTGGTATAAGAAAGGGGCATGTCGACGTGATGAATACATGACTGATAAATGGTTAGATAGGTAGGTGGGTAGACAGAGACACTCACAAGACAAAGAGCCACACAGGACTTTTGTAACAGCTAATTAACTTAAATCTGAAATCTGTTATAGAATGTCCTTTGTAACCAAACTTAGAGTTCTGTAATCTTTTTCACACGTTGCTTTCTTCCAACTGGAACTACAAATATGATCACGTATGAAATCTATAGATTCAATGCGCACATTGCATTCAGATGATTAATTGTTAAAGCTTAAACAACCTAGGCATTATATTTAAATAAAAGAACCAGCTGGGCAGTTGTGGTGCATGCCTTTAATCCCAGCACTTGGGAGGCAGAGGTAGGCGGATTTCTGAGTTCGAGGCCAGCCTGGTCTACAGAGTGAGTTCTAGGACAGCCACTGCTATACAGAGAAACCCTGTCTCGGGAAAAAAAAACAATAAACAAAACAAACAAACAAACAAGTATTTCTTTATTCTTTAGCGATTTTTATTAGCATGCACTAATTGTATAAAACAGTGGGTCTCTCTATGACCTTCTCACATATGCATATAATGTATTTCAGTCGTTTCACTACCCATAACCCTCTCTTACTCCCTCCCAGGTATGCCTCTTCTTGAATCCTTTCAAGAACGAATGCTGCAGATTTATCATAATGATTTACACTGAAATGAAACATTCTTACCTTTGAGTACAAAATCAGGTGACATAAACTATTGAAAACATACACTGTGTCTTTAACGATAATCAGTGTCCTTAGCAGTAAGTGGAAGAGGAGTATAGTTGTTTTCTTTCTTTAAAAACTTGGCTAGTAGGCAAGTTCCTTGGCATAGTAATGTTAAAAGTGCCCGTCCTAACACACAAGGTTTATGTCCAGTCCTGAAGACGGCCTTTTGTGTCTTCGAAATCCAATGACAAAAGATGCTTAAAGTGCATTTTTGTTCTAATATTAAAATAAAGTTTCAGGTTATTTTAAAGTGGTGAAATATCTTTAGTTAAGCATGTTGATTATTTTGTGACAGCTGGTATTTTCTAATCCTATTTTCCTTGTACATAAGCTTCTTCCAGTGTACATATTCTGCTAAATTTGAGAGTCAAGAATCCCACTCCTGCTTCCTGCTGATAGCTTGAACTCCCAAAATAGCAGCAACCAATGAAGGCAAACATCTGTGAAGGCTTAGGCAGAGCACAGTTACTAGTAATACTTCCTAGCCTCGTTGTTTTTACTTTCAGAAATATTGTCACTTGCTTCTTCGAAGGTCTGACCAACATCCTCTAATACCTAAACTAGTCCCCTAGGATATACTGAAAAACAGCTTCCTTCAGTTTAAGTGGGCGCTAAGACTGCATGCAAAGGGTATGAGAATTCACCAATACAAACCTTTGTTTTCATGGTTTGTACATGCAAATATCACCCCAAAGCTTCATGTGATGTAGGCTTGCTCACCATCCTACCCTTGGGATCACTGGATCACGTGATCTTGGATCCTGTCATTGGATTTTATTGTTACCAACCATTGGATTGTGTGATCTCTGACCTATTAAGTCCATTGATGGATTCATAATTCGATGGCATTACTGAGAGGTAAGGTTTTGGGTAGAGGCAGCAGGTCCCCGGAGCATGCCTTTGAAAGGTGTGACTCCTCTCTGGTCCCTTTCTGTCTGGTTTTCTGCTTCCTGGTTGACATACGGTGGGTACTTTCCTCTAACGTCATGACATCATCTGCCTTGCCATGGGTCTGAAAGCAACCAAGCCAGCAGACTACAGATTGAAACTCCTGAAGCCAGAAGATAAAATAAATGTCTTCTGCTTTAAGTTGCTTTTCTCAGTCATGAAAACTGACTAATACATGGCCATCAGTGAATAAAAAGGAGAGCATTGCAGAGATGGTTCTGCATTAAGGCCATTGGCTGCTTGTGGTGGTCTGAATAAGAATGGCTCCCATAGGCTCATATATTTAAATGCTTGGTCAATAGAGACGACCATTATTAGGAGGTGCGGCCTTGTTGGAGTTTCAAAAGCCCAAGTCAGGCCCAGTCTCTGTCTCTCTGTCTCTCTTTCTTCCTCCCCCTTTCTCTCTGTGTGTCTCTGTCTTTTTCTCTCTGCCAGCAAATCCAGATGTAGAACTCTCAGCTACTTCTCCAGCACCAAATCTGCCTGCATGATGTTAATGCCTCCCTACCATGACAATAATGGACTAAACCTATGAAATTGTAAGCAAGACCCAATTAAGTGCTTTCTAGTGTCTGTATGTCTATATGATGCTAAGGGTCAAACACAAGACTCCACATGTGCTAAGTAAGCACCCTACCTATCAACTAGAAATGTTCGATATGTAAATGTCACTAGTCAGTGTGACATATTAATATTCAATACTAATTATTAATATACATTAACTATTCCCCTAAGAAGAAAGCTTATTTTCTCTGTCTGTCTCTCTCTGCCTGTCTCTTTGTCTCTGTCTGTTTATCTGTGTGTGTGTGTGTATGACAGAGGTCTTCCCTAACTACTTCTCTAGCATCTTTGGAGACAGGATCTCTCAGTGAACCTGGAGCTTAGGAACTAGGAACTAGGAACTCTCTTTTCTCTGTCTCTGTGCTCCATGGCTCTACAGATGTGCCCCTCCTCCTTTTCCTGTTCTGCTCTTTAATACCACATTAGGAATCCCAACCCAAGTGCTCATGCTTATGCAGCAAGCACGTTAATGACTCAACCATCTCCTGCCTCCTTTATTTCTTAGCTTTAAGGATACTGATGCAAAGATTGACTCCAAAAGACAACAATTCTTCCTTGTAGATTATTTTTTTCAGAAAAAATAAATTTAACTGTGAATTACATCACATTTTCCAACATAGATTCTGAATAGAAAGAAAAATTCCTTCCAAAAATACATTTGCAAAATTGGGTGTGGTAGTGCATGCCTCTTCCAAAAATACATTTGCAAAATTGGGCAAGCTAAGGCATGGCTGTACTCCCAATACTCAGAAAGTGAAGGTAGGAGGATTAGCCATTCAAAGTCATTCTCTGACACAGAGCAAAGTCAAGGCTAGCCTGAGCTCAAAGAGAGCCTGTCTCAAAAAAATAACAATAATAATCCAAAAATAGTGCTAGGGTAGCTAGGGTATGCACACACCTTTAATCCCATCACTCAGGAGGCAGGTGGATCTCTGTGAGTTCCAGTCCAGCATGTTCTACATAATGAGTTCCAGGATAGTCAGAGCTATACAGGAAGACCATGTGTGTGTGTGTGTGTGTGTGTGTGTGTGTGTGTGTGAGAGAGAGAGAGAGAGAGAGAGAGAGAGAGAGAGAGAGAGAGAGAGAGAGAGAGAAGAGATTGCAGGATCCTGGATGAAAGGAGACTCTAAAAAATAAAATAAAATAAAATAAAATAAGATAAGTTTTTTTTTTGGTTTTTCAAGATAGGGTAAAAATTTTTAAAAATCTAAAAATAAAGTAAAAGTCAGAGCAGTTCTGTCTTCCCTTTAGTATTAAGTGCAAGCTGCACCATACAGGTTCCAACACTGTCATAACATCTGTGGAATCCGCTTATTCATTCAGCAAATATTTATTTGAGCAATTGAATTATTATTGTTTTTTTAAATGTTGCAGAAAATCTTTCTCCCAACCTTGATAATTTACAACTGGATCTGGTTTCATCTTGTACTTCTAGTCAACGTACTAATAGTATTACAAATATTTATCCTACTTGAGAATTTATTTTGCCTAAGACCTGAAATCATACATTTGGATTTCGGTATCTCAGCCACACTTAGAGGCACCGGGAATTAAACAGTAAATACTCTTTGCTGTGTTTGTTTGGTCTCGATTTTGTTTTTGTTCATGGGCGATGGGTACAGGATCTCATGTATACAAGGCTTGCCTCAAACTGACTATGTAGCCACAGTGGATCTTGAACTTCTGATTCTTCTACCTCCACCTACTGAAGATGCAGGCAGTTATAGATGTGCATCAAGACACATGTTTTGTAAAGTGGCGGGAATCAAAGCAGGGCTTTGTGAATGCCAGGCAAGTGCTCTACTGTCTGTGTGAAGGACACTCGGTCCTTGTGCACACAGATGACTATTGAGAAGCTTGTCTTCTTTCTTTCTTTCTTTCTTTCTTTCTTTCTTTCTTTCTTTCTTTCTTTTCTTTAATGTAAGTACACTGTAGCTGTCTTCAGACACTCCAGAAGAGTGGCATCAGATTTCGTTATGGATGGTTGTGGGCCACCATGTGGTTGCTGGGATTTGAACTCAGAACCTTTGGCAGAGCAGTCGGCGGCGCTCTTAACCGCTGAGCCATCTTACCAGCCCCATCTCACCAGTGAGGAGGAACAGAGGAAGGGATGGATGGAGAGAGGGGGCAAAGAGGAAAGGATACTGATTAAAGAAATTAGTTCATATGAGTGTGGCAGTTGTCAAGTCAGCTTCGGAAAGCCAGGAAAACATACATGATATCCTCTTAAATCCAAATCAGGAGGCAGAAAGTTTTCCTTCCTCCTTGGGTGACTTCAGTTATTTTTGTCTGAAGGTTTTCAACAATTGGTTGAGACCTACCTGCATGTGGAAAGTAATGTGATTTGCTCAAAGTATCCTGATGTGAGTCTTAATTTCCTCTTTAAAATATACCATCATACGTGTGTGTGTGTGTGTGTGTGTGTGTGTGTGTGTGTGTATTTTTAAATACATAGCACAACCTTCTCCGTCTGTATAGTGTTACTTGTACATATAACAATTAAAGAAAAAGAGGCCACAGATTTGAAGGAGAGCTTTTGCTCATGAGAGTCTTTGGAGGGATGAAAGGGGAAATGGTATAATTACAGTATAGTCTCAAAGTAAAAATTAGTTTTAAAAAACACCTTCATAGCAACAACTAAAGTTGCATTTGACCAAACAACTCCACACCATAATCTGTCTGTCAAACTGTTACATAAAATTAACCACCTTACTGTCTGTTCAATCCAGGAATCCACTGGAAGTAATATGGGGAGTGTGGGTTCTAGTTCTCCAGAGAAAAAAAAGAAAAGATTTGAATGAAAGACACTAAGAAACTGAGCTGCAAGTTGTCAAAGAGAACAGAGAAAGCTGATGTGGTGTGTAGAAAAATCTTAATCTGGCAACAGGGCTGCTCTGGCAAGGCATCACATCCAAAAACCTTCTAGGTCTGTGTATCCTGCTGGATTACAGACACAGCATTAGTACACACACCTTTAATCCCAAGCAGTGAAGGTCATTTTGATTTGTAAAAGGAAGCAGCATGTTTGAAAATAATGTCTAATTGAGGGGAAGACAAAGTGGTGAATCAGAGCAAGATTTGACAGAATGTGTCAGAGAATGGATACACCAACTCTCCTGAGAACTGCACAGGAAAAAGATGGTGAAAAGAGTAGGAGAGGGGGGGAGGGGGAGGGAGAGGGAGAGGGAGGGGGAGGGGGAGGGGGAGACGGAGAGGGAGAGGGAGAGGGAAAGCAGTTTTACTGGGACAGTTTTACAGAGACAGGTTACAGATGAAGACAGAACAAGCCAGGGAATGAAAAGGAGCCAGAAGATTAGAACAGATTGCCAAAATTAGTTTGAGACCAAGCAGAGCAATTCAGTCAAAAGCTGAGAGCAACCAGTTTGAGTCAGTCAGCTTGGAAAGGAGTTTGGGTCAGAACAGCTGAGTTGAACCAGCCAGACAAAGTTCAGAAAGAGCTAGAGTTTATTCCACAGTAAGCCTCAAAGATGACAATTACATCTGGCAAATAAAAGTTACTTTCGCAGTGGTGGCTCACGCCTACAGTTCCAGTTCTTGGAAGATGGAAGCAGGAGGATTTGGAGCCAATCTGGGAAATGAAGTGTGTTAGACACCAGCCTGGGGCTAGAGTGAGGCTCTCCCTTCTCCCCCACCCCCAAAGATGGAGGCTACTGAGGAATGAGCTCTGGACTGTATTTGCTACTTTAAATGTTGTGAGGCTTTCAGGAAGTGTTTGTTGCATGCTCTGTCCTAAAATGTAGTTTTAACCCACAGATCCCCTCTATTTTTGACATTAAGATAAAGGTGGTATCCTGGTGAGTTCAGATTCCAGCCTGCTAAATGATTTATACAATAGACAGCTGCCAGGATTCCACCAATGCAACTACTGAGCTATGACATCAGGAAGCATAAGAAAGCAGGATCAACACCCAGATTCCAAAACCAGGGCGACTAAAAACGAATCCCAAATAAAAACAATGGTACTCAGGAACTCAAAGCAAGGACAAAATTAGAACTCTGCCTTCAAGGCTATAGTGGATAAGTAAATACTGCTCAACCAATCTAAGGTATCATCAGTAGAGGATAAAAACAGAGAAACTTTTGAGAATTGCTAGCAGGAATAAAAAGTGAAGGGTAAAAGCCTGGCCAGGTGGTGTTAGCACATGCCTTTAACTGCAGGCACAGACAACTAAGAAGGACAGAGGTCAGCCTTGGGTGTTGTTCCTCAGGGTCAATGCATCTTTCTTTTAGAGACAGGGTCTCTTACTGGGATGTGGGGCTTGCTAGTCAAGCTGGACTGAACAGTAAGCCCCAGGGATCTGCCTGTCTCCACCTCCTCAGTGCTGGAACTGCAGGCATACGCCAGCTCCGTACTTGGCTTTTACACGGGTGCTGGAGATGGATCTCCGGCCTTCATGCTTGCACAGAAGACGTTACCAACAAAGCCATCTCCCCAGCATTGAAGCTTCAACTTTTTGAGAGACCTTGGGCACAAATAGAGTTGCTTTACAGCCCAGGTAAGAAAGGATACATGTCCAGCGTCATAAACTAGATGCTACCAATATGAAGGTGTCATAGCAACCTTAACCTAGACATTGGCACCGAAAGACTCAAGTATTTTCATAACATCACACGTGTAATAGGTTCTTCAGAACAGTATATCACTGATTCAAAGTTTGATAATTTGGGAACATGAAAGATTATTTTATTTACTATTTTATCTAATTACTAAATTAGTTAATAAATAAATTTATTTATTTAAATAATAATGTTTGGCTACATGGTTATTTTATTTCAATTATATTATTAATATGAATAATTTAATAATTAATATAAATACGTAACATGTGATAAAGAAGTCTATGTATTACTTGTATCCATTTTCAATACCTTTAATTTCTTTTGCAATCCTGTATAGTTTATCGCATTCATTGAGCCATTGTTCTAAGAAGCCGTCAAAATTGTTTATTACAATTTACTTTGCCCAAGCCAAAATGCCTAACTTTAAAAGTGCTTGGGAATAATTTAGGGGAAGAAGATGTAGAACATATTAAGGCATTAATTTGAATCACAAGAGATAGGCCACAAAAATAATGATGAAAAGCAAGCTGTAAGCTGGAGCAGGACTCTGTTTGAAAGCCTTCCTAGCACTATATAATTTCTTACTGTTACTGTTCTGACTACTCTATAATCAGGCTGATAAATGACTAGTACAGGGCTCATCCAAACAGCCGAATTCTGCTTTTCTTTGGAACTCTATCTCCTCCTCTTTGTGCAAAGTCTTATAGAATTGTAATGGTCCTGCCTACCTGTGGGCCATCTAACCTCTGTATAGCTGACAAAAGCTTGGTAATTTTTCTCACCTAAACTACAGAGACTGGGTGTAGTAAATGACCCAGAAGCCTAGAGAGCATTTATTACCTCCATCATTCACTTTTTAAAAACTCATCTTCACAGCCATCACAAGCACACCAACTTAAAATTATACAGTGTTCTGACAATAAAATGCATGGCGTGAAAGAGGAGATAGAAAAAATTTAAGTCTGCCAAAATGTGTAAAACTTACCCTTGTAGGTTGTTGATTGATTATTTAATGAAATATAATTGTAATTATAGTGGACAAGGAAGGTGCTGAAATGGGTCAGAGAGATCTCAATTTGTCATAGTTTGAACCTCAAAGTAAAAACTAAACAAATGAATACATAAGACTTCTGGTGAAGGCCAGTCCCTCGTAAAGAGCTAATGGCACCAATGTCACTCTCCCTATTATGAAAAGCATTGACCGCAAGGATTCTCAACCTTCCTAATGTTCCAGCCCTTTAATACAGATCCTCGTGTTGTGGTGACCCCCAAGCATGAAATGATTCCACTGCTACTTCACAGCAGTAACTTTGCTAGTGTTATGAATAGTGCTGTAAATATCTGATAGGCAGGGTATCTGACATGCAACACACAGAGACTGAGACCCACAGGTTGAGAACTGCTGGCCTAACGCCAGGGACCATAAAAGCCCTGTAAGTAAACAGAGGGAGCTGACCCAACAGGCAGCAGGGAAAGCTGGTGTGTTTCCTTTCTCTTCAGATCCACGTGGTGGTACAAATGGGGTGAGGATACAGAGGTTGGTGAGGTCACACTTCCCCCTTTTATAACACAGCCTTCCCTCGACTGATCTGAAACAAGTGGTGGAGAACGTTAGGGACAATGGAATGCAAAGTTTGCATTTGAAGGCTGTGAAGAAGGAAACTCTTCATTCTCCCTGATCTCTCCCCATATACACAGCACAGGATCTCCACTGACTATGAGCCATTTCCCCAACAGCAACACTTTCAGGGATAATTCCTCTCTGATCATTATCTCTTCTTCCTGAAAATCAGGTCAAGAACATATCCATCCATACCTTAACACCCAGTAGTGATTTGTTTATTATTTAACCATGCAGACATTTGAAATCATAATCTACATACCTTTACTCGAAATGAAACAAAACAATCCTCCCCCCTCCAAAAAAACCCAGTAGATAGCATTTAAAAACTGATGTGCAGCTCAGCCTGTAAAGTGGTGTCTCACAAGGACAAAGGGCTCAACCCACAGCTCCACCTAGACCAGCTATGTAATCTTGGTCCTGGGAAGTGGAGAAGGATCAGATTAAGGTTCTCGCAGTGAGCTCCAGGACATCTTGGAGCTACATCAGATCTTCCCTTAAATTAAGAGAGAGACACAGAGAGAGAGAGTGGGTGTCTAAACAGGTACTCGTCTATGTTTATTGCTGCACTATTTGAAACAGTCAGGAAACAGAATCAGCCTACACGGCCATCTATTGATCAATGGATAAAGAAAATATCATGTGCTGCAGCCATAAAGAAAAGTAATATGACAATATTTCATGAAAATTTATGGATCTGGAAATCACTGTTACATAAAATAAGCCAGAAAATCAAACACTGTATTTTTCAGTTATATAAAGAAACTAAAGTTAGAATCATAAGTGTTTGTGTGTGTATCTATCTATCTATCTATCTATCTATCTATCTATCTATCTATCTATCTACTTACCTACCTACTATCATATCTGTCTGTCAGGGTGATCATGAAACTAGAGAGGAGAAACAGGTCTTAAGGAAGGGAGGAAAGACTCAGTAATGGATTACATACCATGAGAAGGCAGAAGGGAGAGTAACTGGGGGAAGACAGAAAACCAGCCCCTTTCTCAAGAAGAGAACTGGTGAAGAGGAGGCCAGTGGGTATGGGAACAAATGATCAAAGTATAACGATACTTATTATGAAGCTATCATGACGAAACCCCTTACTTTATATGCTATCCTAAAAATTAATTGCAAAGAATCATAAGCATCAACTCCCAGATGCTGAAGTCAGCTATTAGCAAATCTACTACAGCTTTCACCAAGCCCTTAAGAGGTAGGTGTTATGAAAACCATCTGAATCCTCTTTAGAGCCAAATAGTGTAGTTGAAGCTGTAATCCTATTTATCTCTTTGAAACCTTCCATAACATGTCAGCAAAGGAAATTAAAATCTTAATTACGCCCTTTTCATTAGATGTAGCAATGAACACAGCCCAGTCATACTAGCCAGAAGAATGTAATAAAACAACTACAGCCCAGGAAACTTCGCCCTGTCTCAGTCCAAGAATTACATCCAATCACTTCTTACGGTGAGACCTGGAATACCCCGTGATCTCATGCCAAAATCCAGAGATTATTGCTGGGCTTTGAACAACCGACGTGGTTTATTGTGCATCTGTCATGCCTTATCTGAGCCTTCATCAAACCTATTGTCTTGTCTACCTAGCAACTCTCTTCCAGGAATTGCCTCACTTCCTTGCCTAATTTGCCAGGTTGCACAGGATTTGCAATATTCCTGTGTGAGACTGCCCTTAGCTATGGTTAATTCGTCTGAAGGTGAATGCCTGACCTTATCTGTGTCTAGAGTTTCCTCCCTCGTGAGTTTTTAGCTGAGACCCAGAAACAGATACTCTCCCCCGAGGATGCTGGATCCCAAGTGCTAACCTGGTGACTATTCCTACGGACTGGCGCGTGGACGGCCAACAGGAAGATTACTGAGAAAGTAAGACTGAGCCTAAGAAAGTAGCAGAGACGTGGGAGAGCTTTTAGATTTGTTCTTGTGTAGCACCTGGCAGTCAATCTTTCTTCAATCCCAGTAATAAGGCCAGTAATTCTGCAATAAATAATCAATTTGTTTTTAAGCTCATTTGACTTGCACCTCTGTTCTGCCTAAAAATAAAACTAGCAATTTATACTGGTTTTTTCAATAAAATTTTAGTTATGTAATATTCAACATATAAATTACTTGCATTTTAACAGTTTGTAACTCAAATGGAAATTTTGTAAGCTTTTAATCTGATTCTTCTAAAGAACACATCATGGCAGAGTCAAGAATCCCTTTAGAGACTGGGTGTCAGTGGCATGTTCATACTAACCACATCTTTAAGATTTTTGCTTGTGGCCTCTATGTCAGTGGTTCTCAACCTTCCCAGTGCTGTGACCCTTTCATACAGTTCCTTATGTTATTGTGTCCCCAACCATAACAATTCCCATTGCTACTTCATAACTATAATGTTGCTACTGTTATAGATCGTAATGTAAATATCTGTTTTCTGATGGTGTCAGGAGACCCCGTGAAAGGGTCATTCGGCCCCCTCAAAGGGGTCGAGACCCACAGGCTGAGATCCACTGCCCTAAGGTCTCAGCTCAAGTCACATGTCTTAAATGTCCACTTTGAGCCAGACCATAAACAGGTTGATGTGTACTCAAAAAAAAAAAACAAAAACAAAAACAAAAAAAAGAAACGAAAGCAGGAACCTGACAACACTATGGAGGAGAAACAAGTAAATATCAGTATGAGACAAGAGGTATAAATAAAGTTATTTACCCCCTGGCTAGTAATGTAGATTTATCTTTCCTAGTTTTTTAAAAAATTTTTCTTCATCTTGTCCTCTGTATAGTAATGTGATTCCCACCCCCCACCCCATCCAAGAGAATTGAGTCTTCATGATCTTGGTGATTCCACACCCACTCTGGTCACCAGGACTAGGGGAAAAAAGATAACAACAACAACAACAACAACAACAACAACAACAACAACAACAAATCTAAACTTCGAGATGCTGGTACACACCTTTAATCCCAGCACTCAGAAGGAAGAGGAAGGCAAATCTTTGAGTTCGAAGCCAAGGCCAGCCTGGTCTACAGAGCAAGTTTCAGACAGCTTCAAAACAAACAAACAAACAAACACAACAACAACAACAACAAAACAAAAGGAAAAAAAAAACCTAAAGTAATCTGTGTAAATTCCAGTGCCTTGGAATGCAGACCCTGAAACTACTCCCAATGGTTCCTGGCCTATCTTTCATACCTGTGTGTAAAATACTTAAATCCCTTTACACTGAGTGGGGCTGAGCCCAACCTCTAATGGCCGAGCCATCTCTCCAGTCCTGGGGAGCTGATTTATGTAATAGTTAGGACACTAAGGAAAAGCAGAACATGACCACGATGGCTTGGTTATCACAGGCATTACATTTTTACCTTGCTTTTTCCACTGGTCATGTGGGACAGTGGTTCTCAACCTGTGGGTCATGACCCCTTTCTGGGTGAATGGCTGTTTCACAGGGATCATCTAGGACCACTGGAATCCACAGACACTTATACCACAATTCATAACAGCAGCAAAATTATAGTTATGAAGTAGCAATAAAAATAATTTTATGGTTGGGGTTCACTACAACATGAGAAACTGTATTAAAGGGTGCGCATTAGGAAGGTTGAGAACCACTGGTCTAGGAGAAATCAGATACCATCTCGTGAAAACATTCACGACATCTTATGAACACCCTCATGGAGAGGAACTGAGGATTCCTGCCGACACACATCACTAATGTGCAGAGCTGTTAGGGAGTGGCTTTAGAAACAGATCCTCTGACTTAGTTAAGTATTGATTACTGTCGTACAAACTCACAAACTCACCAAGCTAACCCATTCCTAAATACATTTTAATAGAGACTATATGAAATAGTAAGTGCTTCCTGTTATTTGAAGCTACTAGGTTTTAAGGGGTAATCTGTTATACAAGAACAGATACCATATTCTATCCTGCTGCACTACTTAATGGGTCCAAGGATGAGCAACTAACCCAACTTAGGGCAATGAGTAATTTCTACACACACACACACACACACACACACACACACACACACACACGGAAAGCAATCCTCATGCAGCCTTAGGCTGGCTTCAAACATGCTCAGTAGCTGAAGATTGACAGTGACATTTGCTTTGTTTTGTTTTTGATGAACTGTTGCATAGAACATAATTATTGTTTCTATGGAAAGGCTATAAATATATAGAATTTAAATCCCACAGTGAGCATGTGTCTACTGAATGAAGAAAGCCATTTGGAAGCAAAAGAAGAAGTTAATACAGAAAGAAACAGAAAGGCAGAAGAAGGCACGGTCACCATGCCAGGGTTCTCAATTCTAACATCCCCCAAAACTCAGCTCAATCTTGCCCTTTTCTTAAGAGCCTTTTCTGGAGACCTCCATCCTAAGACTGTTGCCTCAAGGCTTATGTATATACTGGACATCTCTCATTTACTATCATGGCTCAATCTCTTACCTCGGTTGCTGTGCAAAGTTCATCTCACCAGTGAGATTGCTCTCCCTCCCTAACACAAAGCATTTAGTGTCCGATAATTGTGCAATGGATCTTGGCTAGGTGGAATTCACTTTCTTATCTGCTTCCGCTAGAGTGGACCACAGGAAGGCTTCCTGTGAGATTTGTAGGGTTGAAGGGCAATAACAGAAAATATGTAACTCGTGTACATTGCTGCTGAGCTGATGACTTTCTTCATCACTGGGAAGCAGCAGCAGACCAGCAACTGCTCTATTGCTCCTTGGTTCTCCCTTCATCACCCCCAACCCTTCTCTAGTTTATGTGTTTTACCACAAAGGCTGTTGGCATTTAGCATCAACATCGGTTTTCACCTATCCTTATGTGAGCATACATGCGTATGTGTGGGATTTTAAAGATATATATATAATAGATATTATTTATGGGATTCCAATACACTTTTGAAGGATAAATAGTTTTTTATCAGAATGAAGTTAGTCGGGGGAGAAAAGTGTTCCCAAGCTAAGGGACATTTAAATCCGAAAAAGTATGATATGATATCTTAGAAAATTTGTTTTTCTTAAAGCACATACTGCAGAGATAATTGTAGGATGAAAGCTTAAAATAATATTGGATGCAAAGTACTTAAAGGTTTTATACATGCCCCTAAAGAAATTTAGACTTTAATCTCATAAGCATACACACATAAACACACACACACACACACACACACACACACACACACATTTGTTCTTCAAATTCCCTTCTAAAACTAAAAGTTAAAAATGTGGACTCCAAAGTCCTAGCCCCATTCAAAGTCATTAAGTCTATACCAGGATATGCGAATTTGCATTTTTAATATACCATTCAAATGATTTAGGTCAAAGGTGACTTAAGAAGTGCACTTTGCCGAACAGTGTTCTATGATGGAAGCTAGCAGAGGCATACAAGCTTGAGATGAGCTCTAAATCTCTTAAACGTCACTCTGCATGAAATGCATAAAAAAGGAAAGATTCAGAAGGAAGGGAACCTGCACACAGACTTATTAGGGTGTTATCATAATGATGTAAATGAGAGGTAGTGTCTGTTGATGCAGGCAGAGCCAAGTTATACCGAGAGGTGATGCTTAGAAAATGCTGTGGAGCCATGAGGTTCTTGGACTCCTTATCATCCTGCCTCTGCCCCATGAGTGATGAGATTCCAGGCCTGTGGCACTAGACCCAGATTCTATTTTTAAATCACATTTTATTTATTTTGTGGGCCATGACACACTTGGAGGTCAGAAGACAACCCTTGGAGGAATCAGTTCACACTTCTCACCACATGAGGTTCCAAGGGTCTGAGATTGAGGGCCTTGGCAGACTGCTGCGCCACCAAACCAACCCTCTCCTACTTGTTTTAATCAACTATCACTGGGAATTTCTTAGCACAGAGAGGCTTCTGGTAGGTGGATATGGGGGAACAAACTGAAGTGTGTGTAGCTCAACCCATTCTTTCCTCTTCCTTTGAGTGCTCTAGTCAAGAGAATGAAAATATTGTAAGTATATGCAAATCCCAAATACTGACGGAGGCTGGAGGGCAGGGCAGAAACTGTAAAGCTGCCTGGATAGCTGCCGTCTAAAAAAGGTGTTCTTCTAGAGAAGGTATACGAGTGAAATGGAAACAGTCTTTACACAGGGAGGGATAAGGCGGCTGAGAAGGACTCAGAGAAAGCCTATATCATGGTCTATAAGGCAGAGCCCATCACTTTAGCAAACAGTCTTTGGGGGAGCATCATTAGGCAGAGACAGAAGGGGACAAAATACAACAGGCAATCCCTGCCTTCTGTTCTAGTAGTAACCTCAACCTAGTGAGCCAGAACAGGGAGACGCGTGGAAGAGCTGGCTTTGAAGGCACCTGAACCCCTTGGATGATAGAGAAATGTAGAGTTGACTAAATGTGAGATCTGATTTGGGGTGGGGGTCCCCCGCAGGCTTTACAGCTAGCAGGGATATATATATATATAACAATTTAACTCAGTTTCATAAGGATAGCAGAATTTAAGACATGTTTACATTAAAAATTCCTTACAAAATACATCTGGCTTCTTTTACAAAGATGGGTACTGGTGAGTCAGAGATAGTGTCCTAGCTTTAGGGTCCAGGGAGAATGACTGAGAACAGTGGGCGTGAGTGTCAGGATTAGCCCTAAGATAACACAGAAGTCACTTAGGTCATTGTAAAGGACAAGTGACATCACTCATAAAGATGGATTTGATGGCCTAAAAACAATGCTCAAGATTTCGGTGGAAAGGATCTGGGATAAGTAAATTCTGGGGGATGGGGGTAGAGCCTGGTTCGTGGGTAGCAAAGCATCACCAGGTTGTAAGTTACACCCTTTCCCAGGAGTCCAGGTGGTAAACAGGTAGCCATCTCCTTCTTCTGAAGGAAGCCTGTGTTGTGTGCTTCACTTTCCTGGCTCCTCCAGTGCTTATCTGTGTGCACAGGGAGCTCTTGCCCTCTACATGTGACCCAGGAAGACCATGTCTGTAGAGTCAAGCTAATAAAGCAAACAGAGGACAGGGGTGGTGAGAAAATGCCATCTTTAATAGTCATTCCTCCAACAGGTTCATTCAGCCCAATCAATGGGCAATGTTCAAATAGACTTTTTTTTTAAAGATTTATTTTATTACTGTTTCTAAGTACACACTGTTGCTGTCTTCAGACACACCAGAAGAGGGCTTCAGATCTTATTACGGGTCGTTGTGAGCTACCATGTGGTTGCTGGGATTTGAACTCATGACCTTCAGAAGAGCAGTCAGTACTCTTAACCGCTGAGCCATCTCTCCAGCCCCCCCCCTTTTTAAACAAAGAGTTATATGGGCTAACAAAGGTAAATAATGCATTGTAAGATGACTAAGGACAAAATCCAGAAGGACGCCATCATTAAAGAGCCAAAAACAGGGAGAAGGGCCAGCCAGTAAGGACGAGTCACAAATACACGAGCCCAGCCAAAGGGTGCGGTAGAGGCTCAAGAGGAAAGCAGTGATTTGTGCCACATAAAAGCACGAGTGACCGATCCCGATGCACCACCAGCATCTGGATGGGCTGCGTAATTACACAGATCTCTAATTTCTCACGCTCAGCCTGATCTATCTGGGTGCTGTCATCTTCCCAGTCACCCCTGCTATAAACCTCTCAAGGGAATATTCTTGTTGTCTTTAAATGCCCAATTATCCTAAAGCCCCAAATCCTGAATGGACTAAACACAGTGCAGTTTACTTACTCTCCCATGCTTGGGACCTACTCTCCTCCTTATTCAAACTTAGATGGTCACAGTAGCAACGACTGCTAGCTACCCGTCAGTGTGGGTTTTTTTGGTTAATGGTCACAGGCCACCAAGAAAAATGTCTACATAACCTGGATCATTCTCTCTCTCTTTCTCTCTTTTCCTCCCTCCTTCCTTCCTTCCTTCTTTTAGAAAGGAGTTTCACTCTAGGCTGGCTTTGAACTATGTGGCTCAGGCTTGCCTCAATATCTCTTTGAGGTTGTGATTTTATGTTCTGATGAGACAAATAGTCAACCTCTTGAATGCTGGAACTACAGGTCTGTGTCATACTCCTGCCACACAACTTCGCTTTGCTTGAAGTCACACATGGCTTGCAATAGACTCTGACACTTTAAGCAACTAGCAGGATAAACCCCATTCTTTCTCTCCTCTCATTTAGCTAGCTGGAATATCAATGCTGAAGTGGCAGAGCTTATCTTAGGCTATAAGTAACCTGGCAATGGGGAGGCCACAAAAAATGGACACCGACATGTCCTTCCTAATTTGACTTCAGATGAAAGCTTTGGGAAGAGATGTCAGTAGGTCTCCTATAGCTGCCTTCCCTTTAGCTAGCTCGTCCAAAGTCTATTGGAGGGTGGCCTGTATTTTATGACACTGCAATGTAGGAACACAAAGGTCTGGCTATTTATACTAACTCAAGACAACTCCAAGTGGCTGTTTTAACTCTAGTTTCCTGTGGGGTTTGATATGGCTATTATTAAGTCTGCAAATAGTCTTATTTCCCCCTCTATCTCACCACTTATTCCTACTTCTCTGTAGAGCAGCCAGATAAGGTTTTGTGTGGCCGTTCCTTTAGGCAGCAGTACTCTTTGCCCAGGCAGTCAGAGAGAGCTTCCTCTTGCCTTTGCAGTCTTTGTCTTAAACTCTCTTTCCCTGTGAGTCTTCCATCAGGAGATTAGCTATCCCATCAGCACTCTTGATCTTCATTCTGCTCTGCCCCCCCCCCCAAGCCCTGTAATACAATCACTATTAATTGTTGATTTACTTACTTTCTCCTCTTACAGGGCCTAAGGACCATGAGGGATGTTGCTTACACACACTTATGCATCAAACCACTTTTGATTGTGACTGGCATGTGAATTTGGTGAATATTTGTTGAACGAATGAAGTGACTAATTCTCTGTGGAATTTTGCAGATATTCACTTGACAGTATTCTTTATTTAAAAAAAAAAAAGCAGCTGAAAAGGGCTCTGGCAGCAGATTCGCCAAGTGTTATAACTTTTATAGTATTCAAAATGAAAGATGACTCATGTATGTTTATAGGATATTTGAAATCTCTCTTTATAGTATTTATTCACACACACATACACGCCTATCTTATTTCACAATGAGGTTGTGATTTTATGTTCTGATGAGACATCCGTTGAAAAGAGTGATTTTCCTTAGAACTAGAAACTTTAAAAAGGCTAACCTGAAATTCTCAAGTGGGGTGACCCAGGACAACTTGCTGGGTGACATTATAGGGTACAGTTACTTCTAACCGGATCTGTCTGTTCCCAAGCACAATTCATTGCAACCGAGTTGCTGGAAAACGCTGTTTTTGCTTCATGTTATCAGCTTCTGAAAGAGGTCAGGATGGGTGAGGTTTCAAGAGTTGTCCTTTGAAGTTGACAGGCAATAAACATGAACTTGATCAACTGAGCACCCATGGAGCTGGCCTGGGGATTTTATTTTTGTAGTTTTGAAATCTCAAGGGGGGCCTTATCATCCAGGGGAAGTCCTTTCACTTCTGATTAGTAAAGGTTATGTAAATGTCACTCTCTCAATTAGAAAGTCAATTATGATATTATAACAAAGTATCATTCAAGACACTCATTTGGATTAAAACAAAATAATTCCAACATTATTTATAAATGTATTGTAAACATTATTTAAAAACACTGACTTGACAATAATACATTTTTATCACTATTAACTAATTAGCAATTTGTTTCAAATTATTAATATTTTGTATCTATTAACTAATCCTGGAAATTGATGTCAGCAGTTACTCCCTGACCAGCTAGATCCCCAAATAATCACAAAGGGACACTTTACTATTTCAAAGCTTAGGCCTTATCTGGGCAGACTTTCAACTAGCTCATTAAAGTTAACCTGACCACCTCACCCCATCCATCCACGTGGAAACTATACCTTCCAGACTCAGAGTCATACCTGTTTCTTCCATGTTTTCTGGGGGAAAGGCCTTCTTCTTCTTTCTTCTTCCCAGAGTCCCTTTCTCCCAGGAAGTCCCACCTATTTCTCTCTACTGCCCAATCATAGGCTTTACCCTTTTATTGACCAATCAATGTGGGGAGCAAGGTTTGCACACTGCTGTTTGTGAGAATTCCTTCTCAGGGCAAACAGATCTAGGGGTACAGGATTTAGCATTTGAATGCATAGCTGCACTAGACCATCCCCAATTGTAGTTTCTAGTAAGAGATGGTGAGAATAAAGATGGTAATGTTATTATTTATAATACTTTGGTTTGGTGTGATTGCTTTGAGCTTTGAGGCAAAGCCCAGCCTCTAACACAAGTGACCCTCTTGCCTCAGCTCCTGAGCTATACAAGTACAAGCATGCACTCCCATGCCCTGGCTTTCAACATCCTGTTGATAGGTTAGCAATTCAAGAATGAAAAAAAAAAAAAAAGGCAAATAACCCTCAAATGAAGTTTTGGTCTTCTCTATAGCTCCCCCCTTGCCCTCCCCACCTCCCCTTCCACCCCTCCTCCCCCATTCAGGAGCAATGTTGTTCTTAGTTAATCTACTCTTTACTCCTTGGGCTCAGGGAAGCAGAGTTTAGAATTTAATTTTAAAACATTAAACTTAAATTTCAAATGAAATTTATCTTTGGTCAACTTTTTTTTATTCTTTCAAGATATTTTTCTACTGCAAATAAAAAATCCATTAATAATAAAATTGCCTTCCTTTTAAATGTATTAATATGATCAAGTTTTAAGATACTCAATGCATCCATTTTGGTCCTTTGACTTTTTATTGGTGTCCAAGTGATTCGCTGTAGAACTTGATTATCATCACCAAATGGGTAACCATTTGATGGTAGACCCTTAGAGCTGATTGCAGTTGCCATAACCGGCCCTTCCTTGCAGAAGTGTTCTTTGTTGTCTCCAACAGGATTCTCTTGCTTCATTAGTATCTTCTGTTGTCTTGATATTAACATTCTTCTCAAACTCATTGGCCTCAGTAGTCTCTTAGGACCATAAATAGATCTCTGCCCTATTTAAAAAAAGCATACTATGGGCCAACGAGATATCTCCATATGTGCCACAGTGTGTGTAGGTATCTTACCACTCACAAAACAACTTCTGTAGTAGTCCTGAAATGGCTACACTGCACAGGCCTACCTTTAAGACGGAAGCGCTGATTTTGCTAGCCATAGCAGTTTAGTTACCAAGGGCTCAGAGGTGGATCATCAGGAGGAATTATTTCTCTTCTTTTCCCATGAGTACCCAGATCCAAAACCTGGCCCTTGGGCGGGAGAACAATGGCCTCACATCTCAGCTTGAGACACGTCTGAGAAAAACATCTTACCTCTAAAGTTCCCTTGGAGCTGGCAGAGGCGTTTGTCCCCACTGAGGCACTGTTGGACTGCAGTCTGATCCTGCTGCTTGCACTAATCCATAGATACTGATCCAAAAGCCACTTCCATATAACTTTCCTGCATTCTAATCTTCATTTCAGCATTTTCGCCTTTGGACTCTTGATCTGTGAGAAATATTTTTGTGAGTCAAATCGCTATCTCAATGATCTAAAAAAATCTCAAGTTAAAAACGTAAACTGTTCATAGTAACCTGTGTATTACTCACAGTAGTTCAATCTCTGTAATAAACACTCTCAACATGGTCAGTAACTCAATATAATACAATCTGCTCCGTAGTCAACCCATGGTGCCCTGCAGCCTAATGGGAGAGGCTTCACCCCTGTCATTCAGGACTCTGTCCTTACCCAAGAACCTGCCCTTCTGACAGACCAGGAAAGAAAATGTGTGTGTGTGTCGGGGGAGGGAGGTCTGGTGGGTGTGTGTGTGTGTGTGGAGGAGTCTCCTGGAGGCCGGATGGCTTGGAAGGGTGTATGCACGGATTCTGCTATTTTGTTGACTTCGCATTAGGAAGAAGAAGTCAGTCACATAGCCAGTCGAAACCAAGCAAGCCTGAAGAACACCCTGAGTCTCTGCCTCCCGCGTATACGATTGTGAGATGTTTCTCAATATTCCATTCATTACCCATGCCCTATGACATTTTGTACTTTCTACCACCCTTCAATTTACCAGATTAAAAAATTCCATCTTTATCAAAGAGTCAAGAGTCATGATGTTGCTACGTCTCTAGAGGGTTTGGGGACTTCTTTAGTTTTCTCTTGTAGAGTCCCTCTGTATCTTTTACACCTTTTTTTTTTTTTTTTTAAGAAAAAGAACATAATAACATTATAATGTTTAATAGAAATGATGCTTTTTAATGTATCAAGTAATATGCACATATATTGACAAACCCAAAGACCTGCGTTTCTTCGTATGTTTCCCCCTTCTCTTTGTAATTCTCTTAATTCCAGACATCTCCTGACATTTCTGTCATGCTGGTCCCAGCACAGGCCGTGCCTCTACTCCATCTTCTGAAACTGAAATGGCTCAGTTCATTTTCTGCTGTCCTAACAGAATATCTTTGTTTCTCACAGTTTGGAGGCTGAGGCATTCCAGAGCTTGGGACTGATGTCCCAGCGAGGGCCTTCCAGCTGCTTCAGGTCTTGGCTGAGGAGATCACCTGGAAAGGAGGTGTGTGAGGGAACACAAGGTCAGGTCCCCTCCCTTGTAGGCGCTGTGCTTGTGTGAATGTGAACTCTTGGAAAGATTTTGATGACAGTATACTTTTTTAAAAAATTTTATTTATTTATTTATTTATTTATTTATTTATTTATTTATTAGCTTTTGTGGGCTGTGGATGTAGCTCCACAATAGAATGTCTGCCTAATATATACAAGGGTTTATCTCATCTTTGCACATTGAAAAGTGGGCAAAACAGAAAGGGAAAGAAGAGGAGGGGAGAGAAGGGGAGGAGAGGAGAAGGGAAGGCAGGGGAGGGAAGGGGAGTAGAGAAGAGGAAGGGGAGGGAAAGAGAAGGAAAGGCAGGGGAGGGGAAGGGAGGGGAGGAGAGAGAAGGGGAAGGAAGGACTGGGAAGATGGTTCCTTAGATAAAAGCTCTAGCCATGTAAGCCTGAGAAGCTGAATTCAAACCCTGAAACCCATGTAAAAAATTAAATGAGGCTGTGAACATCTGCAGTCCCAACTAGGCCATAGCAAAAACAAAAGGGCCTCTGCCTCCACGTGGCGAGAGTGAAATCCTGCTCACACAAGTACAGGTGTGCGCGTGTGCCAACTCACAAATCTAAAAAGACAGAAAAGTGAAAAGCGAATGAAAGAAAGAAAGACAAAAACTTCCATCATAGATAAGGATTTCTTATAGATAACAAACGTGGTTATAAAATGTCATATTACCATCATTTGCTGTTAGTAATCATAATAACAATTTCAAAAAACCTCCACCTGCTATTGTATCATTAACTGCTACTTTAAAGTACTATCATAACTGTAAACTACTTCTTACTTCCATTTTGCTGATTGCAGCTTTAGACCACACCTTTTATAGCGATGGTAACATAGATTCTTTCCTACTTTGCATAATTGTATCCCCAAAACTTTCAACAATCGCTGACGACTCTCTTCAATTTTTAGTAATGAAATAGCTAAATGTATCACTCTTCTGTAATTTCATCTTTTCAAAACCTATTTTTAATGATGGTTTAACTGCCCTTGTGGTCCACCACCCACCAGAGATAGTGGAAAACAAAGGATGGGGGGGGTGCGTAGGGAGTGTAGCAGGGAAGTGGACCTGTTTAAAAAAGGTTCTTTGGGTCAGGCAGTGGTGGCGCACGCCTTTAATCCCAGCACTTGGGAGGCAGAGGCAGGCGGATTTTTGAGTTCGAAGCCAGCCTGGTCTACAGAGTGAGTTCCAGGACAGCCAGGCCTACACGGAGAATCCTGTCTCAAAAAACCATTAAAAAAAAAGTTCTTTGGAGCAATTCCCATCTGGGTTGTCTAGAAATCAGCAGCTCCATTCACTCACAAACACTTTACGGATATATCAGCAGTCCAGTTCCGTAGAGTTGGGATAGCAAACAGGAATCACTGCCCAGCAGAGACAGCCAGGCCTCAGCCTCGCCACAAGTCAGCAGGAGGGACCAGGGTCCAGAGACACACCAGGAAAAGTTCTCAGCTGTGCCTCTCTCAGCAACGGGAAGATCAGGAAAAAGTAAAACCAACAAGCATTTTGCCATGCCAGCAACCCAAGCTCAGCCTCTGTCACTGTCCATGGAGTCCAATTTATACTTCCCCCAAACATCACATGCCCTCCATGGGTCTTGCCTCAGGATTTGTGTCTATCTCAACCGACATCTCTCTGCCAATCAGCCTCAGAAGCGGCAAGAAACTAGTAGCACCTCACCACAAGTTTTTTTTTTTTTTTTTTTTTTTGGTGTGTTTCTCTCTATGGGGTCCCAACAAACAGACCTCAAGAATGAATGTATGTAAGGCAGATCAATTCATGTATGTCTTTAACAAAGAATCCTTCATCACGTGTCCTTTCATGTGTTTGCTTCAGCAGAGCATCCTCTTTCCTATGTCTGCTTCAGCCAAAACCTTCCTTTATGAGTCTGCCTTAACCTTTCACCTGCGTCCACTTCAGGAAGACATTCCTTCTCATGTTTGCCCCAGCAAAACACCATTCGACTGGCTTTCCAACGAACCCATAAGTTTCCACTCCACTTTTGGTTATCCTTCTCCTTCCTCTTTCACATGCAGTTTCCATCATCTCTCTCTGTCTCTGTCTCTGTCTCTCCCTCCCTCTCTCTCCCTCATGTTTTTGGTGCTTTTTATTATTCACGGTCACCATGTAATCCAGATGTCAATCATTTCCTGCCTGACTTCCCATGCATTTCCTCATCACTACCATCCTGACGAAAAAGCTCTCTTCCATTGACTATTTGGCAACATACTTCTCTACTAACATCAGCTGTGCCAACTGTTTTTCTTCAAGGACGTGCTCCAAGCCAAATGCTCTATCATTCTGTCACGGATCTAACTGTTTCCCTCTTTGAGGTGTTGTATGTATGTGCACATGTGCATGTGTGTATGTGTGGAGGCCCAAGGACAATGTTAGATGTTGTTCCTAGGATACTATCCACCTTGTTTCCTCTCTTTCTTGGCCTGACGTCCACTAGAACTGGCTTTCCGTGAACCCCAAGTATCTGCCTGTCTCCCAGTTCTTCCCAGTCTGGGATTACAAGGACATGTTCCCATGCTTGGCTTTTTTATGTAGGATGTGGGGCCTGAACCCAAGCTCTCATGTTTACAAGGCAATGCTCTTTACCACCTGAAATATCACCCAGCACCGAGAATTCCCATTTTACAGATGAAAATAATGTAGAGTAAGAAAAGTCAGCGACTTGCCCAAAGCCACACATAAGAAGCAGCCAAACTGGCCCTGGAAGCCGGGTCAGTGCCACTTGGGAGCCTGTGCTTCTTTTGTCGCATCGTGGTGCCATGACTTCATGCTATGTCTGGTCTTCAAGGAGTTCCCCATGGATGTTTTTATCAAGAGCAAGCATCTTTCTTTGGCTTCCACTGCCTGCCAGGATTACACCATCTCTAATGATTTCTTGAGCTACTCAATGGGTACAACTCTCATCAGGTGTGTCTCTCCAAGGTCCCTCCTAGAAACCAGATTGCCTTCGTTTTAAAATACTTTTAAGACGAATATAATTTTTCAAATAGTCTACACTAACCTAAAGGTCAATTAACATAAAGGGCATTAAAGTAGGAATGTAGTCCACAGTTGGACTAAGCTCTAGGGCTAAGCATCTGGTGATTACACATTTTTAGTTAGAAGGAAAATATCTTTACACTGTGATTAAGTATCTTAGATTAGCATCAGAATGGCCACATCGGAGTGATCATGAAAAAATACCCTCTTTTAGATTTCTTACTTGGTTTGGTTTGGTTTGGGTTTGTTTTGTTTTGTTTTTTTCCTTACCAACTGCCCATTTAGAGTCCAGTCATCCATGGAAGGCTGGCAGAAGCCACAGGAGCACTGGCTCCTTTTTTAAAAATTGGTCTTCTTCATTACTCATAAACAAACAAACAAACAAACAAACAAACAAACATAAAATGCATTTTAAGGCTTTAGCACCAAGAACTCTTGCCTGACTGTTCTAGTTCTCATTGGCTGCCTTCTAGCATATACTTAAAGGCGGAATCACACAATCAGCATTTAATTACAGTGTTTGCATTGTTCGTTCCCAGTGTGAGAGTAGGTGACAAGGATGTGGGTGGAATTGGATTATGGGGCTCTGGGACAGAGTATGGACTTACTGAGTTGATGAGCACAGAGGGACAGGAAGGGAAACAGCTAACTCTGAGAGAGTACAGAAAATGGTACTGGGAACTTAGACCATAGATCTGAGTAGAAATCTTGAGACAGAATTTATACATGAGCTTGAAGTCAAAGCAAAGCTGTAGGTGAAGACCAAGAATTTGCATAAAAAATTGTCTTAGTCTATTGTCAATGGCTATAAGAAAATGGCTGAGGCTGTGTGCTTCATTAAAAAAAAAAAGTAGTGTGGTTTGGATGTGGAACCTCTTCCATTGTGCCTGTGTTTAAGCATTTGTTTGGGAAGATTGTAGACCCTTTAGGAGACAGAATCTAGCTGGAAGGAGTGGATTAGTGAGGCATGTCTTAAGGTTTTTTTTTTTTTTTAAGATTTATTTATTTATTATATGTAAGTACACTGTAGCTGTCTTCAGACATCCCAGAAGAGGACGTCAGATCTAATTATGGATGGTTGTGAGCCACCATGTGATTGCTGGAATTTGAACTCAGGACCTTCAGAAGAGCAGTCAGTGCTCTTAACCGCTGAGCCATCTCTCCAGCCCCATGTCTTAAGACTTTATACCCTGGCACCACTTCCTGTTCTGTCCCTACTTCCTGACTGAAGATGAAATGTGACCAGCAGCTATACATTTCTGCTGTCATGAGTTCTCCATCATGGTGGCTTGCATTGCCTCAAACTGTGAAACAGGGGAAACTCTTCCTCCTTCAGTCTGCTTCTTTATAGCTATCTTGTGACAGCAGGAAGAAAAGGAACTGATATACTTGGCATGTAATACTGGCGTAGAAAGTCCAAAGAGCATGGTTCGGGCATTTGGTGTGGAATTCTCTGATGCACCATAGCAAGGGGAAAAGGAAACACATGTAGAAAGAGCTATTTATATAGGGTGGCTTTGCTTTATAACGGTCTGCTTTAAAAAAAAAGATTTATTTATTTATTATATGTAAGTACACTGTAGCTGTCCTCAGATACTCCAGAAGAGGACATCAGATTTCATTACCGATGGTTGTGAGCCACCATGTGGTTGCTGGGATTTGAACTCGGGACCTTTGGAGGAGCAGTAGGCGTTCCTATCACCAGCCCCAACCATCTGCTCTTAAAAGAACTAATTCAGTCACCTAAGACCCAACCCATTCTCTGGAGACAGTTGTTAATCTTTTGGAAGGTGGTATTCTCATGATCCAGTCATCTCCTACCAGGTCCCAGCTCAGAATTCCAACCACCACAATGACTTTAGTTTGGGGACCAACCACCAATCACAAGAATCTTTGTAGTGGGAAAACAAAACAAAACAAAACAACACAAAAAATCCCACATTCAAACCATAGCAAAGATACAGAAGGTATGATAGATGGAAACCAAAATGAAACCAAACACTAAACCCCACTAAAACAAACAAACAAACAAACAACAAAACCCCAAACTAAAAACCAATACAGGACAAAAAGATTGTTAACTCGGCTTAGTTCAAATACCATATGAAAGATTTGGTGGGGGACATCAAAATAAGTCAACCACAGTGGCACATAGATGCAACAAGAGCAGGTAGGAAAATGAGACAGGAATTAGGAATTCCAAGTTGTCCTTACCTCCATAGTGAGGATAGTTTGGGCTACCGAAGATCTCATCTCAAAAAGCCGGCAAATCTAGGGGATGAACAAAATGTAAACAATACAAAACCAAAGAGTGAAAACGGAAAAACAAAAATGTATCAATTTCTTTATGGTGGTGGTGGTGGTGGGGTTGTTGGATAAAAGCCCAATGTTGATACATTTCCACTTTGTTTTATAATAAACTATTTTTAATGATATTAGATAAATATGATGAGTATCATACAAAACACCCAAGCAAGTTTACTTCCTTATTTACTAGAAACTAACACAAATGAAGTCAAGCAAAAAACCTCAGAATTCTAACAGAAAACTGAATCCGAAATGCTTTAAGTACATTTATACTACTTAATGTTAACAGCATGTTACTTTGTGAAAGGATATTTGAAACTGTTTCTAGTTAGGGTGTGGCTCAGCCCTTTGCACACATTTTTAATCCCTCTGGCTGGAATACAGACATGCCCTTAGTATTCACCTTTAATCTCAGACAATGAAGGGAAAGTTCGTTGGGAGAAGGAAGCATCCGAGTTTGTAAGTGATGTCTCATTGAGAGGACAGAAAAATGATGAGTCAGAGAAAGATCTGACACAATAAGATCTGCCCAACTCTCATGAGAAGAGAGAGGAAAAGGAAGCCACTTGAGGGAGAGACCGAGAGCACAGGAGGAGGGGAGTGTGGTACAGGAACACAGTAGTTTGTGGAGAACAAGACAGAATTGAGAGGGAGAACAGAGCAGCACAAAAAGAGAATTGGAAAGAAGAGGGCAGTTTTCCTAGGACAGTTTTACAGAGACAGGTTGAAGAGAGAACAAGCTAGACACAGGTGAAGATAGAATGAGCCAGAGAATGAGAAGGAGCCAGAAGATTGCCAAAGATAGTTCAAGACCAAGCAGAGCAAAAAGCCAGACATGCAGAGAAGCCAGATTGAATCAGTGAGCTTGAGAGGAGTTTGAGACAAAACAGCCGGCCAGAGATCAGAAAGAAAAAGGAAGGGTGAGCTTAGTCGCTTAGTCGGCACAAAGTCTCAGGGGCTGAAAACACGCTAGGTCTAGATTAGATTGTAAGGAGGCTAGAAGCTCCTGGGACAAGGCACAGGTTAGCAGTCGGAAGCAGTAAGCCTCCGAGATGACAATTATTACAAGAGAGTAAAAGTTACTTTTATATTACTTTATGCGACCTATGTTCCATTGGCATTTCAGAACTTTAAACATGGAGGACAAATGACCATAATGCTATGGTTTGAATATGACACAGGCCCCATGGGGCTTTGGCACACACGGTCTTCATCCAGCTGGATGGTACTGTTTCGGTAGACTATGGAAACCTTTGGAACATGGGGCTTAGCTGGTAGATATTGACCAATGGACAAAACTTGAGGCTATATCTCAGCCCAGGGACCAGTCCCATTCTCTGCTCCCTGATCTTCCAACAGGTGAGGTACCTCTGTCACACACTCCCACTGACATGTCTTCCGCACCACAATGGACTGTATCCTTTGAATTCTGGGCAAAACTAAACTTCTCTCCCCTTAAGTTGGTTCTGTCCAGGATTATTCCATGCAATAAGAATTTGTGTGTGTGTGTGTGTGTGTGAGAGAGAGAGAGAGAGAAAGAGAGAGAGAGACAGACAGACAGACAGAGAAAGAGACAGAGACAGAGACAGAGACAGAGAGAGGAGGAGGTGATGAGGAAGGGTTGGAGAGAGGCCCAGTTGTGGGAAGCCACATGTGCCGTTGCAGAGTGGCACTGACTACTGCTGGCCACCACGCATAAGTTTGGACAAACAACCAATGTGTACATATGCAGTAAAGTTTTTTGCAAAGACACTGCCTGGCCCGGGCATGATAATGAGGTTCTGTAAGGTACTGAGAGTATAACCAATCAGATGTGAGACATGCAAATGAGGTATGATAATGAGGTTCTGTAAGGTACTGAGAGAGTAACCAATCAGATGTGAGACATGCAAATGAGGTATGATAATGAGGCTCTGTGAGGTACAGAGAGAGAGAGTAGCCAATCAGATAAGGAACATGCAAATGAGGCGTAGTGCATAACCAATCCGGGTGTGAGACACGCCTCTCCTAGGCCTATAAAAGCAGCACCAGTTCTGGGCTCGGGGTCTCTTCGCCTCTACAATCAAGCTCTCCCAATAAACTTGTGCAGAAGGATCCTGTTGCAGCGTCGTTCTTCCTGGCCAGTCGAGCGCGCGCAAGACCCAGCGATTAAGAGCATTAATCACTGGCTGCTCTTCTAGAGGTCCTGAGTTCAATTCCAGCAACCATGTGGTGACTCACAATCTCCTATAATGGGATCTACTATCCTCTTCTAGTGTGTCTGAAGACAGCTACAGTGTACTCATATAAATATTAACAAATAAATCTTTGAAAAAAAAGAAAAGTTCCTATGTATACATAGTTATAGATCAAACATGTCTATTTACAAAGTGATACTTACCACTTTGCAAGAATCCCTAGGCAGAAGAGTCATCTAGGCTGGAGTGGGTGGAGCAGGTTTTACAAAGACAGTAGGCTTTCAGGGCTAGCAGTTTAGCTCACTTGGTAGAACACTTGCTTGTTGGTGTTGTAGTTGCCTCTCTTTCTGGGATAAAGCACCATGACCAAGACAACCGACAAAACAAAAGTGTTTCACTGTGCTTATGGTTTCCTAGGTTTGAAGTCCATGATGGTGGAACAAAGGCATGCTGGCCTCAACACCTGAGCGCTCACCTCTTGATGCACAAGTAAGAGGTCTAGAAAGCTAACTCTAAATGGTGTCTTTTGAAACCTCAGCGCCTGATCCTAGTGAAACCCTTTCTCTAATAAGGGCACATTTCCTAATCCTTCCCAAACAGTTCCAACAATGGGGACAAAGTATTCAAGCACATGAACCATTCTCATCCACAATGCTCTCATCACGTACAAAGTCCTGGATTCTATCCCCAGTACCACATAAACTAGAAGTGATGGCTCACACCAGTAAGGCATTCAAGATTATCCTCACTACATAGCATGGTTAAGGCCAGCTTAGGTCAAATGACACCCTATCTAAAAAAAAAAAAAAAAAAAAGTAAATAACAAGTGAAAAATGTAGGGAGGTGAGAGGAAGATTTAAATAATCAGGGGGAAGGAGAAGAGATCATATTATCCTAGATCATGGGGGAAGATGAAGAAACCAAGATGCAGGAATGGGCAGGCAGGGAGTAACTGAGGAGAGTAGTAAGTCATTCTACAAAGAATTTACGACAAAGCTGGTGGAGGTTACACTTCAGTTTACACGCTTGTCTACCTGGCCCCCTCTGCTTGGCACTCTCCATGTTGCTGTAGTCAGCTCAGCCACATGACTGCAGAAGAGGCTCATTATTCAACGTTCTTCAAGTCTCTGCTCTGATTTTGAGTCATAGCTGCTGGAGTTAGAGACTAGGGCAAGTAAGCCTTGAGCTCTACTGAAGCAATAGGATAGCAGGACAGGCCCGCTGGTAGCCCAGGAGGGCTTCGCTTTGAATTGCAATGAGCTGGGAAGTAAAGGGCAAGGGGAGGTCTTCGTTCCTACTCAGGGTGGACGACACCCTTTCGACCCTCCATAATTGATGGGAAGCCTGAACCAGGCATGCCCCGGCCTTAATAAGGTTCCTCAAGGACCGGCTGCCCCGGAGTGGCATGCGATCTGACAGCCACAGAAATGCACTGAGCCAGTTCTTTAATCGGTCAGTGCCCCTCAGTCCCGCGCCCCGAAAGCCTCGATCCCACTCGGCCCTCAACCCGTTCCTGCGGCAGCGTGCACGCGGAGCGGGAGCTCTGGAAGGACGTCGCGAGTCGTTTCCCGCGCCTCGTAGGCCGCCGCGTGCGGAATCAAACCCGGCGCGGGTTCGTACCCGGCCGGGCCGCGCGCGCTCCCGTTCCCGTTCCCGTTCCCGCGGACGGCTCAGCCCCGCCCGCCGCCAGGCCGCAGCCGAGCTGGGCGGGGCCGCCTGCAGCCCGAGCGCGCGGGCGCACGGCAGGAAGCCGCGGGCCGCCGGGTGTGCGCAGGCGCGCGGCGCCCCGCCTCTCCAGCGTCCGTAGGGGCGGGCGGCGCGAGCCCTCCCACTCTTCCCCCGCGCCGCCTCACGGCTGCGGCCCTCGCTTCACCCGGACGCCCGGCGTGCGCGCCCGCCCGCCCGCCCGCCCGTCCGCCCGCCCGTCCGCCCGTCCGCCCGCAGGCCCGGGGCTTCAGCCCGCTCGTCCGCCGCCGCTCTCGCCGCGGCCCCGCTCGCGTCCACGCTGCCTCCCGGACCGGCGCGGACGCGGGCCACCGCTGCCCCTCCCGCCGCCACCCCGCCCCCTCCCCGCCTGTTTCGCCCGCCTGCCGCCGCTCCGGATGAGGTGATGGCAACGGCCAACTTCGGCAAGATCCAGATCGGGATTTACGTGGAGATCAAGCGCAGCGATGGTGAGCCGCGCCTCTGGCCGCGTCGGGCCGGCTGCCCCTTTGATTGCTCTACGGGTTGTGGGGGCGGGAAGGCGGCGGCCCGGCGCTTTTGTGTGCGGCGTTGTGCGGGTGAGGCGGGCGTGGGGTCCGCCCGGGCGCCGCTGCAGTGCGGGGCCCCGGCCGCAGGGCGGGAGCCGCTCCCGGGTTCGCGGTCCTCTCCCCCCAGGGGACTCCGTTAGGGTTGCCCGTGCCTCGCGCTGCCTCTACTCTGCCTTTTACCGGTCTCTGCCTCGGTGGCGTGGAAAGGGTGGTAGCGTGAAGATCGGGGATGTCGGCACCGAGAGACCCGACTGGCAGCCAGAGGCCATTGGGGAGCCATCCGGTTGTTGTTAAGTGCTATCCGGTTGTCAGGCCTCTTTGCCTGTTCTCCCCCAAGCATGCTGCTTTCTTCTGCTGATCCAAGTGCAGAGAAGGCTGCACTCGGCCATGAAAAGGGGTGGGGGAGTAACGGGAAAGAAATACTCGGTACGCTTCACCAAGGTGATGCTACTGAAAGGGAAGGAGAGGATGGAGAGAGGATGGACGCAGTCCACGGGAGACACTCCTGAGAGGGTGGGCGACCGGATGTTGATATTTTCACACCCTGGGGAGGTAACTGAGAGAAGTGTAAGGCGAGGGGAAGAGACATGTTTAATTCATTTAAAAAAAAAGACCCATAGGCTGCTTATGGATGTTGCTGTAGGTTCCTCGTAGGGGGGAAATATTTTTATCACTTCTAAGTGTAAAGTGAAAATCATCCATATTGTAAATGAAATAACTGAGTAGAAGGGGATGAATGAAATGCTAGTGTTAGGAATTGATTCTTGACTGCATCTCACTTGTACCCAATTCCTTTTACTTAATTGTGGCCTATTCACCATCCTTTACCGCAATTAATAAGGGCATGGCCAAAACACCCATTTCTTGGTTTCTACCAAATTTGATCAAGTCACATCAGTATACATGAGTAGATTGGTTTTCCTGTTATTTATGATGTGTTGGAAGTGGTTAGTGATTTTTTTTTTCTCTCCCTCTTTGCAGCTGAAGTAATTTGGTAACTGGAAGGATTATTTTGTGTATTATATATTTTTGAGAAAATACATTATAACTTGTAGAGCTTTAGAAGTTACCAAACGGAAAAGGGATACTTTCTTTACTTGGATTGGAGTTTGCTTTATCAATTCTCTGAAGATGACTTTCTTGCAATCATTATGCTGTCTAATGCCATTTTATTTTTTGGTGAATGTAGGTTGGCAGTATGTTAACAAATATAGGACTTACATGTTAATTCAAAACTTGAAGTATAATAAACTGTATATTCTTTACAGTCTTAAAGATCTTAACTAAAATCATTACAAAATAGCTCTATAGTCAAGTGATTTTATCTGAGATGCCATTTTTTTAATTATGCATTGAAGTAATTTTGGTTCTTTGGTGATTCTAGGATATAGGTTTATAATATTCTTTCAGTCTTTAATTTCAGCCTATAGCAGAAATTGTGATACACAAAAGCTTTGTATTTTCAAAAGTATTTTCCTCAGGAAGTAAGTGTGTACATTGTGTATTGTCCTAACTGATAGTGTAAATGCTTATACATCATGTAAATACTTACATAATGCCAGGGAGCCAAAGTAGGTAACTTTGTAAAAACAACATTTAGAATTTCTTAGTTTGGGAGACCTTATGATCTCGGGCTGGCCTTGAACTTGCTTTATAGCTGAGGACCCTGAACAGCTCCTGCTTCCTGCCAATTTGTGAGGTTTCCAGGATCAAGCATTCACTGATTGAACTACATCCTCAGCCCTGAAAATCGGGTGACTTTCAAAGGAAATCACTGGGATTAAAAGTGTTCAGTTCCGTCTCCATGAGACTCTTCCACGTGCTCCTTCTTTTCACTTTCAAGAGGCTGCTTTTGTTTTCCTTCCTTCTATAACAGATCTGTGATAGAGAAAATACTAGTGGTTATTGTAAAAAGTAAAATTAAATAAATAAACCTAGTTGTTGAATAAACACTGATATCCTGAAAACTCAGATCATAGGAGTAAATAAAGAAGGGCCACTTCAGCCTGCTGCTAACCAGGTAATAGATACTGCGCTGCATGTATGATCTTTGTCCCTGATTTCTCTATCAGTGACAGCCATATATTAAGAGATTCCAAAGGCCAAATCATGAACCAAAATGGGCCTATTTGTATCTTTGAGGATCTTCAAAAAATTCTAACCCCAGTAAGTCCTCACTGATGATTAAAAGCAGCTTACCAGTGGGTTTCTGCATTCCTAAGTCCTGCTGTCTCATCCATGAGACAGCATATTTCCTTAAGCATTGATACTCAGAACTGGACTGCTTTATGTTTTCAAACGATATGACTAAAGTAGACATTCACTGGAGAGCAGTGGTCCTCAGCCTGTGGGGGTTACAGATCAGATATTTACATTGTGACTCATAACAGTAGCAAGATTACAGTTACGAAGGAGCAATGAAGTAATTTTATGGTTGGGGGGGGCACCACACCATGAAGACATATACTAAAGGGTTGCAGCCTTAGGAAGGTTGAGAACCACTGGGATAGAGAGGGCAGTGGAGGCATGTGAAGATATCCACTCTCACTCCAACCACAGCCAGGATGTTACAGGATTACGATGCTTAATGGCGTTAGGAATTGCTTCAATACATCTGCATAACCCCCCACACACATGTGGGTGACAGGTGAGTTCATTGCTCATTATTGGATGTTTTGTTTTCAAACTTTGTTTAGGGCTGGTGAAAAGACTCAGCCTGATGATCTGAGTTCAGTCTCCAGGACATTGATGGTGGCAACAGAGGAGCAACCCAACCCCTTCCAATTGTTCTTTGATCTCCACATGTGCCCATGGCATGTGGATGTACACATGCACACACACACTCACAGAGGGCAGGGGTGGGGTGAGTTTGTGTGTGTGCATAAATGTAACTTAACAAAATTTAAAGACTTTTAGCCAATCATCTGGAATTTATCAGGAAGTGGAACCCCGTCTATCTCTGCTCATTTTGTACTTTCACCTTCACCTGGGGAATCTCCTTCCTCATGGCCTCTCAGGTCAGGATCCTCAGAAATGAGTAAAATTGAGGGATCTAAGGCCAGGTTGGTTTATCAGTTGTTTGGGTTTTGTTTTGTTTCATAATGCCTTTCCCCCTCAGTATTCTGAAGTCAGATATGGCAGAAATTTGGCTCTGAGTCTAGAGATTGCTGTCAGTCGCAGGCAAACTGGTATGAAATTGGAAGGTTTCTTAAATTAGAGACCTCCATTTTCTTGCCTTTGTCTTACTATTACTTGATTCCAGTCTATTTGGAGTTCATTGACTAAAACTTTCAGTTATATAGCTGCATAGCTAGATAGTCTTCATTGGGAAAAATACGTTTTAAAGCTGCACTATTAAAGTAAAAGTTGTCATATCAGTGACTGATTTCCCTAAAGGGGGCTGGGCAGAGCTGAATACCTGAAAAGCGCAGCTGAGGTGGTGGTGGTCAATGGAGGTCTCTTAGTTGATGTGTTATCCAATGGGAATTTTACATTTTTCAGCTAAGAAAGTCTTGGAAGATTATTTAATTCTCATTTTGTATAAATGGAAACTGAGTCATAGGTCAGCATGGGTAAACTGTCTAGATTGTGTATCTTGTCTGGGGGAAGTTAACCTGTTTTGCTAACAGAAACCTGACTGCCCAGAATCACATTGAAAAAGGAATTCTCTGTTCTTTAGATTTATACAGCTTCCTGCAGCCTGGTCAGTATGTAGAAGATTGTGTCTTGCTCATGGAAAAAGTACCACAGAGCATTGTCTAGAGCCACATTGTGTGATAAATAATAGTTACTAGAGTGTCACAAGACTTAAAACTGTGGGAGAAAAATATTCCTGTTTCTTAAATAAACGCTGAGAAAACAGTGTCTTCATTAAAGCATCTGAGAAGCAGAGGAGATGGGGATTTTAACTGCTGAGACATCTCTCCAGGCCCTGAGGTGGGGGGTTTAAAGGGCAATTAGGAATGTGGAGCTTGGGGCAGATAGTCTTACCAAGATTTTAAATGACCCAATTCTTTACATGCTTTGCCATTTATTCTGGTTCATCCTTACATACCATTTAATGGGCTTCTAATGAACAGTCACACTTCAAATGATAAAAGTGGACAATATAAGTATACAGTCATAATTATGTGACTTGTGGCAATAGGACAGAATGGGTGGTTTTGTAGATGGTCATTTCCTCTTGCAGGTGACTAAGGCAGTAATGCTTTGGTGGTGTTTTTATTAGGCATAGTTGTCCGTGTGCTTCTAAACATGTAATCGGGTTCTCACACGGCATAGGAAGTGAAGAGCAGGGAGGGAAGACCAGGGATGCAACATTTCATGGGTGTAGAATCAGGGTTTGCCAAGGTCACATGGTTCAAAGAGGACCTAGCCTGGTCAGAGGCTAACTTGTCTTTACTAAGTGTAGCAAATTATGAATATCTTCAGTTGGTATTTAGAAAAATACTTATTTTTAATTGGACATTTTATTTATTTACATTTCAAATATTATCCCCTTTTCTGGTTTCCCCTCTGGAACCCCCCATCCTATCTCCCTTCCCCCTGCTTCTGTGAGGGTGCTCCTCCACTCGCCCAGTCCTGCCTCCCTGCCCTGGCATTCCCCTACACTGGAGCATCGAGCCTTCACAGGACCCAGGGTCTCTCCAGCCATTGATGCCTGACAAGGACATCCTCTGCTACACTGCAGCTGGAGCCATGGGTCCCTCCATGTGTATTCTTTGGTTGGTGGTTTAGTCCCTGGGAGCTCTGTGAGGTCTGGTTGGTTGAGATTGTTGTTCTTCCTGTGGGGCTGCAAACCCCTTCAGCTCCTTCAGTCCTTTCTCAACTCCTCCATTGGGGACTCCATGCTCAGTCCAATAAGGGAACATCTGCCTCTATGTTTGTAAGGCTCTGGCAGAGCCTCTCAGGAGACAGCTATATCAGCTCCTGTCAGCTATGGAAGGTTTTTAAAAGTCACCTTTGCTCCCACCAGTATCATAAAAAGTATGTATCTATCGATTGATAGATTAATTGATTGATTGTCTAGCCACTCCATTCTGTGACAGATTGGGGGGAAGTTTGTATATTAACTTTCATTGTCAAGTGCATGTATTTTTTAATTTTGGAGGAAACAGGAAGGAGCCAGTTAAACTGTCCTTGCTGGAACACAGAAAAGCAAACTAGTGTGGAAACCCAGAATAGATGAGGCACTCAGGATGCATTCTTTGTAGTCACAGGTATACTTGCCTTTAATACAAAATTGACCAGCTGGTTGTGGTAGTTTATAATCTCTAGAATGCAGCACTCCAGAGGGAAGCTGAGGCAGGAAGATCTCTGCACGTTTGAGGCCAGTCTTGGCTGCAAGGTGAAGCCCTATCAAAACACAAAACAGCAACAAAATTACGGTAATCTTTGGCCAAGCTCTGCAATTGAACTCTGCCACTTTTTGATTTCACATACTCTGCTCTGTAACCTAAAGTGCCTGCTCTAGTTGTTTGCTTGTTTTGAGGTCAAAGCAAATTCTTTCCTTAAAGGATAGACATTTAAACTCTGGATAAAAACCAAGTTTTACTCCACTGGTCAACTTGTGGGGGAAAAAATGCAGTTTTCTTTCTGTCACACTCCAGCTTTTTAAGAAAAAACTAGGCTGAGAGTGATGGCGTACGCCTTTAATCCCAGCATTCGGGAGGCAGAGGCAGGCGGATTTCTGAGTTTGAGGCTAGCCTGTGCTACAGCGTGAGTTCCAGGACAGCCAGGGCTACACAGAGAAACCCTGTCTTGGGGGGAAAAAAAAGAAAGAAAAAAGAAAAAGCTAAAGTACTATTTCAGATGGAACATCTCTGATATGAGACTCTGCAGTCTGAAACTATAAAACCTGGAATTTTGAATACTTGATGTGATGTTGAAATTTGATATCTGGTCTTATATAAAGACTTACACTCAAAAGATGGGCACATTAAAGAACAATTATGTGTGTAAGATATATATGAAACAAGTGAACTTCAGGATAGGGTCTTCAGTATACCTGATGATGAGTGTGCAGATGAGCATTTCCATTGAGGCACACTAAGCCTGTTTGGGTCACAACTGAAGAGGAAGAAAGTGGCCAGTACTCTTGTGTTCAACTTGTGACAGCTTACAACAGGCTATGATTCGTTTCTGTGTAATGTGGCATCCTCTTCTAGCTTCCATAGGAACCAGGGCCCCCATACCATACCTGCAGGCCAAACACCCTTACACACAAAGGCACATTTTTAAAATTAAATAAAAATATCTTTAAGAATAGACATTAGTGTTTTTTCATTCTAGACATGTAAGTGCTTAGGAATGCATAGATGTTGTAAATGCCACACAGATAATATATAGAACAAAATAAATGAAGTGTGTGGACAGTGAGATCTGGCCTAATGAGAACACAGAATGAAACGGTATATCTACTCACTGTTAGTTAATTTTGTTAGCTTTTTGTTGTATTACATGTCTCTCTTAGAAGTCATACTTTTACCTCATTGGTAGAGTGCAAAGCCCTGGGTTCAGTCATAAGCACTGTTGACTTGTCCCAGGCCGAGAGCCTAGGTTCAGTTTCCCCACACTGGAAAGTCGTGTTTCTAAATAGGACCTTTTGTAGGCCTTTCTTATTTCTGATAATTTTTCCTCGTTACCCATTATAATAAAACTTACAAATTCAAACACTTACTAGAGTAAGAGGTATTTTGAAATATAGACCTTAAATGATTGTAGCATATCAAAATAATGAAATATCTATTTCTGTTTTTTATAACATTTCATTAAGTTATTCTATATCATACATTCAGATGTGTGTAGAAATTTAATGAATAGGATTCTAACAAAGAAATAAATCATTTACTGGTATGACTAATCCTAATAGACACATGCTATTTTCTGTGTACATCTGTGCTGTTTTGAGTTAGGCTCTGCAGTTACACTTCCTGTGTCCCTCATGCTATTGCTTTCCTCAAGGACCCATGTTCTGCTTCATACAGCACTGTCATTCTTGATAGCCCATGCCAGTTAGATGCATTGGCATTGTTTGCCACTAGTGATCTACTAGTCTTTATTTTCTACATTTTAACCTTTGTTCTGATTTCAAAAGGTGTAAACTGTACTCTAGTTATAGGTTTCTGCCAGCCTGTCATTGGCTCCTGACAGCTGTTTTTTCCTTTAGAGAACCTGGGTTGGAGTCCTTCTAGACACAGACTAAGGAAGTAGGACGTGGAAGCTGACAGAGTGTTCTGTCCACTGCTCAGTTGAGTGTGATTTGAGAATAGACTCCCTTCACAGGTGTTGTGCAGTGCTTCCCTTGAATACTTTATTTACTTTAAAAGTCTTTCCCTTAATTTGTAGGTTTTGGCATTAGTCTTTAACATGTCATCACTGCAAAAATATTTTTAAAGATAGGACCAAGAAGGAATATGTGTCTGGTTACATTTAGTGAACAAAGTGTCTACCTATTTGTTAGCTTCTGTCTTTTACACTTGCTGTTTACTTCAATTTCTTTCTTGAAAAGTTGACCCAAGCAGGAGGATCTGTTTAACATGGAGACCAGCCAGCTATAAAGTGAGACCCTGTGTCAAAGAGTTTTCAAAAGTCACTCGTTGCTTTGCTATCTGAAGACATTTATTATTGATGCTTTGTTAAATGTCTAACATACAGTCTTTGATTTTCACAACTGGCTGTAAGGTAGGCTGCATCTTCTCTACAGAAGAGGACCCAAGCCTCACACAAGTTCTAGTGTGGGCCAGGATTGTGACCCATTTTCGAAAAAGTTGGCTCTCCTAATGAAGGAGACCTGGCAAGACTTCATGGAGAGTAAAGTGTAAATAGTGGATCATGATTGCCTTGAGGGCTGGAGGAGGCAGCAGTCTGGCTCATGGCACAACATGAGAGAAGCCCCTGAGCTGGAAACACAGGGCTGTTGGTAAAGGGAATTTCAAATGTGGTGAAAGGGTGAGAGATGACAGGGAAGGGGGAGGGGTACCTAGAATTCCTTGTTAACGATTTGGAAGCAAAGGTAAGGTAAGGATCTTGGAATTAGTTTCTAGGACACTTGGAAAGTCCTGTACGACTTAATCTCCTGAAGTCAGTAATAGGAGTTAGCCAGTGATTAGTGATAGATTAGAGAGACAGTACTACAGAAAAAGACAATTGGGTTGGATAAGAATGCCTGGGTCTAGGAGGATGAACAGTGATTAAGAAGCAGATGAGATGAAAACATGGCAAGAAGAACCTTTGTTATATGGTGGGATCACTTGTGCGAATGAGTTTCACATTTGGAAACTCTTGAGTGCAGCCTGTAAATATCTTTACTTCTGTTTAATCAAGCTAATCCTATTCATGAATACAAGGCAGAGTACTATAAAAGCCTGGGTAGCTGTGACAACAAAGAGACTAACTCTGGCTGCTTTTTGCCATTGATATCTAAAATGAGCTTAAGATATGAGACACTTCCAATAATGTTTACAGACAGTAAGCTTTAACAAATTGCTTTGTGAGCTATCATGGGTGGAATTGAACCCAGAACCTCAGCAAGAGCAGCCATCTTTCCAGCCACTAAAAGATAGAATATTTTGATCTTGCAGTGGGACTGGATGTGTGGCTCTCTCGGTTGCAGAATGCGTGTTTAGCACCGGTGTTTCCTGAGTGATGTCCTCCGCTTCCATACACTGGCTGCCTCTTTAACCCTTTCTCTGCTCTTATTTCGGCTTTTGTTTTTTCTGTGCAGGTGTTTGCCTGCTCTCCTCTTCCTGGAGACTCTGAATACGTTCTGAGTGTTTAGAACATTGTAATTGCTATTTAAATGATTTAGAAAGGGCTGGATGAGTAGGCAGAGCACAGAGGGTTTGGGGGCAGTGAAATTATTTTGGATAATAGCATAATAATGGACATTTCCTAAAATCTATAGAAGTTATGTCACTAGGAACAAGTCCTATAAGCTAGATAATGACGTGTGATTATAGATTAATTGTAACAGATGTACCTGATGCAGGATATTGATGTCAGAGGGTATATGTGAAAGGGAGGCCTATGGGAAATCTTTGTGAATTTGCTGTGAACTTGAAGGGGAAAGGGACGTGCAAACTTTGTCGAGGCTTCTTTTGAAATCATGGGCCAATTAATGCTAATTACAATAATTTAAAAGTGAAGATGAATTAAAGCGTGGAATTTAAGTTTGTTGCTTTTTTTTTTTTTTTTTAAATTATACAATCTCATGTGTGCTAGGCTGGCTCTGGTTGAACTCACGCTGTAATGGGGATGACCTTGAGTTTGCCATCCTCCTGCCTCTCCTCTCAGGGCTGGGAACTGAACCCAAGGCTTTGTGTTTGCTAGGCCGTTACTTGCTGAGTTTTGTACATGCTAGGCAGTTCTCTATCAACTGAGCTATACCACAGCAGATTTTGTTTTTTGTTTTTGTTTTTAAATCGCACTAATTGTTTTTAAATCGCACTAATTCTAACAAAGATAATTTCAAATGAGCTATGTGTTATTGTGGGAAGGATTCAGATACGTTTAACAATTGGAAGAAATAAATTCTTTGATTTTAATCTGTGGACATAGTGAATTTATAGTTCACATACTATGATGAATGCCCAGGCTTTGTGTCTTGAAGCATTTTTCTTGAGATCAGACAATACTGAATATAAACCAGTTGAACAATTAGCAGGTCTCTGCTATAAGATAGCAGAAATCTGTTAATAACATGAAATGTTTTCTGTTTAAGTTTGGTGTGCAAACAGCTTTACAGTTGTGGACTTTTGGTTTGGGGGTTACTTTTACACATAAAGCCTGTAATATACTGTGGGGCACTAAATAGAAGTGGATATAAGGATTTACCTTTATTTAGGAAATGAGAAAACTTAGGGGCTCTTAGATAAATCTTGGAATTTAGTCACAAACAGCTTTTTGAAATACTGTTATCGGTTGTCTTAGGATTCCTGTTGCTGTGAAGAGACACCAACACCACAGCAACATATATAAAGGAAACCATTTAATTGGTCCTGTTTTAGAAAATTAGTCCATTAACATGGCCGGGAGTGTGACAGGATACAGGCAGACATGGTGCTGGAGGAGGAGCTGAGAGTTCTACATCTTTATCTACAAGTAGTAAGAGTGCCACACTGGGCATGGCTTGAACTTCTGGGACCTCAAAGCCTACCCTCTAGTGTCACACCTCTTCCAGCAAAGTCACAGCTACTCCAACAATGCCATACCTTCTAGTACTAGTGACACTCCTATGGCCAAGCATTCAGGCAGATGTGTATGGGGGACATTTCTATTCAAACCATCACATTGGTCAAAACTTGTATTGTTTCAATAAAAAAAAAAAATGACTTGTCAAACATCATCTATAGATTAACAGATAGATGCTTAGCAATTGGATTGTCTCTAAAGATTCTATAGTTAAATTCTTTTTCTATGCTATGCCTGTGCTAGGCATCAAAAGTCTAATAATTAGTTATATGTAATATTACCATTTTTCTTCTTAGGGTTTCGTTTGCCTTCTCCTTATAGATGTTGAAGGGGTTGGAGGGGCAGGGGAGTTTCTGTTGTTCGTTTGTTTTGTTTTGTTTTTCAGTTACTCCGACTAATATTTGGTGAATGACTGTGTATCCTTTTAGTCAGTGCTTTGAATGAAGGGAAGGGCTTTGGAAAAGTTTATCCTGTCAGCAGTAACAGAATACTAAACTGCTGTTGTGCTTATTTAAATGCTACCTAGCTCTGTGACGTCTTTCAGAATTGGGACACTAATCTCCAGTCCTTTAGGCCTTCCTGCTCACAGGACTCCCAGGCTTAGATAGGCAGATATAATCTGTCATATGAAAGACTTAATTGTCATAAATGTGCTCAATTACAGCTTGGAAAGAGTGCTGATAATTGATCAGTTCGGGTCCCTGGTCCCCGTCTAATTTCCATGGTCTTCAGTTTTTAAACCTATTGTTTTAGGATTATATGTAGATTTTTGATGCCCTCCCCCATGACCCTTCCCAAACAGTGGGTATTTTCTATGTTCTTTAAGTTGCAGTTTTATTTTGAGTGATACATTGCTCTTAATCTTACATATTCTTATGCCTTTATTAAGAGTCATTATTTAAACAAAGTAGAATTTCCCATTTTCCTGCTATTCCTCAAGTTTTTCCTTCCCAATCTTTAAGGGTGCTTTAGCTATTCTCTGAGAGTTGATGTATCTCAGGTTTTGCTCCTAAATCTGAAGTATTTCTCTCATTGGTCTCTCTATATGGGTAAGGTGAATTCTCTCTTCAGCCTAGGTAGGGTGGTTCTAGACACGGAATATTTGTATGTTATGTAATGGAGTACTGAACATATCTACCTGAGTGTTTCATAAATATCTCAAATTTAGTGAGCCCAGAATGGAACCAATCCCCAAATGTAGATGTATGTCACTCATTAATTTTCTTTATTCTTTTGCCTATCTCTGAAACCTAGTTGTCTTCAGTGGCTCTTTGCCCTGAACCTCATATCCTATCCTGAATTGTCTTAACTGCTCAAGTATCCCTTTACCTTCTATCTACCCTGCACTGTTACTTTGATCAGGTCTAATCTGTGTTGCAGCTACAGTTTCCTGAAGGTTTCTACCACCTTTACTTAGTTACTGTGTCTTGGTGAACCTGAGCAGTCTGATCCACCTGCTATCATCATTCTTGCCACTTTGAATCATGGGGTAACTCCGGTTTCTCTTTTTGGCATTGTTAAGCATCCTACCCTTCTTAATTCCTACTCTAGGATGAATCCCAGCTTTATGTGCTGAATTCCTTTTGTTTATTCTGTCAGAATGCTCATGAGAGCAGATTAAGGGTCTAATTTGGTCTGGTCTACTCTATCCCCACTGTCTTGCAAATGGCCTGTACACAAGATTGCCTATTTGCTAAGTCAGTGATTAAATGAAATAACTGTACTACTCTTTCTGTCTAAATTTAGACACTCTAAAAAAATGGTTTGTGTTGCTTATCTCCAGGCATAAAAACATATGACATGACAAAGTGGTATGTACTATTGCTCTTAATGCATACTTCAAACTTTCTTTTTAAATGTAATTACCTATTTTGATTAGCAATATGGTCCTGTAGTTAGCATTAAGAGAGCATGTGCACGTATTGAGAAGTCTCCATCCTTTGCCTACCCCCATTTGTCTTTTCAGTAGACAGTGTTACCAACTTCTAGTTTAGTTCAGAGCTCTGTGTGTGTCTGTCTGTCTGTCTGTCTGTCTGTGTATCTATATGCAGGAGAGATAAGTGTAATTATATACATCCCTACAGGATAACTGTATAAGATGATAACAATTTTGTTTCGTTTTCTTTCTTTCTCTCTTTCTCCTTTTTTTTTTTTTTTTTTTTTTTTTTTTGAGACAGGGTTTCTCTGTGTAGCCCTGGCTGTCCTGGAACTCACTCTGTAGACCAGTCTGGCCTTGAACTCAGAAATCCGCCTGCCCCTGCCTCCCAAGTGCTGGGATTAAAGACATGCGCCTAGTTTCATTTTCTGAGATGGACTCATTACTCTGCTGTGTAGCTCAGGCTGGCCTAGAACTCGTGATAGACCTTCTTGCCTCAGCTTCACCTGGCCTCCCTGCCCACAAGCAGTTGAATACATAGTGTCATTCTTTTTCATGATTACATTTTGTTAGTAACTGAATATACCAGTGTTTTATTTACTCATCTTTTATTGATATATACACTTAAAACCTTATTTGCAGTTACTGTGTGAAGGGAGTATATGCATGTGCTGTGGCGTGTGTGTGAAGGGAGTACATGCATGTGCTGTGGCGTGCATGTGGCGGTCAGAAGACAAATTGGGGAATCTGGTTCTGTCCTTCCACTGTGTATGTAGGTCCTGCAGTTACAACTCAGGTGGTCAGGCTTAGTGGCAAGTGCTTTGCTTTTATCTACTTTATCCATCTTGCTGGCCTTTTTTTTTATTATAAAAGATTAAATCAAAAAAAGAAAAAAAAGATTAAATCAGTAAGGATTAAAATCCTTGAAGAAGAATCAGTCGTCAAAGAATTGTTTATTGTCAGTTTGTTGAAACTTGCTCTTTTGCCTTCCAATAAAGCTAAGAATTTACCTTGCTATGTGCAAAGTGCCTGCTTTGTTAGATCCCCTCATGTGGCTTTTTCTTCTAGGCATTGTTCTTAATGCTAACTTGGACTGGAAGCAGAATTTCACTCTCCTTTTGAAATACCTTCAGTTGTGTTCTAAGATACCCCCACCCCTGGCAACTTTTGCCTTATGACAGTTGAAACCTACGACTTCTGTACTCACTCTTTCTGTCATAGTTGGCCTTTAGATGCTATGGGTATCAGTGATGATTGTTGTTACTTCACCCAAAGAGCCTTTTGATCCTTCTTTCCCTAGTCGCTCCCTCCCTCCTAGCGAATTGAATATGAATACCATTGATATCTGTACGTCTGTTGATGTGAGTGGCCCTTCAGAATGCCACAGACAACTATGATAGCTGATACAGATTCTTCTGAGAGACATGTTTTTCACTCCCTTTACAGCATTATCTTAATGGTGAGAAATTATGGCATATTGAGAAGCTTTCTCTTGAGTTGGGCTACTCCCAGAATACCAGCCGGCTTACTTGATAACACTATTAGATAACCTCAAACTTGATATGTATAAAACAGAACTCAATAGTTTGACTTTAGCCTTTTTGTCCACACTTGAGCTTCCATCAGTTCACTCTTCTTTTGTGTATCTAGATATGAAGAATTTTTTATTTTACTGGAACTATTTAAGAGCTTGAAAGAATGTTTTTTGTCTCAATTTGGCCAGACACTGAATGCAGAAATTTGAAAAAAAAAAAAAAATTGGTTAGCTACCCCTACCACAGGTTTCCATTGGTGGTATAGCAGGGATTGTAGTGAGAAATTGCTGGGGAAGTAGTAACTATAGTGAGTGTTAAAAAATACTACTTAAGACTCTCCATCTCATGTTAGGATATGTTTAAGCACAAGAGAAGATCCCTCTATGTAGCTAGGGCTTAAGTGGAGTTTCCTTTGAGTAAGAATTTGAGCCAGAAAGCGTAGATAAAATGGCTGAGAGTATTCAGCAGGACATCTGTGAAGACCGCTCTACACATTTTGAGCCATCAGCAGAATGTTTTAGCAACATTGGTGTGCAAAAATCTTTTTCCTTATCAGAGGTATATTTTGGGTATTTTACACTGAAGGAGATGTCCTTTAAAGTTCTTTATTGTTTAAATTTACTTAATAAACCTTATTTAGTTTGGAAGCTATGTAAAGTGAGTCTTCAAGTTTTTATGTATTGTGTGTATGGTCGAATATGTGCTACCTAGAGCAAGTTTGTAGGGCTCAGAGGACAATTTTGTGCAGTAAGTTGTCTCCGTTCACCTTTAGGGGTGTCCTGGAAGAAGAACTAAGGAATCATGCTTTCTTGTCACCATGTTAAGTGGACGTTTGGGTATTTAATAAAAAGTGGGTTCTCCCCCGCCCACCCCCCCCCCCCCGGTTCAGCTGCAATCATAATCATTTTAGGTATTAAACTTTTATATTCCCTGTACAGTTAAATTCTTAAATTTTTACTTACCAAACTCCAAATATACAAAACATTAGTGAACCACAGTGATTTAATACCCTTTAAAAGGCTTTACAATGAACCTCTTGCAAATGACTGTTCTACTGTAGAGTGGTTCCGTTATCCCAGAACAGCAGGAAACCCAAGTAGCCTTCAGCTTCCAGGTCGTCCCAGAGGAACTTTTAGTCCTCCTCAAAACAGTGGACTGAAGATGAGAAAAGACTGGAAAAAAGTAATTTGTTGTGTATCTCATTTTCTAGTTACCCTTTTTTTCATGAAAATCTAAGCTGTAGCATGTTTCCTTTTCCCCCTGGTATCAAATGTTAGGTTTATGTTTAAAATCTATGAAAGACTGCTAGGTCTTTTAAGTTTGGTAATAATGGTAGCATAAAGGTGAACCAAAATAGAAAGAACTCTTTGGCAAAATCCCATTCCCTAGGGATTTATTAACTAGCAACAGTACAGATAGTTACCAGTGTCAGCTGTAACTGTAATAGTGCTTTGTCCCAGCAGAGCTGTTGATGGTGGATTGCTTACAGCAGTCCTGATTGAGGGCTTTATCCATCACTGCTTAGATTAGTTAACAAGACCTGGATGTCAGTTTGTGAGTCTCACTTACGCTGCACCTGCCTATTCATCTGTGCCTATATAAGCTGAAAATTTAGCTGACTACTTTCAGGCCTTTTACTTACTAGGAATAAGTCTGTATTTTTGTTGTTGTTGAGCATAAACATCTGTTAGGCAGTTAATAGCTCAAGATGCAATCCATTGCTATTACTATACACTTAACAGTGTCTTTGGTTTTTTTAAATGATGCTTTTCATAGCATCCTTGATGTTTAGTCTTTCTGCTCTAAGATAATGTTAATATCTAGTAATCTTTTTTTCCCAACATTCTGACACTATATAGTTAATGATAATAGATCATTCTATTGAAATGTATTAGCAACAGGTTATCTTTAAGTTCCTGAAGGAGCATGCCTTTTAGGAGCCTTTGAATAAAGGAATATTATCTCTTAACCCCCCCCCAATCTTAATTAATATAAAATATTTTGCTGTGACTGGAAAAATACACTCAGGTATTTCAATTTATATTCCACACTGGCAGTTGGTTCTTGTAACTAAATATAAAATTCATTAGAATCAATATCACATATAATATAAGAAGCCAGACATGATAGTAAGTACTTTCACCTAAAACTCAGGAGGCCATGGCAGGAAGATTTCATGCTCAAGCAGCCTTGATTATGCAGCAAACAACAAACAAACAAACAAACAAACAGTAAGAAAAGGGAACAGGGAGAGAAAGGAAGAGACAGATGAAGACAGTGTTTAACAAGTCACGAGATTCAAGTGGCAAAGTGTTGATCAGGATTCTAACTGCTAGGGAAGGACTTTGAAGACTGTCCTTTCAGATACCTATCTACCAATGCTTTAAGTAACATTCCCTCTGGAAACACCCAGGCATTTAATCTGAGTATGTAACGGTAAAATTAAAGTTTCATACGAAAAGCTACTTTTTTGTTCTGAGAATGAATATTTATGTATGCTTTCCTGCCTGAGACACAGGCTATAATATAACTAACTAAGTTTTATTAGCTTAATTTTAAAAGTCCATGCAATAAAACAACAAAGTTGCAAGTAATATAGTCATATTGTTATTGAAAATTTGAGGAGATTGTGCAAGGTTTTATTAATAAATAAACTAGAAAAGTTAATGTGTGTGTGTGTGTGTGTGTGTGTGTGTGTGTGTGTTTTGCATGTGTGGAGGTCAGGACAACTAGTAGTTGTTTCCATTGTGTGGTTCCTGGGGTTAGAACTCTGGTCATCTCCATATCTAGCCTTGTCCAAGAATCTTAATTTAAATTTATTGGATCACAAGGTATATTTTTTATATTTTTTATTATATGGCTGTATATATGTGAATCACTGTGATTTGTTTTTTTAAGTATGTATATGATTTTTAAATCATTTAAAAATACAAATCATCAATTTTTGTCTTTTAAAATTTATCATACCTCAAGTACAACTGCTAGAGTTTACCAACTCCAGAGGGTTTGGAAATCACCATTATAAATAATTTTTATAATTCATTTTATTTTACTAATCATTTGTATTTTGAGTGTATAATTTTTATCTTATTTAGATACTAAGGTGTTAATAAATGAGACAAGAGAAAAGTTTATAGAAACATTTTAAGAATTCCTTATGAAATAGTGTTACTTTGGGGGAAGACTTGCCACTTATATTCTCAAGTATCCTCAACCTTATAATTTGAATAATCACACACGAAAACATTGTAATTCTAGGTACATAGGAAACAGCTTCTTAAGAGCTGCTGGAATCTCAAAGGATTTTTTTTTTTAATGTTTGTCCTTTTTAAAATAAAACACACATACCTGCTATACGTTACGTATTCTGTTTTTTGAGTGCTTGTCATGCAGTTTTGTCAGTACTCTTGATTGATTTATTTTGGCTCTTGCCTCCTGCATTTGCAACCAGATTATCCTTTCTATGCTAGACAAGATTTGTGCTAGCCTAACTGGTTGCTGGCATTTCTTAGCTCACAGCTGCTGTAGATTCAGCTGTACACTAGGGAACAAATCATAGGGTCCTGTTCTCAGAGCCCAGAATGCAGTTGTCAACATCTGAAACCTAGTTTCGACAGTTCGGTAATTATGTGAACTTTACAGATTAAAGATCACAGTACCGTAGGCTTGAAGGAGTCATACTGATTTTTAAGTAATTAGAACATTACTGTAGAGATATTTAAGTCAAGTGACTATAAAATGACATTGAAATATAGGTTATAATTTCAAAATACCAGTTATATTTTTATAAATTATCTCGATATTTAAACTTGTGGAATTTACTTTTCCATTAGGATTTTACTTTTCCATGAAGTTGCCTGCCTGCCTGCCTTCCTTCTTTCCTTTCTTTTATCTGATAACTGAATTTTGGGTTAAGGAGATGGCTGAATTGGTGCAAACACAGAGACCTGAGTTCTAGCCCTAGAACACATGTAAAATAAAAGCTGGGCATTGTGGACTTGTAATCTTAGTACTGGGCAGGCTAGAGAGGTAGACCCTGGAGCCTACCTGGCCTGTAACCTACCCTACTTAGTGAGTTTCAGGCAACTGAGAGACCCTGTATCAAAAGAAGGGTATTTCCTGAGAGATGACACTAGTGGTTAGCCTCTGGCCTTTATATATATGTGCGCACACACACACACACACACACACACACACACACACAGAGTTGCAGTAAATCTCCAACTCAATATGCTCTGGCAATGAAAACACAACTCAATTAATATGAATACATGTTGTGTGCCTAGATTGGGCAGATCTACCGCTACTCTACCATCTTCCACATCTGTGAGACCCCTTAGAACTTGAGGTTTCTCCAGGCCATGTGCTTCTGCTCTGCTCCTCCTCCTCATTGTCCTCTCCCTCTTCCATTTTCTCTTTTTCTCTCTCCACCTTCTGTTCCACTTTTCCTTTATCTGTCCAATCTTCAGCTCTCCTTTATTTTACAAATTAAGGTGGAAAGCAGGTTTACAGGAAATCACTCATTCCTTGTTTGCAGCCACTCACAGGAGAAAGGAATTAACATCAAATATAATTAGCCCTAGGGCTATCAGCAACAACACACACTCCTTGAATTTTGACTTTGTTATATTTCATCTGAGAATGAATAGTTTAATATATGTGAAAATGTTATTGGTTCTTTCTCAGTAGAAACATATGAGCCTATTTCTGGGCAGTGCATAAGCATGATCCATTGGAGGCCAATGAGCTATTCCTCAAAGTGATATATATGAAAATGCTGATGGGGAAACTGTACAGTTATTTAAAAGAGAAGAAAATTTTGTGTATTAATCATCAACCCAAATTCTAACTAGCTTCAGCAGTGTAGGTGATGCAGTGAGTCAGCCTCTTGTGTATAAACAATACTGTCGTCATGCTTGGTCAGTGAATATCTTAGGGTTACTGTTGCTGTGATGACACACCATGACCAAAAGCAAGTTAGGGAGGAAAGGATTTAAATTTGTCTTCCACCACAACATTGTAGTCTATCACTGAAGGAAGTCAGGACAGGAACTCAAACAGGGCAGGAGCCTGGAGGCAGGAGCTGGTGCGGAGGCCATGGAGGGTGTTGCTTATTAGATTGCTCCTCATACTGTGTTCAGCCTTTTTTCTGGTAGAAGCAAGGACCACCAGCCCAGGGGATGGCACCACTCAAAATGGGCTAAGCCTGTTCTAGTAACTCTCCAACCCCAATAAGCCCGTGTAAAAAAAACATACAACTCAATTATTATATTTATAAACTGTACACTTAAGTTGGACAGATCTACCACCACACTAATCTGTTACCAGCTATGAGGTCCCTTATAACTTGCGGCTTCTCCAGGCCATGTGATTCTGTCCCATCTTCCTTCCACCTTTTCTTCCTTAGTCCTTTCCCTTCCCTTTCTCCACTCTGTAAGATCTCCAGCCCCACCTTTCCCTTCTACTGCCCAATCACAGGTTCTAGCCTTTATTTGATCAGTTAGGATGAGGTGAAGGTTCACCTGTGTAGGTGAGCCACTCCTCCTGGGGGCAGCCCCTCTTGAGGAAGCAGAATTAAAATACAAACACCACCAGAGCAAACCACAAATTGAGCCCTCATCCATCAGCCACTAATTAAGAAGATGCCCTACAGCAGGATCTTAGGGAGGCATTTTCTCAATTGAGAGTCCATCCTTTCAGTTAACTCTCACTTCTGTCAAGTTGACATAAAACCAGCCACACAATGAGCAGTAAATAAACTCAAATTAGATTTATATGCAGTGTTTTTTGTTACTGCTTTCTGCTCAATCCCTGTATTTTCTCCCAACATTTTTTTAATGTTTTAGTGCTTATTCAACACTAAGCCAAACAAGGTGGTAAATAAGTGTGCTAGAGGCTTTGAAAAAACGCATTAAGGACCTGTATACCTTGCTAGAAAAAGTTTCACTTGAATATTCCCTCTTATTATACAATAACCAAGACCACAGAATTGACTAAAAATTAGGTCTATTTTATCCACATTTCTGGAGGCGTGAAAGGCCAAGATTGTGTAGATTCATCTGCCCAGGTTCTGTTAGGCTATACTACTTTATGCATGAAGGGAAAATAGAAGGGAAGGTGGGGACAAGGAAGTTCAGAAGCTGAACTTGCTTAATAATCAGTTCCAGTAGCTAAGTGAGGAGGGGAGTTCCTACAGATGGGATTCGATTATTTATTAGCACCCCACATCCCTTCTTGGGGCCCGGACGCCCTCCACTAGACCCCTACCTCTGAATGCTTTGCCTAAGGAAGTAAGCCTCAGTATGGGCTTGGGAGGTGAGAAGACAAACCATATTCAGATCATAGCATTCTTCACCTGACTGCTCATTGCCCCTTATACATACACATAAGGACAGTAATCCCATCTCATCTCAGTAGTCTGACAGCCTTAACTCCTTCCAACTCAGAGCCAGTAAATCAAACACGTTCTTCACTTGCAAGACAGAACGGTGGGCAAGTCAAAGGGAAAATAGTCCCAAATCAACAAGGAAGCCATTTTCAAAGCTCCCAAAGCACCAGGATAAGACCCATCTCCTCTCAGTGCTACTGGTGTTACCTGCAGCTTTCTCAGGTGTTGGATGCTGCTGGTAGCCCTACTTTTTCAGAGGGTCTAGATAGTACTGATTCCTCTTCCATAGGTCTAGTAGGTGCTGTCCTCACACAACACAGGCTCTCCTTAGAGTCCTTTCCTGCCTGGGCTCTCAAGTGGCTTTTCATTTGAAATTTAGGTGATCGCAGTCATCATTGTGCTTATGTTGTCTGCACACCTGCAGAGCTTGCACAGGAGACAGCACCAAGGATTTGGCCTATGCTCTTGAGAGTTGTGGCCTGAACTGCACTTGGGTACTTTATGCCCCTACTGGAGTTCTGGTGCTGTGATTGCATAGTGGAGACAGCTCTCAGGACTCTCACGTGAAGTTTAGATGGAAAAAGAGTGGCAGCCAGCTTTGTGTCACTGTGACAAAATACTTGAGATAATGAAAGATGGGTTTGTTTTGTTTTGTTTTTTTGTTAACTGTTTGAAAGTTTCAGTCCATGGTCACCAGGCCTTGTTGCTTCTGTAAGACAGTATTATGACAGGGAGGGATGATGTGGGGCAAAGGGACTCAACTAAAGACAAGGTGTGAGGCAGGAGGGGAAGGGAAGGGAAGAGGCCCCCGGACCAGTAGTTTCACCAACCTTAGGGTTGGGGACCATTTTATATTTAGACTACAACACCCACTGTCCTAATGACTAGTATTTAGCTTCCTGCTTTTTTGGAGATAATAAGTTTAGCTCAACTATACTTGTGGATGCTTCATGTACCTAAGATGAAAATTTTCTGAACTTTGATTCTCTATTTTCATTTTGACATTTCTTGCCAACGTTAACAGTATGATTAGAAAACCCCTTTTGTATTTGGTTTAGAAATTAGTTTGGCATTGTGGTGATGGACACAGTACATTCAGGTTCTTTGCAATGAATATATAGTAAGGGTGGGATTAAATAAAAGAGTAGGAGCTGGCAAGATGGCTCATTTACTAAAGTGATTACTGTGTTGGTATAAGCCTTAAGTAAGTCCTCAGCAGCCACATAGAAAGCTCCACATAAAAAGCTTGCAATCCCAGCTTTGGGAAGGCAGAGCTAGGCAGATCCTTGGAGCTTGCTGGCCTAGCATAACAGCCCCAGGTCCCAGTGAGAGACAAAAACAAGGTGGATGCCTCCCGAGTAACCCCATTGTCATTTAGCCTTAAAAATGAACACACACGCATACATGACATCATTGACATTTAGCTTTAAAAATGAATGCACATACACCCAACAATCTGCAGATTATATTGATGCAGCTTTTCTTTGTATACTTTTGTTTAAAATGTTAATTTCTTTGCCAAGCTTGGTGGTACACCCTTTAATCCTGACACTTGGGAAGCAGAGGCAGGCAGATATCTTGAGTTTGAGGCTTGCCTGCACTACAGAACAGATAGAACTACACAGGGAAAGCCTGTCTTGAAAAACAAAACAAAGTTAATTGCTTTGACATCTCTAAATGCAGGTCTTTTCTAAGTAAAAACTGACCTAAAACTAAGTTCATTGAATAACTGATTTGATTGAAAGTTGCTCCAGATTTGTTTTTCCTGGCTAAGTTTGTAGAATTTTTTTCTCAAAGGAAGCAGTCCAAGAGATCGAATGCTGAAAAGTCAAGGTATTCGTCTCCTGTGCACTAGGAAATCCATACCAATTATTTGTTACTTTTATCTCTTTAGTCGTCATCATACTTTTAGAACTCATAAACAGACTATCCAAAGAATTGCCGTGCATTGACAATTTAAGAAATGTTTCTATGTCAGGGTTTCTCTGTATAGCCCTGGCTGTCCTGGAACTCACTTTGTAGACCAGGCTGGCTTCGAACTCAGAAATCCTCCTGCCTCTGCCTCCTGAGTGCTGGGACTAAAGGCGTGCGCCACCATGCCCGGTGGCTTTTTTTTTTTTTTTTAATTCTAGGTTTTGTTTGGAGATTGGGTGTTACATAGAGGCTTGACCTCTAACTTGGCTATAGCCAAGGATGACCTTGAACCTCTTGATTTCCTACCATCACCTACCAAGCCCATTTAATTCCAGAGGCTAGGAAAGAGATCTGCCGTTATAAGTCATTCTGAGAGTTTCTGAGATGCCTCAGTGGGTAAAGGTGTCTGCTGCCACACCTAACAGCTGAGTTTGATCTCTGAGATCTACGTGGTAGAAGCAGAAAACAGGCTCCTGCAAGTTGTCCTCTCACTCCACATGGGCGTTGTGGCATGTGTGGATTTTCATGCATAAACACAAATAAAACGTAATAAAGCATTTTAAATGACTTTAGGAGGCCAGGGTAACTGATATCAAATTTTAATACAGTTGCTGTGAGAAAGGAGGATTGTTGACCTATGTCCAAAATAATATTCAGTTCATTTACAACCAGATTCTGTAATAGTTTGATGCTATTAATTTACTTTTTGGAATGGGAAAACTATACAAGCAAGCAAAAAGGCCAAGACAAACTCTTAAGAGCAGTTAGGTGGGAGAGACTGTTTTAGAGTAAAGTAAAGCTCTCATGACAATTGTCTTAGTTAGGGTTTTACTGCTGTGAAGAGACACTATGATCAAGGCAACTCTTGTAAGGACAACATTTAATTGGGGCTGGTTTACAGGTTCAGAGGTTCAGTCCATTATCATCAAGGCTGGAGCATGACAGCATCCAGGCAGGCATGGTACAAGCAGAGCTGAGAGTTCTACGTCTTCATCTGAAGACTGCTAGCAGAATACTGGCTTCCAGGCAGCAAGGATGAGGGTCTTAAAGTCCACACCCACAGTGACACCTATTCCAACAAGGCGGCACCCACTCCAACAGGGCCATACCTTCTAACAGTGCCACTCCCTGGCCCGAGCATATACAAACCATTACAACTGTGTACCTTGGATTCAGAGATAAGGAAGTCAAGTCATGCTTGTGTGCTTCAACTATGAGGAAGTGGTGTTGCAGATAGCCCGAGAAAGTGCTTTATAGGAAATGGTGCTGAACAAGTTGTTTTTCATAAGGACAGGAAAGGAAGTTGGTTACCATATACACCAAGTACCCAGAGATTTAGGACATGAATATGAACGGGTGTGTTATACTTTTGAAGAAAACATAAGAAACTGTCTTAAGTGATCTCAGTCTGCTGAAAAAGTTTATACAAAAGAGATAATTATAAAAAAGTTTGTTCTTAGAGGTATGTGTTGGTAAAAGTGATGAAAGCTTCAGATTGCATGGTTTCCAGTTAATCTGGTCATGTGGCAAAAAGCAAATATCACCTCATCTTGCTACATTTTACTTTCTCTAGAGTTTAGTGTTAGCTGGTGGATCTGGTTGGTTTTGTTTTGTTTTAAACTAGATTTATGCATTAAATTTTTTTTTAATGCGTACTTTGCCTGCATGTATGTCTGAGGGCAACTTGCATGCCTGGTGTCTTTGGAGGCTAGAAAAAGGTATTAGCTCCCCTGGAACGGGAGTTCCAGATGGTTGTAAACCACCATATGGGTGCAGAGCCATCTCTCTAGTCCCCACCTGGCTGTTTAGTATTTTAAGGCTTTCTGCATCTCTGCCTTGGCAATTGGGGTTTCAGATGTCCCAGTGACTTGAAACCAGCTCATGCTGGGTGTTCTTGATTTTCTTTATTTTCTCTTTATTGCCAATCAGTGTAGGCTGTTTCTAGAGGTTCAAGACTTTGCCACTGTGATTTATTGTATGAATACTTCATATTTTGCTTTATATTTCATCACACCTAGTTATTAGTGTAGAAGCCCCTCTTAAAACTTGGGATGTGGAGCCAGGCGTGGTGGCGCACGCCTTTAATCCCAGCACTTGGAAGGCAGAGGCAGGCGGATTTCTGAGTTCGAGGCCAGCCTGGTCTACAAAGTGAGTTCCAGGACAGCCAGGGCTATACAGAGAAACCCTGTCTCGAAAAACCAAAAAAAAAAAAAAAAACTTGGGATGTGGAAATGGTGCAGTAGGAATGGTAAGCAGTAGGAATATTTTTAATGGCATGTGTATTCCATTTTCAGTTGTGTTCATCATGGCATAATTTTACAGACCCAGTCATACTCCTCTGCCCCTACCATAGCCTCTCCACTTCCTGCTGGTTGTTCTTTGTTATCTTGCTCTAAGACAAGTTCTTGCTACATACATACAGTTCAGACTAACCTGGAACTTGCTCTATAGGTCTCAGTTGTAGTCTTCCTGCCTCTGATTTCTGAGTGGCCACTGTGCCCATCAGGGTGGGGTTTTTTCATCAGGGTATCTGGTATCCAGACATACTTTCCTGGGGCCCAGGTTGTTTCCTTTCTTGTTGTTGATGGAACACTGACAATGTCTCTTACCTTTCCCAAAACTTGTTACTATGATTAATGGTTATTATTTTATGAGATTGCCAGGGATGGTAGGGGCAAGGGTAGCTGCTGGGTCAGCCTGTACTCAGGTTTGATAAAGCAGTGATAGATCGTCCCAGGCTGATGGCGACTAGGTTTGCCCCAGGATGACTTCTCATGTCACTCTTGAGACCATTCTCCATTGTCACTTCTGGTTCAACTCATTTTCTGTTTTCATGATCTTGTTAGATGTAGTAGGCACACTGCTTTGGCATCACTAAGGAAGACCTTCTTCCATTGCAGGAGAACAGTTAACTGACGACCTGAGCTTATCAGAAGCTCCACAGTCCTTATCTTTTGGCTGAGTACTGAACATTTAATGGGAAACATGGTGTAGTGGCTATTCCTGGTTGTCAACTTGACTATATTTGGAATGAACTACAATCCAGAATTGGAAGGCTCACCAGTGACCCTATTCTGGAGGCTGGGAGATAGAAGTTTCTGATCTGGATCTTGGTATGGAGATCTTGAGGCATAGAGGCTTTGGATTCCAGAAGATTAAGACAGGGAGATCTTCGAGTTCAAGGTCATCGCATGCTTGCCTTGTGGGACTGAGTAACTGCTAGATCCTTGGACTTCCATTCACAGCTACTACTGAACCATTGTTGGGAATTGGACTGCAGACTGTAAGTCGTCAATAAATTCCTTTACTATATAGAGACTATTCATAAGTTCTGTGACTCTAGAGAACCCTGACTAATACACATAGGTAGCTAGTGTGCCTGTTTAACCCAGGGCAGGACTCCTCTAGTGTAAAGCCCCAAACTGCATTGAGCACAGTCCTGTTTGCTCTGTGGGGAGGTCTGAGGCTTCCTCTGCTTGTTGCTGCTGCATCATGTCAACAACCTTGGCTTCACAGGTGTCAGATTTCCAACATGGCTTTCCATGCCAGTCTTTCTCTTCCTCTTATGTTACAGTAAATCTCGTCTAATCTTTTCTTACTATGTCTCTCAGAGGACCCAGTTGATGCATCCTTCTCTAGTTATTTACCTCATTTCCTCTGATTGAAATGAGGATGTTAAAAAAAATTGCATTTAGTATATTTGTGTATGGGGGAGGCAACTTGTGGGAGTTGCGTCTTTCCTTCTATCATGTGGATCCCAGGAATCAAGCTCACGAGCTCAGGGCATCAGACTTGGTGGCAAGTGCCTTAACATGCTGAGCCATCTCCTCCAACCATTCTTTCTCAACTTGTCTGTTTTGGTTCTCCCCATTATTTCATAGTGATTGTCTCTCTCCATCTGGGAGTCCTGCTTCCGCTCTAGTGCCCACTGGGAGAGAATGGCAACGCCTACTCAGTTGTTTTCACACCGCTGACGTTTAAGTCCTTCACTTAGCGTTTTTCAGAGGAGAGATAATAGAGACAGTATTGTCTGAGATGAGATCAGTCAGTAGTCACTCTAGTAAGGGATAAATGAAGTTAGAGGTTATAAGATCAGGTAGTTTTTTTAAGGGGGAGGTGGTTATTAAAAGAGTTATTGGCTGGGCATGATGGTGCAAGCCTTTAATACCAGCACTTGGGAGGCAGAGGCAAGAAGATAAACTGAGTTTGAGGCCCACCTGGTCTGCATAGCAAGTTCCAGGCTAGCCAGGGTAACAGTAAGATGCTGTTTTATTAGTTAGTTAATTGATAGACTAACATTTTGTCCTTTACTCCGAATGGGCACTGTTGAAAGACTTTTGAGCAAAAATGTGACTCTGTGCATGTGTGCGTGTGTGAGGATTTGTGTACGTGTGTATGCCACCCAGTAGAGTTGGTGATTTATTTGGTAGTGTAAAGAAAGTGGAGACGATTTCACCCTCCCTCCACTTGATTCCCCAAAGACAGGGTCTCAGCCTGGACCTGAGCTTGGATCCAGCAAGCCTGCTACCACTCCATGGCCAACAGTGTTAGGTTCACAGGTACATGACCATACTTTGCTTTTTATATGAGTTCTAGGGATTTGAACTCAGGTTCTTCGGCTTATACAGCAAGTGCTCCAGCCTTCCTGTTTATTTTTGTTTTGTTTTTGTTTTGTTTTGAAATAAGTTCCTATCTGACCTGGAGCTCAGGCTGTTCTCAGACTTGCAGTAATCCCTGTGTGTCAGTTTCCCTAGTGCTGATACTACAAACATGCACTGCTATACTCAGCTATAATTAAGTTTAAACCAAAATCATGGTGGTTAATGTGTGGAGAACAGAATGGAGGGAAAAATGGTCAGAAATGGACACTAGTTGAGAGAGTATTACAGTCATATCATACAGTGATGCAAATCTGTCTTTGGCTGTTTTTGTCTTTTGGTAGCTTCATACATCCATACAGTGGATTTTGTTCATTCTCTTACACATCCCTTCTACTTTGCTGTCATCCTCCTCTACTGTTAAATCACTCTTCCCAACAAGTCACCTCCCCCTGTTTCCATGTCTTTCTGTGTGAATGACTCACTGAGTGAACCAGAGTTGTAACAAGACAGCGATAGCTACAACCAAGTAGTAGAATTAGAATTAATGCTTAGTATTGACCATAGAGAAGAATAAAGTCTTGCGGTTGGAAACCTAAGTGGAAGGCAGTTTGTTGTGTTTATCTTTTGTGTGTGTGTGTGTGACTCACACACACATGAGCACTTACAAAGTTGTCTGGAGTTGGAGTTACAGTTTGGAGCCACCTGCTATGGGTGCTGCAAGTGCTCTTAACTGGTGTGCTGTCTCTGTAACCCTTAATTACACTCAGTAAAGGAGTAGCTAAATCATGCTGTCTGTGGAACTGATAAAATGAACAGCCTAGCTTGTGTGTGTGTGTGTGTGGTGGAAGCAGCAGTTTGTGTGTGTTTAAAAAATAACAAAAACCAAATGTGGTGTGCATATTTCTGTAATCCTAGCACTTAAGAAGCACGACTGGGAAACTGGAGATCAGATATTCAGAGTCATACTCAGCTGCACAGTAAATTCAAATACCCTGTCTCCATCAGTGTATCAGTTGCTGTATTAGTCAGGGTTCTCTAGAGTCACCAACCATATGGAATAGCTCTATATTGAGGGAGTTTATTATGATGACTTACAGTCTGTAGTCCAACTCCCCAACAATGGTCAAGTGTGAATGGAAGTCCGAGAACCTAGTAATTGCTCAGTCCCACAAGGCTAGTTGTTTCAGCTGGTCTTCTGTAGAAGTAGATTCCAACAGATGTGTATAAAGGCTTAGCTGTCAATGTGACCATTTTTCAGGGAGACTTTGTTCTTAACAAATATTCTGAGTTTCTGGACTTGATGTTATGAACCTAATGGACAAAGTTTATTTTTGTAAAAATTCTTTGTAAGGATGGTAAGATCATACATACATGACTATGTTATGTGCATATATGTGTGTATGCAAATTGCTAAGTTGTATGTAGTTAACCATATCTTAAGAATGCTATCATTTATTGCTTTTAAAATATGTTTTTTCCTACTTAGGCCGAATACACCAAGCAATGGTAACATCTTTAAATGAAGATAATGAAAGTGTAACTGTTGAGTGGATAGAAAATGGAGATACGAAAGGCAAAGAGGTACAGTTGCTAAATAAACATCATTTCTAGTCAAGATTCTGAATACAAACAAAACATAGACCCATTAATTTTATATGATGTAGATATTCTCTCCTTTAAGAGCTTACAAATAGAAATTGGAGAGATGATCAATGGGTGAGACTAATGGAGAACCCTGGTTTAATTTCCAGCCCCAGCATGGTGGTTCACAGACATCTGTAAATAGTCCCAGGGGATTCAACACTTTTCTAGTGTTTTAGGGCACCAAATATGCATGTGGTATACAGACATTCACGCAGGCAAAACACCTATATATTAAAAACATTTTTTTTAATGCATTGTAAAAATTAGCTCAAAGGAAATGTCTGCTCTCTATGCATCATCTGTCCATTAGCTCAGGGCACAGAACTTGAAAGTTGCCATATATAAGTAACAGTTGTGTAGTTTTGAAGGACACGGATTACTAACAGTTCTTAAAATGAAGTATAGACTCTATGTGGACTGTTGTTCTGAACAGTCTCTTTTACCAAGTGTGTGGAGCTTAGGTGAGGTCATTCGCTCTATAACGTGCATGTGTTTGTTTATACAGATTGACTTGGAGAGCATCTTTTCACTTAACCCTGACCTTGTACCTGATGAAGATATTGAGCCCAGTCCAGAACTACCTCCACCCTCGTCATCCTCAAAAGTTAACAAAATTGTAAAGGTCAGTTAGGGGCGAGTGCGCATGTGTGCGTGCTGATTGATGCTGGTAGATGATGAAGAATATGTATAGTATGTGTTATGTATTGATTGGTTCATTTTTAAAAAGTTTTTTCCACCATCTGTATCAGTGCAGGTCATGTGCCTTCATAAATCAGGTTGTCCAGTTCACAATTCAGGACATTCTTTAGATCAGATCATGAAATATCTTGTCTAATTAGAATTTTTTTGACACTGATAGCTTCTCTGGAGAGATGAGTAAAAGCTATTTTCTTGTCAGTGTTGAATGAACACTTACTGACAAGATAGCTTTTTATTAAGAATAATAAATATTCTGGTTTCACTGGGCGTGATGGCGCACGCCTTTAATCCCAGCACTTGGGGGGAAGAGGCAGGCGAATTTATGAGTTCGAGGCCAGCCTGGTTTACACAGTGAGTTCCAGGACAGCCAGGACTACACAGAGAAACCCTGTCTCGAAAAAAACAAAAATAAAACAAACAAACAAACAAAATTCAGATTTCTAATTTTAAAGTGACGAGAAATGATGGTAAGCGTAGTTTGCCTACCTGTGTGTTGTTGTTGAGGAGAAACCTTAGAGTAATGCTGCGTCCTCCGTAGCAGCTGTAGCTCTGCAAAGCAAAGATCCATTAAAGGCAGCTCTGCTTCCTTCTCTTGAAACTCTGGCCTGTTAGTAGAGTGCATGAAACAACCAGAGAGTCCTGCCAAGTTGTTGAACCTGGACTCTAAACGTTTGATTAAATGGCATCTACTGACTTCTGCCTTGTGCAGGCACTGTGTTGGAATACACAGATGAGTTTGACCTGGCTTGCAAGTCTATAGGAAATCCATATTTTACAAGGAAAACATGCATAAACATGCAGATGTATTATAGAGACTTAACCATCTATTCTGTTTTGAAATTACATATGTGAGTGTAAATCAGCGCTTCTGTTTGTATAACAAGCAAAGTGAGAGTTACTGCATAAGGTCCTTAATATGCATGGAGTGTTTCCATAGACAGCTTCATAGCCTTCATGTCTTGGCATAGTTTTATCTGCCACTTCCCAGTCCATGTTAAATTCAAGCCCAATAATTCTCCCTTGTCTTGGCCTCCTACCACTGTACTCTCATATACCTCCAGGCCTTAGGGTGTGGTTAACCTTTGCTTTCCTTTCAAATTACTTGCTGAAGTTTAAAAATACTGGTTTCTGGGCTCCACTTTGGGAGATAATAACACTCTCCAAATAATACCTAATCTAATTTGAATGTGTGATTGAATATAACTAAATTATTTGCTGTGCGTTTGTTTTTTAAGTGAATTCACTCTTAGTATCTGTATAAATAGGAAATGAGTTGGTTGCCTTAATCTCTGCAGTAGTCAAGTCTTTGAAACCTGTAATGAAATCTTTTTTGGATAACTGGCCATGTTTGTTTCATAGTAATTTGACACTTGATCTGAATAAAGGAATCAATACTGATTACCTCCTTAGATCCAAAGATGTTATTTACCACCAGTCCCTCCATCCGAGAGCAAAGATGCTCCAGAATCCATGGTTTTCATTTTTATTTATTATTTTGTGTGAACATAGGTGTGTGCATGCCGCCATTCAGGCGGCTCTCAGAGGACCACTGTCAGTCGTTAGTTCTCACCTCCTACCTTGTATGCTCTGGACTCTCTGTCTTGCTGTAGGAGTGTTGGGATTGAAGGAACACACCACCACATCTGACTATTTTTTGTGGGGATAGGATTGACTCCATCCCTTTAGACTTTTGCAGAAAGTGACTTTACCCGCTGAACCATCTTGCCAGCCTCCAAATGCAATTTTTTTTTCTTTTTGAGAATAAACATTAGATCACAGAAAAGAAATCCCACATATGTGATGAATTTCAATCAAAATGAAGCTGCGTCAGAAATATTACACAAAATGATCTTCAGGGAAGTTGGAGATCTCTGAGTAAGAGCACCTCCACTGCTGTCATTGGATTTCAGTTCACATAACTAAGTAGAAAAAGCTGCTGTGTGTTCTGACCCTTGTAACTGCAGCTCCATGGGAGGCAGATGGAAGGATTGCTGGGGCTTGCTGGCTGTCAGCCTAGTTCCAGGTTCAAGTGAGAAACCCTGACTCTAGGAGTAAGGTAGAACATGACATCAGATGCCAGATGCCCTCCTGGGTTACACACACACACACACACACACACACACACACACGAGTCTTTAGGCTCTGTGTATTCAAGGTATATACGGAACATAAATGAATGTGCATTTAAAGTTGAGTCCTATCACCAAAATACCTGACTTGACACACATGTGAGCACATACACAAACACTCTAAGATGCGAACAAGTGCGGAGATTTCTGGTCTAGTGCTTTTCAGATAAGAGATCCCCCAACCTGTACATAGATTTGACAAGAGAGAATATGGTATAGTTACTTAGCCTCACTTCAGATTCTCTTCTGAAATGGCAGTCGCAATAAAAATGGCTTCTGACATCTGCTCTGATTGTAGAGGATCAAACCTGAGCATCAGAGGACCTTCCAGTGTGCTTCAATGATTATCTCTATAGCCTGAGAAGCAAAACTACAAAGTTTTCCTTCTTCCACCTCTCTTTCTCCCTACACTCTGTGGTGTGTGTGTGTGTGTGTGTGTGTGTGTGTGTGTGTGTGTGTGTGTGTGTGTGTGTTGGTGTGTTCATTTCTGAGTAATGATGAAAAATTGTATCACGGAACTTTTTAAATGGGATTTCTACATTTGACCTGAGCTTGGAATTAAGAAAATAATGATTCTGTAGAGTTGTGTGAAACTGAGATGAATAAGGTCTTTGGAGCAAAATCTTTCTCATATTCCTTAATATATGAGAAATTTGGATATATAAACCTCCTAAAAGACATTGGCTATTGATGAATTAGCATTTTTTTTTATTTATAGTTTTTTCCATTTGGTTTTATGTTACTATTGTCTGTTTGCTTTCATTTAATTAAAAGTAGCCAGGGTGATGATACTTGGTTGATGATTCCGAGGTGAGGGATGAGGGGGGAAGAGATGAGTAAATGCTGTTTTTTTTTTTTCTGTAGAACCGGCGGACTGTGGCAGCTGTTAAGAATGACCCTCCCCCGAGAGATAATAGAGGTAAAGTAAAACTATCCCTGAAGCTGTAATACTGACTTTTTAGCTTTGATAAGGCTTTGATAAGGTACATCAGAAGTTATTATTACCCTTGGCATTTGTACGTGGCTAATTTTAACATTAGTGTTCCTGATTTCCTAATATCTCAGTAGTATTAATAATCTTTCTCTAGTTTAAGAACTACGAACTACTCATGGTGAGGCATGCCTATAATTTGAGTACTCAGGAGGCCAAGGCAGGAAGATCCCTACAAGTTAGAAACTAATCTAGTCTACATAGGGGATTCTAGGTTAATAGGGCTACAAAGCAAGACTCAATAAAACAAATCAAAAACAATTTAAATATGTGGTGACTAGAGACTCGGCAAATATGTACTGTTTATTCAACTTACTCAATTTTGGAAAATCGAGCAGGGCATTAAAGAAAGAATGAGGAGGGGTTCAGGTGGTGATGGTGTCACAGGTGGATTTCATTATCACTGGCTTGAACGTCGTTTCTGACTAAGACTTTGAGAAAGTTTAATGGTTAACTTTGGAGTTGGCAAAAGAAAGTTTTTTTTTTTATTTTATTTATTTTGGTTTTTCGAGACAGGGTTTCTCTGTATAACCCTGGCTGTCCTGGAACTCACTTTGTAGACCAGGCTGGCCTCGAACTCAGAAATCTGCCTGCCTCTGCCTCCCAAGTGCTGGGATTAAAGGCGTGCACCACCACGCCTGGCTAAAAGAAAGTTTAAATGAGCATAAATTATAGTTGACTTGGAGTTTCACAGCCAAGATAAATAGACAAAACTAGCTTCTCTTACTGTTCATTAGTTCAGAACCACGATACAGTTGTATCTCTCTGTATGCATGGATAGTGGTACAAGATGGGCCGGAATCACCAGAGAAAGAAGTAGAGAGGAGAAAGCCCTTTCATCACTACCCTTCAGATCGTTTAAGAATTTATGTAACGTGGTAAATATTCTGAGCCTGGGTGCGTTTGAGACAGGTTCTCTTTAGCCCAGGTTTGTCTTGAACTTGATAGACATCGGAGAATGGTCTTGAGTTCCTGGTCTTTGTGACTCTGAAAAGTACTGCTATTCATGTGCACCACCTCACCGAGCTTTCTGTTTATATTTAAGTCCCTTTTGCATTGTTATGACCTCTACAGTGGGGAGATAGATACTCTACTGAGGATTTGTATATTGGGGAGAAAAGAATGGACTGTCAGAAAGATTGGAAGGACTTTTACACTTGATTTCTGTGTATCTGAATTGTGTATTTATTTTAAAAATGAGAATGCTTTTATATTGCACTATAGTCTAGGGAATGTTTACACTCTGGAATTTTAAGATGGGTTTTAGGTATTTAGTTTTGTAGCCAAAATCACACCAGTTTTTGTTTGCATTTTAAGACTATTATTTGTAACTTATTATGAAATCTGTGTTGACCACAAACTAAGAGATCTGCCTGCCTCTTTCTTGATTGAAATATTACTTTAAAAATATCTTTTAGTTGTGTCAATTTATTGAGTAGATTGACTACTTTTGGTAGCTTTAAGACCATTTGTAGAAAGGTTGGCAGTTTGCTAAATGTAATTTATTTAAATGATTGATTGATTGATTTTTTTTTTTTTTTTTTTTTTTTTTGTTCATTTGAGATAGGGCTTTTCTGTTTCACTTTGTAGATCTGGCTGTCCTCGAACTCAACAAGATCCACGTGCCTCAGCCTCACGAGTGCTGGGTTTAAAGGTGTGTGCCACTACCTCCCAGCATTTATTGCATTTTTCAGGCAGGGTCTCATTATTACCTATGCTGGTCTCAACCATGTATTGATTGTCCTGCCTCAGCCTACCAAGTGCTGGGTATAGGTATGAGCCATTGTGCCTGGCATGAGGGTACAATTTGTGTATCAGATTTGATATGGGGAGGTCTTTTTCTTTTACCATGGTTAGCTTTTAACTTCCTGAATTAACTTTGTTTTCTAGTGGTTGGTTCAGCACGCGCACGGCCTAGTCAGCTTCCTGAGCAATCGTCTTCTGCACAACAGAATGGTAGCGTTTCAGATATATCTCCAGTTCAAGCTGCAAAAAAGGAGTTTGGCCCTCCTTGTATGTAAATACTGTATCAAGGACTCAGTCATTTTAGGCATACATGTAGTCTCTCTTGGTCAGCCTTACAAGTTCCTATGTAGTAAGCAATCCAATACAAACTTGGATAAAGATTGCATTTTGCCAACAAATTTTAATTTGTGTTTAGTACTTTAGTCAGTTAATTGGAGATATATAACATTTTGTGTAAGGTTATAACAATTGTTTTGAACTTAAAATTCTGGCTAGGTTTTTTCTTTTTCTTTTTTTGTTTTTGTTTTGTTTTATTTTTTGACTTTTAGAAGAAAATTATACTTCTTGATCATTTCAATTCGAAGGTCTGTGATCCTAAACCAAGAGATGACATGTATCAGTGTGTTCGAGTCATTTCTCTTGACTCATCTGTTTAATGTCCTGTTCTTGCTTTTGTTAAAGCAGCAGCAATAAGTACAATTCACCTAGGTGTTTGCCATGCTTCATCATTGTGAACTGTGTGTGTGTGCGCGCGCGCGCATGTGCGCTGCAATTACTCATGAAATATCTATATGTTGAGTGTAATTATATAAATAGAAAACTCTGCTTCAGCTCATCTTTTTCCTTTTAGCACGTAGAAAATCCAATTGTGTGAAAGAAGTAGAAAAATTGCAAGAAAAACGAGAAAAAAGGAGATTGCAACAGCAAGAACTTAGAGAAAAAAGAGCCCAGGTTTGTAACGTGACTTCATAATTTTATTTATTGATTGATTGATTGGAAAAAAGATTAGGTTATATCAGTGAAAATAGTTGATTTTAAAATAAGTTTAAGGAATTCCTTAAGTTGATATATAAGAATAATGTAAAGTTTTTAAATAAATTATTGCTACAGATTTTTCATTGCATTCACTTATTGTTATAGTTTAGTATTATGTGTTAGCCCTAAAATTGGTTATCTTCTTGAAAGTAAGCATTTGTGTGTAGAATCATAAATTATGTGTTATAATATTGAAAACCTGTAGGCTTTTATTTAGAAAGATCTGCATGAAAATAGAAAGCTTTGGAAAACTACCCACAATAGATATAAATTTAAAATTGTTTGGACGTATCTTGGTTCAACTAGGTATGGTGAAATTGGACAATTTTGTATTTTGATTTATTGTAGATACAGCAAATGGGTCTCTATTGTGCTCTTCTTTCATTCTCTTTGGTTGTTAGCAAATATTTAGTAGCTGGAAAATCTTTACATATTAAAAATTATCATCTGTATCATGTTTATTATTTGTTTTGTTTCTATTTAATCATACAATGTTTCCTGTATAATGTAAAGCATCAAGCTGTTTTTTTAATAGTATTTTCAAGTACCCTTAATTGTGTTGAGCACAGTTCCTATGTTTTATTTTAGAATTATAAACCTGACATAGTATTCAACCTGAAAACGTCGTTTTACACCTTAAAGTTACCTAAGACTATCTACTGAAGTAAATACTAGAGAGCTAGGTGTGATAGTGCAGCGAGTGTATTCCCAGCACTTGAATTGGTAAGGGCAGGGAGATTTGAAGTTCACGGCTTCATAGCTACATAGTGTGAAACAGCTTAGGTTTACCTGAGACTGATTCCAGAAGACTAGTAAGTTTATTGACACTTAGCGTAGCGTTAAGTGCCACCTGCCGCTTCTTGGGGGAACCTCATAATACTTAAACACCCCAGTGAGCTCTTAATTCCTGCTTCACATTCTGCTTCCTACCTGGCGGGTTGCTGTCCTTTTATAGAGATGAGCTAAAGATACATTTTATTGACAGTTTAAAAATCTTCAGTGTAGTCAGAGTATGAATAGAAAAACCTGACTTGAGGATTAGTGATTTTTTTCATTGCAGGAAGGCATGACTGTGGCTTTTTATAATTTAAATGAAACCAATGTTGAATTTAAAATAAATTGCAGTCAGAATTCAATTCCTTGATTTTTTTTTTTTCTTTTTTCTTTTTTTTTTTTTTCAACCTTTAAAATGTTATCTTGGTTTAGAGCCGCTTAGCAAGCACCTAGGAGGGAGAGGCAGGAGGACAGAAGTTCCGGGTCAGCCTGGACTACATGAAACCCTGACTCAAAACAAAAAAGCAAACAAATTATGTTTGCTTGTACAATACACAATTTATCAGATGACATTATCCATATTAAAATAGCAAATGATCTTTATGTTCCGTATCATATTGACTTTTATTGTTTTGTTACATCTTGTCTATCTTAGAGTTAACAGAGAGGGGAAATAAATGTAAATAGATCCATATTGTAATTTGTTTTTAAGACTGTTTATAATTAAAAACAGGACATTTATATTCAACTAAACATGCTTTCATCTGCAGACCAAACTTGTAAAGAATCCTTTAGTGTGTTGAGGATAGCAGTGGCTTAGGCAGAGAAAAAAAAATAGTAGCAGTGCTTGGGGAGATCAGTAGTGATGGATGAAGTAGTTCTGAGGGATAGAGCATAGAATGCGCAGTTCCAGCCTTTCTAGGGGTCTTTGCCAGTGTCTTAGAGTGCTCTTCCATGGTTGCATTTTCTGACATAGTTAAAGGAGATAGATTATAGATGATTCTCTTAAACAGTTAAAGGGTAGTTTTAGTGAGGAAACGTTGGAGTTCACCACATAAATGCAGATTAACATAATTGTGTTATTTATGTGAAAGTCATTTTGAACACATTAATCTGAACTTGGAAATTATGTCATAGTTTTAGTTTTACTTGGAGTTTGGTTAACAAATGGCAGTGTCTGATTTGCAATTTTCAAAATTATATGTAACACATACTGTGTAATTAAAAGTTTCAAATTCTATTTTCCATTAGGATGTTGATGCTACAAATCCAAATTACGAAATTATGTGTATGATCAGAGACTTCAGAGGGAGCTTGGATTACAGACCCCTAACAACAGCAGATCCTGTAAGGTCCTTTGTGTATTATTACTCTGAAGGTGTCATACTGTAAATAAAAACGTTCATATTTACTAATTGTATAGTTTATTTACCTGTATGATGTTGTATTTCCTCATGAGGTTCAGTTCCCGTATTTTCCAAAATCATGACTCATCTATTTTTTTGTTCATCTTCATTAGTTTTAATATTAGAAGTGCTGCCTGCATTGCTGCTCCTTGTAGGCAAAGTCTCCTTGTTTTCTGATGCCGCTGCACATCAGCTAGGGAGTCCCTAAGGAGACCTTCACACAGGCTTTGAACTCATTTCTAAGCTTGCTTAACTTTAGTTAAATCATTCTAATTTACTATTAAACTAATTTGTTATTTTTAAATCCACATTATTGTGGGTTTAGCTCTTAAAGGGCTGTAATAGACCAGAATTCCAGTGCTGAGACTGTTCTGTAGTTTCATTACCTGCTGCAGAATGGAACTACTTTTCCAAGGAGAGAGAATATTTGACCTATTGTATATAGAATGTTTGGTTACCAAAAACACTGTGTTAAGCAGAATGTTATAGGTCCTGATAGATTTCTTATTCAAAAGTGTATATTCTTCTATATTTTAGACCTTGTTACACTGCCAGATATTTCAGCTGTTGCACCTCCTGAGCTCATGGTTTTAGTTCAGTCACTTGTCAAACTTTTTTTTTTTTTTTTAAAGAAGATTTATTTATTTATTTATTATATGTAAGTACACTGTAGCTGTTTTCAGATACTCCAGAAGAGGGCATTCAATCTCATTACAGATGGTTGTGAGCCGCCATGTGGTTGCTGGGATTTGAACTCAGGACCTTCGGAAGAGCAGCCGTTGCTCTTAACCGCTGAGCCATCTCTCCAGCCCATCAAACTCTTAAAATAGGACTGCTGATAGGAAATTATTCCAAGAAATCATGTATTGAAAGTAATTTATATCTTTAAAATTTTAAAATAAGCTTTGTCATTAATGGGGCTGGAGAAGTGGCTCATCTCCCAGTCTTAGAAGCACATTGGCTGTGTGAAGGACGCAGTTTGGGTCCTCAAGGCGTCCAGCAGCACCATGTCAGGCCCCACCCACTGTACTTGTAGCTCCAGGGGAATCCAGCATTCACTTGTACATAACTATAATATGTGCATATAATTAAAAATAAAATAGGTTTGGCTTTTTGTCATTCATAAAATTGTAGTTAATTTACTCAGTAATATGAGAGCGCTGGAGTTTTGCTTGTTTGTTTTGCTTTGTTTTTTCCTGTTATTGTTCTTTGCTAACAACGTGACCTACAATAAACATTTTGAAAATATGCCAATTTGTAGAATAGAAATGTTTACTTTTATTGTATCATCATGTCTTGAGATGAATTAATAAGAACTAGTGCTAAGAATAATACTTGGCTGGAGAGATGGCTCAGCGGGTAAGAGCACTGGCTATTCTTCCAAAGGTCCTGAGTTCAAATCCCAGCAACCACATGGCTCACAACCATTTGTAATAAGATCAGGTGCCCTCTTCTGATGTGTCTGAAAACAGCTACAGTGTCCTTACATATAATTAATAATAAATAAATAAATAAATAAACAAATCTTTAAAAAAAACAGAATAATACTTCTAAGAATTTTACTTACAAGTAATAGTTTATCAAAAAGTTTTCTTAGTGTTCAAAATTCTAGTAATAATTAAAAATTGTGCAATGCTAACTTGTTTTTTAAAGCTTAACCACAATAATTGTTAAGTAATTTCTAAAAACCATAGCTTATTTTTCATTGCTTTTTATAGCATTTATAAGTCAGTGAAAATCATGTTTTTTAATTCCTAGATTGATGAACATAGGATATGTGTTTGTGTAAGAAAACGACCACTCAATAAAAAAGGTATGTGGCTTTGTAGAGAACTCAATTTAGAACTCGGGCATGATAACACATTTCTGTGATCCCAACACTGGGGAACCTCAGGGAGATGGATTGTGAATTCCAGGATAGTCTGGATGATGTTGTAAGACTTGATCTAAAAACACATGGAAGCCAGGCGTGGTAGCGCACGCCTGGTCTACAGAGTGAGTTTCAGGAAAGCCAGGGCTACACAGAGAAACCCTGTCTTGAAAAACCAACAAAACAAAACCCACATGGAGCTGGTTTAGTAGGATTGCCTACTGCCAGTCCTGATGATCCCTGAGAGCCAGTGGTGGAGGATGGGAGCTGACTCTTAACAGATTTTTCTCTTATTTCCACATGCATACCACACCCTAGTGTGTGTGCATACAGTCACACACAAAATTAAAATAGTTTTTTAGAAACCTCAAATCATTTTTTTTAATTTCGTTCATTAGATTAACTGCTGTGAAAATTACTGAACATTGATTTTTGTTTATTCTTTTAGAAACTCAAATGAAAGATCTTGATGTGATCACAATCCCTAGTAAAGATGTTGTGATGGTCCACGAACCCAAACAGAAAGTAGACTTAACAAGGTACTTAGAAAATCAGACATTTCGGTTTGATTACGCCTTCGATGACTCAGCTCCTAATGAAATGGTTTACAGGTAAGTGAATTTGTTTTAAAGTAAAATTATTTTCTTACAATTTTATTACTTCCTTGACAACTTAATGTTGTTTTTAGCATAGCCCTCCAGGAGTGTAACATGCTTTCTTATTCTGACATTAGTTTAAGAAAATGTAAGAAACTCTGAGTTTTAACGTGTGATCTCTGTAATACAAAAGATTAGGTTTTTTGTTTTGTTTTGTTTTTTCTGGGAGTGGTGGCACTGAGGAGGCGAGGCAGAAGAAGGATCTCTTGTGTTTGAGGCTGGCCTGGTCTACATAGCAAGCTCCAGGAACACATAGACTCCTGAAAGTTAGTTTTTATGCTAATTAGTAGTTAATTTGCACAACTCATAGACATACATATGGATGTGATATTTCCAATAGGGGTTGAAGATTCAGTTTTGCATTGAGAACACTAGCCGTTCTTCCAGAAGACTTAGGCTAATTTCCCAGTACCAACGTAGCTGACAGCCACCTGGAGCCGCAGTCTCAGGTTCTCTAACATGCACGTCTGCTGTCCCTAAGTGCTGCACTCCTGTGACACAGAGAGACACCCATGGGCAAAACACTTGTATACATAAAATAAAAGGAAAGAAAAAATTCTAGGAAGTACTATCATAACTAATGGTATGTGGTGCACAGAAAACATAAATTTTTCCATTTAATCCTTGTACTAATAAATTTGAAACACTTATGTACTAATTACTAATTAGTCCAAATCTTTATCTAGTGTGTATTTACAAATATAAGTTTAAAATCTTGTGTAAAATCTACTTAAATTTGCTTATTTTTTTTTTAATCATCTTTAAGTTTGATGGTAGTTTTAGTGAATGGCATTTTTAGTTTACATTCAACTTATAGGAGTCAAACTTACACATATGAAGTATAAATTCTAAATTTTTATGTTATGTGATTTTTTGATATAAATATCCTTATTTTTAATAGTTATAACAGATTTTTACAAAATCGCTATTATACTCCATGTAGAAACATCTTTGCATTTATTTGGATGCTATGGTTTAGTTCCTAAACTTCATTATATAAAAATTCTCAGAAAACAAATTAGAGCTAATAAGAATTGTAAGCGTTGAAAATGTTAGCAGTGAAGTGCTGTTAGATGAGCGCCAGGGATCCTGCACCAGTAGCCTGGGATGAAGTGAAAGGGCATTGGAATGCTAAGTAGGCAAACTGGGTAATACTACACTGTGAAATATCTCTCTAAAATGGGACTTACAATTAAAGCTGGTCATTGTCTTTTAGCTTTCTTTAAATCTTTCTTCCCTCCCTATTTTTTAAAGTATAAGTCTAGTTTTTGTAATAGTCTTTGAGTGCTGAGATAGGTATTTTTGTAGAACAGATTGAATAAACATGTTGAGTTTCCCCCTGTCCTTACTTATACCTCACTTTACTAATACAGAGTCTTATCCTCTGCTTTAACTGTGTGGACTGAAGGCATCGCAGTTTTGACCTGCGCATTCTTCACATTCATTCAGTTCATTAAACTAGAACTTTTTCCTGCCCTTCTCCTTCTCTACCTTTTTCAGGTTTGCTTTGAATCAACCTAGCAAAGGTATATGAAGCGTTGTTTGTTTCTTAGCATGCTGATTCATGTTTTGCTCAATAAGGAAGCATTTCTTACCCTTTCACACTTTTCAATTTTAATTATATCAGTGACTCTTATCAATTGATTTTTTTTATTTTTCTTCGAGACAGGTTTTCTCTTAGTAGCCCTGGCTGTCCTGGAACTCAGTCTGTAGAACAGGCTGGCCTCGAACTCAGAAATCCGCCTGCCTCCGCCTCCCGAATGCTGGGATTAAAGGCATGCGCCACCAACGCCGGGCTAAAATTACAGCTTTTAAGAAAGATATTAAGCTAGGCAGTAGTGGCGCTTTAATCCCAGCACTCGGGAGGCGGAGGCAGGCAGATTTCTGAGTTAGAGTCCAGCCTGGTCTACAGAGTGAGTTCCAGGACAGTCAGGGCTACACAGAGAAACCCTGTCTCAAACAAAACAAAACAACAACAAACAAAAAGCTGTAATTTTTGCCAACTAAAAGCTCAGTGTTTTATTATTGATTTATATTCATTTTCCCACTTATAAATCAGTCTTCCATGTTCAGCATTTGAAGCAAATTTGGAAAGGTGAAAGGCTAGATGTTATAAGCTTATGAGGTAAAAAAAGCAACCACAAGAAAATGTTATTTTGAGCTTTTGACATCTGTTATTCTATGAAACTATGGACTGTTTTCCAAGCTGATTATGATACTCAGTTCAAGTGGTTGGACCAAGAACAAGCTCTGTTGAATTCCCTGAATCCAAAGAGGGACCCAAGAAAGCTCATGGTCTGCTCTGCTGCCAGTGACATAGACTACTGCTTTCTGGATCCTGGAGAAACCACACCTGAGAAGCTGCTCAGCAGACGGATGAGTTACAACAAAAACTGCAGTGCCTGTAGCCGGCAGAGGTCAACAGGAAGGGCCCAGTTGTCTATTATACCTGACACACATTATACATGAATGCCGAGAAGTTGAAGAAAATTGGGCTATAAGGTTTTGCCTCACCCACCATCTTCACCTGGCTTCATGTCCACCAACTGCCACCTTCTTAAGCATCTGGACAAATTATTGGAAGGAAACCACTTGCACAGCCAACAGATTGCAGAAAATATTGACAGGCATTTGTATAATCCCAAAGCAAGGGTTTATTTTAACACTGTAAGAATAGACAGAAAATGGCCCCAAAATATGTTGTCATGTTCCCTATTTTTCTTGGTAAATGTGTTTGGATTTAAAATTCATGGTCCAAGCAAGTTCGTGTTGTTTGTATGTTTTTACCAATCTAATATGTAAACTTCTGCTATATTTTGTCGCTTTTCTAAATATGTATTCAGACAGTATGTATTTTGGGTTGCTTGTCTAAATATGTATTTGTGACACCCTTTTTCCTTTTCCTTTTAAGGTTTACTGCTAGGCCACTAGTGGAAACAATATTTGAAAGGGGCATGGCTACGTGCTTTGCTTATGGGCAGACTGGAAGTGGGAAAACTCATGTAAGTAGTTTGATAAAAGTTGTATCCTGCTGTGATGCTATAGTCTCCCTCTTACAGTTTAATTACACAGCCTAAAGTTACTGGTCGTGTGTTTGTGAATGTAGAGGCCAGTCTACAACCTTAGGTGTTACCCTTCTGATGCTGTCCAGTTCGTTTTTTGAGACTAAGTTTCTCATGGGCCTGGAACTACCAAGTAAGCTAGACTGGCTGTCCTGGAAGCCCTGGGCATCTGTTTGTCTCCACTTTCCCAGCTCTGGGATTATAATCATGCAGTTACATTATGCGTGGATTATTTTACATGGCTTCTGGGAGATAGAACCCAGGTTCCCATATTTGTGTGGCAAGTACTACATGGGCTGAGTTATCACCCCAGCCCCGAGACCTAAGTGCTTAGAATCTATTCCTGAATAGGTCTGTTTTTTATTTTCTTTCCAAATGTAGACTATGGGTGGTGACTTTTCAGGAAAGAACCAGGATTGTTCTAAGGGAATTTATGCATTAGCAGGTAAGTGTCCTTTGTGTACATAGCTTATGATATTCTTGAATATTATTCAGGTCTGTTTGAATAACGGTTTTTATTTTTATTTTTGTATACACAAGTATACAATTAGTGTATTTGTGTACATAAATAATTATATACACAACATATTAGATCAACTGTTCGATTTCAGATTATTTGAAAAGAAATGTGAGGTCATGGTCAGGCATGGTAGCACAACCTGTAATCCTAGTACTTAGGAGGTGAAGGCAGGATCATCTGGGTTCACTGCCGTCCTCGGCTGCAGAGCAGATTTGAGTCCAGCCATGGCTATCTGAGATCCTGTTTCAAAAAAGACAAAGTCATAAAAGAAATGTAAGATTAAGCTCTTGGTGACAAAATAAAAATCTTAAATAAATGTAATCTATTAGAGATTATTACTGCAAGTTATGCAGTGGCTAATTGTTACTGGATCATACACACACACACACTCACAGCTCTTGAGATAGGCGCTCATGTGTTTTAAGCTGACCTCAATCTTCCTATGTGGCTGAGGATGACCTTGAATTTCTCTTTCTCTCCCTTAACATCCGAATGCTGGGTTATAGTGGGGTGTATCAGTGCGCCTGGTTTGTGCAGCGCTGCAGACTGACCCTGGGTTTTGTGCCTGCCAGCCAGACACTACTAACTGCGCTTCATCAGGAGCATCCTTCCATGGAATGTGAAAAAGAATAGCTTCTTTTACAACTTTATTTTTCAAACTAATGATTTAATATTTTTATAGACACTATTAACCTAATATTAACTGATTCTTCTAAAAATAGAAAAGAAATTTATAAAATTGCTGTATCTTAACAAACTTTGTATGTGAAATTTTCGACAGCTCGCGATGTCTTTTTAATGCTGAAGAAGCCAAACTATAAGAAACTAGAACTTCAAGTATATGCAACATTTTTTGAAATTTATAGTGGAAAGGTACGTGAGTTTTGTTTTCTTTTGTGTATGGGAGTGGGTATATGAGTGCGTGTATGTGGGTATGCATGTGTGTAGGCTACACATGTGTAATTGTAGAGGCCAGCAGTCAGCCTCAGGTGTTATGTCTCGGGAGCTGTACTTGTATTTTTGAGCTGTGGCCTGCAGCTGAACAGTTAGGATAGGCTAGATGGCCACTGTGCCTCAGGGTCTCCATGTGCCCAGTACTGTGGCTGGTGGACTGTTTTATTTTTGGGGATCAAACTCACGTTCTTGTTCTCGCTTGGCAAGCACTTTACCAACTGAGTTGTCTTCTAGTTCCCAGATCTTTGTAAAAAAACCAACCAAACAAACAAAAAGTGGGGACTAGAGAGATGGCTCAACGGCTGAGCACCGACTGCTCTTCTGAAAGGTCCTGAGTTCAAATGTCAGCAACCACATGGTGGCTCACAAACATCTGTAATGAGATCTGACTCCCTCTTCTGGTGTGTCTGAAGACAGCTACAGTGTACTTACATATAATAAATAAATAAATAAATACATACATACATCTTTTAAAAATGTGGTTTTATATATATATGTGTGTGTGTGTATATATATATATATATATATATATATATATATATATATACACACACACACATATATATTTAACATGTCTATTCATATATATTGGCCATTTTAAAGAATACAGTTTGGTGGTATTAAGTATACAGCTTTGCTTTGTGACCTCCACTACCACAAGATTTATATGATTGTAAATATAATAGTTGATGTCTTTTTAAGCTTTCAATGTTGGACATTGTTCTGAAAATAATAGTCTTATTACTTGTAGACTCCCTTTTGTAGAGGTGATTTCTTAAAGCTAGTTTTCTAATTCAAATATGGTTTTCTACAGGTGTTTGACTTACTAAATAGGAAAACAAAATTAAGAGTACTAGAAGATGGGAAGCAGCAGGTCCAAGTGGTGGGGCTGCAGGAGCGGGAGGTGAAGTGTGTGGAGGACGTGCTGAAGCTCATCGACATAGGCAACAGCTGCAGGTGAGCCTCACAGCAGCTCTGCCAGGTTAGCTGGTTTATCGTACCAGCAAAGCCAGAAGACAAGACTACGGAGAGAATGAAAATAAAAGTGTTGATGTGTCACTGTGTCCTTAATCACATTGTAGAACATCTGGCCAAACATCTGCAAATGCACATTCATCTCGGAGCCATGCAGTGTTCCAGATCATTCTAAGAAGGAAGGGGAAACTACATGGTAAATTTTCTCTCATTGACCTGGCTGGGAACGAAAGAGGAGCTGATACATCCAGTGCAGACAGGCAAACCAGGCTTGAAGGTGCTGAAATTAATAAAAGCCTTTTAGCACTCAAGGTAAATAAAATGTAATTATGAAAGGCCTTTTACTTCTGACCTTAAGTTTGATTACTCAGGTGTAAAAAACCTGTATTACCTTGTAAAAGAGGTTTACAAATTTAAATTGTCATGCTGGAAGTTACAGATATTATTGTATGTAGAATTTTTCCATGCACATGTTTTTATTGTTCTTAAACAAGTTAAAGGAAAAAAACCTGCCAGGCCATTTCTGCGGTTGCTCAGCTAGATTGTAAAAGGGCTATAGGCAGCCTGGCTTTTGTAGTGGGGCAAACAACTACGGAATTGAGCTAAGAAAAATTTCCCATTAAGACCCAAAAAGGAGGTCTCCAGTGTCCTGCCTGGGTCTTTCAGAGAAGCTCCTTCACCCTGCTGTATTTGCCTCTTAAAGGGGGTCGGAGAAGGTGAAAATGGTTTCAAACAAAAAATAAAAAACAGAATACTGTTCCCAAAAGCAAACAAGCGAAACTTGGGTCAAAGTGATTATTATGTTTTTTCCCTGACTAGAAAATGAGAAATAGCCGGGCGTGGTGGCACACGCCTTTAATCCCAGCACTCGGGAGGCAGAGGCAGGCGGATTTCTAAGTTCGAGGCCAGCCTGGTCTACAAAGTGAGCTCCAGGACAGCCAGAGCTATAAAGAGAAACCTTGTCTCGGAAAAAAAAAAAAAAAAGAAAAATAAAAAAAAAAGAAAATGAAAAATAGGAAGGATTACAATAAGGCTACTGTAGCTTTTAAAATCTCAACTTCTTACAACTTTCCTGTTTCCTGAAATTTGAACACTGGTCATGTTTTCAGGCTTTAGAATAATTGAGTTTTGTTTTTGTTGTTACTCATTTTCTTGAATTAATATGTAAGAAGCCATTGTTAAGTACTATAAAACTTAGAATTTTCAGAGCTCATTAGGCCTTAAAAAACCTCAGTAAATGCCGGGTGTGGTGGCTCATGCCTTTAATCCCAGCACTCGGGAGGCAGAGGCAGGCAGATTTCTGAGTTCGAGGCCAGCCTGGTCTACAGAGTGAGTTCCAGGACAGCCAGGGCTACACAGAGAAACCCTGTCTCAAAAAACCAAAAAAACAAAACAAAACAAAACAAAAAAACCCTCAGTAAAATGTTGCTTAAAATGATTCTTTAATAAGGCGTAATTCATAAGAAATGTTTCCTTATTTTTTTAGGAGTGCATCCGAGCCTTAGGTAGAAACAAACCCCATACGCCTTTCCGAGCGAGCAAACTCACTCAGGTGCTGAGAGATTCCTTCATAGGTGAAAATTCTCGTACCTGCATGGTAAGGTGGCTTTGGATTTGTTGTTGTTTGTTTGTTTGTTTTGGATTTGCTTTTATTTTTATCCTGAAGGAGTAAAAATTAAAGATATGGAAGTTTTAGATTTTTGCTAATTATAATTAATTATTCTTCTATTTAGATAGATTACATTTAAGATGTGTCCCTAATAATTTGGTGGAAAGTATTACATGGCAGCTAGAACACTTTTCACTTCTAACCCTGAATACTCCATTTAGGAGGTGTTAGCTTACTCCCAGGTTCTCACCGCCCTGGTGGGGATGGTGACAAATGTCTCTTCATGTGCTTCACTGTATTGCTTACAGTTTGCTGTATTCATGGCAAGCTAGACAGTCAACCAGAGGCTTGTGCGGTTATGTGTATAGTTAGAGCTTCTCCCTCAGTCGTCTTCTCTCTTTCTTATAGGACACTTTGCCTTTCCCAGGTACTAGCTCTCCACTTCCAAACAGCCATTCACCAAGGAACTGTCAACCTTAGTAGTCCTGTGTGACATTACTGGGGTGTTGACTCCGGAAGAATACTGTTCCGTTAGTAAAGTAAAAATATGTGGAGGGCCAGTCTGTGTTGTTCCTTTTTCTAAATGTTTGCCTTCAGTTTCTGCTGGATTTTAAATGACCTTGAGAAAATTTGTAACTAGATTCTATAATGGTCATACGTAATAAATAGATAGATCTTAGAGTTAGATACCAAAATAAACTTTTAAAGGTAGATTGTAAGATTAGTTCTTACTGAGCTATTCATCTGGATTATTGTCTGGATTATTTATGATTTTATCTTTGCTTCCCCTTTATAGATTGCCACAATCTCTCCAGGAATGGCATCCTGTGAAAATACTCTTAATACGTTAAGATATGCAAATAGGTATGAAAGCGATTCCTACATTTTAAAATTTGAAATCTGATACATTAGAGCAGTATATAGTGTGTCTCTGTGCCTGCTAGGAAAACCAGGCAGGGTGGCACAAACCTACAGCTGTAGCCTTTGCTGATACTGAGGCTGAGTGGTCACCAGTGCCATGCTATTTCTAACCTTTGACATGAAGTCTGTATCACAGATACCAGAGAACTCCATAGGGCAAGTTTTATCAGTTTCTTTACATTACATTCTTTAACATTATTCAAAATTGTTTTGTAAAATTGAAAAAATAAGTAGGAAAAATGTTGTATAATTGGATAAGACTGACATCTTTTATTAAAATTGACCTTTTTGTCCCAAAATGTGATTATATTTTTCCATTTCAACATGTTATGATTCATAATATTTTACTACATATCAGTGATAGAAATTCTTATATTATTAATTATTATATATTTGTATTATATAATAAATATTTTTATATATTATTAGAAATTAGGGACTTAATTTCTTAAACTCTGCTTTATCCTAGAATTATTTCTGATGTATCCAATTAAGTACACACACGTATAGGCATGCATGTATTATTGATGGGATAACAGTTCTTTCTGGTGCTGCCTAGGGATGATATGTTCTGTATACCAGGAACATTTCCAGCTTTAGTAAACAACTGAGTTGTTACACATGAACCAACACTGAGAACTAAAAGTGTTTATGCCTTATAGTTTCAGATGCCCTTAAATTCTGAGTTATGATAGAATTGCTATTTTGTAGTCCCTGCCCCCCACATATACTCTTATTGTTTGGAGTGATTACTTGCATAATTTTATAAATAGATTTATATTTGAGACTCTGATACATGTGTACAGTATTTTGATGACACTCCGCACGCACCCCTCCCCCAAGTCATCTGGGTCTACTCTTTGCTCCTGGAGTTTTAAATGTCTACAATGACGTTACACTTAAAATTTTAGCCTACAGATACATTTCTTTATGGCCTACTTCTAATATGGAAATTGTCTTAATTTTTCTTCAAAAGCATATTTTTTTCTTGTTCAGTTAAAATAGAATTAATTTTTCATCTTTTTAAAAATATAAATTCTTACACATAGAAAAGTATTTAAAAACTGGCCAAGCAGTGGAGATGCGCGCCTTTAATCCCAGCACTGGGGAGGCAGAGGCAGGCAGAGTTTATTATCATTTGAAAAATCGCTTCAGCTGAAGGCAGGTGTTGATGGTACTTAGTCCCAGCACCCAGGAGTCAGATGCAGGGGATCTCTCAGCTAGAGCTATAGACAAACTCTAGACGGAAAGCCTCCCCTCCCCCAAATCTCTTAAATTGAAACAGAAGAAGAATCTGAGAAGCAGCTCTTAAGTAGCTTCCAGAAAAGTTCTGGTGTGTTCCTTCAGAAAAGAAAATGGCTCAAACCTATTGCTCTTTACTTGGAGGTCACCTGAGTTCTTTAAAATAATTTTGTTTTTATTTTTATAAATGTACATTTGAGTAACATTAGTAGCTATATTTCGATTATTCTTTTAGACTTATATTGTGCTTCTTTTGTTTCAGCTGAGGAGATGTGTTAATGATAGTAAGGATTGTTAAGAAGCACTAGCTGATTGGCCGAGGGATGTAAATAACTCGGTGTTTATGACTGCTAGCATGAAGTAGGCCCTGGGTTCTCTTCTCATTCCATGGGGAAAAAATATACAAAAGTACAAAGTAGGGCTGGTGGTACACGCCTTTAATCCCAGCACTCGGGAGGCAGGTGGATTTCTGAGTACGAGGCCAGCCTAGTCTACAAAGTGAGTTCCAGGACAGCCAGGGCTATAGAGAAACCCTGTCTCGAAAAACAAAAAAACAAAAAACCAAAAGTACAAAGTATAATAGCCACTAAAAATACAAATTATAATAGCTACTTAAAAATATAGTAAAGCTTTAAGTAGGTTTAATTTTTAATAACTTTCAAAGTTTGAACATGAGTTCCTAGCTACAGACATTATTGTCTTTTAATTAATATTTTTAGTATGTAGGAGTTTTTAAAAATATTTAGATGCTTTTTCCAGAGTTACTTACGGAGGAATAGGGAATACTTTTTGTGGTAGATTCTTATTACAGAATCAAAAAAAAATTGTTTTAGATAGCTGATAGAATTAAACCCCTCCATGTCTTAGAACTTTAGCCAAAAAAATCCTATTAACATAAAGTTACTATATACAGTGAGATCTTAAGTTTTTCAGAGTTTTGACTACTGAGACCACGAGTTTGAGGTATTTTGCTAACCCAAGCTGTCCCCCCCATCTCACTGTGTGTCTGGGGATGACCTTAAATTCCTGCGTTCTTGCCTCTGCCTTCCCATTGCTGAACAGAGATGTGCACCATCGTGCCTTGCTAGGTATGGAGGGATTCTTACTATATACTCTGTTGTCCTAGAGATTGTTGTAGGGCCTTGACCATTCTGGACAAATGCTCTATAATAAGCTGCATCTCCAGCATGGAGTAGTATCTGCCTCCCGACTTCCTCTTTTTCTCATCTTTAGCATGGTGAGATCAGTGACCATGCCTGTATTAAAGCACTGTTGAGTACTGAGAGAGGCAATCTTCCAAAATGTTGACCACAGCACTTGGAAAATACTTCTTAGTCTATTTTAGTTAAAACTATATATTTTAGAAGTGTTTTATGGGAGTTTGGGGATAGTTTATAACAAAGCATATTGGAGTCAACAATCAAGATGGTAAATCCAATTGAGTCAACTTATAAAATTGAGATGCACTGTCAGGTATGTGGCACTTGCCTTGTAAGCCTGGCAGGTCAGAGGGGATGCAGGAGGATCAGGAGTTTACAGTCACCATTAGCTACACAGAAGCCTCGAGAAGAAAAAAGAAAGAACTATGGAACAGAAAGAATAGGGAGTGGCTGTTCCAAGAAGAAAAGCTGTCCTAGATGCTCGTGAATCGGTTTTCTGAAGCAGAGGCTATGCCCTCTGGGTAATGGAAGCGCTTACAGTGATTGATACACAGAATAGTAACTGACTGACAGCTTGCTTTCTCACTGTGTAGTTAGTATACGTAGTATAGTTTGGCTTGCACAGGCGGATTTGTAATAGAGGAAAATTCTGTGGGTGACTCTAAGAGTATTTCTCAGAGAGGAGATTCTGAAGCTTGTAAGAAATATAGACAGACAGACAGACACACAGACTGACTTACACATACATACATACATACACAGACAGACAGACAGACTTACACATACATACATACACACACACAGACAGACAGACATGCATACATACATATATACATACACACTTACATACATGGATGCCTCCAGTAACAGGGTAAAGAAACAATCTGATACTAAACCTTCCACAGTGAATGGATAAAAGTAGACGTTTGTGTGTGTGTGTATGTTCGCTTGATCTGTATGAAATTAATAATACTAACTAGGTTTTGGCTTATGAAGAAAGATATTTAGTTCAACCTAAGAAAAATAGAATTCAGATAGTATCTTAAATGGCACAGAAAGAATTTGGACTTGAGTAAGTTGTACTTTAGTTACACCATATTCTTTCTGAATAACATCAAGTGACATACTTATCTAAGTCAGTTTCTCATCTGTGAATTAAGATAACCTAAGATTCTTACCAGGTCTATATATTGCCTAGAAATTATAAAATCTAGTACTTCAAAAATAACGGCTACTATAAAATGTCATGTGATGCAAGATATATATAATTCAGTTAAATACAAATGTTATAGCCATTAGCAAAAACATGTTAAAATTCCATTCCTAAAACATTTACTTCCCACATTCATAGTCAGAGTCACCAAGCACAAACCATCTTATCCTTACCGTCACATGGAGGCTTCCTAGCTAATACAGCTCTAAATGGGTAAGTTCGAGTTAACACACTGCAAACCCTGAATACCCGCAGACATCATAGTGAACTTGATTCTCATATCTGGTTTGTGGAGCACTGTAAAAGCTGAGGTCTCAGGGCTGGGGAGATGGCTCACGTGGTAAAGTGCTAGCTGCTCAAGCATGAAGATCTGAGGTTGGATCCCCAGCATGGTTGTAAGAAGCTGAGCACAGCGGCAAACACTAGAGCTGGGAGACAGGAGGAAAACGGGTCAGCTAAGCAGGCCACGTTGTTGAACAGGCTTGGTTGAGTCTTGGTCTCAGCAAGTACAATGAACAATATTGTCATTCCACATCAACTCTTAACATCCACATATGTGTGTGCATATGACACTGAGATGCACATAGGCATGCATGTGCACACGCACACACAAACACACACAATGTTGATTCATTGAGGCTGATAAAATATGCTGCTGTCCACATGAAGAAATTAGATTGATTGGGTCCTGTAGTTAAAGCAAGGGACCTTGAGATTCAGGTAGTAACCTTACCATGAGAACTTTCTAGGAAGATTTATGAGAAAAGGGAGAAGTAAACTAGAAGGGAAAGATTTCGGGTTTTCTGTTTTGTTTTGGTTTTTTCCCTTTTTCTTTCTATTTTCTTAGGTGGGGATTAATAAAACTTAAGTGTCAACCTATTTATAAACACATATTCTAAAATAATACTCTTACAACAGTGTAGGTACTCTTTCTAAACAAAAGTTGAAGTGTGCATTGTGTGTCTACCGAGAGCTCTCTTAATTCTCCCTGTTTTGGTACTGCAGAGTAAAGGAGTTTGGAATTAGTCCTTCAGACATTCCCTTCTCCCAGGGTGGTGGCAGTCGCCCTGATCTCTCTCCTTCTTACGATTATGACGACTTTTCTCCTTCAATTACCAGGTCTTGCTTCATTCTGTACTTAAGATTTTTCTTTGACTAGCTTGTTTGGAATTGTGCTGCATATAAACATTTCATTTTTTTACTTTTGTTCCAAGCCATTTTCCATTTTCATTTAGCAGGTGGTGGTTGTACTGCATGGTCTGCATTTTTATGTCCTTTATTGATTTTCTTTAAAAAGTTTATTTAGAATTTAAAGTCCCATACTTGCGTTTTTCTTTTTAAAAGATGATGTCACTTTTGTATATTTGTCTTTATTGTGTGATAAATAGTTTCTTGTCTACAAGGAGATACCGATCCTTGTGATTCAGAAAGTATTTCCTTTCTAAAGTGTGTTAAGTAGGAAGTGCAGCTTTAAGAAATGACATAATATTCTCATGATCTTTAGGCACTGAGCTGGTCATGGTGGCACAAACCTTTAATCCCAATCAATACTTGGGAGGTAGATACAGGTAGATCCTTTAAGTTTGAAGCCACCCTGTGTGCTCTGCAAATGACATCCAGGCATACATAGTGAGACCCTGTCTTAAACTCTTAGCAGAATGAAATTATTTCTTACTTAGCTATTTTGGCTAAGCAGTATAAACTTCCCTGGTCTCATTAGTGGTTTCTTTATGGATCTTAACAATTTTTCTGTCATAAGATGTAATTATAATTATAGCTTATTTCTTTAAGGTATTTAATATGTATACTTTGCTAACTTTCCCTGATTATGAACAATAATTACAGTTGAAATGAGCGTAAAGTTGTTTAAGTAACCAAGCATTAAATAGACGCACAGACTTCAGATAACTTTGACCTACAAAGTGACATCATCAGTCCTGCTGTGCTACTGAATTGCTTTTGTGTTGAAATGGTTCTTTTCTGTTTGTGTGCATGACTCTTTGATAATTTCAGATATCCTTTGTGTATTTATAGGGTGAAAGAATTGACTGTAAATCCAGCTGCTGCTGGCGATGTCCATCCAATAATGCACCATCCACCGAGCCAGATTGATGACTTAGAGACACAGTGGGGTGTGGGGAGTTCTCCTCAGAGAGATGATCTAAAACTTCTCTGTGAACAAAATGTGAGTAACATAATCTCATTTTATGGATCTAACCCTAGTTTGCTTCATCCATAGCAGAGCATAATTGAACACTATCACCTAGCACAGGGAGCCACAAGTCCACCCTGTGCCCTCAGCAACCACCTGTGCAAATAAGTACAGTCTCACTGGAATAGAGCTGTGCTTTTCTGGCTGATTCTTGCCACAGTGGCAGTGACAGAATGCAAGCTAATGAATCCAAAATAATTCCCTGGCTTACTAGTGCTCTGATAACAGCCTATTTAGTTTTCATATTTTATGCCTATATTAAAGTTTAGTGACTAAATAGTTTAAGATTTTATATATATATATAAGTACATCATATATAAATCTTTGTAAAAATCTGTCAACATAATTATATGCATTAAAGAGATAAAGTAACTATTAAAAATTACAATGACCCCAGCAACACCCCCAAACAATGAGAAACAAATATAACCCCAACAAAAATACTAACATCCGGGCTGGTGAGATGGCTCAGTGGGTAAGAGCACCTGACTGCTCTTCCGAAGGTCCAGAGTTCAAATCCCAGCAAACACATGGTGGCTCACAACCATCTGTAACAAGATCTGACTCCCTCTTCTGGAGTGTCTGACAGCTACAGTGTACTTACATATAATAAATAAACAAATCTTTAAAAAAAAAATACTAACATCCATCAAATCTATATTTTTCTATATTTGAAATAATAGAACCAAGACTACCAGCCCAGAGATGGCACCACCCACAAGGGGCCTTTCCCCCTTGATCACTAACTGAGAAAATGCCTTACAGCTGGATCTTATGGAGGCATTTCCCCAACTGAAGCTCCTTTCTCTGTGATAACTCCAGCTATGTCAAGTTGACACAAAACTAGCCAGTACAGGGGCTAAGGCAAGAGATCGCTGCAAACTTGAAGCCATTCCAGGCTAACAAGGGCTGTAGTGTAATCTTCTGTCAAGAATAAGCAAGGTAGGGCTGGCGAGATGGCTCAGTGGGTAAGAGCACCCGACTGCTCTTCCGAAGGTCCGAAGTTCAAATCCCAGCAACCACATGGTGGCTCACAACTATCTGTAATGAGATATTACTCCCTCTTCTGGAGTGTCTGAAGACAGCTACAGTGTACTTACATATAATCAAAATAAATAAATCTTAAAAAAAAAAAAAAAAAGAATAAGCAAGGTAGACAGGCCTGGGAAATGACTCAGTGGGTAAAAAGCTTGAAGTAGAAAGACCATAAAAGACAAAGAACTAAAAATGAGATCCGAGCTTCTGCCCATCTTCCTAAATTTTGAAAGGCACCATGATTGTTCTTAATCTCTCAAAAAGCGAACCCTGACCTATGCCTAGATATGATCTCTTCCAAAGATAACCTAGAGGAAGCTAGAGACAGCCACTCCCTCTACTGAATCTCACTATGTACATAGGCCAGGTTTGTTGGTTAAGGTTTAGTTTTTGTGCATGATTGTTTGTCTCGTGTATATCTGTGCAGTGTGTACATTGCTGAAGGGGCCTAGGGCAGCAGATTCTAGAACTGAAGTTAGAGATGGCTGTGAGCCGCCATCTGGGTGCTGGGAACCAAATTCAGGTCCTTAGAAGGGCAGTCTGTGCTTTTAACCTCTGAGCCATCTCTCTAGTCTCAGTCCAGGGTTTTAAAATGCTACATCAGCTTTTATATATCCCGTGTTTCAGAGTGTGCAAATCTTTTACCTCTGCTACCACCAGGAAACTTACCTTGTGATTATTCATCAGTGTCATTATATTAAATGTTAGTGCATGTGTTAGAATATGTGTTGCATATTCTCCCAATATTCTCAGCAAGAGAGACTGAAAGGGAATAGACTCTAAATATGCCCTTAATATAAAACTAATATTAAGTAGGTGGTTAATGAAGTTCATTAGAATTCTACAAACATACTTGTTGTTTGGGAGTAAAGTGTCTGTAGTGCAGGAATTTGTATAGTTTCTGCTCCAGAGGAACCAGGATATCCTGGGCTGAAGATGACGTAGCCATGTGGGGGAAGTTGTGTTGAGAGTATACTCATGAAAGCGAGTATGGAGGGCTTTAGCATGCCCTGATAAAAGCAGATTATTTATTTCCATAGAAAAGATTAAAAAGGCCCTTACTAACTTGATTATATCAACCTTTAAGTACAATAGCTTAATAATGAAAGTCAATTGTCTGCTTAAATTTTTTCATGTATTTAGAATCTTGAATGATTTTTTTTGTAAATGTTCTACTCATATTTCTAAACAGATCTCCACATAGTTGTCTTTGCCACTAAAGCCAGACTATTAGAAAACAGAGTGAGTTAATAGAACAGTCAGGAAACTCCAGAATAAAGCTAAGCCTGATAAGTTTTAAGTTGCTGTTACTATCAAAACAAGCCTGTATTTTTATGTTTCTTTGTTGAAGTACAATTATGATTTGTCATTTGAAATGTCTATAAAGAAATTATCTGGCTACCTAGCCATGTGATATATACCTGTAATTCCAAGAGAGGCTCTAAGTAGGAGGATTGCTAAGAATTTGATGTTAGCCTGGACTATATACTGGCTTATCCAGGAGTGCAGACAAGTCTAAAAATACATCAAGTAGTTTGAACTATATGGGAATCTAAGGCAGGAGGGATGAATAAGTCCCGCAATTTGAAACCATTCTAAGCACTATTGAGAGATTTCTGTTTCTTTTTAAACAGAATTGTAATTTTTTACTGTAAAAATTAGTAAATGATTTATATAGTATAAATGAAAATTAAGGTCTTGTTTTTAAAAAAAGTTTAGTCCTTGAAAATACTGATTTAGATAGTAATTGAAATATATTGTACCAATCAAAGATTGTGTCCTTACATCTTTACTTTCATGAGAAGAAACTTAATCTGTGCATAGTGGCACACACCTGAATTCTCAGCATTTGAATTGCAGGGCGCCTGAGCTATATATATATATATATATATATATATGCAGTCTCAGGCTAGCCAGGTGACAGCAAGATCCTGCTCTTTTTCAAAAAGAAAAATTGAAGTACGGTGTCTGTGTGCATGTTGATTTCATGCTGTCATAAAGTCATGTGTATGAAAGAAATTGTTAGAGAAATCATCAGCAAAACTAGTAAAACCTGAAACAAAGTTAAGAGAAAAGCTGGACTGTTCCAAGAGGTATTTTTTAGGGTATGTCTGCAAATAATAATAAGTTCCTAAGTGAAAATTAATTTACTTATGAGTAGGTTGATTTACTTAATTAGACTTATATTATTTTGACCCAGAGAAAGACATTGTGGCGTTTCTTCTTCTATTATTTTAATAGTTTTTTTTTTCCATTTGTCCCCAAAGCCTTTCTAAAAAGACTGCAAACCTGCTTTTGAGTCTGGGCTTAAAGCTCAGTGGGTAGAATATGAGTTGTTTTTAAAGGCTCATGAGTTTCTGAGAAGGCTCCCAAGGAAGGAGAAAAGTAAAAATAAAACTTAATGACATTTAAAAATAATAAGCTCTAGGTCATATTTTTAAACTTTGTGTTTTAAGGAAGAAGAAGTTTCTCCACAGCTGTTCACTTTCCATGAAGCTGTCTCCCAGATGGTAGAGATGGAAGAGCAGGTTGTGGAAGATCATAGGGCAGTGTTCCAGGTATGTAAGAAAAGGCCTTCTGGCAAACAGGCCTTAAACTAATCAGAACTTTCCAAATACTTTGAAAATTACTTAGTTGTATAAGCATGTATTTGTAGGGCGTGTGGTAGTAAATATCTCTCTACAGGGTTTTGCTTTAGTATAATGAACAGACTGGGTGTTGGTGGCTCACATTTTTAATGCCAGCACTTGAGAGGTAGAGGCAGATAGATCTCTGTGAGTTCAAGGACAGCCAGGACTAAACGGGATAGAACAAATAAACAAATGCATACATAGGATAATAATAAATTTAAGGAACAGGTCTGAGGACGTAGTTCAGTAGTAGGATGCTTGCACAAAGCATGCCAGGGTTCATTCCCTAGCTAAAATAAAGTTTATGAAAATATTTCATTTGACTGAATAAAGATGACATGTCTACTAACATTTTTGAGAATATCAGTTTAAGTATGTTTGAGAATTCACAATGTGTAGGTCAGTCTGATAGGATAGATATTTGTAAAACAACACTTTACAAGTCTTTGTATTGGATTTCTGTTGTTAGGAATCCATTCGCTGGATAGAAGATGAAAAGGCTCTCCTAGAGATGACTGAAGAAGTAGACTATGATGTAGACTCATATGCTACACAACTTGAAGCTATTCTTGAGCAAAAAATAGACATTTTAACTGAGTTACGAGGTAACTTATTTTCCATCTTTATGTTTATTTGAACTTTGTGTGGTATTAGGATGTATAGTAATGAGGTTTTGTATGGTGACATACAAAGCAAAGATTGTTATAGATAATTTTGTCGCCTTCTTTCAAAGCGTATATAAAGATCATTGTTTCTCTTAAAACAATAATTAAAAAAACAGCTTGGGGGATGATTCAGTGGGTGGGAAGTACTTGATTTTTAGTTTTGATTTTTGTAACGCATGTAAAGAAAGGTTAGGTGCAGTCACACAGGTCTGTTGTCTCAGTCCTATGGTGAGTTGGGAGGGAGGCAGAGACATAAAAACCCTGCAAGTCCCAGAGTGGTGTATGCCATGGTAAACAACAGAGGCATTCTTTTAACATGGCTACAAAGGCTCCATGGAAAGTAACTGTCTACAGAGGCTGATTGGTTAGAATTTCCATGACAGGAAAAGTTGGAATGTTGCAGAGCCTCAGCCTCTTGACAGTTTTTCTAACCCCCAGGAAAGAGTCATTCCCAGTTCACTTCTGTGTTGGATCTAACTTTGTGTAACTAGTAAATAAAAGCACACCTAACATCTTGATAAACTGATAAAAACTTTTGGAATGTATTAATAACAAACTAATGAAAAGATAAGTGTTATGAGATAGTATCTGAGATCAACAGTGGAGATTTCTCCCTGGCTGAACCCCACCTTTCAGATGTTTCCACCATTGAATTTAGAAAATGGCTTCATGACTTTCTTTGTTCCATTACTAGAAAACCTTCATAAAATTATTTGTACTTGAAATATGTAATTTGGGGTAACCTAAATCTGTGTTCCTAGGCCATTGCCACTCACATTTGGCTCCAGAATACACATAGAGGCAAGGAACATGTACCTTTAAAAGTACCTTATGTATATTGATTTTGCTCTTGCTTCCCTCAGTTCATATGTGTGTGTGTGTACATGAAATCAGAATGAAATTCCTACTTTAAGCCACAGATTTGCAGCTTAAAATTTTAAAGCAAGCCCTTCATGAAGTTGGTGATTAGACATCATGTCAAATATGGCATTAGTGACTGTTTCAGAAAAATTAACTTTGTAAAATACTGTATTTCTTTTTTTGTTGTTGTTTTTTTGGTTTTTTGAGACAGGGTTTCTCTGTATAGCTCTGGCTGTTCTGGAACTCACTCTGTAGACCAGACTGGCCCTGAACTCAGAAATCCACCTGCCTCTGCCTCCCGAGTGCTGGGATTAAAAGCGTGAGCCACCACTGCCCAGCAAAATACTGTATTTCTAAAAGGGAAAGTTAAGCTTATCATTTTTTCACATGTAGGTCTCGCCACACAGTATTATATGTTGTGATGATTGAACCCAGGGCCCCCTGCACAGATACATTGCAGCAAAAGTAGAATTACATACCTGTTGTCATTGTTTAGAGCTCATGATGTTCCAAACATTGTTTGTTGAGGGATGCGGTGCTGTCCCTTACAAAATAAATTGAGTATTTTTGCTTATAAGCATTTATCCACTAGAGCACAGCATCATACCAGTTGTGATAATTTAAACACCTCTAGACATGACTAAGTGTTCCTGGGAAAAGCTACTTCCATTTGAGCATCACTAATGTAGAAAAATGTCTCTTTTCCATAATTCCTTGTAATTTAATAATTTATTAACCTATTGATAACCTGGTCAATAAAAGGTAGTAGATAGAATATGTGAGAGCAATTATGTGTTTGTTCTGTTAACTTCTCTCATAATCCCTGATGAGAAAACATATTATTTTTTGAAATCAGGTTTTAAATTTTCATACTAAAACTGGTATAGTAGGGCTGAGTAGAAATGTCATAATACTGGAAGGAGTGTCTGCTTTACATTTGAGTAAGACTCATAATTTCCCTTTTAGATAAGATTACATACTTAAACACTTAAATACTTCCTGTATTCTCAAAAGAATTAGAAACAGACTAAAACTCAATAGTCTATAAAATGTGTATAAGAGAAACTGGTTGAAAATCAGTTTGTACTCGGTAGAGTTACGCACAGCTCTGAGGTACTGGATAGATGCTGTAAAAGTTGTGCACTGTACTGCTTGTTTTACAATACTTACTCCCTTGTTCTTTTCTTATTCCAAGATAAAGTGAAATCTTTTCGCGCAGCGCTACAAGAAGAAGAGCAAGCAAGCAAGCAAATTAACCCCAAGAGGCCCCGAGCCCTCTAAGTTGGCGTTTGCTACTAAAGGATCCCCAGAATCCCCAATACTGTAACAACGGTGGTCCGACTGTAAAGGCCACTTGAACGTTTTTGAAATCTTTTTTTTTTTTTTTTTAACGTTTTTTGAAATCTTAAGTGTGTGGAAAATATCTTGTCCTTCATCTGAATGACATTTCAATTTTGTGAAACACTCCTTTGTCGACAAAATGCTTCTAGACCAAGAGGCACAACTAATAATTCGGACTAGTGAAGTATTTTGTTTCATTTGCCCAAATAAATAGTGATTGCTTTTGGATATCCTTGCCAATTTTATTTAAAGATTGTGGAAGTGATCCAGAAGTGGAAGATAGGGGAAGCCACAGAATTTCCTTTAACGCAGATCAATTTTCATAGCAAGACTGAGCAATTTTGAACCCTTTGCGTGCATGCATACCTCATGAGTGATTGTACATACTTTGCCTACTCCTAGAGACACTCGTGCTTACTCATCCTTCTGTGCCTTGGCTAAGGCTATTGACCCTAGATTTCTAAAACAGCCGAGATTAATTACATTCCTTGTTTGTGACTGTAAATTACCTTTACTGTGTGTACATTTTTACTGTATTTGAGACATTTTTTTGTGTGTGACTAGTTAATTTTGCAGGATGTGCCATATCAATTGAACGGAACTAAAGTCTGTGACAGTGGACATAGCTGCTGGACCATTCCATCTTATGTGTAAAGAAATCTGGAATTATGTGATTATAATTTTCTTAGCATTTTCTTTGTAAAAAAAAACCTAAAATATGAATTAGTTGGTGTATAGTAAAAAGTAAAGAAATTCTGAGAGGAGTTTTATTTTAGGATAATACATATATACATATGCAGTGTGTGTGCCAGTGGTGTTAACAAGACTAATAGTGGAATTTGGTCCTTAACAATGCCATTATTTAAGTTGAAGTGTTTATTAACTCACCAAAATTTAATGTACTGTTAAAGGAAACTGGCTTCTGATGCATGAACATTTGTATGTACACTGAAAGTAATCCCTAATACAAGTTAGATAAACCAAGCATAGACAGTATGTACCCCTGAGAAGTGTTGATGACTTATGAGGCAGGTTATTCCAAGCTCCATCTAAACCTAGTATGTGATGGTTTTTGAGAATCATATTTCGCCTGTAGATTGATGGCAAAATAGGCTACTCTATTAATGGCAGCACTCATTTTTAGCTGCTAATCTAAGAAAGAAAACTGGCCAATTTTCATGTAAATATTGTTTAAAGATATATATATGTATATCTCTAGGAGTTTTCCCTTGGTTCCCACTATCTAGTCCAGTAGGTTAACCAAAGAACCTCCCATGGATCTCTTAACTCTAGGGAGCCTACTGATGACTCAGTGTACCGAGGGGAAATCCATGAAGAGTCATGAGCCAGGTTCTTTACTTCACTGGTCATAAATGATGAGAGTAGCTCTGAGGAATCCGAACACCATGGTGAAAACTCTGTAAACATGAAATCTAAATCAAATGTAGATTTTTTCACAATATGCTTATTAATAAATGAAATTTATGAAACGAATTTAGAAATAATGTACTTCAATATAATTAGCTTTGTTTTGGAAGGAACTCAGGTTTTCTTGGAGTTTTATGCTATATTCTATTTGTGTTTGTTTCAAAGACGGGAGGAAGAATGAAGGACTATTTCTATTGACCTTGCAGCAGCTGTTTAAAGAAGGTAATTTTTGCTGGGTATAGTGGTGCATGCCCTTAGTTGCATCCAGCACATGGAAGCAGAGGCAGGTAGATAGATTTCTGAGTTCTGGACCAGCCTGGTATACATACTAAGTTCTAGGACAGCCAGAGCTATGTACAAAGACCTTGCCTCCAGTTCTGAGAATGTCTCATATATAGTGGGCAATAAAGACACAAACTTGCTCATAACTTACCTAACAGTTGAGCTTTAATGTTACTGGCATTGGACAGGTATTATCTTTGAAGGTCTTTATAGATACATGTTTCCTTATTGGCTTCGTCCTGATCTGTAGTCAGAGTACATCAATAAATATCTTGGTAGGTAAAATATGATTCAGCTTTACGGAGGGAAAGCTTTAGTTGGAAGAAAATAAGCTGAGAAAGCCTAGTCTAGCAGAATTGTTTCCCTAAGGTAGAGAATGGTACAAGTGAACTGTGCAAAGTTGTTCTGACAATAAACAAACTTTAAGAACAGTTCTGATCAATATGACAAAAGCTGCTTTTGCAGCTAAGCAAATGTTTTTGTTCTAGATTAAATATTCTTTAGAAATGTCTCAAACTTAAAGGCTGCTAACTATTCATAGCTACTATAATAAGTGTTTACTATATGACTTAGAAACTGGATTTTGAAGGAAAAACTGTAGGCGAGCAATTTATATTAAGTTTACTTAGCATTCTTTTTCTCAAGTAATTGGAGATATTCCTTTTAAGTTTTAAGTATAAATAGAGAAGCTAGTTTAGTTTCCTTATATAAATAAAACAGCTAATTTATTAAAATATATAAACAGCATTTATCTTTTATCTGACAATTTTTAAATAGCTTAAAAAGAAACACCAGGTAGTAGAATTTTAATTATCTAGAAGTCAGGAATAACCAGGAACCTGTAGTTTTAGTCTGTTCTTTTAAAAAGCTGAAAACTAAAACTGGAAAACTTACTTTGCACAAGTATAACCCCAGAATTTATTTAGGAGGCTGAGGCAAGAGTCTGAGATTAAAGTCAACCTCCAAAAGACCCTCTCATTCAAGAAAGGAAATGAATCATAAATTAATGAGACCACCTATTTGATTGACAAAACCCTCCAGAGTTTTTCTAAATCTGAAAATTGTAGATCTTGTCTCCCTTAAGGAAATATGTGATTTAACATGAGTTTTTACTTTCTAAGCTTCTGCATTTTACAGGTAGTCTTATGCAGAACTTGCCTGTACTGTCATTGCAGCAGACTCAGCTCCCAGAATTATGATGTTGTTTGTGTTGCAAGAGGCAAATAATAACACGTAGGGTGAAGGTGTGTGAAGAAAAGTCACATTGGGGGCTTTCTGACTAGTTGAGTGAGCTGTAGGCCTACGTGAACCTCACAGTCTAAAATAGTGAATAAAAGTAACGTCTTCATACAATAAATTGTTAGAAAGCTTAAGTGTATGTTGTGTGTGTCTGTGGCTTTCAAACTTAAAGACCATTATTTTTATATTTATATATAAAACACTAGGTCTACTACAAAGGGCAGGGTATTATTTATATATAATATAATACACATACATACATACATATATATATATACCCAACCACCTTTCACATACAGGATAATAAATGGTAAAAAAGTATTATTAAATAATTTAAATGATGTCCTGTAGAACAAAATTGGTTGTATTCTCAAATAGTAGGATTGTATAATTTCATTTTTTCTTGGTCTTGAAAAAATAGTTTTCAAATGGCTAGGAGAAGTGGATGCCTTCTGCATTGAATCCATGTAGCAACCTGAAGAGGAGACCAAGAAGGAATGGTGTTAAACTATAAACCCAACTTCTGACACATAATGTGCCTATTACCATTAATCCTAATACATAAACATGCCAACATACTGAAGACACAGTGCAAGCACTAGTCACTACACCTTAGTAAAAACCATGGCACGTTTGTCTTCTGTTGAAATCTACTGTTTAAGTTGGCACTGACTGAAATGACCTTAAAGACTTGCTGTCTCTGGCCTAAGCTCAACAGCACTTTCAGCATGGTCAGCTGAAAAAGAAATTGAGGCAAGGTGAGATGAGTAACTGGTCTCTGCCTGCTCTCGGGGCTGTTACCGAAGTTTAGTGAAATACACTGTACTTCTTTGTACTTATCTGACTTTTGTTAAACTGCACGCTGAGGAAGTGTGAAGTTTTTGAAATGATGTATTTGTAGCTGAGCTTATTTTTTAGGATGGCCTCTATATAGGGAGAGGTCCCTGTGGACTAACAGTCTGGAAAAGCAAAGGTGTTCACCTAGGAGGATTAACATCCAGACTCAGTCCTCCCGCTAGGAGCCAGTAACAGTGACTCTTGTTCTAGACAATTTAGTCTCTGGATACAAGTGGGGACACATCCTAGAAGTAGAATACCTGTCTAGCTCTGCAAGGACCTGAGTGCAGCCCCCAGCACTGTAAGAAAACAGTTAACAGAATGTCCAATAACTCCTGAAAGTTAATGTCAGTGAGTTAGTACAATTGGGTAATTAACTGAAACTTGCTTAAAACAAAATAAAAATGTCCACATTGCAGACATCGCTGTGGTGCCCTTTAACTTAACAGGCCACATAACTGCTATTGAATGAGTGATCAGGTGATGTGGTTCTGACTGACACTTCCTGCTTCTCTGTTTAACAGTAGGGGTTCTAAGTAAGGAAAAAATGGGTCATCAGCCCCAGCTGTGTGTTACCATGCTTTCTCTAGTGTGAGGAGGTGAGCAGACGCTATTAGAAGGTGAGTTTGGAGCAGGAGGAAGGAAACACTGCGCATACAAATACAGGCTCCGTTCTGGCACAGACTGTTTGTAACACCTGCTGCAGCTAACTAGCTGCCAGCCTTTACCCCAGTGGTTCTCAACCTGGGAGTCATGACCCCCTTTGGGGTCAAATGACCCTTTCATAGGGGTTGCCAAAGACTATCAGAAAACATCAGGTTATTTACATTACAGTTCATAACATTAGCAAAGTTACAGTTATGAAGTGGCAATGAGAATACATGATGGGGGGGGGTCACCACATGAGGACCTGTACTGAAGGGCTGCAGCATTAGGAAGGTTGAGAACCACTGCTCTACACCAAATAACTTTTCCACTCCATGAAAGTGCTATGCAATAACCCACCAGGTAGCTGCTTAGAAGCCTTTAAATCTCTATCTGAAGATACCACAGTAAAGAAATGTAAGCATTTAGAACAACAAGTATAATTACCTGATGAAGTCATCTATGTCCATGGAACGGGCCCGTTTGTCACTGAAACCTGTGCTGGTTAGGATTTGCTGTATTTTATCTGCTATACTGAAATCTTCTGGTATTACCTATCAATATAAGATCCAGAATAAATGAGCAATATATCCTTAATGAAGAGACCATGACTTTTTTCCAAGTTCAGTAATTATAGTCACCTTTAATCTATAAATGACAGCTGAGAAAACCTGACAGTTTGGGTAAGACTTTGATTTCTAATAAGAGGCTGATTTTTTTTTACATAATGCTTAGATTATTTGAGTTATCATGCTTGCATATATTGTCTCCTTTTCATCTTTAAAATGTAAAAAATTCAGGTTTCAGACTTTTATGAAATTTTAAACTAGTTGGTAGTGTTTTAAAAATTAATTCATACATTCTTGACACATATTCACCTAACCAGGTAATTTACTCTCCAGTTACTCTCAGGAGTAACTTCTCTTTTAAGTACATCACATGTTGCTGGGTATAATAGTAGTTCATCCCTGTAATCCTAGCACTTAGGAGGCAGGAGGACTAACTCAATTTTAGGGCAAGCTTTACAGAATAAGACAGTTTTTTACTTTACTTGATCCACAGCATTTATGCAAAGACCTTTTAAAATCTAACTTGGGTTTAAAAACTAGCCTCATCTCTTGTAGCTTTTGTCCAGATTAGAGAATGGAGATAGTACCATGGTATATTAAAGCAGAAGAGAATATGGGCCATAAAAAGTACAAAGGAAAATCCAGATAGTGATCCAGTATGTCCTTAAGCTTTTAATCCCCACATTTGGGAAGCCAGCCTGGTCAAGAGAGCTATTTCTGGGACAGCCAGGGCTACACAGAGAAACCCATGTCCAAAAATAAAAACCAAAGCCAAAGGAAATAGTCTTAATCTGTCTGCTGTCGAATTTAGAATGCTTAAAAGCCAACACACACACACACACACGTGTATGCATGAGGACTCCCACACTTGAAATCAAATCCAACTGTTAAGAGGCATGAGGCATATTACTGGAAATCAGCTATTCAACCTCCATTTTCCTATTATTATATGCTTTACTAGTATGATAGGTGACATATACCTTTAATCCCAACACTTGGGATAATTGCACATCCTCAACTATGTACAGTGGCAGCCTGGGCCACTATCTGAACAACAAACAGGATAATCACAATTTAGGGTAATGTGGCAGCTTAAATAGGTTTTGGGCCCCATATATTCATGTGTTTGAATGCTTGGCCCTTGGGAAGTTAGGAGATGCGGCATTGTTGGAGGAAGTGTGTCACTGTGGGGGTGGGTTCTGAGGTCTCCTAGTGCTCAAACTCCACCCAGTGTGGAATCAGAGCGTCCTGGATGCCTGCAAAGAAGACAGACAGTTCTCTTCTGCTGCCTGATCATAATGCAGAGCTCCGGGATCCTCCAGTACCAGGTCTGCCTGGATGCTGCCATGCTTTCCACCATGATAATGGACTGAACCTCTGAAACCAAGGCAGCCCCAACTAAACGTTTGCCTTTATCAGACATTAAAGATTAAACATTATTAAAGGTTTGACTTGGTTGTGGTTTCTCTTCACAGCAATAAAACCCTAAGACAGGCTGGGCTGTGGTGGCGCACTTGGGAGGCAGAGGCAGGCGGATTTCTGAGTTCCAGGCCAGCCTGGTCTACAGAGTGAGTTCCAGGACAGAAGAAACCCTGTCTCCAAAAACAAAACAAAACAAAAAACAAGAAACCTAAGACAGGTGGCAAATTACAGACATTTAAGCCAAGAAAACAATGTATATATTTGAGGAAATTACAAGTCAAATGAACACAACTCTTATTAGGGCTAAATATAAACTTTAAAGAGGACAGGGTTCATAGAATTCACGGTCTGTTGAAACTCAAACTCAGCCTAAGCTATATAGCGAGACCATTTCAAAGCTATAGAAAGAGATCTATACTATTTACAAATTATGTATTGGCTTTAAGTTACTACGGATTACTAAATTTAAATTTTTTTGTAAGCTTGAGGTAATTTTATCAAGGGTTTAAAATAGAAGCACTACAGAGCAGGCAAGCTGCATGCCTTAGCAGCTGCCCTGAAGAGAACAAAGGAGGGAAGGAAAGAGCTATGCTGCTTACAGTAAGCTGCCATCTCTATCAGCCAAGTGGCAGGGAAGCCTTGCTTAGAACAGATGAAAGTAAAGAAGGTTATGCTGCTGTCAGTAATCCAGAGGCAGACTTAGCCTAGATGGTTGTGTTCTGTACGAGACTGGTAAAGAGAATGCTTTAAAAAGTAAACAGCACTGAAAAATTCAAGCACTTAGCACTAGGGAGGCAGACGCAGAAAGATCTCTAAGTTTGAGGCCAGCCTGATCTACAGAATGAATTCCAGTACTATATAGAGACCCTATCTCAAAAAACAAATGAACAAAAATGAGTGGAATGATCTCTACTCACAGTATTCTGTACTGAACAGTGAATTCTGTAATTTTTTTCCAACAGTTGTTGTACTGCACTTGATCTGGAAATTATATGACAAGTATAAAATCAGATTATACATATTATATTTAGAGAAGACTAAATATATGCTCCATGACTATCAGGTAGTTCAGTGGTACAGGCACCTGCTGCCATGACCAGCAATCTGAAACCAAGCTCTAGAACCCACACAGGAAGGAGAGGACCACTCTTACAAGTTGTTCTCTGACATTCCCACGTGTAAAAACTCCACAAAACATCCTCTAAAAAAAAAATTGCTGGGTCTGGTGGCAGTGGCCTATAATACTAGTTGCTAGAAACGCTGAGACAGGCGGGGGAATTGCAAGTTCAAGGCCAGCCTGGAACTCAAAAGGTAACAATAGGTCTGAAGGAATCACTGAGTAATAAATAAGAGTACTGACTTAGCATGCTCAAGACCATATGCTTAATTCCTGGCATTGCCAGGAATAAAATGTTTAAGCTCTCTAAATTCAAAGCTTACCTCTTTTGCCTTTGGATACCCCCAAGTGATGTTAGATTTTTTTTTTCAAGTTAATAAAACAGCACAAGTAAAATATCCAATAAAAAAAAATAGTAATAAAAAACCAGCACAAAGGGCTGGTGAGATGGCTCATCGGTTAAGAGCACTGACTGCTCTTCCGAAGGTCCTGAGTTCAAATCCCAGCAACCACATGGTGGCTCACAACCACCCATAATGAGATCTGATATCCTCTTCTGGGGTGTCTGAAGACAGCTGTACTTAGATACAATAATAAATAAATCTTTAAAACAAAGACTAGGAAGTGGCTGAGCTACTAAAGGTATTTGCTATGCAGGCCTAATAAATAATCAGAGTCCCATTCCCTGAACACATGTAAAACGGGGGGAAAACCAAGTCCTCAAAGTGGCCCACTGACCTCACATGTGCACCATGACACATGTCCCCACTTACAGTGAAATGGAGAGAAGAGAACCCAGAAGCACAAACTTGAAAATTTGTGGCTAAATTACTTTTTTCTCTTTTGCAAAGAAAAACTAATTTGACTCCTAACTCCAATTTTCTTAAATTTTGCCTCTCAGACTAGTATGAAATTTGAAAAGGTGAAGTCTGTCTGACATGAGTAATGGTTGTACTTTAGGGTACCTGTTTATGATAAAGCAGCAAATGCTATGACAGTACTGAAACCTGGTTCCTCACCATCACAACTGTAGCTACTTACTTGAATGCAGCGGACAGTGTCTTGTTTTTCCGAACAAAAGTGATCCTTACTAAGCCGTCCCATTCCTGAAATATAATAACGATATTTTCTTCAGAATATCCAACTTCCTATCTACTCCTCCTTCATTTCTAACACACAAAGCCAGGGGAATGACAATGTCATACGTTTTGATCTAACTAGCAGATATGCAAAACAATACACATCTCTGCACTTGTGTGTATCTCTAAATATATTATCATTTTTTAGTTGAGTGGGGAAATTCCATTCATAATTGCTATTCTTTTTTTTTTTTTGGTTTTTCGAGACAGGGTTTCTCTGTGTTGTCTTAGCTGTCCTGGAACTCACTCTGTAGACCAGGCTGGCCTGGAACTCAGAAACTGCCTCTGCCTCCCGAGTGCTGGGATTAAAGGCGAGCGCCACCACGCCCGGCTTCATAATTGCCATTCATAATATGGCATTAGGATCACTTTCCAAATACAGTGGCACATGCCTATGATCCCAGCACTTAACAATCAGGAGTCTAACTAAGGTCATCCCGTGCATAGAGAATTGGAGCCACTCGAGACCCTATCTTAAAAAAACAAAAAACAAAACCAAAAGACAAAAACAAAACGAACTGAAACCTGAAACAAAACATCAAGTTTAAAACACCAACATGATTTAGGATGTCACTCGTCCAACAAGTTTTTCTCTTATGTAATTAGTTAAATTTTATATCAAATGGGCTAGCTTTTTTCCCCCTAAAGCAGTAGTATTCTAATTCAAACACGTTTGCCCCAAAGGCTGAGGATGCAGTCCAACTGGGGCACACTTGCTTTGGGTTATCATGATAACCAAACAGTGTTATCATGATACTATTCAAACACAATTATTTTAACTTTACAGTGGTTTTTTGCAACTATAATCTCAAGTTTTGAAATGCACCTATATTCTAGTCATTCTGCCTTTTACACACACTGTGTGTACTCAGAACTATTCAACATCAAGTTAGTCCCCATTCCTACCTTCTTCGATTTGGATATTTAGGTCGACTGAGTATTGTTTTGTTGCTTTGGAATGACATTTTACAACCTAGGTATTTTGGCCTCACCTGAAAATTGATTGGTGGTGGCGGATTCTTAGGTTCTATCCTGACCACGCTGGACTCCACCTTGGGGGGCGGTCTGAAGTTATTCTTCCCCACCTGTTAATCAGAACATGTTTAGTCCTCTCTGAGGCAACTTTATTTCCTTCTTGTTTTGGCACAAGGGCTGACCTTGTAGGTCTTGACTGGCATGGAACTCACAGAGATTTTCATCCCACTGCCTCCTGGTTGCTGGGATTGAAGGTGTATGCTACCATAACTGGCGAGGGTAACCTTAAGTTGTTAATCAAAGATGTTCTGTTGGCCAGATATAGTGTGGCTTAGGCCTGTAACTCCAGCATTTGAGAAGTTGATAATTCTAGGCTAGCCTGAGTTAAAGAACAAGACCCCCGTCTCAAAAAGAGGGTTGGTGGAAGGTGGGGTTTCAGAAGCAAGGCAAAGTGTTCCAAGATGAATTAAAATAAACCTCATACCTTCATTAGATGGTCCACGCGTGCTAAAAGCTGTGTGTTGATGGAGAGTCTACAGTATAATTTATCTCCAGGCTTGGCAACCAATCGAAGAGCAAACTCTCTCTGAAACATAAGTATAGCACATCTGAAAAGGAAGCAGAGGAACAAGAATCGTTCATTTTCAATTACTGGCATAGTTTCAGTTAAAAACTTTTGTTGATTTTTGTTTTGTGTGTCTGAGTGTTTTGCCTACTTGTATTTGCACTGTGTGCGAATTTGGTGCCCATGGAGGTCAGATGTGGATCCTTAGAATAAGGAATTAAAGCCAGTTGTTAGCTGCCATGTGGGTCCTCGGAGTAGAACCCCGGTCCTCTGCAAAAGTAACATATGCTCTTAACCACTGAGCAATCTGCAAAGTCCTTAGTTGTAATTGTAACTAGTTCATTGTCCTGGGAGGATGTATGGTTATTGACAATATGATCAGAAGGTAGAACACAAACAGATGGTTGTACTCCTAGCCTCAATGAAGATGACGTTCCCTTGGGGCTTAGATAAACAACTATGTAGTATTTAGATCTTATTATGTACTTAATAATCTAGATGCCTTCTGGGACCTCCTCCCCACCCCCCCACCCCCCAAATAAACAGTAAATTTGACTTCACAGAAGAACTATGTTTGCGCTGTAGTTGGAATTACATCTGAGGTATGGCCTGGTAGGTTACAATGTCCAGGGTTCCCTTGGTTTAACAATTTAAAGTGTGTAGACTTTTTCTTCTGCAAGCAATGGTAACAGTTTTTTTTTTCTTTTAAAGATTTATTTATTTATTATATGTAAGTACATTGTAGCTGTCTTCAGCCACTCCAGAAGAGGGAGTCAGATCTCATTAAGGATGGTTGTAAGCCACCATGTGGTTGCTGGGATTTGAACTCTGGACCTTCGGAAGAGCAGTCGGGTGCTCTTACCCACTGAGCCATCTCACCAGCCCTGGTAACAGTTTTAAATGTTAGTGAAGAAAAGAGCATTTTCAAAACTCTATTTGACTTTTTGTGTGTGGTATCCTGGGAACTGAAGCAAAGGCCTCACCCTGCAGGTAAATGCTCTACCACTGAGCTTTCTCTCCAGCCCTTCTGCTTTTGATTTTGAGATCAGGTCTCACAAAGTTGCCCAAGTGGGTCTTAAATTCACAATCGTCCTAGCTCAGCCTTCAGAATTTTCTGTAAATGTTTACATATCCCGAACAAAACTTTCATAAAACCGACATGCACTCATCTTCTAATACGATCTGTTCTATACCATTTAAAAGGGAAATGGGAGGAGGGGTAAAGACATGCTTCCAATCCTGAGTTTGATCCCTGACAGCCTTCAAGTTGTCCTCTGACCTCTGTAAGTATGGAGAAACACTCCACACAAACACACAACTTTTTAAAAAAGATGGTTATGGCCCCCACAATTTATGAACTTATTTTATAAACAGTAAGTAGTCTTAGCTTTAAAGTACTGGTATAAAACATACTGTTTTAATAACCAGTTAAGAAGTTACTCCAAGTATCTACACATAAGAAAAAATTTTAATATCTATTGAAGAGGATTAGAATTTAAAATGTAGAAGGGATGGCATGCACACACATTTATCAGCCCTAAGAATTTATCACCTAAAGGACCTCCCTGGAAATCAGTATTTTCACATGTGTGTGCACTCATGTGTGTTCTATCTCTGAGCAGGCTACTAGGTAACTTAGGCTGGCCCTGGACTAGCTGTGTGACCAGAGACGAGTATGACGTGATCCCCTGCTTCTCGTTCACAAGTGCTGGGGTACAAGTGCTCACCACCATGCTGAGTTTTCTGTGCTGCTGGAGACTGACCTAGGGGCTTTCTGGATACTAATAAGCACGCCACTTCAACAACTGAGCTACCACACTCCTGTCCCAGAAACTGTTACTTTCTACAAAGTTCTCCAGCAGTTTCTTGTTGTGGTTTTTTTTCCCCCCTGTGTTTCTTGCCAGAATTGTCTAAAGCTTAACAGGGACTGTTTTGCACAAACCTGAAAAATGGCCGGTGGAGCAGCAACTTGAAGACAAAGGGAGAGGAGATCTGAAAGAGAATTACAGTTAGCTCTGAGGAAGGACACACCAGAGAAATGCTCAGTGTGACGCTTCTGACAGCTTGAGAAATACCTGATAAGGCAAGTTTGCCACACAAGCATCAAAGAATGGCAAATCTGATTTCAGTACATCTCCCACCAGGACCTGGAGTTTGCTGGCCAGAGGCCTGAAAACAAGGAGAGAAATTGTAAGAGCTTGTTTGAGAAGACTGAAATGCCCTTTAGTTATTACATATACTCACGTGCCCTGAACTCTTTTGTGAAGTTCAGCTACTAGCCTTGGATCAAGTTCACAGGCAACTACCTAGATTAACAATAACAAAAAAGCTTGATTGTGGAGTATAAATGTTTTTTACCCTCCCAGTAATAACTCATAGGAGCTACAATGACTTAAGCTTTTTTCAGTCTTAACACAAACACCAGCTCTACTCTTTTCTACACTTAAAACAACATCCTGTCTGATCTGTCTCCATGCTGTGTTACTGAACAGATGATGACAACACTTTATGTAGTTAGTGGTTTTTAGACAGCATAGAAGGGACCTACAAGTACTCTCATCAACTGACATCCAGAGTAGAAACCATAGCACTCCAGGTGAATGGAAGTGGATAAAGCTGAACTATTTTCCTGCCACATCCACAGGGGCTTCACCAAGTGTCGTGACCACTTCTACATCGTAGCCATTTGAGTTTCTGATTCTGGTTGACTCCCTGACCCATTCTTCATCATCATCCTACCCTCTGAGTCTCCTGCTGAACTTGGTCCTAATGACTTTAACTTCACGGCTCTGTTCTTCCAGGCTTCATAATGGTTAGCTGCTGCCCTGTGGGTTATCTCAGACTTTCTATTTTATTATTACTCCTTTAAACACATGGCCCATTCCTATATTAGATCACCCACCAATACATCAAGTGTAGATTTTGTTTTCTTTGATAGAAAGATCTCATTTTTAGAGATAAAATTTCTAAGGGCCCACTAACTACTATTGGAACAATGCCAATTTATTAAAACATTCACATTTGTAAACCAGCTGAGCTAATTTGAGAGTAACACACGAAACCCCACTTTTACCTTTTTGGCCTTTTCTAACAGCTTGACAGTCATATTGCCAGTCCCAGGCCCAACTTCCAGCACCACATCGGTAGGTCTTAAAGCAGCCTATAAATAAACACAACTCCTTTATGCTCTGGCCCACTTGAACACAAAGTCTGTAAGTGACTGTTTCTGTTTATCAATGTACAGTTAAAGACATTTTACTCTGGCTTCATTTTTTTCAGGGTTTATGTGGTTAACAGCAGTAGTACCTCAAAGGCATTAGGTATAAGTGAAAACCTGTATTTCCTAACTTAGGGGATATACTCAGCTTCTGGAGCCAGAACAAAAGCAAGAGCAATCGGTTCTACTGGTGGGTTCCTGCTTTCTACATTGGCAATAATTCCAGCAAACTGTAACTAATTGTAACTTCCAAAGAGTTCAAATGGGAAAGAGTGCATTCAAATGGAAAAGATTTCTCAATTCTTAACCACTGTACAGTTTTAAGAATATAGTAACCATACAAAACGTTACCAGTGTGCATATGCTTATGAGTAGAATATTCGGTGAGACTGGAGAACTATACTCTATGGCTCCAGGATGCTCCCTGTACCGTCTGTATTTTACCTCCAGGCCCTCAATCCTCCATAAGCACAGCACAGTAACCCATACAGAAGGAATCCTCCAAACAGTTCATATGCAGTACCATATCTTTTCCTGAGGAACAAACTCAGTGTGATTTGGACGTAAATTTACGGTCTGGAATAAAAAGAGTAACGATGATGTACTTAGAAAGTGATCAAAATGATACACGCTTGCAAAGTGGAGTTCAAGGCTGGCTTTGACACACACCATGTTTGAGGCCACCCTGAATTACATGAGACCCAGTTCCAAAAACAAGATGGAGCCTCCAAAAAGTGGAAATAATCTGGAAATCACTGGGCAATTCTCAACCCATCCAACATATACATACAGAGCAACTATTCTGTCAGGCACCCTATCTTGGTTTATATTTTCTTAGTATGTAGGCTGCGGTCGAGCATATCACCCTGCCTCAGCTTCCCCAAATGCTGGGATAATTATGGGCATGCAACTTAGGCATACAGGCATTAAGTAGTCAGAAAAATACAATCCACAAACGCTCTGCCTTTCATCGTTAACACCCACCTTATCGATGATGCTGTTAACAATTAGAGGATTTTTCAAAATGTGTTGTCCGATCCCTGTGTTGAACATGAGTCCTGAAATAAAACACGAAGCAGCCTTAATTTCCCAACTTTTCAAGAACCGATCTCAGGCCGTCCCAGAGAAGCAGGATGGACCCGGGACGGTTTCTGCTCCAATGCATCCACAAGCGCCGCGCTCCCGGCCGGGGTTGGGATGTATCTTTGAGTCCATCCATCCCTCCTGCTGGCAAGGAAGACCAGGCGCGCGCGGGGAAGGGTCAGCGCTGAGCGCCCACCCTCCTCGGGGCGGCTAGAGGCGCAGGCCACCGTAGGGCTCCCCCGCCGCGGGTCAGTCCCAAGCATCCTCCACACCGCACCTCCAGCTCGCTTCAGCTCCCGGCGCTGCTCCTGACGATCCCGCCGGCGGCTACTCGCTGCGGACTTGGCCTTCGGCATCTTCTCGGAGGAGTCCCTGTGCCAAGCGAAAGCAGCCGGGAACCGCGTGGAAGTCGCCCTCAGTCGCCGTCACGACTAGGCGCCCGAGAGGCCCACTTCCCCGCCCACTGCGATCACCGACCCACCCAGTCAGCGGCAGGCCGGAGCCCAGTGGCTGCTGGGAATTGTAGTCTCTTATGGGCTCCTCCCGCGGCAAGGCGGACTCGAGCCCAGTGGCTGCTGAGATTGTAGTTTCTGTCTGGTGAGCTCCTCCGGAGGCAAGGCTGGCTCCAGCGGGTTAGCCACCGGATTTTAGAGTTTTAGCTGGAGCAACAACTTCCCCAAGAGCCCGATTTCCCAGAGGAAACCGCGCCGCTCAGGCAGGCAGTTAGGATTGGTTGGGTCTCGGCAAATTGGGTGCTTCATTTGGCACTGCCCTGGGACATTCTGATATCTGCGGAAAGATCTCTCGTGTCTCTCCTGTTTCCCTGCAGGTTGTGGGCTGAGAAGCCTAGGCTCGATGGACACGGAGCTTGGTGGTTTAGGGTAACATGTCTCTCCGTTGTGGAAAGCAGTTAGATTAGAATTAGCTCTCGTTCCAACACGGCACTTACTGGTTACTTCTCTATGCTTTTTGTTCATTTTCTCGTCGTTTTGCTGAGTTCCAGCACTGGAATGTCATAGTTAAAATATGCTGCTCTCAATGTTTATTTATTGAAAGATAAAGGCTATAACAATTTCAAAACCCTGTAAATGGGATTGATTACAGGTATGTGTTGGATATTGTAATGGGATTATACGCCGGGCTGTAACATACAGAATAAAAGATTCATGGCTGTTTTTCTTGCCAGTGTAATGTTTCGGTTTTAATTTTTCTGTTTGTGCGCTGAAGAAAGTCTTTGCAATCAACCACCAAAGGCTACTGCTAAGAACCTGTTCCGTAGCCTAGGTTTTTGTTTGTTTGTTTTGGTTTTTGGTTTGTTTTGTTTTTCAAGACCGGGTTTCTCTGTATAGCCCTGGCTGTCCTTGGAACTCACTTTGTAGACCAGGCTGGCCTCGAACTCAGAAATCTGCCTGCCTCTGCCTCCCAAGTGCTGGGATTAAAGGCGTGCGCCACCACCGCCCGGCTTTTTTTTTTTTTTTTTTTTTTCTCGTAGCCTAGGTTTTAGTCCTTCCTTTCTTTGCTGTAATTCGAGCACAGGGAAAGTTCTAAAATATCCTAATATAATCTTTTATTTATAGTCGACTATTATGGGGTTCCCACCAAGGAGCACTTGAACACTGCCTATGAGCCAATGGAAAGCCTTTCTTCCAGCCGCAGGTGACTACAGCTGGGTATTCCGGACCCAAGTTCATTCATCTCTGAGCCTGGAAAGCCCTCAAGGTTCCCATCCCGCAGTTGCAAGCTAACTACAGTTACAAAAGCCAAAATACGCGATTAGCAAAAAAAAAAAAAAAAAAAAAAAAAAAAAAAAAAATTATGGCGTTGTTTTTCTTTCTGGAACTTAAGCTTCCCCTCGCAGTTACTGGCACTCAGCAATTCAAAGTTCCTTCGTGGAATCTGAACATGACATCACCACTGCTTTTACAAATAGCTTATTTTTAAAAGGGGGAGGTGTGCAGTCTCACACACCTAGCAATACCCCAGACTCCTGGTCTACCTCCCAGGGACATGGCGCCAGCCTTCTCTTCCCTATGGCAGCAGCACTGCGCATGCTAGACTTCACACTCGGCCCCAAAGCTGATGTTGAGACCATGCTGAAAGGCCTTCAGTTCATTTTTCAGATGCAAGGTCACTGCACACCTATCAGGACCACAACAATTACAACCTAGGCTAGGTACACGAAAATGGCAGCTTTGGTAATTTGAGAATTTTTCTGCATGGACATTCCTGGACTGTCAGCATTACGACAGTGATGAACAGGACAAACAAGAATCTGACTACTTTTTGAACAAAACAGAAGAAAAAACTAAAAGAAATGAATCAGGACAGTGTAGGGGTTAGTTCTAATGCTCAGGTTCTCCAACTGGCTCTTGATCCATCAATAAAGATACCAGCGCCCGATGACTGAGAATGGGGAGGGACACTTAGAGTTGAGTGGGAGGACGAAGGCAGAATGGAGAGAGCTGGGGAAGAAGAAGGAGGAGCTGTAGGAGATAATGCCAACCAGCCATGTGAGTTTTCCTTTTTGAGTGGCTAATGGACACTCTGTCCGATTATACCTGGAGTGGCAGAAGAGGTTTAGCAGTGCTCAGTCATTGAGTTAGCAAAGGCGTTTTAAGGTTAACTGGTGCGTGTGGGGGTGGGGTTGTTTGTTTGTTTGTTTTGGTTTTGGTTTTTCGAGACAGGGTTTCTCCGTATAGTCCTGGCTGTCCTGGAACTCACTTTGTAGACCAGGCTGGCCTTGAACTCACAAATCTGCCTGCTCTGCCTCCTGAGTGCTGGGATCAAAGGCGTGCACCACCACCGCCCAGCACGTGTGTGTGTGTGTGTGTGTGTGTGTGTGTGTGTGTTTAAATTTGTAGATTCAAGGGAAGCTGGGTGGGGGCTGGTATCGCAGCCAGTTCCAGAGCTTAGGCAGGGTAGCAAAAGCTACACACGACAGGACAGTACTTGGCAGGTGAAGCCTATACAACCCATAGTTCAAGGTGAGCCCTAGACAGGTTTTGAAGTGGTGTACAATGAAGATTTGGTATATCAAAACATTAAAATCTGCACTCGAAGCATTATTTGCTATAGCTTAGGCCTTAGTTGGCCACCTTGCAGCTAGCTCTTCTAACTTAATTAACCCAGTGATTCAAGTCTACATTTGCTACATGACTCTCCCTTTACCCATTACGCAGTCCTGGTATGTACGACCTCCTCCATGTGTTGATGGAGAATTGCTGCCTCTCGATTCTTCCCACAGTTCCTATCTCTGCCCAACATTCCTGTTCTCCTCAGCTACTGGCAGTCAGCTCTTTATTAAACGGATCAGAAGTGATGGACAAGAGCTTACAGAGACAGCTGATGATCCCTAAAAGTAACACTACCAAAGTCAGACAGTACTAAACTCTCTGCTGGTATGGAAACCAACACTTGAATAATGCAAAGACAGCCTTTCAACTGTGAACCAAAGGATTATCCCAACAATGTTTTAATGTTTAAAAAGCCAATGAGATCTGTATATTTTTATGAGCTACTATGGTGTTGTTTCTGAAAGTCAGCTGGAAGCAGAGGAAACGGTGAAATGCACTGCCCAAATAGAACATGATTTTTTTTTTTTTAAAATGCTTTTTATCTCGGTGGGATCTTTGGAGAGAGTTAGCTTTGGTTTCAGGAGACATTTAATTTGGATGTTTGGAATAATAAACTATTCATTCTGAAAAGAGATTTTTGAAAATGTTATCCCTTTTCCCTCCCAATATTGACTTAAATGTTTAAATGTAGAGGTTATAAGAAAGCTAAAATTAAAAAAAAAATTAGGGAGTGGGGGTGGGTGGGTATGGGGGACTTTTGGTATAGCATTGGAAATGTAAATGAGCTAAATACCTAATAAAAAATGGAAAAAAAAAGATAGTTAAAAAAATTAATTAACACTGCTTCACTTAAAATTATGAAAGAAGAAAAAAAGTATTCAAGGGATGGTTTAGCAGGTCAAAACACTAGCTGGAACCTAGTTTTGAAACTCCTCCTCTCATTTACACACACACACACACACACACAAAGGCACTTACCTCACATCCCTGGCCCTGGCCAACACACACACACACACACACACACACACACACATTTGCTTTTGAGGAGTGGGAAGGTTGGGAGTGACAAGCACACTAACAACCCATTTGCAGTCCAGGTAGCATTTAAGTACATCATTACCCTTATTAACTCCTCTGAACAATTTTGTGAGACAGATATATAAAGCATGTAGTTTTAGCAGCTCCACTTTAAGCTCCAGGAGGACCATGCCACCAGCACCCCGCCCCCCCCCCCCAGGTCTCCTCGGCTCATTTTGATAAAACAATTTAAAGCAATTAAAGCAATCTAAATAAACAATAACGGACGAGAGGGTGTTTCTCTTGTCTCTTATCTTGACCTTCATGAGATCAAGGCCTGGATTTCTATTGTGTGAGGTAGGGTAGGCTCCCTTTCCTCTGATTTTCAACCTATTTTTTTAACTTATTTTTTTTTTAGATTTATTTATTTATTATATATAAGTACACTGTAGCTGTCTTCAGACACTCCAGAAGAGGGCATCAGATCTCATGACAGATGGTTGTGAATCATGATGTGGTTGCTGAGATTTGAACTTATGACCTTTGGAAGAGCACTCAGTGTTCTTAACTGCTGAGCCATCTCTCCAGCCCTCAACCTAATTTTAAAAAGTCGAAAGCCTCAACTCTTTATTATCTATGTCTACTTATTGTATAAGCCTATTTCTAGGCTCTAGTAATACCAGGCAAAGATATCCCACCAATAGACCATGTTCAGAGATTTTTGAGTATATCCCTTGGCAAGACCATTTTCAATCTTCTCTAAAGGATTTTTTTTTTCATCTAATCTCTAACTTCTCCCTTTTGTGGAGTTTAATATCTCTGTATACTTGAGAACATTTAGACAATTATCATTTTATTTCCTTTTATCCTTAAAAACAATTCAATTAAACTTTATGTATCTCTATTTTTTAGATTATTTGCTTGTAGGAAGTAGGCTGATTCGTTGTCTCAGGGCAGTCATCTTGTCTCTTTGTACAACAGGGGCTCTCAGCGTCTCAGCTAAGGCTCTCTGAGGCTGCTAGGATCCTTTTAAAAGGGCTCTGGGTAAATCCTTGGCTGGTGGCTGTGTTCATTTGTTCTAGTTTTGCACTCTGGAGCCACGACATGGCTCTGCTCAGCTGAGAAACCAGTTCTCCCCCCTATTACACTATATTATTGTGTATGTGTAATCCATCCAAGAGTTTTTCAATTAATAGTGGATTCTCGCTCCAAATTAGATGCTATAGTGTGCAGTTTTTGCTACACTGCTTTAAGCTGCAGGTGGACTGAGCTACCAGCTCCGCCCAGGTTCCCTCGGATCCACAGATCACACACACACACACACACACACACACACACACACACACACAGAGGCCAATTATTGTTATTGTTGGGTTTTTTTTTTTTTGTTTGTTTGTTTTTTGTTTTTTGTTTCCAATGGCCAGGCTCCTCTAAGCCTTCCCTGGCTATTGCACCCTTCTTTTCACTCCCAGGTCAGCACACTAAATCTGTCTTTAATTTTAGCTGCTCAGTCACCTTTAGTCCCAGCTCAGCACCCCAAATTTGCCCTCATCTTAGTTATGTTTCTAACCTCTCATCTTGTCTTCTACCCTAGGCCCAGTCAGAGAAGCGGCAAATAGTCTAGATCTCACAAGGCTGATGGCTTTTTTTCCCCTCTGGTAAAAGACGGTAAATCTTTTTCTGGACAGGGGCGGGACCGGAAGTCCCGCCTATTCCACCCAGCTCATTGGCTACTAATATCTTTATTGATTGATCAGGAGCCAATTGTAGAGCAGGTCCTTTTAATGTTCACATGTAAATTCCGATCAAGGCATCAGAACCACAGACATGTGTCTGTTGTATAGGTGAGAAAGGTCAAGGGCAAAAATATATTGTATCTTACTTGTGATAGTGCAATAAATGACAACTGTTGCTTGAAATGAGGACTGGTTTTTGTAGGCTTGGAGCCTTAAAAGTATAGTGCTGGGCTGGAGAGATGGCTCAGAGGTTAAGAGCACTGGCTGTTCTTTTAGAGGTCCTGAGTTCAATTCCCAGCAACTACATGGTGGCTCATAACCATCTTATAATGATATCTGGTGCCCTCTTCTGGCCTATAAGCATACGTGCAGGCAGAATGCTGTATTCATAATAAATCTAATTTAAAAAAAGTTTTAATTACATTTTAAGTAATTAAAAGTAATAAAAGGGGTGGCCATGTGGTACAGTGCTGTCTAGCATGTGTGAGGCCTTGACTTTGATCTCCAGCACCACATAGTGTTACTACTGTAAATGTTTCCCACCTGTTAAGTCGTCTTGTATCAACTTAAGCTGAGACTGACCATACTAAAGGTAACAAGAGAATAGAAGAGAAATTGTCTTTCTTCCCAATACTGATGCCTGCATTAAGATGCTGAAACTGTTGAGAAATTTCAATAGAAATAAAAGTGAACAAAGAGTACACCAGCACAGGGGAAACCTGTTTTTTTGGTTTTTGTTTTTGAGACAAGTCTTACTACATAGCTCTAGCTAGCCTCAAACTCACAGAAGTCCACTTGCTTCTGTCTCTTGAGTGCTAGGATTAAAGGCATACACTACCATGATGAACAGGATTGATCAATTTGTGTGTGTGTGTGTGTGTGTGTGTGTGTGTGTGTGTGTGCATGCACACATTTGTACATGCACGCACCTGCCATGTTTGTGTGATGCCCACAGAGGCCAGAAGATGGCAACTGATCGCCCAGAGATGGAATCAACAGGTTGTTAACAAGCCACAGATGCTGGAATCGGAAAGAGCAACAAAGACTTAACTGTTGAGCCATCTCTCCTGCTTGAAAAATTGTTCTTGCAACTGGGATCATTTCAGTGTCTCTGTGGGTACCTACTATATTTTTATACTTATTTTTATATTATTTTCCAGTGTAGAAACAATTGTATTTATTATATTTAAAAGCTATTTGAGGAATAAGCATCTCATAAACTATTTGGTTACTTGTGTTAGTCAGATGTTTATCACTGTGACACATACCTAAGAAAAACAAGGGAAAGTGATTTTATTTTGTTTCATGGTCTCAGAAAGTTTGATCCAGGGACAGCTGGCTTTATTTATGAGTCTGGTAGGAAGGCATATTGAGGAAGGTCATGAGAGAGGATAGCTATTTACCACATGGCATCCAGGAAGCAAAAAAGACTAGTAGGGAGTGGCCAGGTACTAGAGGCACTCTTCAAATGCACACCCCTAGGAATCTCCTTTCTCTAACTGGACCCCCATGTTCCATAGGTATAACATTCAAATTTTTAACCAGTCAATAGATAAAAGCCCTCACGATCAACACCCTCGAAGACATATCCAGAAGTATGCTGTACTAATCCTGGAGATGTTCCTTAATCAACTCAGCTTAAGCATCATGATAATTCCAGTAAAACCTAGAACATGAAAACTACTCTGCAGAACTAATGGTCTTTGTAGTGCTAAGAATCAAATACAGTGCTTTGTGCATAATAGGCAAAGACTCTACCACTGAGCTTTGTTGAGAGATTATTTATGTGTGTGTGTGTGTGTGTGTGTGTGTGTGTGTGTGTGTGTATATATATATATATATATATATATATATATACATATACATACATACATAACACACACATATGTACACACATCTTTTAAATTCTTATTCTTTTTAAAGTTAGCTTGTGGGCTGGAGAGATTAGATTGCTCAGTGGTTAAGAGCACGGACTGCTTCTCCAAAGGTCCTGAGTTCAATTCCCAGCAACCACATGGTGGCTCACAACCACCTATAATGGGATCTGACACCCTTTTCTGGTGTGTGTCTGAAGACAGTGACAGTGTACTCATATAATTAAAAATAAATAAGTTTAAAGAAAAAAAGTTTGCTTGTTTGTTTACTTTTTGGGACGGGGTTTCATTTTGTAGTCCGGGGGACCTGGAATTCACCAAACCCATTCTCAAGTTTGTAGTGGTCCTCCTGCTTCAGCCTCCTGAGTTCTGGGATTGTTGAGCTGAGTTTTAAAGTTTATGTATTTTTATTTTTGTTTCTCTTAGCTAGGACTCACGTAGCTCAGGCTGCCCCCAGACTATTATGTGGCTGAGTCTGTCCTTAACCTCCTGATCCTTGAGTGTCCAAAACCCGTGTGCTGGGAATACAGATGTTCTGGGATTACAGATGTGCAGTAATGTGTCTGCTCTTTCCCTCCAAGACACAAAGATCTCAGTGTATAGACAAAGTTGTCCTGGACCTTATTATGTAAGCCAGGTTGTCTTAAAGCTCACAGTCTTCTTGCCTTTGCCTCCTGAGTTCTGAGATTACAGAGATGGGCCACTGTATCTGACTGATGTTATAAAAAAAGTAAGTGTGTGTGTGTGTGTGACAGAGAGAGGGGGTAAGGGAAGCCAATGTTTCTTTAATTAAATAACAACTTAATAATTATTTTATGTATGTGAGTGTTTTCCTTGAATGTATGTCTGTGCACTAGGAGCTTGCTGGTACCCTCACAGATCAGAAGGCTACATTGGATCCCTTGGAACTGGGGTTATAGATGGTGTGAACTACCATATGGATGCTGGGAATTGAACCCAGAACCTCTCCATGCTCTCTTAATCTCTGAGCTATCGCTACAGCCCCCTCAATGTTTCTTTCCTTCCTTCCTTCCTTCCTTCCTTCCTTCCTTCCTTCCTTTCTTTTTTTCCGAGACAGGATTTCTCTGAATAGCCCTGGCTGTCCTGGAACTCACTCAGTAGACCAGGCTGGCCTTGAACTCATAAATCCGCCTGCCTTTGCCTCCTGAGTGCTGGGATTAAAGGTGTGCGCCACCACGCCCAGCTCTCAATGTTTCTTTAATTTAGCATTTCATCACCAATTTTCTGCTTTCTCTTTGTAGTTCTCAATTGTATGCAAAAAGCACTATGTTTTCAAATACACACTGCGGAAATAGTTTAGTGGTTACAGTGCTTGCCTGGCATGTTCAAGGCCATGTGTTCTACTCTTAGCAACCCACCCTCCCCCACCCCCAAAAAGAAAAAGATTTCAAATATAACCTGAAGACACTCAATGATAAGTTAATTCTAATATTTTCCCTATTCTCTCAAAATTGAGCATGAAAATATAGTAATGAAGTACAGTGGATTGAGGGTTATTCATCTAGCTGTAAATATTTGTTTTGTCAACAATATGCACCTGCATCTTCCATTCAATACTAGTCAAAATTAGTACTTCTGAATACATCCTAATTTGGGGTCCTAGTATTCTAGACACACTTTGTGTATGCTTTTGTTGTTGTTGTTGTGTGTTTTTTTTTTTTTTTTTTTTTTTTTTTTGAGGCAGGGTTTCTCTGTGTAGTCCTGGCTGTCCTGGAACTCACTCTATAGACCAGGCTGGCCTTGAACTCAGAAATTCGCCTGCCTCTGCCTCCCAAGTGCTGGGATTAAAGGCATGTGCCACCATGCCCGGCCTGCGTATGCTCATTTTTTAAAATTAAACATTTCCTAAGATTTACAAAAGACCTATGACTCCAATAAAAGAGTTCTATTTTTCAAAATTTCTCTTTTTAATAACTACTTAATTCTTTCTTCCCACACTAACTATCGCTTGTCTCTCTACCATTGGACACATCCTCTGGGTGGTTGGCAACATTAGCATCAACGGGAATGTGGATACATTTTAGACCAACCATGTAGCTGTGAGTTTGTGCTACACCACTTTGTGCTCCCAGAGGATCACGCACTTCCACCCACTCTCCAGGAACTCTTTGGATTCTGGAATGAAAGCCACACACACATTAGCTTATTTTTGAAATGCCTTTGGTTAACTCAATGACTGGGCACTCCTAAACCTTCCCAACAGAGACTATATGCATGTAACCCTAACACTTGAGAAGTGGCGGCGTCGGAATTTGAAGGTCATCCTCAGCGATGCCAGCCTGGGGTCCTGAGACCCTGATTAAACAGCAGAACTCTAGCGGGGCGTGGTGGCACACACCTTTAATCCCAGCACTCGGGAGGCAGAGGCAGGCGGATTTCTGAGTTCGAGGTCAGCCTGGGCTACAAAGTGAGTTCCAGGACAGCCAGGGCTATACAGAGAAACCCTGTCTCGAAAAAACAAGAACAAAAAACAAAACAAAAACCAGCAGAACTCTAACCCCCACCCCCCAAAAAAAAAAAAAAAAACCAAAACCAACAATGCTCATCCAAATACCTATGGTGGCAGAGTTCATCAATGGGATTCTTTTGATGACCCTCTTCTGCCGTGACAGACTCCTAAACCAAGTAGCTGACAGAATAGTGAAGATGCAATGAATGGTTTTGACTTAGGCTTCGATCAGCGCAGGAGACTATCGATTTTCTCCGGACCTACGGTTTCCATAGTTACAGGGGCCCCTAAGCCGGCGCCTTGCTCCGGGTACCACGCAAGCGCACACAACCCTATTGGCTGCCGCGCGCCTTCGGGTTCGAACTCGAGTTCCTCCCTCCCCTTCCCTCCGCCGTCCTATGGCCTCCCTCCTCGGCCTCTCGGCGCTCTGGGAACCTGTGACGTAATTTTAGCGCGCCCTCGTCGTTTGGAGTGGCGACGCGGAACATGGCGCGTTCCTAGAAGCCGTTTTCGGCATCAGTAGGCGGCAGCGTGTGGACTAGGAGCGTGGGGGACGAGGAAGCAACCAACGCCGCTTCGTGTGGACAAGTGGAAAGGGGCGGGCCGGGCGGTTCCGGACCGAAGCACGCGGTGAGGCCCGGCCGCGAGCCGCGCGGATGGAAGGAAGGAAGGGAGGAGTGGGCTGGGCAGCGAGAGACCCCGCGCCGAGGGCGGAACGCGGGGTCCCGCGGAGCTGTGCGGCGTGGCCGTGGGCCCTCGCGGCTCTGGTGTAGCCCGGGCGAGCACGGGCTCCCGGGCTGTGGGAAGCCTCTGGGTGCTGGGTCCACGGTGCGGCGTGGCAGGGTCTGAGTGACAGGCTGAGCAAAGGCGAGGGTACCTATTGTGTCCCCTGTCGCCGGCCAGGGGGCTGTATTTGTCCTTGGAGGCTTTGGGCTGCACAGCACGAGGGAAACGTGTTCCCCTTCCCAAGACCGGTGTGTGGAGTTAGCTGCACACGCGACCTTGCCGTGGAAGCTGTGCTTTGGAAAGCTTTAAGCATTCCGATCGTTCCTTCACCTTTAAGGAAAAAGTGAAGGGACTTCAACATCAATTCTCCGAGAGGAGATTCATGCTGAGGTATGGCCGCCAGTGCACAGGCTCAGCGACTCCTGCAGCTTTACATTTGGGAATATTTGTGATTCAGCAAAATTATTTCGAGGCCCATAGCATTTGCTCTTTTCCCCTTAATTCTCTTATTGCGTGGTCAACGTGAGAATCTTACAGCAGAGTGATTTTTTTTTTTTTTTTTTTTTTTTTTTTTTGCGTACATAGCAAAGACCGGTAATCTGGCTTCTGGTGCCAAGGTTGTAGTTGGCACACCTCTTCTCCACACGTTACAGGAGCTCTGTTACATGCGATAATGCCTTTAAGATATGCTTGTTGTATAGAAGGAAGCAAGGAAGAGCAGTTGGCAACCATATATTTTAACCTCTCGTGGACTGAGATTTTTCTCTTCCATTTCCACATTATTTCAGAATTTTGTTCTTTGGTTAAGGGCAGAATGACTTCATTATATGAGCTTGATAGCTTTCTTTACATCATTACCTACATGGCTTGATAGCTTTCCCCACATCTTTGTTCCACACAGAGGAAAATTTTGGTAGAATTAGAATTTTTTTTTCCTGCTGGTGGTAGGATTGCAGACTTTTTTCTTCTTCTTTGGGTGTTCTGATGGTGTCTAGCATAAACATTTTAATTTATTTTGTGGACATGTGTAATAGCTATAGGGCAGGAGGGCATTTTTTTTTGCCTTGATTACACTTCTTAAAGCCAAAAGAGAATTCTCAAAGGAATTTGGTTGTAGTAATATGGATGGAGGTTCCAAAGCAGTGTGCAACAGTTATTTGGTAATTAAACAAGTCTTTAGATTTTGTGATATTATGAAATGTATTTACATTCAGCACCAAGCTAGAAGGCAGAATAGTACTTGTAGTATTTGGATATAAGATATACTGAAGATGTTTCTCAAGAATACAGATATCCATTTTTAGGCAAAGGTAATGTTTAATTATTTTTGTTTTTGTTTTTTGTTTTTTTTTGATTTATCTTTTAAAAGCTAAATCTTTGTTTTTTTTGTTTTTTGTTTTTTTTTGGTTTTTCGAGAGGGTTTCTCTGTATAGCCCTGGCTGTCCTGGAACTCACTCTGTAGACCAGGCTGGCCTGGAACTCAGAAATCCGCCTGCCTCTGCCTCCCGAGTGCTGGGATCAAAGGCGTGCGCTGCCACGCCCGGCTTAAAAGATCTTCCTGTGTCCTCTTGTCTGTGCTGTTCCTGAAACAGGCAGAAGAGGGGCTTGGATCTTCTGGTAATGGAATTACAGGTTGTGCCCCACCTGACCTGTGTGCCTGCTGGGAATCAAACTTGGGTCCTTAGGATGTGCAGCCTGTGCCAGGCCATCTCTCCAGTCCTGATTAGTTTGTGTTTGTGTGTGTGTTGCATGGGCATATGTGTATATTTAATCTTTGTTCTGATTTATTATCATCATCATTACTATCTCTGAGATAGACTTTGACTGTGTAGCTTTAGTTTGTGTGGACCAGGCTGGCCTTAACTCAGAGATACCTTAGTGCATACCTCTTTTCCTTAGTGCTGGGTGTGTGTTGCCACATTGGGCTTAATTTAGAATTACTGTTGGTAAGTTAAATTTTTAAAAAAGAGTTATTTATTTTTATTTATATGAGTACACTCTAGCTGTCTTCAGACACACACCAGAAGAGTGCATCGGATCCCATTACGGATGGTTGTGAGCCACCATGTGGTTGCTGGGAATTGAACTCAGGACCCCTGGAAGAGCAGTCAGTGCTCTTAACTGCTGAGCCATCTCTCCAGCCCCAGTTTAAAAATTTTTATCTTTATTTTATTTATGCAGTGTTGGGATTGAACCCAGGGCCTTGTACATGTTTTATCATTAAGATATTTACTATTTGTGCATCTTCAGTTTTGACTTTTGTTTTGGTTTCGTGGTGTTGGAGGTAGAACCCAGGGATTTGCACTTTACAGCTGCATTAGAGTCCCCCAGCCCCCTTCCTTTCTTTGTGCATGTGATGGGTCTAGTCAGCTAGTTTCGGGGTGCTTTACACAGTGGCTGATCACATCTCTTGCAGGTGTGCTTCTGGAGTGCCTTTTGTTTCATTTTCTAAAGATGAGCCTGACTACCAAGTAAGCCTACATTACAAGCTTTGTAGAGCCTAGGTTCATTAGTGTTCTATATCCTTTTTTTCTCAAAATGTGGCTTATCACCAGGGAATTTGGTAAAAATACAAGCACAACCGAAAAGTTACTGAAACAGCATCTACATATCTAGGTATTTTAAAACATGCTTTATTTGCATATATTATATACATGGTAATAGATTTCATTATGGCATTGTCATGTATATAATAATATGTTGTGATCGTATTCATCCCATTACCGTCTTGTGCCCCTTCCACTAATCCCCTTCCTGTTTCAACTAGCCTCTTTCTATTTCATGTGTCCCTGTCTCTGTCTCTGTCCTATGAGATTCATTACGGTTGTTTACAGGAACATTGGTGAAGATTTGTTTACAGTTGCATGGGTCCCTCACCAATGACTTTACCATTCCTTGCCTCACTTATCAGTCATTAATTGTTATAAATCCTCAGGAAGGGAGCTCATGAGCCCCTTTCCTTTCCTTTCCTTTCCTTTCCTTTCCTTTCCTTTCCTTTCCTTTCCTTTCCTTTCCTTTCCATGGCTGGGTGTTGATAGCCTCATTCTTGTGGTCTGTGGTGTATGCGTGTGTGTGTGTGTGTGTGTGTGTGTGTGTGTGTGTGTATGTGTGTGTGTTGAGATCATTTGCTTGCATGAGGAAGCTAGAGGACAATGCATATTGTTTCCTTGAATGGGGTGTCTGACTTCCATTTAAGCTAGGCTGGCTGAATGGCCAACCAAGCTCTCTTATGATCTACTTGGTTTTGCCTCCTACCCCGTGTTGTGGTCCTAGAAATGTGCTCCCATGCTCAGCCTTTAATATAGGTGTGGGGATTTAAATGCACATCCTCATGCTTGTAGAACAGATTTACCTATGAAGTCATCACTGTCCCTTAGATTTAGCAGTTTTGTGCAGGTAGGCACAGGTGCTGTAATTAAAGAGTGCAATAGTTGACATTCGACCCACCCTCAGCCCAGCTTCTTGTGACTCATACATTCTTTTTGCCTCTTCCATGATGTTCTCTGAGCCTTGGAATCAATGTCATAGATGTCACACTTATGGCTGGGCATTCAACGATAATTTAGTTTCAGTACTTTGATCAATTAGAAGTCTCTGTTGTCACTACTGACCACTGCAAAAAGCTTCTCTGACCAAAGCAGACAGAGGGCCAGTCTATAAACAGTAATGTTGAAGGCAGTTTTGGAAAACAACTGCAGTGGCTTCCCTGCTGGGGCTTGTAACCTCTTCAGCCATGGCACTTGGCTGGCTTTACCAGATGTGAATTTCCTGCTGTGGAGTGGGCATCAATTCAATCAGATAGATTTGGTTTCTCTCTAACGGACTTACCACTGTTGAACTAGTGGGCTCCTCTTGCCTCTGCTGTTAGACTAGCACAGGACTCAGTTGAATAAGACTGTGAATGGCAGTTCTTCCCCAGCACTCAGAGGAGCAATTTGTAGCCCCACGATGGGCTAGCCAGCAGGGAGGGTTAGCCAGTCCAGTTCTAGCTTGATTTCTCTGTATCTTGTAAGTGAGGGTTATGGCATGTTTGTTTGTTTGTGTTTAGCAATATGGTCTTAGTTTGCCTGTATTGTTTTGGGAGACTAGGGATGCACTGTATTCCTAGTGATAGTGTTTTTGTTTAATAACATGCAGAATCTACAGTTTAATAAGATATCCAGGTTATAGGAATGCTCAGTAAAGTTTGTGATGTGCTACTTTGGTTTATGAAAGTTGGAAAATGAGTGTGTCTGTCTGTGTCTGTCTGTGTGTCTATGTGCATGCGCCCGTCATTTATTTCAATTTGACATGTTTGCGTTTTGCTTATTATTAATTCTGATTCATCTTGTCAAAGAAACTGGCTCAGATAAGATTACTTTATAAGATCATACACATCTATTCATAACTGTGCCTCTGATTCAGCCTGTTGATTTCTTGTCACTGTTAGCTGGTCAGTGTCAGGCTTTATTGTATTGAAGCTGGGAATGACAGCTAGGAATTCAACAGTGACTTTTTTTTTTTTTTTTAAAAAGATTTATTATGTATACAGTGTTCTGCTTACGTTTATGCCTGCAGGCCAGAAGAGGGCACCACATCTTATTATAGATGGTTATGAGCTATTATGTGGTTGCTGGGAATTGAACTCAGGACCATCTCTTCAGCCCGATCTTTTGTTTTGTTTTGTTTTTTTTGTTTTGTTTTTTGCTTTTCGAGACAGGGTTTCTCTGTGTAGCCCTGGCTGTCCTGGAACTCACTCTGTAGACCAGGCTGGCCTCCAACTCAGAAATCTGCCTGCCTCTGCCTCCCAAGTGCTGGGATTAAAGGTGTGTGCTACCACCGCCCGGTGACTTTTTTTTTTCTTTTTAAGAAAATTATTTATTTATTTTTATTTGTATGGATGTCTTACCTACATATATGTTTGTGTACCATATGTGTACCTGATACCAAGGCCCAAAGAGAGTGCTGGGTCTCCTGGAAGTGGAGTTACAGATAGCTATGAGCTACCATGTGGGTGCTGGGAGTCAGATACAGGGCCTCTGCAAGGGCAGCCAGTGCTTTAGCCACTGAGCCATCTTTGCAACCCAACAATGGACATTTCTTTCTTTTATTTTTTGATTGAATCTTCCCATGCAGTATTTTTAATGAAATTTTCTCCTCCTCCAGTTCTTTCTCTATTCTCTCCACCTCCATACCCACCCAATCTCATGTGTTCTCTCTCTCTTAAAAAAAAAAAAACAAACAAACCTAAAAATACCAAAAACCCAAACCCAAAACACTCCCAAACAAACAAATAACCGCAAAATCAAAACATAGGCAAAACCCAGTAAGTCAAAAAAAAAAAAAAGAGCCAAAGCAAAGCAAAATGCTTGGCTTTGGAACTTGTGCTGGAGTATGGTTGATGTACTCAGTAGCATGTTGTTGGAGATTTGTGATTCCCCCCCCCCACCCCCCCTTTGGCCACAGGTGTCAGTTGCAGATAGCTTCCTGGTTAGGGATGGGAGCCCATGTCCATTTCCCCCTTTCAGTGCTAGGACCTACTCTGGCTTGAAGCTGTGCATTTCTTCTGTATGCTGTCACAGTCTCTGTGAGTTCATATATGCATAAGTTCTGTTGTCTGGAAGACACATTCATCTCTTCTTTTTTTTTTTTTTTTAAAAGATATATTTATTTATTTAACATATATGAGTACACTATAGCTGTCTTCTCACACACCAGAAGAGGGCGTCAGATCTCATTACAGATGGTTGTGAGCCACCATGTGGTTGCTGGAATTTGAACTCAGGACCTCTGGAAGAGCAGTCAGTGCTCTTAACCACTGAGCCATCTCTCCAGCCCACATTCATCTCTTCTGGTTTTACAATCTTTCTGCCTCTTCCTCCCCATAGATCCTGGAGGTGTGAGGGAAGGGGTTTGATGAAGCAGCCTATTTAAGACTGAGTGCTCCAAAGTCTTACTTTTTGCACATTGTCCAGTTGTAGATTTCTGTGTTCATTCCAGTGTACGGTTAGAAAAAGCTTCTCTTAAGGGAGTTGAGCATTGCAGTGATCCATGGGTATGGTGATATGTTAATAGGAGTCATTTAATTGCTATGTTTCTTTAACAGAGTAATAGTAATTAGTTTTGCTCTAGGCCATGACCTAACTAGTCTCAGGTTCCTGGCCCCTTTAGCAGTGTCAGGTATAGGTTCTATCTCATGGAGTGGCCTTAACCCCATCAGAAAGTGGCCGTCACTCCCATATTCCTTGTGACTGTTCACTAGTATGTCCTGTAGGTAGGTCATGTCTATGAATGTTTATTTCTTAAATGCTAGATATGGAGCCCAGTAGCCCTGTGTGTTCCTAGTATTGCTTTCCTTTTCCCGTAGAGGCTGTTAACTTGTGTCTTTCCCCTCTCACTCTTTAAAGGCATTCTTGCTGTAGGTAGTGTAACTTACCGACAGACTAGGTAAGTTATACTAGAAATATATTTTCACATAGTTTTGCATGCTGGCAGTACACAGATCAAGGTGCAGATAGACTTAATTTTCTATAAGTCCCTGTCGTTTACTAATGTTCTGCCATGCTGAACTATAATTCTTCAGAAGTAATTGGATTGAAATACATTCAGATTTTGTTATGCCAGGAATATGCCTACCCTCCCTACAGCATCCACTCAGCTTGGGGATGCGTACTCATCCTTCAAGACCATGCTTTTCCCTTCCCCTGTGAGGAAGCCTCTGCTAAGCTTACTAGAGTAGAAGTAGGTAGGTTTCCCTTCGTAACAGCTTACCACGGTCTTTACAGTATATTTTACCTTGTTTTTTCCCCTTGTAGAATTGAACGCAGAGGTTCCTATGGTGTATTTAGAAATATACCAGTAGAGGCTGTTTATTGTTAAACACTGTGAGTGTAGGTGGAGTTTTCCGAGTGGTACAGGAGTACCCTGAGAAGGTTAGACTGAGGAGGCGTAAAAAGGGAGAGGCTTGGCTGCTTCTTGTGGCTTTACTCAACTATAGTAGAGACAAGGAATTATCTACAAATTGATTACTCTGTGTTGTTGTTTGTATTTGAGATGGTGCTTTAGTATGTAGTCTTGGGAAGTTTGAAACTTGCCCGCCCATAGACTGTGTTGGCTTGAACTGGAAGAGATCATCTGTGCCTTCTGGGTGCTGGGGTTTCAAGTGTGACTGTATTTGGCCAAATTCATTTAACAGCTTTTTTTTTTTTTTGGTTGTTGTTGCTACTAATCTAGTTCATTTAAACCAAACATGGTAATACAGAAAGGAGACTGAGGTGGCAGCTGGCCAGAATCTTTGTGGGTCACAGATGCAGAACAGCTATGCGTCCTTGGACCCATTCTTCAGTAACAGACAAGTCAGCTTATCAGCTATTTTTTATTACTCTATGCCAGGTATTATTCTAGTGTCTAGGATACATTTTGAGCAAATTTAAGTCCCTCTTCCCTGGCCATTAAATTTAAATTGAGAGGCTGTACAGTAATGATGTATACATAGTAACATGTCAGGGTTATAACAGTGTTCCCAGAAAGATTACGGCTGTCAGACGTTAGAACGTCTGGTGGAGGGATTGTTATGCTTCGCTTTCGTTGTCAACTTGACACAAACTAGGCTCACCCGGGAAGTATTGTCCCCCTCATATGGCCTTATTGCCATGTCTGTGGGGAATTTTCTTGCTTAGTATACATTGATGTAGCAGCCCAACCCAGTGTAGGCAGTGCTCTCCCCGTGCAGGTGAGTGTACCTGTATGCTTTCTTCTCTGATGAGATATGATGGCATATATGAATGAAGAATACACATTTTAAAAAAATTATTTATTTATTTTTATGTATGTGAGTACACTGTAGCTGTCTTCAGACACACCTGAAGAGAGCATCAGATCCCATTACAGATGGGTGTGAGCCACCATGTGGTTGCTGGGAATTGAACTCAGGACCTCTGGAAGAACAGTGCTCTTAATTGCTGAGCCGTCTTTCCATCCCGAATACACATTTTTAAACTTTACGTAGTTCATGATTTGTTAGGTAAGCTACAGTTAAGCAAGGAAATAGGTATAATCATAGAAATGTTTAGAAGCTAGGTCAGCGTGAGGTAGTGCTTTCCTGTCTTGTGCAGTTGGAGATGTCCACAGAAGGTCATGTTTGTCGTGAGCAGTAACTTCAGTAGTGCTGCTCAGTAGCAGCACGTCACAGCTAGAGACTAGTGTGGTGACTCATCAGAGGGATCTAGCAGTTTTGCTAGAATCAGGGTTAATTTTTTTTTTCTCTACAAGTGGTCATCCCCCTTTCTCCTTCTTCCACCCTCCCTGTTTCTATCCCTTTCTTTCTTCCAAGATCTAGCTATGTAGCCTGGCCTGGCCCTGAATTCATAATTCTCCTTCCTTAGTCTACAGAATGTTGCTGGGATTACGATGTGTACCAACATGCCTAGCACCAATATTAAGTTTGTTTGTTTTTCCTCACCTTCATCCCAGCACCATAGAGGGAGAAGCAGGTTGATGGATGTTTGTGAGTTCAAGGCCAGCCTGGTCTATATAGTAAGTTCCAGGACAGTCAGAGCTGCATAGTAAGATCCTGTCTCAAAAATGAACGAAGGTTGTTTAAGTTAATAAACTGTCCCTTTCTTTAAGCTTTCTAACAGGTAACGTTTTTATATTAAATTTGTTATAGCTCTTATGTTTCTGGTTTTGTGTGTGTGTGTGTGTGTAGTCTGTCTATGGAGGCCAGAAGAGGGAATGGAATCCTCTGTCTGTCTGTCTGTCTGTCTGTCTGTCTGAGGAGGCCAGAAGAGGGAATGGGATCCTCAACTGGTGGTTATAAACTGCCTGATGTCTGTGCTAGAATGCAGATTTGAGTCTTCTGAGAGGATAACAGGTGCTCTTAGCTGCTGAGCTTTGTTCTAGCCCCATGGTTGGTTCACTTGCTTGCTCTTTGAAAATAATAATAATAATAATTATTATTATTATTATTATTTTTGGTTTTTCAAGACAGGGTTTCTCTGTATAGCCCTGGCTGTCCTGGAACTCACTTTGTAGACCAGGATGGCCTCAAACTCAGAAATACGCCTGCCTCTGCCTCCCGAGTGCTGGGATTAAAGGTGTGCACCACCATGCCTCGCAAAATTATTTTTTTATTTTTTTGAGATTTTAATTACATTATTTTCCTCTTCCCTTTCCACCCTCCCATATCCTCTTCTTTGCTCTCTTCCAAATTCATGGACTTTTTTTTCATTAATTGTTTTACATACATATGTGTATAGAACCCAGGTTCCTGTGCATGACAGGCAAGTGCTGTGGTAAGTTACATCCCAATCCTATTTTAAAAAAATGAGATGGAGTCTTGCTAAGTTGTCCAGGCTGGCCTAGAACTCTTGATTTCCAGAAATCTGCATGGGGGACATTTAACACTGGCTCTTTTGAATCGTAGTGGTACACACCTTTAATCCTAGCACACTAGTGGAAGAGTCAGCCTAAGTCTACATAACAGATTTTAGGCAGCTGGGGCTACATAGAGACTCTGTTTCAGGCAAAACAAAATATTCTAGCACTTGTAATCATCTGCCCTTTAAGTTGACAGTGTCTTTCCAATTAAAGCACCTGCTTTAAACTATCTCAACTCATAAATGAAAGTGTTGACAGGAAGCAACACCTTTATGGGTGTCGAGGACTTGTGTTGAGAGGTTGCTGTCATTCTTTGGTAAACTGTTTATTATAGTTATTTCCAAGACACTATCTCTTTAACCTTTAACACTTAAAATCCACATTTATTTATTTGTTTGGTGTGGTGTGTGTTACCACAGCATACACGGGGACAACTTTGTGGGAGATAATTCTCTGAACTATGTTGGTCCTGGAATTTGAATGCAGGTGATCACATCAGGCTTGGTGGTAGATCCTGAGACATCTTGCTGGTCTTGCTTTTTTACTCTGAGATGTGGTCTCATTACATGGACCAGGCTGGCCTTGAACTCAGGGTACCAGCGTAGTTAGATACTGGGAAGGACCATTGCTGATTGCAGACTTTTTATTGTATCCTTATTTGACAGAAAGAATAAGGTGGCTCTCTGGTGTCCTCTTCAGGCACATTTAGACCATGCTTGGAGAATCCATCCTGATGGTCTAATACCTACCTAACTTCTCAGCTCCAAATACCTAACTTAGGCCTTAGATTTCAGCATATGAACTGGGGAAGGTACATAGTCATTTATCACGTAACAGGATTGCTGCAGACTGGACTCAGTCGCCCCTGTGGGCAAGGAATCGGCGGGGTGACAGACACGAACACAAGGGAGTGTTGATCTGAATGTAATTTCTCAAAGCCAGCATCAGACTTATATTATAGAAGAAAACAAGGAAGTTAGGTGATTCATTAAGGTCATCCAAGGTACATTGAGGTTACCCGATTCAAATCGACTCTTTACCCAAAACAGAGAAATGCATACACAAAAGCTGACAGGAACCAGGCAGTGTTTACAACTGGGATTAAAAAAAATCAGTGTTTACAACTAGAATCAAAAGCAGTGTGCCCTTGCCATTGTTAATTCACCTTCTCCCTAGGCCATTGTAAATTCCTGTGTATGGGAGTGACTCAGCTGTTATTCTAAGTATTTACTCTAGTTCTTTCTTAGACCACACCCTTCCTTCTTCCTAGGCCATTGTAAATTCCTTCACGTGGGAGTGACTTAGTTGTTATTTTATGTATCTGTAGGGAACCTCCATTTATCAGAAGAACCAACCAACTTTCTTCTAATATGTAATGTAGTCTGCTATACATGACCGTAATGAGAATTCTAAGTTAACTTTGTTGAACTAGCCCTGAGATTTCTAGCTCTTATCCAGTAAATTGTAATGCCTGATTTCTTTCGCTGTTTAACACTGGAGGCTTTTCGTCTGAATGAGTAGCATTACCTATAACACCAACTATCGCAAGAACACATCTGGAGCATTCGTGCTGTGGGATGCCAAGGCTCCAGGAGACTAAGTTTCCGTGAAACTTTTTGCCTCAGGACTGCGTCCAAGCTTTTGGGCCTGCCACTCAGACTTCACTGGAGTGGGTGTGGCACAGGATTTTCTTATCCCTCCTTTACTTTTGAGACATTCCTGCTATATGCAAGGATTGCACTTCACTCAGTTGATGTTTTAAGTATCGTTGAGTATGAGTCTCTGTCGCTGTCCACTTTGAGTGAGTTTGCTAACACTAGGGAGGGGAGGCTGAGGTAGGAGGATTCCACAGTAGGAAATCAGAATTTGGAAACTTGAGGTTTTGTGTATGTGGGCTCTCCAGTTTCATCTTACATTTACTTTTTGAAACAATAGAAAACAATTTTCTTTAGAAATATATTGATTTATGTGTAGTAATTGCAATTATGGGAGTTCTAAGTAATGTTGTAGCTAGTGGATAGGAAAGGTCAGAATGTGGGTGGCCAGGAGAAAGTGCTTTTCAAACCCTGCAGGCTTCCCTCCACTTATGTTACTGTGCATTTTTGTAGTAGATATAATGTGCATTCAAGTGTGCTAACTTACCATTGCAGACTTCCATGGATCTCAATAGTGCCAGCTCTGTGGTTCTTCAGGTCCTAACACAGGCCACCAGTCAGGATACTGCTGTGTTGAAGCCAGCCGAGGAGCAGCTGAAACAGTGGGAGACACAGCCAGGTTTCTATTCAGTGTTGCTGGTAAGTAGTTCTTGAGATTGTTTGTTTGTTTGTTTATTGTTTGTTTTGTTTTGTTTTGTTTTTTTTTTTTGGGTGGGGAGAGGTTTTAGAGACAGTCCTGGAACTCACTCTGTAGACCAGGCTGGCCTTGAACTCAGAAATCCACCTGCCTCCGCCTACCAAGTGCTGGGATTAAAGGTGTGTACCACCACTGCCCGGCCAGTTTATTTTTTAATACAGTGAGAAATCATTATTTTATTAGCTCTGTACCTATGGAGATTTACGTACGGCTTACTGAAACTGATCCAGATGCTTGGCTGCCATTGTCACCATCACCACGGCAGTGTAAGGCTCCTGAGGGTGTTTTACAAGTGATTTTTGATGAATCAACATTTTAATGAAAACTTTTGTTTTTTATTTTCTGAGACAGAGTTTCTCTATGTAGTCCTGGCTGTTCTGGAACTCACTCTGTAGATCAGGCTGGCCTTAAATGGAAAGAAAGCCACCTGCCTCTGCCTTCCCAGTGTTGGGGGTCAAAGGCGTGCACCACTACTACTTGGCCTAATTTAAACTTTTAGTAGAGAAAGTCACTTTCTTTGGCTCTGTGTTTTGGGGCTGATTAATGACTTTCTGCTTTTATTGTCCAAGCATTCATTCTGTATAAGAACTGGACAGGATATATTCTCAGTGTCTGTTGAGAACTATCAGACTGTGATGGCTTTTCAGTTTGCCACACCCGTGCTGACGTGAAGACGGTAGGCAGTGTCTCCTCACCCCCGTCTCAGTGCATTGACTTGGACTCGCTCTGCATCAGCATCAACATCAGGAACACCGTCCGTGTTCAGGATTTTTCAGTTTTTTTTCTTTTATTAGTTTTTTTTTTTTTTTCAATAATAGAAGCAAATCTAGGATCTAGTGCATGCAAGGCAAGGACTCACCATTGACCTGGTCTCCCTTTGTATCCTCTATTTCACTTTTAAACATTGTTTTTGGTTTTGCTGAGACAGGGTCTCATTGTGTAGCCCTGGTTTGCCTGGAAATTGGTATGTAGACCAGACTGACCATCAACACATTGGTATCACCATGTCTCTGCCTCCTGGTTGCTAGAATTAAAGGCATGTGCTCCCATGACTGGCAAAATGTTGTTGATTTTTTTTTCCCCCCATCTAAAATTTTAATCTTTTTTTAAAAAAAATATTATTTATTTTATATATATGCGTGCACTATAGCTGTATTCAGATACACCAAAAATGGGCATCAGATCCCATTACAGATGGTTGTGAGCCACCATGTGGTTGCTGGGAATTGAACTCAGGACCTCTGGAAGAGCAGTCAGTGCTCTTATCTGCTGAGCCATCTCTCCAGCCCTTAAATATTTTCATACAGAGGATCTTTTATATTTTCTGGCATTGAACTCTGTTCTCTGCCTCCACCTCCTGAATGAGTGTATGAATTACTAATAACTGCTAAGATAATTTTTTTCTCCTTTTTTGCTTGTGCATTTTGTTTTGAGTTACCATTAGTTGTTGTATTGGTGCATTTTCATAAAGTGCTTTTATTTATTAGTGAATATGTGTGGGTACTTAGAGTCTTTGGGGGAGGGGATTGTTGTATGGCAGGTGCTGACTTCAGATTCAGTGACCCTCCTGTCCAGCTCCCCAGTGCTGGGGTTCCAGGCATCTGCCGCCACACCTAGCCTGCACATATAGACATTTGTATAAAGTGCTGTGTGCGTGGCTTCTGCTGCTCTGGTGGATGACATTGGAGCAGTGGTTCTCAACCTTCCTAATGCTGTGACCGCTGACCACACTTCCTCATGTCGTGGTGACCCCCAACCATAGCATTATTTCAGTGCTACTTCATAACTGTAATTTGGCTACTGTTACGCACGTAATGTAAATATCTGACATGCAGGAGGTCCCACAGCTGGAGAACCACTGCTTTGGAGAGTCATGCACATATGCATACAAAATACATACATACATACATACATACATACATACATACATACATACACACACACACACACGGGCACCTGGTTCTTTTTTTTTTTTAAAGATTTATTTATTTATTATATGTAAGTACACTGTAGCTGTCTTCAGACACTCCAGAAGAGGGCGTCAGATCTTGTTACAGATGGTTGTGAGCCACAATGTGGTTGCTGGGATTTGAACTCCAGACCTTCGGAAGAGCAGTCGGGTGCTCTTACCCACTGAGCCATCTCACCAGCCCGGACCTGGTTATTTCAAGGCTGGCTTCAACATGCAGTGTAACCAAGGATGAGTTTGAATTTCTGATTCTCCAGCCTCCACTGGCCAAGTATTGGGTTACAAGTAAGCTCCTCCATGCTCAGATTACAAGCTGGTGGAGATTGAACCTGGGGCTCTATGCGTGGTCAGCGAGCAGTGTCCCAGCTGAGTTATAACTTCAAACTTTAAAAAAGATGGAGTTGTACTCTCTAGCTTAGGCTCGTGTGCAGTTTGCTTCCTCGAACAGGCTAGTTTTGAATGCTTCTTGCCTCAGCCTTTTGAATGTTGAGGATAAAATAGTTTTTGAATAGGGCATGGTAGCCCCATAATCCCAGCACTCAGGAGGCTGATGCAGTGAGGCAAAGATCTTAAGTTTGAGGCTAGGTTGGTCTACGTAGCCAGTTAGTGTACTGAGTCTTTCTCATACCCACCAGCAGCATAAATAATGACATGGAGGCTTCTACAGTTTAAGGGTTAGGCCTTTTGTTAGGGTAGTCTTCCAATTGGCTCATCTAATTTGACCTGACTGTCAGACCTATAGCCAACCCTGTGGCTAGCTGTATACCTTTCTTGGCTCTACTACCATCTGATTTCTTTCCCTCCGCCATCATTCTCTCTCTGCCTGGAAGTTCCACCCCCCTATTTCCTGCTCCAGATATTGGCCGTCAGCTCTTATTATAACTCTTATTATAACCACTCAGTATGGAGACAACCTCTGGTCTATTTCTAGATTGCCTTTAGTCAGGTGAGGAAAGATGAATATTTACAAAGTAGAAAACCTGGTGATGGGTCAAAGAAATGACAATACCAGAATCCTGCCAGCACTTAGTTCTCTGATGGTACAGAATTAACAAATGAAAATACAGAGATACACCTTTACACAAAGCAAAGAAAGATTACCCCAACAAGTTAAAGTCTAGCCTGGACATGTAGACTCATAGCAGCACTCATACTGAGGGCGATGGAGGTTCATCTTGCTGTGTGGTACTTGCTGGCTTAGAACTTGTTATATGGCCCAGACTGGCCTGGAACTCAGAGGTGGACCTACCTTTGCTTCCTAAGTACTACGATTAAATACAAGCACCAGCGTGCCTGCTGTGCACTGGGATTATTTTACAATTTGTTTTCTGTGAATGAAGGTTTTGCCTGCATGTATATATGTATGTATGTGTACCATGTGTGTGCTTGGTGCCCACAGAGACCAGAAGAGGCCATTGGATACTCCTGGAATTATTGACAGTTGTGAGCCATCTTATATGGGTGTTAGGAACTCAGTCCAGGCCCTCTGCAAGACTAACAGGCTTTCTCCATTGAGCCATCTTTCCAATTTCCCAGGCTAACCTTTTTAAAGCCTATTAGACAATTTCCCCATTGATTATCAAGATCATGTTGCATGGTTTAACTGCATTCTTATTTTCATAGTTTGCCACCATTGTGCAAAGCAGTAACTATGGATTAGTGATTTGACTAACATAGCTTGTTATATCACATCTCACCTTTATTTTATTTTGTTTTTTGTTTTTGTTTTTGTTTTTTTTTTGTTTTGTTTTTTGTTTTTGTTTTTCGAGACAGGGTTTCTCTGTGTAGTCCTGGCTGTCCTGGAACTCACTCTGTAGACCAGGCTGGCCTCGAACTCAGAAATCCGCCTGCCTCTGCCTCCCGAGTGCTGGGATTAAAGGCGTGCGCCACCACGCCCGGCTTTGTTGTTTTTTAAATCGTATGAGTGTGTGCTTGTGTATGTGTGTATGTACCATGTGCATGCGGTGCCTATGGAGGCCAGAAGAGGTCATGAGACCCCACTGGAACTGTAGTTACAGACTGTTGTGACCCTCCATTTGTATTCTGGGAACTGATGCCAGGTGCTCTGGGATTCTTAACTGTTGACCATTTCTCTAGCCCCATGAGCGTGATTGCATTGGTAAGTAGTCTTGTTATTGTGAAATAGGTTATTGTTTTCTTTTTTAGTTACTTTTCCTATTGCGATAAAACACTCCAGCAAAACCAATTTATGGAAGGACACGTTTATTGGGCTTCATTCACAGTTCGAGAATCCATCGCGTCTTAGTTGGGAAAGAATGGCAGCAGGAGCTTGAAGCCGCTGGTCACAGTGCATCCATGCTCAGGCAGCAGGATGCGGTGAATGGCTATGCTGAGCTAAGCTGTCTCCTGTTTCTGTGCCCAGCAACAGGGCCCCCTACTTTTAGAGTGGGTCTTCTCAATTTAGTTAGGTCTAGTTTACGTTTAGTTTAGAGTAGGTCTTCTCAATTCAGTTAACCCAATCAATCTACTTGTTACTTCCAATTTTTTTATCAAGAACATTTTCTAACATACTTGAAAGAATAGTATAATGAATCTTTACATATTTATCTGTTGGTTAAACTTAATGGGATGCTTTTGAATTGGCATGCTATCTTCTGTTTATCCCAGACTGACTGACCTGGAACTTGAGATGCTCCTGCCTGAGCATCAAACGCTGGGGTTGCAGTAGCACCTAGCTAAGGAGACCTTTCTTAGAGTACACAGTAGAAGTATATATTTTAAGAAAATACCAATACGATATATGTTGTGATGAAGTTTAAGCAAAATAAATAATAAAAAAAAATCTGGGCCAAGGTTATAGGCCAGTTGCTGACCTACTATGCATGCAGCCCTGGGTTCAATCCTCAGTATCTCATGAGCTGAGTATGGTGGTGCAAACCTGTGATACCAGCATCTGGAGGTGGAGGCATGAAGTTCAAGGTCATTACTGGCTGTGTAGCAATGCATATTGGCCAGCCTGAGATACTCGAGATATTTTCTCAAGAATCAAACATGTAGGGATGCTTGGTGGAGTGTTTGCCTCACAGACATGAGGACTCCAGTTTGATCCTCAGAACTCAATGTAAAAGTGACCGGGGTGGTGGAGCCAGAGACAGGGTGGTCCTGGGAACTCACTGGCATGCCAGTCTGACCTAATAGGAGGTGTGTGGCACTTCTGAGATGACACCTGAGGTTGTCCTCTGGCTTCCATATGAAGCCATTCACACAGTGAACATGCACCTACATGCAGTAGTACAGACCCTCAAAAAATATGCAGGCAAATCCATGCCTTATTTTGGTATGTTAATTATATTTTTAAATGATTGCATGTTTATTCTAATGCAATTGTTTTTATTCACAGAATATTTTTACGAATCACACCCTTGATATAAATGTACGGTGGCTTGCTGTGCTGTATTTTAAACATGGGATTGATCGTTACTGGAGGCGTGTCGCACCGCAGTAAGTTCTCTCGGCCGGCCCCAAGTGTAACCCATTCCTAAAGAAAGAAGAATGAGATGGCGCCCGTGTATGCCCAAGGCTTCGTCAGGTGTTTATTTGCACAAGCGCTAAAATTGGGGCAGCAGAGAAGTGAGCATGATCTTTGTGTAAGGACGACATGGAGATGTGAAAAGCACCTGATGTGTAAAAGAAAACAAATGTGCTAACCACTGGAGAAATGTATTTGCATAGTTCAACAGCCACATCATTGGTTTTCTACCTGGGTTTGTGTCCTCCCATGTGTGCGTGCTTGCGTGGGTTTTTGCCTGCCTGTCTTAGTGTTCAGTTTCTGAGGATCTGAGGTTTTTCTTTTTTTATTAGATTTTTTTTAAATGTTTTGATTTTTGAAAAGGAAATCCTATATTATATCTGCATTCAATGAATCTTCATTTCTGGGTCTTGCATTTTCTCTGGGAAGAATGGATGGATATCATGCTTTTACAGTTTCATTAGACTAAGCTTTAACTAAGAGTAAAGTGAGAAGGTTCACTTTAAGAATTAATTAACACATAATGTAGTTTATGGACAGGCAGGGCAGACAAGCCTGTAATTTTGTTAGAAAATGGATTTTGCTGAATAAATAACATTAGCTTTGCTCTCCAGTAGGTGGCACTAAAGCTCTATAGGTTATCATTTGGATAAGTAATGTAAATTGTTTTATTCTGAGTATTTCGGAGTGCCTGTGAAGCCTTCCCTTGAACAGTATCAGAAAGTACTGGTGTATTTTTAGGCCAAACTTTAGTATGAAGCTAACCCTTTTTTTTTCAGGAGTAATTGATGGTTTGGATGAAAAATGAAGCAATTGATGATGAGAGATGTGTGCTTGTTTGTTTGCATTTTGGGACAAGGTTTTGCTATATAGCTGTGGCTAGCCTAGAACTTGCTGCATAGACCGGGCTGGCCTGGAACTTAGAGCTAAGCCCTTGCTTGTGCCTCTTGAATTCTTGGAGTACAGGCACGTGCCTCTATGTCTGGCTAAACTAGTCTAAATATAAACAGTTAAGGAAGGAATCATAGTGTTGAATAGTCACGCTGTCTTCTAGTGTTTATTGAGATAAACGTGGGCCTGAAGAGGAACGCACTTACAAAGGTCACAGAGTTGGCGGGTTAGGAGTTGATTTTAGCTGCATATTGAAGCACTGAAAAGTTTGTGGTTTTGCTGTTAGTTATAGTTCTTATTCTGACCATTATTTTCAGAGGATGAGAATCAACTAACTTAAGCTTATGCTATTTTCATACATCATTCAGTTTAATGGCCATAACTAGGTGCTCTCCGTTCTGTTTGAGGTCAAGCCTGAATTTAAGAGCAGATTCGTTGTGAAGATTTGCTATATGGACTGATTGTGTGCACAGTGCATCTGTGAAGTAGGCCACATGGCCTTCCCTTCGTTGCAGGACCTGGTGCCTTCTTCTACAGCCAACACTTTTGTTTCCGTTTTCTGTGTTGAAGATTTTTCAAAATTAAATTCACATGTTGTTACTATTTTGTAAAGACTTATCAGACTGTGTGTGGGTTGCTGTCAAACTCCTTCCAGTGCTGGGAGTGCAGACGTGTGCCACTGTGCACTCTGTATAGAGGAGCCATGAGATGTCCCTGGTTGGCCACACCAGTCTTTCCTTTAGTTGCTGGGTTTTTTTTTTTTTTTTTTTCTTTAAATAAGATCTCACATACTTTTTATTTTTTGGAATTAATGTTCTTTTACTAGCTTGATGAGATGGAAGTTTGGATAAGTTTATTTTCAGGTTTTTTTTTGTTGTTTGTTTTTGTTTTTCTTTTTGTTTTTTTTTTTTTTAAAGATTTATTTATTGTATGTAAGTACACTGTAGCTGTCTTCAGACACCAGAAGAGGGAATCGGGTCTCATTACGGATGGTTGTGAGCCACTATGTGGTTGCTGGGATTTGAACTCAGGACCTCTGGAAGAGCAGTCAGTGCTCTTAACCGCTGAGCCACCTCTCCAGCCCTATTTTCAGATTTTGTTGTTGTTGTTGTTGTTTTTAAATAGTTGTTAATCTAAAGCCCACGATGCTCCACAATCTGAAGCTTTCAGTTGCTGCTCTGTACCACAGGAAGGGAACTCTACAAACCGACCTCAGGTTACAAATCTCAGCTACTGTGTGAGTGCAGTATCCTCCCAGGTTACCTTTAGGCCCTGTGTATTAGGTGTGCATAAACATGAATGTAGGGCTGGAGAGAGGGCTCAGTGGTTAAGAACAGTGACTGCTCTTCCAGAGGTCCTGAGTTCAATCCCCAGCAACCACATGGTGACTCACAACCATCTGTAATGGGATCTGATGCCCTCTTCTGGTGTGGCTGAAGATAGCAACGGTGTACTCGTATAAATAATAAATAATTGGAAAAAAAAACCATGAATGTATTTCATGTTGGACTTGGGTTCTATCTTAAAGATAGAAATATCCAACAATCTGAAAGAAATAACCTGAACTCTGAAATTGATTTCTGAAGCACTTTGGACATGACACTCTGCCTGTGTGGACATTTAGAACACTAGAGTTTTCGTGTAACCATGACTTCAGTTCAGTTGCAAAAACCTAGAAATGTAGTCTTATTTTCATTTCATTCATTCTGCCTACCGATTGGTTGATGGGCGGGAGGTGGATACTGTGTTTTTCCCCTGAGCTATACCCTAGCTCCTCATTAGCATTTTAAACAGAGCATAGTGGCTCAAGCCTGTAATCTCAATTTGAGGCTGAGGCAGGAGGATTGTTATGAGTTTGAGGCCAGCCTGGGTTGCGTCATGAGGTCTGGGTCAGCCTGGTCTGAAGAGTGAGATGCTGTCTCAGGTCAAATAGAATTTTTTTTTTTTTTTTTTTTTTTGGTTTTTTCGAGTCAGGGTTTCTCTGTGTAGTTCTGGCTGTCCTGGAACTCACTCTGTAGACCAGGCTGGCCTTGAACTCGCAAATCCACCTGCCTCTGCCTCCCGAGTGCTGGGATTAAAGGCGTGCACCACCACTTTGTTTTAAATTTTGCTTGAATTATCTTTTTTTATAAGAAAGCTTTTTAGTATTCCACAAGGATCACAGCAGCCATGGCAGTAACAGGCTTGCCAACTGAATCGCTTTTCTGACCTACAGCTATAGGTTAATCAGCAACATTTTGTCAAAAAAAAAATTTTTTTTTTTTTCGAGACAGGGTTCGTCTGTATAGCCCTGGCTGTCCTGAAACTCACTCTGTAGACCAGGCTGGCCTCGAACTCGTCAATTTTTAAACATAGAGATTTTTTTTAGTAATTTTTAAATTATTTTTTAAAAATAATATTTTCTTATTTTACCAAAATACTCTAAGATGGATAATTAATGACTTATCAGCATTTGAAAACGTGTTTTGTAGTTGGGGATTCTAGTGTTTTGTGTATGTCAGTTATCTAAGATCTGTAAATTATACTGTTAAGACTTCTGTATCTATTGCCTTTTTCCATGTTTTCTGAAAACTTCTCCAAACACCAAATATACTTGCCTATTCTTTCTCAGTAGACTTTGCTTCCTGTATATTGAGGTTGCCATAGTCCCATAGGTATTCAAGGTTATAGTAGTCAAGTCTTATGAAAATGTCCTCCTTTAGCGTTAGTAATGAGTTTGGACTTAGAGTCTAGTTTGTCTGACATTGAGAGAGCCCCAGCAGCTACACTATGGCTCCTATTTGCTTGTTATGTCTGTGGTTGGTGTTGGTATTATGTCTTTTTCATTATTACTTTGTTTCATTTCCAGTTAGTTATTTTTATAAGTAGCAAATAGATGGTTTTTTATTTTAAAATGTGTGTGTATGTGTGTGTGTGTGTACGTACGTACGTACGTGCGTGTGCGTGTGTGACTACATGTATATGTGTGCAGGTGCCTGGGGAGGCGTGGGATGCACTGGAGCTAGAGTTACGGGCAGTTGTGAGCTACCTGATGTGTGTGCTGAGAATCAAACTCTTGTCCTCTATAAGTGCAGCACATATTCTTAATCACTGAAGCATCTCTGTAGGTTGTGGGTTTTGCTTTTATCCAACATGGCACACGTTTCTATTTTGGTATTATGCCCATTACATTTACTGTAAGGACTGAATGGTTGGGATCAAATCTGCTACCCACTCATTCTCTCTTAGAAATAGTGCTGAATGCTGATATCGTGTACACAGATGCCTGTTAGAGTTTTATATCTATTTTTATTTACTTTTTGTTTTAGTATTTATTTTTGATTTTTTTTTTTTTTGAGACAGGGTCTTAGTGTGTAGCACTGGTGGTCCTGAAATTTACTGTGTAGATCAGGTTTGTCAGATTTACCTATCTGTCCTCTGAGTGCTGGAATTAAAGGTGTGAGCCACCATACATGGCTTTGTTTTAGTTTTTAAAGACAGGGTCTTTTTATAGCCATACTGTATATGTGAGACTGGCTGTGAAATCCTGATACTTTGCCTCCACCTCTAAAGCGCTGCTAGAATTACACAGTGCTCTGCTTGCTGCACACAGCCTGGCATTCATGTTTTGTGTCCAGTCTTCATTTCCAGTTTATCCTTGAGTCTGACTTGAGATTATTCAAGGATTTGGGAAAAAAAAAAAACATGTTAGTTCACTTGTTCTCTTTGAAAGCTTGTGTAGCACAACTTTACAATTCAGGTGAATACCATTGTACTTGTCATGTATTAGAGCGTGCTTATGTTTTAGTACATTACGTCAGTTTTTCTACCTAATGTAAGAACCTCATTATAATACTTTAACTCTATTTAAGCCTTCCTATGTAATGCTGTTATGGGTACATATTTTCTACTAACTCTGTCTGTCTGTCTGTCTGTGTATCTATCTATCATCTATTTGTGTGTGTGTGTCTGGTTGAGCACATTCCATGTCACATGTATGGAAGTCAGATGACAACTTGGAGTTGTTTCTCTTCTACAATGTGAGTTTCAGGAATTGAGCTGAGACTGTCATGGTTAGATAGACAAGCGTTTGTCTGTCTGCCTGCCTGTCTATTTATTCATTTATGGCAGGGTCTCCTGTGTAAGCCAGACTGGGCTTGAACTCCTTGTCCTCCTGTTTGTGGTTCTTGAGTTGTTAGCAGTGGACACTCGGTCAGAGCTACCTGTCTCCGTCTCCACTGACTCACTGTGCTCCATTTTAGAATCTCTCCTTGATACTTAAGAACAAAACAAAACCAGATTCTGAGTGTCCACTGAAATTCTCCATCTCCTACATACTTAAAAAACAGTTACTTTTAAGTGTGGTTTTGGTGACTATAGTGCCTGCTTGTGTTTTGAATTTAGTCATGTATTGGTTAGTTTCTGGGCTCTGCATAGTGTATGTTTTGTTTGGATGCTAACATAGTATAATTACAGTTGGAGAGGCTTTAATTTCTGTTGTCTTTCATGAGAAAGAATTTAGGTAAGCAGACAGGATATGGCCTTAACCTTGATGTAGCTAAGGGTGTTTTTGTTGTTTTGTTTTTTGGTTTACTGTTTACCTCAGGTTAAAGCTTCCCGGGGATTTTAACTGTACGCCTTGGGTGTTTGTCCTCTGTGATGCTGCTTTCTGTCGACCTTGAGTTCTCTGCTTCCCTAGTGCTGCGAGTCCTGTAGAAATCTCTCGAACTGTAGTCTCTTGGCTGCTGCTTTCAGCTTGTTTTTAAAATTTTTTTCCTGGCTGAGTACCGAAGGGATGCTTGTATTGGCTCATCACACAGTACAGTCTTTTCTTGCTGAGACTGAGTTCTTCTGCCCTGACTGCCTCTTTTGTTTTGGGGTTGTTGGTTTCTTTAGGGTGCCATGCCACAAACTGAATGTTTACAGTTAACCTAGGTTTATTCTCCTACAGACTAGGTAGCTGGAAATCCACAAGCACAAAGTTTGCCTACTTTGAGGGCCCATAGGATTAGTCTTTGATAGTTCCTGGTTGTGGCCAGCAATAGTAGGTGTTTCTTGGCATGTGATTGAATGATTCTAATCTTTGCCCCTATAATCTTTGCCTATAATATTGTCACATGATCTATGCCAAGTGATTTGTGTCTCTGTTTCCATTTTCTTCTTATAAGGGCACCAGGATAGGCATAGAGGTACAGGCTTGTAATCTTAGTGAAGGAAGATAAAATATTGTAACTTGTGAGTTTAAGAGCCCACAGCCCCGGCCTGGGACTAAGAACAAAGCAGAACAGCCTCCAGGCATGGCAGGGCAGGGCTGTTGTTAAGGCATTCCTAAGAACATCTTGACTGTAAAGATAAAAAGGTATGCAAGGACCAGCAGGGCTATATTATCTAAGTCAACACCATCTGGCCAAACCTCCCCTCTGTCTATTGCCCCTTGGCGCCGGGTAAAGTCATACATCAACTGGTTGCTGTGTGAACAAAGATAAGCCCCCAGCCCACAGGAACAAAGTCCTGATGCCCTGTAATCTTTCTGTTAATGTTTGAATAAGCCAATAGTGTGTCACTATGCTGAATTCCACACCCCTAAGCCCCTTACCCCATAAAAGCCCCTGGCTTTCAAGCCTCGTGGCCAACATCCGTTATCTCCTGTGTGGGATGCATGTCAGTCTGGAGCTCCGTAATTAAACGTCCTCACGTAATTACATCAAGAGATGGTCCTTCGTGATTTTTTGGGTGCACGCCGAGTCGGGAATTGGGGGGGTTTCCCCACTAGATCTAACACTAGCACTTGGGAGATTGACACAGGATTTATTTTCAAGGCCTTCTGGGCTTCATAGCATGTTTCAGGTCAGCCTAGCCTCTATATCAAGACCCTGTGTCAGAACAAAACAAAGCAACAAAAAGGAAAAAATTCCAGTATTAGAATAGAGTCCATCAACTCAGAATGATTTTTGTCTTAATGTGATTTAATCTACAAAGACTCCATTATTTCCAAATGAAGTAGTATTCAAAGATACTTGGGTTATATGACTTCAACATTTAATTTTGAGATATGATTTAGCTCATAATATATGCTTTGCTTTTTTTTTTTTTTTAATTTTGGTTTTTCGAGACAGGTTTTCTCTGTGTAGCCCTGGCTGTCCTGGAACTCACTTTGTAGACCAGGCTGGCCTTGAACTCAGAAATCCACCTGCCTCTGCCTCCCAAGTACTGGAATTAAAGGTGTGCGCCACCACCGCACAGCTATACTTTGCTTTTAAAAACTACTTTACTTAAAATTCATTTATTAGTGTGTGTGTGTGTATATCTGGTGTGTGAGTGTGCATATCCCATGGCCTGCATGTGGAGGTCAGAGGATGGTACTGTGCAGTTATTTATTTTCTCCTCCCACCTTTATGTGGACTCTGAAGAACCAAACTCCTTGTAAGACTTTAGATAAAACTGTTTTACTCACAGAGGCATCTTGTTGGCCCTAAAAGGTATGTGTGTGTGTGTGTGTGTGTGTGTGTGTGTGTGTGTGTGTGTGTTTGTTTAAGATTTCTGGAATAATTTGTCTCATACTAGATAAACTATCATAGGCAGAATGAAAAACATTAAAATGATTAAATTTTAATTTAAAAATAGATAATATAAAAGCTGGACATAGTGGTAGTACACATCTGTTATAACACTTGGGAAACTCAGGCAGAAGGATTTTGAGTTTGAGGACTGTTTGGCCCAGTTTAAAAACAGAAGAGGAAAAATATAAAAATGTCAAACTACTGAACCAGTTTAACATTCAACATATATAAAATCCATAGTAACTTCTCTATTTAGCTCAATGTTTTCTTTCTTTGTATATAGTAAATTTTTTTAGTATTGCATATATCCTTTCCAAAGATGAAAAATGAAGGACAAAGTTAATTAATTAATCAATTTTTGAGGCACACTTTGGTTAGTCTGGAACTCGTTGCATAGATCAATCTAGACTCAAATTCAGAAATCTGTTTGTATTGCTTCCAGAGCAGTAGGACTAAGGGTGTTCACTCAGACACTCACCCAGCCTGCTTTATCAGGTTTGTGTGGGCGCTGCTTACATTTGTTTGTTTGTTTACTGTGTGTGTGTGCGCGTGCGTGCGTGCACACTTATGTGCTGGTACGTGAGTGCTGGTTGGAGATCAGAGAACAATCTGTAATAATTCTATCCTTTTCCCCGTGAGTCTGTGTTGTCAAACTTGACTACAAGTGCCTTTTCCTGATGCCTTATTTCACTTACATTCTATGTATGGTTGTCTTGCCTGCCTATATGTACATCTGTGTACCGTGTATGCTCTTGGTGCCTGCAGAGGCTAGAAGAAGGTTTCAGATCTCACACGTCTGCATTACAGAGGCCTAGAAGTTATTATGTGGGTTGGGAACGTGGCCTGTGGAAAAGCAGCCAGGGCTTTAACTGCTGAATCCTCTCGTTCCTACATGCAACATTTATAGGAAGAGTTAGAAAGAAACCAGAAGTCTGATCTGTTGAGTTTTTTGTAGACAAGTGTTTTTATATTCGTAAGGTGAGCATCGACATACTTCATTATCACTCTGAATTTATCTTATTTTCTGTAGATTACTGTATTGTGCTTTCTGTTTATTCATTTGGGAAGGAGCTTTAGGCTTCTCACTTGATGTGTGCCAGCATTTAAGTAATGGCAATAATTCTACTTAAACCTAAGCAGATAATCATGTATTTAAAGGAGTTTTATTGTTAGAATTCATAGCATTCTTGATTCTCTTGCTACTGGGTGGCATTCTCTTGTATAATAATTTTACTTTTTTTTTTTACAGTGCTCTCTCAGAAGAGGAAAAGTCAACATTGCGTGCAGGGCTCATCACCAACTTTAATGAACCAATAAACCAGGTTAGTGACAAAAAAAAAAAAGAAAGCTGAGTGGAGAGTTTGAGGCCATCCTGAGATACGCGTCAGGTCCCCTGCCCTGCCCCTACCAAGAAAGAAAGACAAAAAAAAAAAAAAAAAACCCTGAAGAGTCAAACTTGTAATTTGTGATTAGAAAGACATTTTGATAGCTCTTAGAGTCTATGGACCACTGCATTAAATAGTTTAGTGTAGTTTTAATAATATTTGCTCAACATAGTTAATTCCTGAGAGTTAATTTCAAAATGCGAGTGTATTATTTATCCCTTGCCCTTGATTTCCTAGTTACTCCCCATGGTCTCTCTCTCTCTCTCTTTCTCTCTAGATTGCGACCCAGATCGCAGTGCTGATTGCCAAGGTTGCTCGGTTAGACTGTCCTAGGCAGTGGCCGGAGCTCATTCCCACTCTTGTAGAGTCTGTCAAAGTCCAGGATGACCTTCGCCAGCACAGAGCTCTGCTGACCTTCTACCATGTCACCAAGACGCTGGCATCCAAACGCCTGGCCGCTGACAGAAAGCTATTCTATGATGTAAGTATTTAACATGATTACATGTGATTATGACAATAGTGACATGTGTATAAAAATGACTCATTTTTCTTGTATTAATATTTTTGGAACGATTTTGAAATCTTTCTAATCTACACTGCAGTGGTATGTATGGAAAGCTCACGTAAGTGTCAGTGAGGTTGCTTGTGGTAGGAAACACTTTGAAAGCAGAGAAATTGGTTTGAGATTGTCAGTGTAGCTGAGATGTGATAACGGATCTCTTCAGCAAAGCCGTTCAAAAGGGGATGGTTAGCAGTAAGATTGGCGTGTATAGATAGTTGATGGGTGTAAAATAGAGCTACAACTGAAAGATTATGTTAGTTACCTGTGCTCTAGTGATGATGCTCAACAGAAACAACTCATGGGAGGGGTTTATTTTGCCTCTTGGTTTCAGTCCAACATGACAGGGAAGACAGAGCTGATGTTGGCAGACATTATGTGGTAGAGGCTTCAAATCTTGGTGGACCAGGAAGGTGAGAGCTCAAACAAGTGTTCACCCTACTAATTTTGCTAGGGTGGCCACAGTCCCTAATGTTTCAAAGCTTTACAAAATAGCACCACCAGATATGGATCAAGTTCTTAATCTTTCTTTCTTTCTTTCTTTCTTTCTTTCTTTCTTTCTTTCTTTCTTTCTTTCTTTCTTTCTTTCTTTCTTTCTTTCTTTCTTAAATTTAAATGTTTTTATGTGCATTGGTGTTTTGCCTGTATGTGCGTTTGTGTGAAGATTTTATACCTGGAACTGGAGTTACAGGGAGTTGTGAGCTGCTATGTGGGTGCTAGGAATTGATCCTGGGTCCTCTGGAAAATCAGTCAGTGCTCGTAACTGCTGAGTCATCTTCCTACCCCAAGTTTCTAATTTTTGTCTTAAGACAGGGCTTCTTATGGTTCAATTTGGCCTCAAACTTGCTATGTAGCTAAGGAAGACTGAATTGCTGATCTTCATGCCTCCATCTCCCAAGTGCTGGGGTGACCTACCACACACAGCTAGTTTCTAATATTGACAGACCTGAGCCCATCCAGCACATTCCATCCAAACTCTTTCAGGGATGGCAGTCTTTTACCAGCTGTTACTTTCTCCACTTTCTTAGTATGGTTTTAGAGCTGGCTATTTTTGACTTTTCAGAATAGCAATTTCATATTGCTTATGGTGACATTTTGGACTGTACCATGTAATACTGCTGAATTTGAAGGTGTTTGTTTTGGTGTTCTTATTGACGTTTGGTAGTTATGAAAAACATGCATAATTAGAAAGTTTATGATAGGACTCAGAAAACTAAGGTATTTCTAGGACATTGTTTTGCGTGGTTCTTTTTCCTTCAGTGTTCTGTCACTCAGGCTTTCCCAGTGATCCGCCTTTGCCCTGCAGGTTCTTCACTTAACATGTGGTCTGAAGCAGCCTTTTCCAGGCTTGCTCTCTTCTGACAGCTACTCTTCCTCATGCTTAAGCTCCTGTGTAGAGGTGTATGCACATGCACCCATGCTTTCTTCCCTCCGCCTTTTGTTTTTAAAATAAAGGGTATTCTGGCACAGCTACAGCCAGAACACCTGACAGATTCTAAGCGCTGTGAGATGCTTTATTTATTTCTAAAGGAGACTCCTAGCTGTACATGGGGAGGAGTAATTGAAGAGCTGGCAGCTTGCGGAAGATAGACAGTTTAATGGGGCAGCCAGAGAAAAGAGTTCCAGATGAGAGTCTTTGTAAGCCTCTATTCTTTCACAAAAAGCTAGCTAACTTTTCCCTGGTGCACAGTGTAGTGCCTCATGTTTGAGGATAGTTTAGGGAAATAGGGAGAAGTGTGTATTTTTGGGCTATCTCTCATGTTCAATACATTAGTTTTGACAGATGCAGTGGTATATATACACACACACACATATGGTCAACTACATTTTGACTAAGGGCAAAGAGTCACTTGGTCAGGAGTTGTAGACTACTCCAGACAACATAGCCACAAAAAAAGGGAAGAAGGAACAGCAACAAATGCACATTAGTTTTCTGTCTCTGGGTCGCAGGTGATGAGGTTCAGAGCCACTCTTCTGAGATCCTCACTCCTGAGGGCGTAGCTTATAAATCTTGGGTCATGGCATTTTTCTTCTCTTCTTTCCTTCCTCCTTCCTGTCTGCTTCTACTTCTTCCTCCTCTTCCCTTTCCTTTCTGAAACAGCCCAGACTGGCTTCAGATGGCCAAGGGTGGCCTTGCATTCCTGTTCTTGTCCCTGCCTCCCAATTCTGTGCTGTATGTATATGTGTGAGGATTACATGCATGCCGCACCACGCTTGTCTTTCTAGATAGTAATTCTTACATACTCTTATGTTCTTCATTTTAACTTTGTTGGTTTAAATACCTTGTCTTACTTCCAGCAATGGGCGGAGAAACCCCTTGTTGGTGGTGGTGTTCTGTGTCAGTCAGGGGCAGAGCAGATGGCAGTCCTTTGTGCATCCTAGCTTGACACCTGGCTTGGTAGCCAAAGCTGTTTTATGCCTAGGACTCATAAAAATCAAATCAAGCCAAATCAGATCAAAGGTGGCTCAGAAAGAGGAAGACTGACAGAGACCTTCAGATCACCATGCTACCCACAGACTTGCCTTCTAGTGAATGGCACAGGCAGGCCATAGACATCTGCTTGCTGACACTCCACATAGCAGCATGGATGGAGGATGTCACTCAGGGACCTGCTAGCTGTGTGGCCAGCCTGTACCTGGAGCCTCCACAGTGTGCGAGTATGTGGTGGACAGATGGGAGAGACAGAGAAATGGAGCAGCCGGAGCATTGTGAAAAGAGATGGGACTGGAGACTCAGGAGTGGAGAGGAGTAGCCTGTTGTGAATGGCCAGCCCTGCCACCTGGGCCATGGTGAAGTCAAGCTCTGCCGTAGCTGTCACTGAGGGCCATGTCTGAGTCTGTGACTACGAAGTGGCAGTGGTCAGTGTCAATGACCATGGCTTATATTACCACTAGAGAACTTGAGGATGACCCTGGTTGGGGCAGCCACTGGGACCGCCTGAATGTCCAGGGACTGTGCAGAACTGGCCCTGTCCCTTACTGGATGCTCCTCTCTGGAGGGCTGGCCCCATCTCTCACTACTGACAGCACGTGGAAAGCAGGCCCCTTGCCTTGCTCAGGCAGCACAGAAGAGCTGGCTCTGAAGGCGGGGAGTGTGTGTGTGGATGTGTGTCGCGTCCCACTCGACTAGCAAGAAAGACGCAACCACCGGTTCTTCTGCGGCAAGCTTTATTGCTTCTTCAGGAGGGAAGACCCCAACCCTGGAAAATGGTGTTGCTTATATAGCCCTCAGCCATGGCGTTTCAGCACCTGATGTGGCGTGTCAGCTCCTGATTTGTTGCTCTCCCATCACCCCATTACTACGCTCCGAGATGGGCAGTGACTAGGCGTGAGTTCACTCTCGCACCTGCGTACAAGGCGTGTTTACTAGTTAGGCACAGCGGAGGCCAGCGCCATCTTATAATGGCGATTGCTCGCAGCATGGCTCTCCACAGATGTGAGTGTAGGAGAGCTGACTCTACCACTTGTCTGCTATTGGGTGGCTTGGGCACAGAGGTGATCCCTCCCTGTCCCCACCTCTGGCAGTCAGGAAAGCTGCTCACAGAGTCAATGAGCTTTAGAGAGCTAGCTCTGCCCCTCACCAACTGTAGCACTCCAGAGAGCGGGCCCTGAATCTTGCCTGGACAGCACAGCAGAGCTGGCCCCAGTGGTTGGGAGCAGGTTAGCCAGCCCCAAGGACGAGAGTGCAGGAGAGCTGGCCCTGCCATTTGTCTGTTCTGAGGTGGCATGGGTGTGGGAGTGATGTGCCCACCTCTCCTCACTTTGTTGGGAGAGCTGGCCCTGCTTCCTCACTGACTTTAGCACTTGGGAGAGCAGGCCCTGCACCTTTCCTGGGCAAAGAAAAGAGCTTGACTTCACCATGGTCCAGGTGGCAGGGCTGGCCATTCACAACAGGCTACTCCTACAGTGGAGCTGGCCTAATGGTGAACACATGGGTGAGCCAGCACTGAGCATGCCCAGCCCAACACAGTCCTGCTGTTCCAAAGCTACAGGATCTCTATAGTACAGGGCAACAGCAGGATAACTGAGAGGAGTCCTGACAAGACTGATGGTGTCACAGAAGCCAGAGATCTTGAACCAGACCAGACTCACTGTAACAGACTTTGCAAGTGAAGATGTGTGGACAGAGATATACCATGGTATCATGTTAGCTTGATTTCTGTTGATTTATTTTACAACTGTGTTTAAATGTTTATTTTCAATATCTGTGTATAAATGTTTTGCCTCCATGTATGTATATGCACCATATGTGTTCCTGATGCCATTGGAAGTCAGAATTGAGCATCAAATCCCCTGGAACTATAGTTAACAGATGGTTGTGAACCACCATGTGTGTTCTGGAAGTTGAACCTTGGTCCTCTTCTAGAACGTGTTTGTTTAATTGCTGAGCCATCTGCCTTACACAGATTTTTTTTTTTCTTTTTTGATATAGCCCTGGTTGGTCTGGACCTTCCTATGTAGATAGGGATGGCCTCTTTCCCAGAGAACCACCTGTCTCTGCCTCCCAAGTGCTGAGGTTAAAGGCTGCACCACTTCTCCCATTTGTTTTGCTCTATTTCTAGGAGTCAGGATTAAAGAAATGATCTACTTTGTCTTTCTATTTTTAAAAATTAATTTATTTATTTTTATGTATATGAGTACACTGTAGCTGTACAGATGGGTGTGAGCCTTCATGTGGTTGTCGGGAATTGTACTTAGGACCTCTGCTTGCTCCGGTCAACCCTGCTCACTTAGTTCCTGCTGGCTCCGGTCCAAAGATTTATTTATTATTATAAATAAGTACACTGTAGCTGTCTTCAGATGCCCCAGAAGGGGACGTCTGATCTTATTACAGTGGTTGTGAACTACCATGTGGTTGCTGGAATTTGAACTCAGGACCTTCAGAAGAGCAGTCAGTGCTCTTAGCCACTGAGCCATCTCGCCAGCCCCCCCCCCCCCCCTTGCCTTTCAACGTCAAATATGTAGAACATTCTGGGTTACAGCTAACCTTTATTAATGGTTACTCAGCAATAAAAGTATGAATTGCTTGGGCTGTTAAAGGGTACAGTCTTCTTATTTGTTGATTGGTTCTCAGGTATTTGTTTTAGCCTAGCAGTCGCTTCAGTATTATGGTTGGCTTTGTTGTAGTGTCCTTTCAGTTCTTTTCCCTGTCTTCTGCGATAAAAGCCTGCCTAGCATCTGATGCTAAGCTTGGTGGACCATTTACCACATTGTGCTGAACGTTCACTTAACTTTCTCAGATCACTGAGGTAGCACTTTTATTGCTGCAGTTCTGCTATCTAGCCTAGAAAACTGCACATGTGGTTGGTGCTTAATAACTGTTAAGTAAATAATTAGGCTGAGTATATGGTACAGTGATTGAGTGTTTATTTGCCTAGGAAGAGCACAGGGTCTGGATTCAGTTCCCAGCACTGAAAAACAAAGCAGCCCCAAAATACAATGGAAGAAGAGCTCTGTTCTTAGAAATGAAGGTATTTAAACTGGGCGTGGTGGCACCTGTGAGAGGCGGAGGCAGGTGGAGCTCTGTGAGTTTGAGGCCAAACTGACATCCTTTCTAGTTAGTTCCGAGCCTGCTAAGCCATGTAATAAAACCTTAGCTTCAAAAAACAAACAAGAAAGTATAAAGCAAAATTTCATGGGAACAAGCTCTTTTTAGATTATATAGAGCTAAAACTATCTAGGAGAAAGCTGATTGGCTGAGCCTAGAAGCACAGATATGTATGCGTGTAGGTCATAGGTGCTAGGACAGGGTCTGGTCGTGTAGGATGGAGGTGCAGATAGCTAGCTGTGTGGGAAGACTGCTATGAAGAGTTTCGCTGCTTAAGCTGTCCTTACTATATTGGCATGAGAGCAGGAGAGCTAGTCCTGCCTCTTCACTGGCGTTAGCACTTGGGACAATGGGCCCTGCACCTTACCTGGGCAACACAATGGAGCTGGCCTAATGGTGAACACAGCGGTGAGCCAGCGCCAAGGGTGTGAGCGCAGGAGAGCCTTCCCAGTCCAACACAGGCTGCAACAGTCAGTCAGTCTGTTTGTCCGTCCTATCTATCTATCTATCTATCTATCTATCTAAATGTGTTCTTTAATGTGCCACACCTGAGGAAAGTGAAAAACAAATGACTTCATATTCCCGTCTTATCTGATTGTTCTCCAGTTCTTCTCAGAGATATTTTTACATAGCATTTCTTTGAGCCAGGAGGTGAACTCTATCTCTTAAGATCTCTTAATTAATTTAGAAGAGTGCCATTCCCTTCCCTTCTGTTCTGTTCTGTTGGTTGTCTGCCATGCTGTGTGCCCGGCTTCTGTGCTTGTTGACTGCTTCTTGCTGATTAGTCTCAGGTGAAAGTGTCCTGGTTTCTACAGTTTGTTGCATGGTGATACGTTCCATGGCTTTAATATTTTATTGCTAACTTTTCCTAGTGGGAATTGTGAGGACAGTGACCTTAGTATCTAAGAATACTTGAGAAGGTAAGACAGGTTAAGCCTACGTTAATGGCTCGCTTTGTGTGTTGGAAGGGGTTAAGTGTGTGCTTCTCAGGTGAAGTCACCAAGCTGTGGGTTGGCGGCACTCTATCTTCTGGTTAGAAATAGAATATCGACCGCTTAAGGGTTTCGAGAGCCAGTTCTCAGGAGTGCTTATCATATAGCTTATTTGTGTAGTGTCTTCATGAACATACTTCCCTGCCATGTTTTTTAGAAGAAAATGTAGAAAAAACCATTTGTGTCCCTCTTACCTGGTTTACTTCACTAGTTTGTCTTTTCCGTCTGAGCCTTTTATTTTTATTTATTTATTATTTTTTTAATATCTAAACAATAGTGCTTTATTGAAAAAGGGTTAATTTAAATGGATACAAAGTTGAAGTGTGAAATGTTTTCAAACTACATTTCTACAAGTACAAGTTACTTCTTAGTGAAAGAGCAAGTATCTGTTAGCAAAAGCAGTAAAACTGAAGGGGGTTGGAATTGTGGCTGCAAGACCTCACAATCCACACTGCCAATCTTAGATGTCAGCTGGCCCAAAGTAGCACCTTAACTCAAAAACATGGGACTCACACTGAATACTTGGGAATTGCTTCATTTTTTTGTTTGCTTTTAAATCTCTCTCCAACAAAATTAATGTCAAAATAAGCCAAACAAAGGACTGCATGGGTACTCTAAAGTCATTGATGCTTTTCTTGATAGGAACTTCACACAATGACTTCCCTGACCACTCACAGTGATGCAATGTGAAGGGGCAAAGTGAGCAAATGTATTTTTCCTCGTTAATTTATAAATAATCATGCTTAAGCTTCATCATATTAGTACTACTGAGTTTTGGCCTGAATTAAACGTAAATCCCTGCCTCATCATCAATCAAAGCCCTTCCTCCAGCAAATGAAAGCACACAGTTAGTACCTGCTTTGCCCCACACCACTGCCTCCTTCACCTGCCCCTTCCCTTCTAAGGCCACGGCCTGACATTAGAAGACAGGGTAGAAGGGGGAAGTGCCAGAATATAAACCAGGCAGGACTCTGCTTGCCTGCTTGGGGCACAGATCTGAAAAGCCTTTCGTTCATGGTGTGAAGACATTTATACTACACACACTGAAGAAAATGACAGTGCCTAGAAACCGAGGAGACAGTCTGCACATAAAAAACCCAGCACTGCTATTTTCCTTTCAATAGAAGGATCACTGAAAAGGGGAAGAGTTAGACGAAAACCTGGCAGGCATCTGGGCTTCAAGTGGCCTTTTGTTCAAGAGCACCACCCAGTCACAAGCCTGGCGTTGGATCCATGCCAGCCAAGGACTATGATTTCCACTGTCATGGTCTTTTGCACCTAGTTATAGAAAGTACATTAAAGTGCAGTATAAAATATAAACATTTTGGTTTCTTTAAAAAAAGTATTGCCTTTTTAGTTGAGTAAAAATTTTACTGACTCTTCCTTATAAAGAGTCTTGTTACAATATGAAGCTGGAGCTCATAGCTGCTTTGGTTCTCTCCACAGCATAGCATAATCAGCATCCACAGTATAAAAAGTCCTTGTAGTGAGTTTTCTCTACAGAGGTTTGAAAATGATCTGGCACTAGAATCCAGAGCCCGTCTGAGCCTTTTAGAAGCAGACATTAGTTGATGGCTTCTGGAGTATGGTTTCTTTCTTTAAATCTGTCTTCCCTTGTTTTACAGTAGGACTAAACAATTATAAAATAGCTGAATACTTGTTTAAAGATAGTCACTGTAAAATAGACTCTTCAGAGAGAGCTATCAGAGGAGGATTTGCAGTTGAGAAGATGGGTCGGTTATGGTACTGAATTTAAGAAAAGTGGGCGTTCTAGTCAAGGAGTCGGGAATGGTGTGAGAGGTTAGGTTACTATGAGGAAACAGCCAGGGGGGGGGACCGCGCGGGCACTGTATAAGTCAGCCAGTTCCTAGCCCATTGGTAAGTTTTTTTAACATTGGTCTAGGTTAGAACTATACTCTGAAAGCCACGTGGTTTGTGTATTTCTAGCTTTAACTATGTGAACACCATGGACAGAGCTGGAGGAGGAACACAGAAGTCTAACTAACTTCATAGTTTAGCACATGAGTGTGTGTGGCATACTGAGTGATGGTCCATAAATAATGGGCTTAAAAATGAGCTATCAACCCATTAATGAATGCAAAATATAGATACTGATGGGATAGATATTGGTTCTTTTTCTTTTTTTTTTTTTTTTTTTTGTTTTTTTGTTTTTTCGAGACAGGGTTTCTCTGTGTAGCCCTGGCTGTCCTGGAACTCACTTTGTAGACCAGGCTGGCCTCGAACTGACAAATCCGCCTGCCTCTGCCTCCCAAGTGCTGGGATTAAAGGTGTGCGCCAATACCGCCTGGCGATAGATATTGTTATAAGAGAATAATTCTTTTTTCTTTTGAAGATTTATTTATTTTATATATGAGTGCACTATTGCAGACACACTAAAAGAAGGCACCAGATTCCATTACAACCATTACAACCACATGGTTGTGAGCAATCCTTTGGTTGCTGGGAATTGAACTCAGGACCTGTAGGTGAACAGTCAGTGCTCTTAACTGCTGAATCCCAAGTGACTAATTCTTTAAGAATATACCCCTGTGTGTATGTATGTGTTTAAAGCAACCAATGTACACTATAAATATTACTGTTAAAAGATTATAGTTAAAAATCTTCCAAGCATCATCATACTTTTTAATTCTTTAAAATCTTTACTGAAGATAAGGTTTTCATTATAAGGCCACGATGTATTGCTTTGTAGTTGTAATTTATTATTAAAGTGTGTAACATACAGATTTGGTGCATTTTCTTGCAGTTAGCTTCTGGAATTTATAATTTTGCCTGTTCTCTGTGGAACCATCATACAGACACATTTCTGCAGCACGTTTCTTCTGGCAATGAAGCTGCGGTTCTGAGTTCACTAGAGCGAACACTGCTATCGTTAAAAGGTACTGTTGAACTTGATCTGCTCACCTTTGAAATATCATGCCCAGCACAGTTCCCAAGTAGCTGCTCTGGACAGATATCTTTCTCAGTTGTACTTGAGAAGATGGTTGCATTTCTCTGTATGACAAGAACTAGAGTTCTTTTTGTTTGGTAAGAAATGTCACAATATCAAGGCCTTTTCAGTGGAAGAGTTATGTCACTGTGGTTTCAGGCCTGCCACCATGCTTCTTCCGTGTGCCTCTACTTTGCTGTACATTTCTCCTTCTGGGCCCCACTGTCACCATTGTCCTGTTAATGCTCCAGTCCTGCGTGCTTAGTTGAGTGGGGTCTTTCACGTTTATGCCTCAGGCAGGGCAAGCCCTGTTTTAGGGGGCGGCTGTAGGGATGCTACTTTGGCCCATGCTTTCCTATAGTGTGCTTGTAAGCATTCTTGTAGCATCATTTCCATCTCACCTTCTGCGAACCAAGTTACTGGCCTTACTGAGTAACTAAGGCCACTCCTTCTGCCCACTCGTTTGTCTGGTTATCATCACCCCACGCAGTCCTCTTCCTAACCCTGATCTACTCAGCACTATACCTTAGAATCTCACCATGCTCTCTTGAAACAATCCTAGTGCATCACTTACACGAACTGACTAGACTGTGTATGCACAACCCCTAAACTGTGAGCCCAACTGGGTGAGATCTGTCAACAAAAGTGTGAGTGGCTTTAAAGAACTGCCCACATTTGAGTTGTAGACAATTACATTTTGAGCTTTTTTTAAAAAACACAAGCAGGCCCGGAACTCAGTAGACAGGAAGACCGGGCTGTTCTTGAGCTCACAGAGATCTGATTCCCTCTGCTCCCTGAGTCCTGGCATAAAGATGTACACTGCCACACTCAGCCTAAATTTAATTTTAGTATATGGTCTTTGGCCTCATGAACATTATCTAGCAGATAATTCTGTAGTAATATAGATAGCAATGCTTACTTAATAAAGTGACTTTAAATTTTATATTCAGCTGGGATGAGGCCCAACCTTAGTGTGTTGCCTGGTGTTCAAGAGACCCTAGGTTCTACCCTCTCCTCCCAGATTGTTTTATGCTATCATCCTCGCTGTGGAGTTGTGCTGTTTTAGATGTATGATACTATTGAATCCTTTAGTAACTATGCAGTCAGATAGTAACCACATTTCCCACTAGGAAAGTGGATATAGAAAAACTGCCCTAAGCAATACAGTTATAAGTACCAGAGAAAGGATTTAAATCTAGCCCTGACTCAAAAAACTATGACCTTAATTGTCATTGTACACCAGGTTTTAGCTACCGTAAGATGTGTTTACTATCGAGCATTCTCATCTACTCCAGATATGTACAGAATTTAGTTTTCCATTGGTTTTAGGAGAGACACTGTTTACATAGCCTAAAGTTGAAGCTTTGAGTTGTATCTTACAGTTTCTAAGAATGAATTACCCTGAATTTCAAAATAAGTCGTCCTAACAGTTATGCATCTAGTGTAGCTACATGAACAAGCATTGCTCATTTTGTTCAGAAGAACTAGGCTTTGTATTTACCCAAATTGACTGGGTGGCCTGTCTTTATCTACTAACTGAGGAGACAAGTGTCTTTTAATCTTGTCTGAGTTTTGTTACTCACATTCATTTTAATTATGATTGTAATAGAATAAAATATGAAAAAGTATGCTTCAAATGAACCTTTTTGCTTTTCAGTGCTGCGGAAGTTAACTGTGAATGGATTTGTGGAACCTCATAAGAATATGGAGGTGATGGTAAGAAATAGAAAGGACTTCTGACAACTGACCTTGGGAAGGGTTAGGGGTTTTTCTGATTGGTTTACTTTTATTTGCCATTGATTTGGAGCAGTGTTAGTTGAGTGGCCATGTAGGTTTTTTTGTACTTTTTGTATGTTATAGTGAATTTTATAGTTGTTAGCTTCCACCAGGTCACACTTCTGAGAAAGGAGATGAAGTTAGAGAAAAAGTTAGGGCCTAGGATATTTTTCAATTATAGGTACACTGACTGTTAATTTCAATTTAAGTTGAACTCCTACGAATTCGAATGCTTTAACAATATTAATAGGTACATTCTAAACATCAGTTAAGTCTTTGATATTTTAAAAGTGAGATATTTCTCTTCATATCAGTAATATATGATGTTTATACAAGGTTTGATGAATAAGTACATGAACTGTAGATGTAGTTAATATAAGGTGCTTGTATCTACAGGGGCCCTGTGTTAGATTCCTACCACTACAAAGTGAGGCAGAGGAGGTCACTGGGAATGGCAGATGTCTTGAAATGTCAGATCTGGGTCCCAGTGACACACCTTTTCCAACAAGAGTACACCTCCTAGTCTTTCACACATAGTTCCAGTAACTGGGAACCAAGTATTTAAACATAGAAGCCTTGGGACCATTCTTATTCAAGCCAGCAGAGTCCACAAACAAACTGTGTGTGTAAACAATCTTATGCAAGACCATACAGGTTTTTTTGTCTTAGTTACTGTTCTATTGCTGTGAAGAGACCATAATCAAGGCAGCTTATAAAGAGAACATTTAATTGGAGCCTTGTTTACGGGATCAGAAGGGCAGTCCATGATCATTGCAGCAAGAAACATGCATGCAGGCAGGCATGGCGCCAGAGTAGCAGTAGCGGAGAGCTTACATCTTGACTGGTTGGCAGCAGTTGAGGGAGGGGTGCCTGGGCCTGGCATGGCCTTTTAAAACCTCTAGCCCACGCCCATTGGCACACTCCTCGTACCTCCTGATTCAAACAGTTCCACCACCTTGGAACCCAACACTGAAGCCATTTTCATTCAGACTACCAAAGTTGTAGTATATATTACTGTTGATATACAGCCATCTATTTTTTTTTTCTGTGCAGAAGTATATAGCTATGCAATTTCTACTTAAATACAAATTGGTTTTCATGATGAGTTTACACGTTCTATGGGGATTGTGTTTTGCTGGCTGCACAGAATCAAGGGAAGTAGTGTGTTGAGTTGGGCCTTAGGGTCTCCTAAAACACACTGAAGAGGTTAGCTCTTAGATTCTTGTTGTAGATTTGTTTATGATAAGGAGTTGTTGCTCAGCATGATACACACCTGTAATATCAATTTCTTGTTATGTTCTGACTGGAAGACTGCAAATTTGAGGCCCGATTGGATAACTTAGCAAGACCATATCTCAAAATAGAAAGGGATGGAAGTGTAACTTAGAGCTATGGCACTTGTTAGCATGTGTATTCATGATCCTTCTCCTTCATTTTCTACCATGGTGGGCTTCTAGGCATGTATGACCACATCTAGCTCTCTCAGATACTTCTATAAAACCTGTCTGCTAGATGCTTTAGTACCCTTGATGAAAATCACAAGGTTATGCTTATAACAGCATATAGAGACATTTTAAAATATGTTCTTTTCTAGGGTTTTTTACATGGAATATTTGAACGTCTAAAACAGTTTCTGGAGTGCAGTAAGTGTTTCCATTGCAGTTTTGACTGTAGAGCTACATTCATTACTATTTATCCATTTTAATTAATAGCTCTGATTAATGAGGGCTAATAGATTAGTGAATTACTTCCAACTTATCAATAGTTTCTACTCTGTAGGTGTAAATCTTGTACAGTGATTTGTCTCAGTATCACTTTTGAACAGTCTGAGTGAGGGCTTGGTAGGTGGCAGATCCTGTATGTGACTAGAATTAGTATCGTCAGATTTGGTAAGTAACTACTGAGCCTGTATCAGAAGCTTAGTTTTGCCTGCAGAGCCCTGTCTTATCCTGAGTCCAGAGAAACCTTTCCTAAATGCTGCATTGTGTGCGCATTCTTCTGTCTACTTAATATTGCTACCCTAGGCACCATCATTTCAAGACAGAATAAATAAATACTATGTGTTAAGTGCTACTTAGATTTTTATAGATTATCTCTCTTAGTATGGGTTATATATCACTCGGATATTAATTTCCCAAAATTATACCTTATGTAATTGTTTGTATCCTATGTCCCACAAAGGAAATATGTTGGGGTTCTACTTTTATTGGTGACTTGTTATCCTGTCCCTTCCATATATGTGATTGTGATGTGCACACACACACACACACACACACACACACACACACACACACACACTGACTTGAATGTGATTGAATAGCTGAGTTCCCAGAGCGCACACATGCACGTGCACATGCACACACACAGTGAGTATATTAAAATACTTGCTGTCTGAATCTAAATCTCATTTGTAGAGGTTGTTGATTACTTTATACATGTTTTTAGTTCAGCAAATACTTAATGGAACATGTTGTTAGGCATTTTCTTGTATTGTAGTTAATTTTTAAAAACAGGTTGCTTTGCTCTGGTCATCACCAAGAGGGTAGTAGAAGTTAGATGAATGAGATAAATGTCAAGGCAGAATGAGGGGAAAGGAATTGACGGACAGCTGTGTTGAATATACAAAATTAAGTAGATGAGTTTTTTAGAAATTTACAGGTTTATTGTAAAGTGACAAAACTATGAAGAACACATTGTCCTTTGCCTGCTTTGAACTGAAAATGCTTCAGATACAGCTGATTTAGTTTTTAAAAATGCCTTATAATTTGTTGCTAAAATTGTTACCATTTTATTTAAAATGTTAAGTTTAAATTTTGGAATTAGTTTTGTTCATTGTAATTTTGATTACAATTCTGTTTTATTAGGAACAAATCTTGCTATTTCAACCATGAATTTCTTATGTGAAATATCTTATTTTTAATAAAATTTTGATGTGTTTTGTGAATTTACAGACTACTAAAAACTTAAATTTTATTCTTAATAGGCAGAAGTATAGGTACAGATAATGTGTGTCGAGATAGACTGGAAAAGACCATCATTCTTTTTACTAAAGTGGTAAGCTTTCTCTTTTAGTTATGTTTGTTTACCCAAGTATAATACACCCTCACAATTAGAAAGGAGATATATTTGTAATATTTTTTGCTTTAATGAAAGGAAAATTAGGTTTGTGGAAAACTGAAAATAGCTTTTGTATCTTTAAACTATGTATAGTAATTAAATTTACATACCCAATGTCATAGTTTACATCCTAGCACTCACAAGCGTTTGGTTATGTTATCAGCACTGGGCAAAGGAAATCACCCAAAATGAGTATTAGAAAAATTGAGTCTTCTAAAGTTCATTATTCTTAGATTTATCAGAGAAAAGCAGGAAAAAGGAAAATAGCAGTTCAGCCAGAAGCGGATGAGACGCAGCTGGCAGCAGCTATACTATTACAACGTGTATTCACAGTGACTTCAGATTATCATCACAACTACCACACCTTTTGAGTAGAATTTATGGTTTTACTGTACTAGGCAATGCATATAAATGCTAGAGCTAAGTTTTCTATAATATTTTGTGAAAGTTGATGTTTGGAGAATTAGTAAGAAATAAAAAGAACTGTGTGGTGCCACTTGGGAAGGCCTGATTAGAGACTGCATGCACAAAATGGGTACTTAAAAGTGGTCAGAGTATCTTGTTCCTTTTACTGATGCCTTAGTAGTAGGGTTAGACTTTAAGGCCAGTTGTCTTCATTTCTCACATTCTAGATAGCATCAGCCATCAAAACCAAATCACTTTCACCTTTAAAAGCCCTATACAAAGCTGACTTTATTTATTTATCTGTTTATATTTATTTTGAGACAGGGTCTCTGTGTAGCTCTGGTAATCCTAGAACTTACTATGTAGAAGACCCAGTTGGCCTCACCTCACAGAGATCCGCTTGCCTCTGCCTCCCAAGTGCAGGGATTCAATGTGTGTCTCCACGCCCAGCCTGATTTAGATTCTTCACATAGAGAAACTAAGAGGATGATGACATTAAGTCAGGAGGGCAGTGGATGGCACTGACACTTGGCGTGCCTTTCTGTTAGTGTAGTTCCTGCTGGCTGTCAGAGAGTTGCTGAGGGGCATTTCCTTTTTTATAAAGGATTCTAGCAGGTAATGTAAGAGGAGTAATGTAATGTCATCATTGTGTAACCCTGAAGGACGTATCAGGCCCAGGCAGTGGTCATCAAGAGTAGGAAGGCTGCTGAAGAGATTTGGGTACACACTCATCAGATGGTCTCGCACATAGAGAGCCAGTATTATGCACACAGTCTGTTTTAAATAGTTTTTAAAATGTTTATTTAATATGAGTGCTCTGCTGCATGTACAACTGCAGGCCAGCAGAGGGCATCAGATCCCCTTAGATGGCTGTGAGCCACCATGTGGGGTGCTGGGAGTTGAAGTCAGGACTTTTGTAAGAAATAGCCAGTGCTCTTAACTGCTGAGCCTTCCCACATAGTCTGTTTTAGAAACCACATTTATTAGTAGCCTATTGAGTTTCTTATTTCTTTTAGCTCTGTAATTCTACTTTTTAGAACATGTTTACAGCAGTAACTTTACTTAGAAAATTTATATTCATAATTTCCCATTTTTTTCTAAAGCTTCAAAAATTGGGACATTTAAAACATTGACTTAAATGGGATTGAATAGCTGAGTCCTCTGAGTTCCCAGAAAGTTACCGCTCACCTGTCAGTACATAGTCAGCCCCCCACCCCCCTTTTTTTTGAGGCAGGGTCTTACTCGTGGCTGACCCGGTACTTATGGTACTCACCTTGTTGTCCAGGCTCACCTTGAACTCTTGCTTGTGCCTCGACTGAGATGTAAGACTTGCTTTTCTGTCTCTGCTCTTTTATGCTCATGCTGCTTCTCCTGACCTTTGCTGATTATCTCAAAGCAAACCATCCATCCACCCAGAACACAGAGTTCCACGTAGCCTGTTATGGCCTCAGACTTGATGTTTGTCTAGGGAGGATCTTGAACCCCTGACCCTTGTGCCTCTGCTTCCCAAGAGCTGGGATCACAGTGCGGACCCCAGCCCTGAGGACTTCTCCCCCTTGCTGCTTGCTTGCTGAGATAACAGTTACTTTCATGAAGCATCTTGCTTGTTTGTTTTTTAAATTACATTTATTTATTTGAGGTAGGGGACGGGTCACGTGTGGAGATCAGTAGACAATTAACAGAAGTTGGTTCTCTCCTGTGCAGATCTAGTGTAGGTTTGGCAGCCAGCACCTTTCCTTGCTGAGCCCCCCGAAGCAGTTGTATTATTTAACGTGTTCTTTCTCCACATTCTTCTTCCCTGTATTTCTTACACATTTGTAGTGAGATAGAGACTTGATCACGTTCAGTCATTTGTCCCAGGACAGGAGGGTCTATGGTAAGGCGACTTCCTGTGTGTCAGGTACTACCTCATCTCAGGAGGACGGCCTCCGGCTGTGTGCGTGCACGGTTGGGTTAATGGATAAGCTCTTACAGCTTATCTCAGGCAGCCTTCTTGCCTCCCTGGGGGCAGCTGCTGGTGACCGCTGTCTAGATACACTGTTCCCCAGAACTTACATGGTAATAGCATTCTAATTCTTCTGCTTCTTTTGCATTCCTTAGCTACAGTGCTCTGTAAATAGGACATTTCTTTTAGCAGCTATTTGATATATCAAAATATGGTTCATAGGAAAGGCAGTCTTGGTTTTTTAATGACCTCCTCTCATTATTGTTCCTTTTTGAAAAGCTAGCATATATTTAATATTTATATATTAATATATTTATAGATTTTATATCATATTTACTTGTTACCAAGTTAACTATGATGGGATCTTTTTAGTCCCTGCATTAGAAATACTAGAAAATTCTGAGGCTGGCTTAGCAGTTAAGGGCTCCTCTAAGGGATCCAAGTTCAATTCCCAGCACCTGCATGGCAACTCACAGCTGTCTGTAATCACAATTTCAGGGTGCCTGTCCCACCAGGCATATGTGCGTGCAGGCAAAATACCCATAAAATAAAATAAATAAGTCTTTAGAAAAATGAATACTAGAAAATTTTTTATGAGGTATAGCTTGGGAAAAATCTATGATTTTCCAAGAAGATTGCAGTGTATGAGGAACTGGTGATGCCTAGAGGTCCCAGGAAGTTTACATCTGGTTAAACGTTTATTAATAAACTTACAATTGCAATAATGAGTTCTATAGATTTTGTACAAAATACCATTCAAGTTTTTTTCTTTATAGCTCTTGGACTTCTTGGATCAACACCCCATTTCATTTACTCCTCTAATTCAGAGGTCACTGGAATTTTCTGTAAGCTATGTTTTTACTGAAGTTGGTGAAGGCGTTACATTTGAGCGATTCATTGTCCAGTGCATGAATCTTATTAAGATGATTGTCAAAAATTATGCTTATAAGCCATCCAAAAATTTTGAAGGTAATACTCCACTGAATTTTAAAATTTTAATCCAAGTGTGATGTAATTACTGTTTTGATATAATTTTCTTGAAGTTCATTTTAGTCTGAAAAGCAAACTCACTGGTATGTGGAATGAGAAATAGTTTACAGTTTAATGTGTGAATACTGGCTTTTAAAGGGCTAAATCTTTTATATTTACTGAGCTGTCTTGTAGCGTAGTCAATGATTTGAGTTACACAGTTTAAGAATTATAGCCCACAGTAGCTTCTACAGCTCCTGTTGTACTTACTATTATTTAAAGAATAAACGTTGTCTCTGATTTCTTATTAAGGCGAGTTGTAGAAAAGGCTGAATTGTACGCTGCGTTGTTTGGAATGCTTTCTTACTTAGGTGTCAAGAGCAGTGAGGAAGTCTTACGGTGTGAAGGGGGGAGAAGGGAAGGAAGAGACAGTTGGGAAGGACAGCAGTGTGTATAAGCTCTAGTGCTTAGGGTGGAGCTGAACTGATGGACAACAGCAAGGGAAGGGTGCCTGTAAATTGTGTTCATAATAAGTATGGAGAGAGTCTTTTGCAAGTATGTCTTTTCTTCTGAAAGCATATTCTTCATTTCAGTTACAGGATGCATCTCAGGGAGAATGTCTGTACTGTTAACTGGGGAATTTTATTTTTCTAGATAGCAGCCCTGAAACACTTGAAGCCCATAAGATTAAGATGGCATTCTTCACATATCCCACGTTGACAGAGATATGTCGACGATTAGTCTCTCATTATTTTTTATTAACGGAAGAAGAACTGACCATGTGGGAGGAAGATCCAGAAGGCTTTAGTAAGGAAGAGTTTTTCAGTTTTCATATGACTTGTCTCTCTCTTTCATAAACAGGATGTGTTTGAATGATAGGGACACAACACTGTATGTTTGATGTAGCATTTCTGACCCCCTCCTCCATCCTCCCCCCACTCTGTCTCTGTCTCTGAGGCAGGTGTCACTGTGTAGCCCTGGCTGTCCTGACACTCACCATGTAGACCAGGCTGGCCTTGAATCACAGAGATCCTCCTGCCTCTGGTCCCCAGGTGCCTGTGCTACTGCACACAGCTCTGCCCTTGGCTTTTTACGTTTCAGTTTGGAGCTTCAGGGCTGCAGTTGGTTGGTTGGTATGTTGCTGTGCACTTAACTCCCCCTCTTACCCTTTTGAACAGTGAGAAGTAGGACTAGGTTACTAATTCAGATGTGTTACATAGTTTTTTTCTAGAAAGATCCTTTTAAGCTGTATAGCTGTCTTTACCTGGGTGTGGTTGCACTCACCTTTAGTTCCAAGATTTTGGAGGCAAAGGCAGTTTGGATCTCTGATTTTGAAGCTAGACTGGTCTACAGTTGTGAGTTCTAGGATAGCTAAGGCTACACTAAGAAACTCTGTTTCAAAAAACAAAAGCAAAGCAAAACAAAACAAAAGGAAAAAAAAAAAGAAAAGAAAAAACTAGCTGTCCTTATGTAGTTTAGAATGAAAACAAAATTATTAACTACTTATCTCTTACCAGGTCCTTATCTAGTTTGTGGCTATATGTTTGTATATTAACTTTTATGTGAAAGCATAGGTACTTTGGATTGAACCCAGGGTCTCACAAATACTAAGCATGTCTTCTACCCCAAGACCATGTTTTTAAATTAAATTTTATTTATTAGTGTACATGTGTACACATGCCTGCACAATTAGAGGTTCTTTGCTTCTACACTGTTGGATTCAGGGATAGATCTCTGTTCTCAGGCTTGCTGATAAGCACCATTAGCCTCGGAACCATCTTGTATGGCCCTGAGACACTTTGTAAACTGTTACAGTTTACAATTTTCCTTTGTCTCCATGTTCCTTAACAGTTCTGAATTTTGTAATTGACAGATGGCTAGTATAAGTTTGCCAAAAACCTTGTTACAGAAAAGAAAATTGTGTCTAATAAAACATTTGTGCAGGGCTGAAGAGAGGGCTCACTGAGTAAAGTGTTCACCATTGGGAGTATGGGGACCAGAACTTGGATCCCTAGGAGTCAACTAAAAGCCACATGGGCATAGTGGCCCACCTGTAGTCCCAAGATCCAGGATGCAAAGACAGAGAATTAGGTTCTAGTGCAAACTTGTTAAGTAGACTATATATGGGAGACAGACGTTAAAGAAAGTAACTGATATCAAGCAACCTTGGGCCTCCACACGTGTTGCATTTGTATGCACTTATGTACCCTTCCTCAAATGAGCACACATAACACTCACAGTTGCATGCATATCCACTTGGCTGCATCAAGACATAGGCAATTTTAGCCTTTCTACCACTTTGGCTTAGACAGCCATATATGGTTATACATGTTGCTTCAATATTTTAAGATGTCTTTAAACTTTTGAGGACATTTGTCCTCTTGGTTTTTATTTGGGAGGTATTTTAAGCTATTTAGAAAATGGAAATTACATTATACAGTGCATCTTTTTTTCCTAAGTAGACTCTTGCTCTTAAAAAATGTAGTAGATAGAATTTCATAGTGTATGACGAACTTTGAACATTAAATCCTTAGGGCTTGTCTGTCTGTTTGTTTTTTTTTGGGGGGGGGTTAGTTCTAAAAGATTTTACTTGGACTTTGAATATACAGAGAAAATTTATGGGAAGTATGACAAGTTTTAACTTGAGAATCATTACTACATGCATTAAAATGATTCCCAAGTGGTAATTTTCTGTATGTAATCTGGAAATACAGCAAGTTTGAGCTTTCATCCACTAAGAACTTCCCTTCCCGCCGCCCCCTTCCCCCCCCCAACACACACACACAAACTTTTTTTCAGGATGGCAAGAGTGCTGATAAGGAAGTTAATGGGCAGTTCATAGAGATTGTAACGTATACATGTGATTTGTAGCTGGAGGAAAGGAATCTATGTAACCCGTTCTATTCTCAGGGTGTACATTCAGGGTTAGGTCTCAGACAGTCCACACACATGGTATGCTTTGCAAGCATCACTGTGTTGTCTCTGCAGAGCATCATTTGTCATTTTTTGATTGCAGCAGTGGAAGAAACAGGAGGAGACTCTTGGAAATACAGTTTGAGGGTGAGTATCAGTGGGAAGAGATGCCGACAGGGAGGCACTCCAGTGGGAGCGAAGAGCCTCGCTTAGCGTTAACTGCTTATAATTACAACAGTATTCTAGAGAAAGTTAATTAACTTATGGACTTTAGTCTGAGTTTTTCTTTTTATTAAGATGGGGATAGTAGACTTATTGTTTTGGTTCATCAACTTGTTTTCGAAATAATTATCATTGTACAAATAGAAAATATTTAAATGAAATATGTCACTTTTGCACTTGAATGATTTTCTTGATGAAGTTTTTTGATACTTTACTGTTTTGCATGCTTGTTTTGGCTTTTCGAGACAGGGATTCTCTGCATAGCTTTGGCTGTCCTGGAACTCATTCTATAGACCTAGCTGTCCTTGAATTTACAGAGATCTGCCTCTGTCTCCCAAGGGCTGGGATCAAAGGTGTGCACCACCAGTGCCCAGCTTGATACCTTACTTTTAAATAAAGTATTTATTGTCTCACAGTTTTATGTACTAATATAGTAGTAGGCTCTATTACTCTTATCGCTTAGTATGAGTCTCAAACATTAGCCTATTGCTTTCAGTTATAGGATACTTTTAAAACATTTATTGATAAGGTAAAAATACTGACTTTCAGAATATTTGTAAAATGAGCTTATTGAGCTGTGTTTGTTAATACTTTTGTACATAATTTGCTAAAAACTGTGTGTGTTGTGTTTTGGGGGAGGTTGCAGTAGAACGACTGGGGTTCACAATGTAGAACAGGCTAGCCTTGAACTTGAAGAGTTATGCCTGTTCTTCCCTCCCAAGTGCTAGGAATGAAGACATGTGCCACCACATACATGGCTGATTTTGTTTGTTTGTTCTTGTTCTTATTTTCAATATCTTGTTTGTTCAGAGACGGGGTCTCATTATATAGTCCTTGCTGGTCTGGAACTCAGCATGTGGACCAGGCTGCCTTTGATCAGAGAGCTTGCCAACCCTGCCTCCCAGGTGCTGGCCTGCTTGATTGACTGACAGAGTTTCTATGTGCAGCTGTGGCTGTCCTGGAATTTACTCTGTTGACCATGCAGACCCTGAACTTGTAGGGATTCCACTTGCCTCTGCCTCCCAAGTGCTGGGACTGAAGGTCTACACAATTACTGCCTGGCTATGATTTATTTTTATTTTAAATTGTGTGTGTGTCTGTTCAGAAGAGGGTGTTGGATCCCATGTGTTGTTATGTCCAGAAGATGGTATTGGGTCCTCTGGGGGCTAGAAACATTGGCAGTTATGACTTTTAAAACAAATTTAAGAAAATGTGTATGTACGTTTTGCCTGCATGTGTTTGGTACATTTCATGTGTGCCTGGTATCAAGGAGGCCAGAAGGTGTTGCTGGATCTCCTGGGCCTGGTGTCACAGAGGGTTGTTACCTCCCTTCGAGGCCTTTAGAAAAGCAGGCAGTGCTCTTAACCTCTGCACCATCTCTCAGGCCCAGGCCTCCGTGCTCTTTGTTGTTCTTTCTGCTGTTGACTTATTTACTGCTTTCACAGCTTTATTTTACTAGCAGTTCATTTACTCTTCTTATTTATTTTTTAAAGATTTATTGATTTTATGTATGAGTGTTTTGCCTGCATTGTATGTGTACTGTATGTGCGTAGTGTCCAGTAGTTTTATGGGTATTGGATTCTCAGGAACCGGAGTGACAGTTGGTTCTGAGCTACCATGAACTTAGGTCTTCCACAAGAGCAACAAGTACCTTTAATCACTGAGCTATCTCTGCAGCTCATGCCTCAATGCTTTTAAGAATGTAGATAAGGCTGGACAGGTGGCTCAGCAACTAGGAGCACTTGTTCCTCTTGTAGAGGACCTGGTTCAGTTCCCAGTATCTCCACAAGGACTCAAAACCATCCTTAACTCCAGTTCTAGCCAGTGCCTTTTTGCTCCATGAATGCCAGACATAAGGTTCATTTACCTACACACAGGCAAACATATACACATAAAATAAAGATAAATAAATATTTTTAAAACCAAATAACATATTCTTTATGTAGCTAAATAGGTCTTGTTGCTGTTTATGTTTCTTAAAAGAAATGTTATTTTTCATGGTGAATTGAATTTATGAACTGCAGTGGATAGTCATGTCTGTGAAAACACATTATTAAATATATCACCTCTGTCCTTAGATACTCAGTCATTTTACTTACATTTAAATGAGTATGGCTACTTTAAAGTACAGCAAATTAAAGATACTTTGAGTATCTAATACTAAATGATCACAAAAATGAAAAGCAGGTTTTGTTGTGAATTAACATCCTTCATTCCTTTGTAATTAAAAAAAAAAAACTTTGCTAGGGCTAGAAGCCAGGCTTCACGTGTGTCCTGCACTGAGCCCCAGCCCCAGCCCCAGTCCCAGCCCCAGTCCCAGCCCCAGCCCCAGCCCCAGCCCCAGCCACAGCCACAGCCACAGCCACAGCCACAGCCCTAGCCACAGTAGCTCTGTTTTGTAGGAAACTAACAGTTGGTAATATTTGATTTAGAATTTGAAGACTGAATGTTTCTTTGCTTCATTGTAATAGCCAATGTAATGTGACATTCTTCTTTTTACTAGGAGTTTGTTCTTTTTCTCCCCTTCTAGCCTTGCACTGAAGTATTATTTATAGATATATTCCACGAATATAATCAAACTCTTACTCCTGTACTTCTAGAAATGATGCAAACTCTTGAAGGTAAGTTGTAGTTTGTGATAGTTTTGTCATTTACTATTCAGTTAAAATAGCCTAAGTGCCCTAATCCTGGTCATACACTGAATGTGAATCTGAGAAAGATGGACTGTGTTCTTTCCTGCAAGGATGGCATTGGAAGTCAGCTTTGAATATGATACTTCTTTTGTTGTAAACATAATAGCTCCAGAGCCACGTGACAGGTGCAGTAGCACTTGGGGGGATTTCTCTAGAGAGTGCTTGCTGTACGAAGTGGTTAGAGAAGCTCAGATGATTTGTTAGCCGTATAGAGCAGTAAGATAGAAAGGACAGAGATGGAAAAGAACATGACAAAGCAAATTTAGATATTTGATCATTGTACTTTATACACAATAGTCGTTTGCTAAATAACTTCGATTCGAAGGTCAGTTTCAGGATGCATTGGACAGACTGACTTAATTCATTCTTCACCCTAGTGCCTGGTGTGCTTCATTATTGTTTGTTGATTGCCTTGAGCAACTAATTGAACTGGGAACAGAGAACTAATCAAGAGTATCCTTAAACTTTACGTCTTAATGACAGGAAAATCATTGCTTCATATATAGTGGTTGTGGAGTACTTTTAAATTAAAAAAAAAAAAAAAGGCTTCAGAGAGAAACGAGCTTCAAGGACAGGAGGAGGGGAGAGGTCCCTCAGACAAGCCAGCTGCGACTACTCCCTGGCATGGAGGAGTATGGGAGTACGTCCTGGAGAAGAACCTAGTCATAGAAGCAGCTGAAATGCTTAGAAGGCAGAGGGCAGTACAGAGACTAGATTACCCACCAGTTGGGTCAAGACTTGGGTAGGTGGAGCTGTAAGGAAAACTGAACCTCAGCGTCTCTTGGGGACTGTTATCCTTTCTTGTTCTCTCTGCCAAGGGGAACAATAAGCTGTCCATTTAGTGTGGTATCTTTAAAGGTCTGTCCGGCTTCAGGTCTGCCTCGCTGCTGGGGTGCCTGAAGCACTAAGAGGAGGCAAAACAGTTCACAATAGAGGTCCCAGTTCATGATTCCCTGGTGAAAAACAGAGGAGTCTGAGCTGTGGTTCCAGGCCTCCTGTGTCCCCAGATTCTGCTGGGGACCGCAGGGAGGTGGGAACAGTCTGAGGATCCGCACTTCTCCTCAGGGTGTCTTTGTGCCAGGCAGGAAAGGGATGGCTAAGCCTGGGACAGGTGGAATGCAGTTTGGTTCTGAGTGAAAATGCCTTCTCTAGGAGATGTGGGTGCAGCTCTTCCCAAGGAAGGCCTTCCTCCCCTGTGATCCTTGATGAAGGAGACACTTCCTGCTTGTCCAAGCTGCTTTATTTGATGTCGGGTGTGAATGCATACACCTTACTTGGGGTGACCTAGAGATTAAATCCCTTTTTTCAGAAAGGACTGCCCAGGAAGGGAGGTTCACTGACTAAACACTCAGGGCCTGTCTGCATTCCTCAGTAGCGTGGAGAACTCCAGGTTTTTGTGCTACTGTGACCGATCGTCACTGTCGTGGTTATGTGTTCCAGATCAGGGAGTTGGGAAAGGATCTGGCCCCACACACGCCTGGCCTTCTCAGTCCTGAGACTCCCCAGGTTTTGGGCCTGTTCAACCTGCCAGTTCTGTCTGGTGGCACCACCCCTTGCGTCTCAAGGTTATTTGAGCTTTGTTTGTTTTCAGGAGATTTACTCACAGTAGACAGTTAGGTTTCTTTCTGGCAGTTACAGATTGCTAAACTACATAATGCTTATACTACTTAGGTTTTGTTTTTTTTTTTTTTTTTTGTTTTTTTTAAAGATTTATTTATTTATTATATGTAAGTACACTGTAGCTGTCTTCAGACACTCCAGAAGAGGACGCCAGATCTTGTTAGGGATGGTTGTGAGCCACCATGTGGTTGCTGGGAATTGAACTCAGGACCTTCAGAAGAACAGTCGGGTGCTCTTATCTGTTGAGCCATCTCACCAGCCCCTTAGGTTTTGTTTTTGTACAATTCTCACTCTAGTCTCGGCTTAACTTTTTAACTCCTATAGAAACAAGACAAGGTGTGTTGGTTGGTTTTATGTCTACTTGACACAGCTAGAGTGATTTAGAAAGAGGGAACCTCAACTGGGAGAATATGCCCAGCGGACTGACCTGTGGGCAAGCCTGTGGTAAATTTTCTGGATTGTTGATTGCTGTGGGTGGGCCCAGCTCCCTGAGCACCGCCACACTTGTGCTTGTGGTGAGTAAGCAGACTGAGTGGGCAGCACTCCTCCGTGCTCCTGTCCAGCAGGCTCCTGCTTTCATTTCCCATACTGACTTCCTTTCGGTCATGGTGTGTTAGTATAGCAATAGAAGCCCCTACTAAGACAACAGGCTATTTAGGTTCCATTCCCATTGATTGCCAGCTGCTGTTAAGTTTTCAGTGACTTCCTAGTTGAGTTTGCTTTCTGGTTCTGGATCAGTTTGCTTCTTTGAGATTGGATCTGGCTTATTCGTACATTAAGCTTAGCAGTTCCTATTTATGAGGGACAGAGACTTTGAGGAAAGCAGTAAGCTTTTCTCTTTGGGAGATACATAGGTAAATTGTCTTGTCCAACTGTAGGGCCCTCTTTACTTTGAGATAGCTCATAAACCATTAAGCATTTGAGGTGCTGGGTATATTAACTAGCTTGATTTACTTACTCTACATTGCTTGAATGTATAATCTCTTTTTATAACTCATAAACTTATATAAATTATACATTTAAAATACAGGGTAACAATACTGTTTTTAAAAGTTGTTTTTCCCCAAAAGACAAGCACTACATGATCTTATTTATATGAAATAAGAAAAGGTTAATTTCAGAAGTTGAGAGGAGAGTGGTAGCTTCAGAGGCTGTGTGCAAGGGGGGGGCAGAATGTGGTAAGTGGGGAAGTTCTTGTGTGCCACTGTACAATAAGGTAACTATTGAACAATAGCATTTATATTTCAGAAACTTAGGGTTTGAATGTTATGTTTAACTTGCTTCAAATATTACACAGAATATGAATGTACCAAGCTTACATGTTCATGTATAAGTTTTACCAGTTAAAATTAACTTCGTTTTCTTTCTTTCTTTCTTTCTTTTTCTTCCTTTCTATTCTAGGTCCAACCAATGTAGAAGATATGAATGCACTGTTAATCAAAGATGCTGGTATGTTGGACTTCAGTGATTTAGAAATGTGTATTTACCCAATAGATAGAGGGTCTGTTTTGTGCTGTGAGAATTGGGATGTAAAGGTAGCTAAGATTAAGAATTGTCAGTTAAAGGAGGTCAACCATGCACGCAGCTAATTCATGCTAAAGCAGGGGCGACAAAGAAGGGAGTTATGGATAGGGCAAGTTTCCTTCTTAAACACTGTGACATCAGAATGCAAGGATGAGCAGGTGCAGGCACAGCTCCGAGCAGCTAAAGGATTGCTGTGCAAGATGAACTAGAGAAAAATAGACTGATGATAAAGCATGGCTGCCATTCACATCTGATACTACTTATAATATTTGAAATTTGACTCATATTAGATTGGATTTAGTATACTGTTTAAAAATACTGAAGAGTACTTGGGACAAACTGGGAATAAAACAAGTTAATCAGTGTCTCCAAAATGTATTTAGTAACTTTTGTGTTAATATTGTCTATTTTCCTGAATTTATTTCATGTTTTAAAGTACCTTCAGATTTTTATATAAAGGCAGTTTTCTAAAGTTTAATTTCATTCTTTTTTTTTCTTCTCAGTGTATAATGCTGTGGGATTAGCTGCTTTTGAGCTGTTTGACAGTGTTGATTTTGATCAGTGGTTTAAAACCCAACTTCTTCCCGAATTACAAGTTTCTCATAATAGGCAAGTAAAACCTTGTGTATATTATATATTATATACCACTTTACTTTCTTAATTTTGAAATAAAAAACCCAACAACTTTAATATGATTTTGGTTATGTTTAGCATGGCAAAGAAAAAAACTTACAAATTTATAACTGAAATATAAGCAAAATAATTCTTTTTTTTTTTTTTTATGCTACTTTACCTTAAGTGTAAATCCTGAAAGAGGTATTTGATGTGATATGAAACAGCTTGTAGGTGGCAAGAAGCAGCACTTATGTAGAGGTAACGGAGTTCTCTGTGTCCCTGGAAGAAGCTGTGCCCAACATAAGACTGCTGCTAGCAACTAGCTCCAGTGCCACAGGCAGCCCAGCCAGAGTGACCGCTGTGAGAGGGGCTGTTCCAGGGCAGCCACACAGTTGGTCTTTGAGAGAACACAGAGGAGGAGATAGAGCTACCTGGCCATTCAGTGGGTAAACATTTCTGCAGAGGCACCTAATTCATGATTACCAGAGCTATGTGGCACCTAGAAGCACTTTGGCTCAATTCTTGTACTTGGGACTGTGTTTTTTAATTTACCGTGGATCGAAGGCCTTTCATGGTTTTTATAAGTAATTTCTCATTTCAAGATTAGAGACTGGAGAGTTGGGAGCGGGCTGTGGTTAAGCGCACTTGCTGCTCTTGCAGATGACTCCTGGCACCCGTATCTAAATGGCTCACAGGGCCTGTAACTTCAGCTGCAAGGGAAGTAACTGTCTCTGGCCTTCACACACACTCCACTCCACACCACGTGTCCTGTGTGTGTGTGCACGCAACTACAACCTTTAAAATTATAATAAAATTAGAGATTATAAAAAAACATATTACAAGAGGCTTTTTTTGGGGTGTGTGTGTGTGTGTGAGTGTGTGTGTGAGAGTGTGTGTGAAGGATAAAATTGAGCAACTTCTGTGTATCTCCTGTCCTGTAGTCAGCATAGCCTGTAGCCGTAGATTAGTAAATATTTGTTGACTACATTATTGAATAAGTAGAAGACTGTCTGTGTATATAGATGATTTTACACATATTTAGAGTCATTGAACTAGAGATCTGTGTCCTAGCACTCAAGAAGCCCAGGCAGGAAGACCTTGAGTTTGAGGTCCCCCAGAGCAGCACAGTGAAACCAGGTCTTAGTCCTCTTCCCCCAGAGCACAGACCAGCAAAGGTGAAAACCTGGCTGCTTTAAAAGTTTGGGCCAGTTGAGTACTAACTTGTGGCTTCTCTATTCAATCATGGATTCAATTACCAAATGTTTTTAATACTTAGAATTTTCCATGCCCTCTCTAGGCCCATACACATACATATTTGCATGTGAATGAAATAGCCTCTGACAGTACTCACAGGAAGCTAGGAGAGCCTTTGAAGGGGTAAAAACATACTTACTGGAGAGACCAATGTGAGATCCCATCAGCCCTGACTTGTGCCTCACTGCCTTGTGTCACACTACCTTATATGCCATACTTAGTGTTGTTGAGGAAATGAGTTTCAAATCATTTCCATTTAAAGCCTGAGATATGGAAAATGTGCTCTGAGTCCATGTTGAAGTGATAACATTTTGCGTATGTTTGGATAAATCAAAATATTAAAATATAAGTACCTTTTATAAATGAAGATATTAAATTTTTTAAGTGAAATATATGGCTTGCTTCATGTTTTCTGTTAGATTACTGTTCTAGAAACTTTGTTTCTCAAAGTTTAATGTGAGTTGTTTGGCTCACATGGTAGGTTGTCCTGTTAAATGCAAGTCCTGGTCTAGTAAGGGTGACACATAGACAGTGTCCTCACAGGCTGTGTGTGCTGCTACCAGTTTAGGGGCTGTCCTTCAAGGCCTGGTTACTGTAAGCCTGAGTAGGCTGGGTGTGACTGACTGTCATCTGGGGAATTCCTGAGTTTTGTTTTCTTTATTTAGAGTGGAACCAAAAACATGGAAATCTCTGTGGGTTTTGGTCTAAAAGCTGATAGCTTACGCCATGCATGGGATGTTATTTTTGCTTCTATGATTGTTCAGATAACTCCTATCCCTTGAAATGGCATTTCTCCACTTTACATTTAAGTGCTAGTCTCCAGAAGGCTGTTGTCATAAATCTGCATACCGGTAGTTTATTGTATTTTAATTGTTTTGCTGGACTGTGGACTTTGAGGCCAAAGGTAGTTACATATATATTTTTGAATTTTAGCATTTGTTTTTCTGTTTGCTCCATTGTCTTTAAGATGTGACACTCTAAAATAACTGTATACTCTTCAGGCTGTTCCATTTATACACAGAAATAAGTTTCATTTCGTCTCTAAAAGTTTATGGAATTCTAGGACAAAAGTGTTTTAAATTTGAGTTTGTGATTTTTCTTTTTGCCTAAGGAATGTCTTGGTTAACTTCATTTTAGAAAAACCATATCAGGAGAAATAAATTATGTATTTGTTACTGCTAATGCTTTGCAATTTTAATGATGTAAGTCATGTTTGTGAGTCTCATTTGGTAATTCATACCTCTTTTCGAATCCATTTAGCTAGAATCAGCACGCTTATGCAAATATTACTTAGGTAAACATAAAGACCTTTTTTATAGAAAATAATATTTAAGGATTAACAGATGGATATAGAAACATTGACTATATAGGAGGTTATTTTATTTAGGATTTATGATGTTAGCACTGTTGGTGCTTACCTATCTTTCTGTGCTGCACCTCGCTCCTGCGGGGCTCCTGAGCATCTTCCTCAGGTTGAGACACGGGCTTCACCACAGATCTTAACCCTAGCCTTACATTTGACTCGGGCTGTCTGCAGCCTCCTTGCTCAGGCAGCCCTTACCCTCACCATGTTAGTGTTCTGGCTGCCGGCCCGGTCACGGCCTGCCACAGTTAGGCATGCAGAAGGATCAGAGCACCATGTATGGAGCACCATGTATGGAGCACCATGTATGGAGCACCTGAGGACTTTGATTCACGTAGATCAGGACGCCATTGTTTCTTCTGTGTTGATGTTTAGAAGTTGATTTTTTATTTAGATTTAAATGGAAATTATACTAAGTGAAGTAGACCTCTTAAAGTACTGAACATTTTAATTTACTCATGTTTCCCTCTTCCACTTAGGTATAAGCCATTACGACGCAGGGTGATTTGGCTCATTGGTCAGTGGATTTCTGTGAAATTCAAGTCTGACTTGAGACCCATGCTGTATGAAGCAATCTGTAACTTGCTTCAAGATCAGGATTTAGTGGTATGTCAGCCTGCTGCATTAGCATGTGTAGACCTCAGAACCGCCTCTAAAATGCTCACAATTCTTCCTTTTATGAAAAGGGCTCTAGGGAATGTGCTAGTTACAATTACAGGTGTGGGAAGCGTAACACTCAGCCAGGGGATGTGTTCTCAGCCAGGAAAGAAAGGCTTACATGCTGTTTTAAAGACTTGAAGGCAGCATTTGTCATCTTACTTGGTTTGGGGACTAAAAGTATGCTAACTGGTGCCCGCTGGGAGATGATGGTCTTATGTATACCTACGTGACATGCTGTGTACAATAAAATATGAGTCCCAGACTCTGAAGTTTGTGTGAAGCTCAGATCATTTGGGAGTTTGGAAACTGCCCTACCTGAGGTTAGAGTAGGTGTGCAGCTTGGACAGAGCCTCCTCCTCCCTCTGCCTTCACCCTTTGTCAGGAGCCATCCTAGGAGAAGCTAAGAACTAGCCAGTGAACTTCCTGAGACGAGCCCAGCTCCAGTAGGCAAGGCTCAGGAGAGATCCATTTTAGGAAAGATTCCTGCTGTTGATATGCTTTTCCTGTTATTATTAAACATATATAACAATCACTAGGTATTAGCTCACCCTTTTCAGCAGATCTCTGCAGACCTGTGAAGATATACTGTGTTCTAGTGATGCTATATAGACAAATAGATAATAATCTATAGAATTCCTGATTTGATTCACATAATTTTAGGAAGAAAGGTTCAGAGATAGACTTAGATGCTAGAAAGATGTTATAGAGTTAGAGTCAAGAATAGCATGTACCCACTCCTCAGAATAGTAAGTAAAGGCTGTATACTAAGAATTAGAATGACCTTCATAATTACACTATTTTAATGAAGAGAAATGGACTTGGGACAAATTTGTGTTAAAGGAAAAACATTGAGGTCCAAGGATAAAGTCACAGATGTGCACTATGATAAGTCAAGGCCATCATAAAACTGTTACTTTGAACTTTTAATGAGTATATTATAATGAAACACTGCTTTAAACTTACTATCAACATCCTCTGTAACTCCCATTTTATGTAACAGTTTATGTCTGAGGTAATTTTCTAAATAACTTTTTGTCTAAAAAGGTATAAAAAGACCAGAAAAAAGAAATAAAGTTGTTGGTTGAATGGTTTGGCTTGGGGAGCTTTACCCCATCCATCCATCCGTCTGTCCGTCCATCCACCCACCCATCCACCCACCCATCCACCCACCCATTCATCCACCCACCCATCCACCCACCCACCCACCCACCCACCCACCTGCCCGTCCGTCCGTCCATCCATCCATCCATCCATCCATCCATCCATCCATCCATCCGTCCATCCAAATGTGTCTGTCTGTCTGTCTATATGTTTATGTGTAGGGTATGTGTGTAAGTATGCTTGAACACTGTGGAATTGATTGTGATAGATGGTCGGGCTGGCCAGAGTGTGGGTGTATGAATGATTGAATATATATGCGTCTATGCGTATTTGCCTGTACAAAGCATCTTAATTTTTTTCTTTCCCTTTAGTCTAGTTCACAAAGAGTTAACCAGATAAACTAGAGAGGCTTCTGACTGATTCCAGAGAAAGGAACCCTAGCAGTAAATCCTTTAACTTCATTCCCTGCTGCTAAATATCTGTTGTTTGCCAGATATTAGCGCTTATCAAAACACAAGTGACAGAGTTAAGAAAGAGTTAAGTTTTTTTGTGCTTAATGAAGCACAGAACAGTAAGAAAGAGTTAAGTAAAAATAAAGGGGTGGGGGGAGGGCTGATGAGATGGCTCAGCGGGTAAGAGCACTGACTGCTCTTCCAAAGGTCCTGAGTTCAAATCCCAGCAACCACATGGTGGCTCACAACCACCTGTAATGAGATCTGACTCCCTCTTCTGGTGTGTCTGAAAACAGCTACAGTGTACTTATGTATAATAATCAATATAAGCTTTAAAAAACAAAAGAAAGAGTTAAGTTTCCCTAGTGCTATTTAAGCATAAAGAGTTAAACAGAGCACACAGAGTTATAATGTTTAATAAAGCAGAGAGTTAAAGAGAAAAGAAGCCAGCATTTTTAAACCATAGAATAAGCAGGGAACTTTTAGAATCTTTGAGATGTTACCAGCAAGCATTCAGTTAGAGAGCTAGAAGGCCAGAGACCATCAGTCTTTAAATCTAGTCTAGAGACTGTCAGTCTTTAAGGCCATGTTCGACGCTGTGTCCCACTTCAAGCCCATTCCAGGCTGTGCAGGCGCCCCGCCACCCTTCATTTCCAGCTCACCAACTTCTTTGTTTTCATGTGTCTTTATTTTCTTGTTTCGCTGGTGTCTCCTGCATGCTACTTTCTTTTGGTCCCAGGCTTTCCACTTACCTAGTGGCAATTAGTTTTCTTCCTGGAAATATTTATTGCTGCAAAGGGTTTTTAAGCAGTTATGGAAAACTTAGACAGATCAGGGATAACGATACTTGTTCTTTTGTAACTTGTTACAAACTAAGGGTAACATCCTTTCACATGACATATGCCTTATGACTTAATCTTAACAAAAACAGGAAAGAAAATGGTTTGGAATAATTTTTCTGTCATTAAGTATTAATGATGCTCAGTAGTTCTAAGAATGATTAAAAACTTATACTGTACTTTGATTGTTTTTTTTAGGTCCGAATTGAAACAGCAACAACTCTGAAGTTAAATATCCTTCAATTTTTTTTCTATTTGCAAGTTTTTTTTTCATTTTTTAAAAATTTTAATTTGTTGTTTTATTTATTTTATGTTATGGGTGTTTTGCCTACAAGTGTGTGCCACATATGCGCCTGATTATTTGAGTGGGCAAGAAAAGAGAGAGTGTCAGATCCCTGGAAATGGAGTCGGTTATGCATGGTCACTGTGAGCCGCCCATAGGGGTCGGGAAGCAAAGCCAAACCTGGAAGAACAGCACTGCTCTTGTAACCCTCCCTCTAGCCCTACTGTAGCTAGTTAAAACTAAGATAAAACCTAAAAACACTTTTTAAAAGACTTAATCACAAAGAAGTTAAACTTCTTTCATATTGTTTTGAATCAGAGTGTCGCATAGCCCTGCCTGGCCTGGAACTCTACACACTTGAGACTGGCCTTCAACTTCTGGTCCTGCCTCTGCCTCTGCCTCTGCCCCCTGGTGTTTGGATCAGAGCTCTGCACTGCTTCACTGGGCCTTAAGTTCAATATTTAAAACTGGTTATTTTGTGAAATTAATTTTTAGGATAGTTAAAATATATTTTTACAGAACATATGTATTTATTTCAATAATTTAATGTATTTTTATCTTTATAAATTTCATGTGTTTTCAATATTCCTTAACTGCTTTTTACCTGTTGATGATTTTGAATTTAGGACAGATCAGTTTTTACCGGTAAGAATACTGGTTTCCAGGTTTTGTAACATTATGTCTTTAGAGTACATATAGTGGTTTGTAGCTGTAATTTATATCTGTTTTTAACTTTAGAACTGTACATTATTTACTGTGTGTGTGTGTGTGTGTGTGTGTGTGTGTGTGTGAGAGAGAGCATGCTTCTGGCATGTTTGTGGAGGTCAGAGGAGAACTTGAGGTTTTGGGTTTCTTGTATTAGAATAACAGGTGTCCATCACAGAATTTTGTACTTACCTGCAGCATCTGATAAAGACTGCATCGGTTCAGTGGCCTGTTGAGAACAACAGTTAATGTTCTTATTGCTTTAGTTCATAGCCTTTTCGTATTATCTGCAACAGGATTTTAGGAAAGTGTAGTTACAGGGCACAATTGGTAGCCAAGTTGACAAAAGCACAATTTGGACTAGTCTTTTAAACATTTCAGCTTGTGGGCAATTAAGATCTAATGTGTATACATTAGCAGTAATAAAGAAAAAATGGTGGCATTGTATGTTGGCAGCTTGTTTTAAGTATAGCTTAGGTTTTATATTGTTGTCTCATTGCTTTGGCCTGATTTATGTTTTTATCCATAGAAGTCTACATCTTGTAACCTCTGTTCGTTGTTCTTCTTGCAGTATCTGGAAACCATGTTCACACTGCTTTTCCAGTTGCTGCAGCAGGTTACAGAGTGTGATACAAAGATGCACGTGCTGCACGTCCTCTCCTGTGTGATCGAAAGAGTCAACGTGCAGGTGAGGTTGTGGGACAGAAACTCGGTGTCAGATGTGCATTTAATGTCTTTGCTTTATATGGAGGAAAGATAAAGTAGTCTTAAAAGGTTTTTAACATATGTGTTAGCATTTCATTTATGTGTTTTTCAGAATTGACATTTATATTTGAATTTATTAAAAGTGACTAAGAGAAGCCAGCTGTGTTGGTGCATGCTTGTATAACCTAGCAACTGGGAAGCTGAGGCAGGAGGATGATTGAAAGTTCAAGTGATAGTAAGACCTCGCCTCCAAATACCAAAGGAAAAGACTTAAGAATATTTAAATATTAAAATTATATCTATGGTGTGGAGGTATTTAGAAAGTGAAATTTTCCAAGTTTTAAAGATCAGTCTTAAAGTTCAGAGTGTTTAGTGTCTAAGGAAGAGCCATCTTTGCAAATTTAAGTTTTTTAGGAATTTGTTTTACTCTGTATCTTTTTACATATGTTCATAGACTCCTTTAAAGATTGATTTTGTACGTATTGCATATGAGTGCCAGGTACGTGAGAAGACAGCTGGGGAGTCTGTTTTCTCCTTGCGCCTGGCATAGAGAGAGGCAGGGTTTCTGTGTATGCCTCTGAGCTGCCCTTTTGAGCTTCGCGTTGATTCTCACCTTAGCCCTCAGTTTGCTAAGGAGGTGCTGTGATTGCAGGTGCTCACAATGGCACCCAGCTTCTCATTTGGATTCTTGGGATCAGTCTCAGTCAGGCTTGCTCGACAAGTGCTTTTATCAACTCAGTTATAGTTTTGCGCCCCCCACCCCACTTTTTGTTTGTTTGTTTGTTTTTTCGAGACAGGTTTTCTCTGTGTAGCCCTGGCTGTCCTGGAACTCATTCTGTAGACCAGGCCGGCCTCGAACTCAGAAATCCGCCTGCCTCTGCCTCCCGAGTGCTGGGATTAAAGGCGTGCACCACCCCGCCCAGCCTTTTTTTTTTTTTTTTTTTTTTTTAATATTTATTTATTTTATATATGTGAGCACACTGTCACTGTCTTCAGACACACCAGAAGAGGGCATCAGATCCCATTACAGATGGTTGTGAGCCACCATGTGGTTGCTGGGAATTGAACTTAGGACCTCTGGAAGAGCAGGCAGTGCTCTCTAATCACTGAGCCATCTCTCCAGCCACCCTGTCCTTATTTTTACTTAAAACCAAACCAAACATTACATACAAATCTCACACACAGACACACAGACACACGCACGCACACACACACGCACACACACGCACGCGTGCGAACAAAGTATTTTTGCTGGCATCATATACATGATTAAGTATAAAAGTGATTTGTAAAGTTCGTAAAAGTTAAATTATTTAGCTTTCCTGTACCCCCCCCCCCCGCCCCATTCCATAAAAATGAGCCATCCATGAAACAATAGTATAATTATTCTCTGGCTTTTTATGTCCAGACTCACCACTTTATACATTTTTTAAAAGCAGAGAAGTATTTCTCGGAACGACAGTGTTTTAGAGTTCACGCACTGATTTACTCTTAGATCTACTTTTTCATGAGTTCAGACACCTTGGAGTTGCTTCTTAATTCCAGGGCTATTGATGAGAATAGCAACTCATATTGAGCAGTGGCCACGTACCTCTCTTGTGCCAAGTGGGCTGCATGTATTTCTCATTTCATGCTTACAGATATCTTTGGTGAGATGTGAAGTAAGCAACTGGTCAAAGGTTAATACTTCGTTGTATTATTTGAGGCAGAGACTAATGTAGCCCAGGTTGGCCTCAAACTTGCAGTGTTATTCACTACATATGTTTGAATACCTGATCTTTCTGCCTCTTCCTCCTAATTGTCGGGATGACAGGTGTATGCCACTGTACCTAGATAAATATTCATAATATTGGTTGATAATGCAAGTGTTCAAATTAATCATTGTGTAATTGCTATGGCAGGCACTGCTTTCTCAATGTAATATTTCTTAGCACTTTGGGTTCTTGTTACAAGAATTATATTATTTCATTTGATGGTGGTTTTTGAATATTTAGTTTGCTTATGTAAGTGATTAACTGGAGTTGCTCTTTAAAACTAGGAAGTCTCTGACCTTGCTATTCATGTTGAGTAAGGTCTTTAAACTGGTGTCATGTATAAAGTGGGAATTAAAATTTTGAACTCAGCAAATGTACAGGATTTCATGATATGAAATTACTACAAATCTCTAATATAGAGCATTATATATTTTTTAATTTATTAGGTATTCTCTTCATTTATATTTCCAATGCTAAAAGTCCCAAAAGTCCCCCATATCCTCCCCCCTGAATATTATACATTTTTAGTAATTTATTTGTTAAAAAGATGGTTATAAGTGCAACATTTTTCCATTCATATAAATCTAGCTAGTGAAAATTTCTTAAAGATTTTTTTTCTTGTACAAATTTATTTTACATGTGTCTCCTCAAAATGCCATTCCTTTTTTACTCCACACAGAACTCCAGGTATCTGCTATACATTTAAAAAAATAATACCAAGATAAGAAATGGTTAAAAATACCAGTTCTTTCATTCTTTTTTAACTTTTGTAACCTTTACATAAGTGTATTACTATGTTCTTGTCTATTTACCCTTCAAACTAACTTTCACTTGCAAAATTTGATTTTGTCTGATTATAATATTTTAGTGAAGTCATTACCTTTGTCATGTACCATAGGGTACAGTTACTTGAATATTAATCCTTATTTTTGAAAAACTTAATTTTTTCACATTTTATGTATTTGTTTCTATTGGTATGGATGTTTTTCATGTCTGTCTGTTCACCATGTACTGATGCCTGAGGAGAGCAGAAGAGCAGGTTGGATCCCCTGAGACGTATATGTGTGTGCGAGGGCATGGGCGTGCGCACACGCCCCCGTGTAACTGTGTAACGCCTGGGAATGAAACTTGGGTCCCCTGCGAGAGCAACCAGTGTCCTAAACAGCTGAGCCATCCCTAGACTCATAACAAACATTTTAGAAAAGCGCAATTCAGTGATTTCATTCTTGAGGCTCTACAAGTCTCTAGTTGGAATAAACATGCTATCAAGTTTTATGACAAGCAGTCTTTGAGCTTTCACATTTCTTAAGAAAAAGAAGAAAATTGAAGGTCTTCAATGGAATATGTGCAAAATTTTATCTAAAAGATGAAATATCATTTAGGATTCAATATAGTTTTTAAACTTCCTAAAGAAAGGACCCTTGTTAAAAAGCATTTGTTACACTTTTGCATTTAGATGTATACATTTGGGGGGGGGGTCTTTAAGGTTGTATTATTTATTCACCTAAAAAACAACACATACACTCCACTGCAGCAGCAACATATGCCTGTGACATATTCAGTGAATGTGGGCCTTCCTCTGTAATTTATGAACTGTCTCTACAGAAGGGAAACGATGACACATAACTTCTTAGTTTAGTAGAATATTTGAATTCAGTTTTTTTATTGGGTATTTTATTTACTTACATATCAAGTATTATCCCCTTTGCTGGTTTCCCCTGAGACCCCCTAACCCATCTTCCCTCCCCCTGCTTCTATGAGGATGCTCCCCCACTCACTCCCTCATTCTCATCTCCCCGCCCTGGCATTCCCCTACACTGGGGCATGGAGCCTTCACAGGACCAAGTGCCTCTCCTTCAGTCCTTAGAAGGGGGAACAAAATACTCAAGGGAGGAAATACAGAGACAAAGTGTGGAGCAGAGACCGAAGGAAAGGCCATCCAGAGACTGCCCCATCTGGGGATCCATCCCATATGCAGCCACCAAACCCAGACACTATTGTGGATGCCAACAAGTGCTTGCTGACAGGAGCCTGATATAGCTGTCTCCTGAGAGGCTGTGCCAGTGCCTGACAGAGGCAGATGCTTACAGCCATCCATTGTACTGAGCACAGGGTCCCCAGTGTAGGAGCTAGGGGAAGGATTGAAGGAGCTAAAGGGGTTTGCAACCCATAGGAAGAACAATAGTATCAGCCAACCAGACTCCCCAGAGCTCACAGGGACTAAACAACTGTTGCATGTTTTCTGCCCATGGTTTAACATGAGGTGGATCCTTAAGTGCGTACTAAAGTGCATACTATTGACTATTCATGCCTTGTATACCAAGATGAATAATCTTGAACTCAGACCACACCAGTTGGTTACTTCATAAATGCCCATTTTCCTGGGCCTCTGGCAGTCACCATTCAACTCTGTCACTAATGTGACTATTTAAAATATTTTTTGGAAGTGGAATCATTCATTGTTTGTCTTTCTATGTCTGATTTCATTCAGCAAACCTTTAAGGTTCATCTGGATTGCCGAATATTACAGATTTCTTCTTTTACTTTTAAATGCTGAGTAATATGCTCGATAATTCTTGTGTATCGTGCAGGAAACTGAAGTGTGTGGATGCGTTAGTTGTATAGCATGGCTTCACATTCTCCCCTGTACTACTTTAAGTGCTATGAGATGATATAATCAGTTGCCACACTGCACTGTTAGGGATTTAATAGCTAGAGTGCATCCCCACACACTCTGCAGAGTTTCTGCCCAAGGTTGGTTGGACCCAAGGATTCATATACTATATATACATATAAAATGTATCTTTAATTTAGTAAATTAATATTAAGTAATTTATTGCCTAATATTTCACAGTGCTTGCCAGGTTTCTCACGGTATATTGCCTTTCTTACTAAACGATCCTGTTGTCTCCCTTTTTATCTGTCTTGTAGATCCGACCATATGTGGGGTGTTTGGTACAGTATTTGCCTCTTCTCTGGAAGCAGAGCGAAGAACACAACATGCTGCGATGCGCTATTCTGACAACACTTATCCACCTTGTTCAGGTGTGTGAGTTCTCCAGTTTCTTAGGTTGTTTGTTTGTTTTTATTTTTTACCTCATTGTTTTCATGTGATTTAATATTCATGAAAGTCTTCATGCTACTTTCAGGCTTTTCAAATGTATAATCTGTACACTTTCAAAAACACCTGTCATCTATTTAGTGCATTTCCAAGGGTATTTGAAAATATTCTCTACTTCAAAAGGCATTTAGTGTTTTCCAGTGGTGTTAGCCCCATGACCTGTGTGCCCACATGGATTCTGTCTGGTATCTAGAGTGTTTCAGCATGAACTTGCTTTGCAGTTTTCCTGGCTTTAAAAACTTTTCATAACCCAAGAAGCCATGAGATCAGGTAAACTGCTTTGAGGAAGGGGACGATTTGGCCTTGAGATGTTTGTAATTTCTATAGTGTGGTGATGTAGGTAGGTAGAGGGGAACCTGAAACTTCATGGAGCGAGATGGAGACTATGGCTCTTATTTGAACTTTTTCTTTTTTAAAGATTTATTTATTATACAGCAACCTGCCTGCATATATCCCGCAGGCCAGAAGAGGGCATCAGATCCCATTACAGATGGTTGTGAGCTACCTTGTGGTTGCTGGGAATTGAACTCAGGACCTCTGGAAGAGCACACTGTTCTCTGACCCATCTCTCAAGCCTTATTTGAACTACTAAATGTAAATTCTAGACATTTCCACTGAGATATTCTTCTGCCTTAAGAATTACAGCAATTCACAATCTTAAGTCCCTAATAATAGTTTTCAAATACCTCAAGGTAGCTAAATGTTTGCACTCAACTTATTCTTTCCATAAATGCTTATAGGTGAGTCTTATCATTATAAATTCTCATGAGAGTTTTAAATAGAAGATTAATGATACAAACTCTAATGCAATTTTGCACCTTTAAATTTTTTGGTAAGATTCACATGACAGAAAGATTACCATCTAAACCAATTTAGGTATGCAATTCAGTGATAATAAATGCACTCATAATATACAGCCACTGTAATCCACCTCCATACATTTTTTTATTGGATAAAATTAGACCACACCATTAAACAAAAAATATTCTTCCCAAAACTATCTACTTAAACATTTAAAAAGATGTATTTTTACAATTATTGTGTGTCTGTGAGAATGTGTATTTGTGTGTCTCTGTGTGTGTGAGTGTGTCTCTGTGTATGTGAGTGTGTGTGCGCGTGTGTGTGTTTTACTCACAGAAGCCATCAGAGGATGTTGGATCTCTTGCAGCTACAGTGACAGGCAGTGGAGGACCATCTTGTGTGAGTGCTGAGAACCTAACTGAGCTCTAAGAAGGCAGTACTCTTAACTGCTGAGCAAGCTCTTTGGTCCTTGCTAAAGCACTTTTGTCCAATAAGTATCTGCCTGGTTACCCTTTAGTACCTAGGATTTCCTGTAAAGGTTTTTTAGTAGACAGCAGCAATGACCTCAGGACAGGGTAGTGATGAGTCTGTTACTATTGTAGGTAACGGAAGAGGGACCTTACATCCTCCCTTAGCTCAGCTGGGGACTTTTGTGAGGGAGATAGGAATAAAATTCCCTAGCTTTTGTGTTTCTTATAGCATGCCAGTCACAGCAACTTTCACAATCCAGAATAATCAGTAGAATGTTCATTTGTTTTTCTTCTTTATGACAACTTATGGGTATTGGCCAATAATGCAAAGTTCCAACCAAATAATTGCCTTCTTTTTGCAAATAAGTATATAACATTTAGTACAGAAATTGAGATTGTAGCTTAAAATATACTTTGGAGTCATTTGAGAATATTAAGGTTTATTGTTAAATTACCTCTCAGATAATATTACCAGCTATTAACACGTAAGTAAGATGGACATTAGGGTAAGCTGTATATTTTTGCATTTGTATTTTATAGACCTGGAAATCTAGTATCTAGTAGTCTTTGCTCACCCGTGGAGGTTAATACCTATAAAAATAAGCATTCTAGTCTCCAGCAGTTGGCTTCAGTAGAAGTGTTAAACATTTATTCACAAGGTGGCTGTTTAGTAGTTGATACTGGGAAGAGGTAAATGGGACAAGTGTTTTGTGCAGAAGACAGTCTGGGGAAGTACATAAGAGTGGTAATAAGATAGATCATCATAGTATGGGGCATATGGCAGGTTATCTGAAAGTAATGTTGGACACCAGTGAAGATATCTGTCCTGACAGAATTGATATTTAATTTGTGTTGTTAAACACCGTTGGATAACAGTTCTTGGTGACGTGGTATCTTGGATGAGTGGTGAAGATATTGGAGACAAGTGTACCTGCGTGTATAAAGCTCCAGTTTGCGTTAAATGTGCCATTGTGGCAGAGTACCTGACATGGACATCTTACAGCTTGACAGTGGAAGGATTTTGTTTGGTTACACTTGCAGAGATCCAGGGCATGTTCCTGCATCTCCTGATTTGGCTCTAGGGAGACAGAACATATGGGAGCAGGGGTGTGACAACTTACACACAGTGGACAAGAAGCAGAGAGCCTGAGAGGGGCCAAGGACAAGACACAGTTCCTAAGGACATGCCTGAGTTTGGCCTGGACTCATAAGCTTTTCACAGTCCTCCAATGTAGTGGCAGCAGCTAGAAAGCAAGCCTTCAATGGCTTGTATTGATGGCACGTTATTTAAGCAGTAACAAGTCTAAGTGCCACAGTGCGGTGATTTTTGTCTTTAAACATTAATTTTAGATACAGGTGGGGTAAAGTCAGTTAACATTTATTTTTAATGAAGACTTGGTAGTACTCTCTTCTGCTCTCTTTTCTATTTGGTAGAAGAGTCTACTTTCAGCTTTTCAAGCAGTAACTTCTAGATTTCTTCTTCATCCTCCTAGCTCTAAGTAACATGCAAATATTGTTTATTTTTGCATGCATCTCTGTGTGTGTGTATGCTTGTATGTGTGCACGTGCGAGCATGTGTGCGAGCATGCACAACATTCATGTAGAACCAAGAGGGTAATTTCTGAGACTCAGTTCTCTTGTACCATGTGGATCCCAGGGATTTCTTGGTCTTCAGGCTGATGGCAAACAGCTGTATTCAGTGAACCATCTTGTTGATCCCGTTTTCTACTTAATTTGAGCTTTGGTTTCTAGTGTTGCTAAGTCAGTTACTACTTAATTTCTCACTTTCCAAATTTGATTACTTTTATCTCTTATAGTATTCTTTTTGTGTTTATGATCATGGGTCTTAAAAAAAATTCTATACTGTTTCACTGGTTTTAAGGAGACAAATAGTAAACATATTTGTCCAATCTGATTTGGTCAACTTTAAAAAGATGTCATCATAGTGTTTCTAATATTGCATAGATAAGTGTAGTTGGACAATGAACTTCAGAACTCATGTATGTGAGGTGGATCAAGAAGGCTAAAGAGCGTAATGTTCAAAGGATATGAATGATAATAAAAAACCCCAACCCCCCAGAGCAGGACTGGGAACACTAGTTTGGAATGGGAGTGATATCAGGTCATGGTTAGGGGCATCTATTAACAATGAAAATGGTGATCAAGGCAGGAATTAAATAAATACCAGGAAGAGAAACAATTGGGAAAACTTTTTAGTGTGGCTTGTGCAGGTGCAGCGTGAGGGCAGGGATTCCTCCCAGTGAGGGCTGGGATGTATATTGTTCCCAGTTAGACAGTTGCTCATGTCACGTGGGAAAGGAAATGTATGAAAAGGTTGGTTGACACCACTGGTTAGGGTGCCTTTTAGACCACGATACCCTGAGTTATTTGACAGGAAAGAAAGCATACAAAGTAAATCTCTGTTGCTTTTCCCTTAGTTTCCTTTTCCTCATGTTTAACTGTCGTGTTCTGACAGTTGTGTGAGTTTTCTCTTGGAGATAGTTATGTGCATATACTGTATATACAGAATCATAGGTATCTTTAAAAATTCTTTGCTATGGAATTGTTATATATATTTCTGTTCCTTTAAATCCAATATGTAATTACTTTTGAAATTTTTGCATTTCTAACAACATGGTTATTCATGACTGCTTAGTATTGTTAAATATGGAAATACTATGATAGCAATGAACAATTTAGGCTGGGCTGATTTCATACATGTTATTTAGCTGAATGAGTTTATATAGTTTAAAATATCAGCGTTACTACTTTTCTGTAGTCGTAGCATGAGGGGAGACAAATATTTCCTCTGTTTTTGAGCATTCCTAATCTAAAATTCAAAATGCTGCAGAGCAGTAAACTTTTTGGCACTGAGTTGTTACCACAAGTAGAGACTTCCCAATTGGCTTGCTAAGCAATATAGATACACTAATGTATTGAATTACCTTTGGGAGATATGTATAAGGTATATATGAATTATAAATTAATTTTATATTGCCATCTGGGTTCCATTCCCAAGATATTTTATTTATTTGTAACCATTCTAGAAAATGAAATTTAAAATTTTAATTTCTTCTTTTCTAACCATTTCAAATAAGGAAGACTCAACCTGAATGTGAAAAGGCACAGATACATCTAGCCTTGGCATTGCCATCTAGACAGGATGATAGTATTTTGATTTTTACATTTAGTAATAAATAGATGTTTCTTTGCTAGTATAATGAGGGCTATGTTAAGAGAATATTTATTTTATATAAAATAAATTGTTTTCTGAGGCAGGTAATTGATTGGTGGTAAGGAGGGATCTTAGAGTGTCTTGTCATAAATCGTATTTATACTTCCTGTAGGGATTAGGAGCAGACAGCAAGAACCTGTACCCTTTCCTGCTCCCAGTTATCCAGCTGAGTACAGATGTGTCTCAGCCTCCACATGTCTATCTTCTGGAAGATGGCCTGGAGTTATGGTAAGAGGAGAACTTGATACTGTGGATTCCCCTGCTGCTGCTTTCTCTGCTTTTTTTCAGTAGAGCAGAGGTCACGTGTGGCTTTGAATACTCAGATAAGCATGTGGAGTTGTTATCCTCTGGTTGTTTCCGCTTCTAGCTGCTGTTCCCTGTAGGCTCCTGATAGACAGCTTGTGAGAAATGGGTGTGTTAAGAGCACTGTCCCCTCTTCCAGAGGAGGTCCAGGTTCTCCACACCACCATGATAGTTCATAACATCTGTCACTCTAGTCCCAGGGGATCTGACACTCTTTTCTGTCCTTCACAGGCACTGTATGGACATGGTGCACAGACATAAATACAAACAAAATACTTAAAACACATAAACCTTTTAAAAACAGAGAAATAGAGAGAAATTATAGCAGGGGCCATGCTGCATTTCATATTTGAAATTTGGCAAGTAACCTAGACATCTAGGTAATTTACTCAAACAAAAATTTGATCTTAATTTTCTGAGTATTTGAAATAAGATATTTTGGGGAGTGGGGTATTGAGTTATATTTCAACTTCCTACTGCTTTTCTAGTGGGTAGTGAGATGTCAGAGCTTAGCTTCACGCATAGTTGCCATTCACAATCTTCATACAGTATTTTCTGAACAAGCAGTACCCACTACTAAAAGCTTAAAAATGATCTCAAAAAAGAATCGTGCTCCACATTAACTTAATGTGACACCGAATTTTTGCTTGCTCATTGTTCTTAAGGAGCTGTGCTGTCAAGTTCTTTCACTTCTCATCCCATCTCACTGTTGGAAGCCATTTTTTGTTTAATCACAGAATCAACCATTGAAAAATGAACATTTGTTCCTGGCCCTTCTGTCCTACTTCTCTCTCTTTTCTTTCCTAATTTTTGCTTAGAAATTAAGAGTTTTAATTTGAGCTAGGGTGTAGTTCAATGATAGCATGCTTCTCTCATTTTGTACAGCCCACAGATCAATCCTCAACGTTATATAAATCAATGACAATATAAAGAAACAAAAACAAAAATCTAGAATTTTGATTCTCAGAAATTGTTTTTGTTTTGTTTTTGTGGAAACTACCAAGTTGTAAGTAAATGCTCTGTATCAGGATATTAGATAAGTGGCTTTAAATGTCACTGGGTAGGTTTTCACTGCTTGGAATGCACTCTTTATAGCCTTCTGTATTGTTATTTGAGTAGCATCTAGATTCGGGGTTCTCAGTGTTCCTAATGCTGCAATTTCAATACAGGTCCTCATGTTGTAGTGACCCCCAACCATAAAATCACTTTGTTGCTACTTCCTAACTGTAATTTTGCTACTGCTATGAATCGTAATATAAATATCTGATCTGCAGATGGTCTTAGGCAACCCCTGTGAAAGGGTTGTTCAGTCTCCTCAGCAAGGAGTCACATTCCACAGGTCGAGAATCGCTGATCTAGATAGTAGTTCTGAATCAGAAGGTTGTTGAAATCAATAATTCATAGGTTGGATTTGTATAAGGGTAGATTGATCTAGATCAGAAGTGGCAAACTTTTTTGACACAGGGAAGACAGTGATGTCATGTGTTCCAGATGTGTTTGTTGTAGCTGCTCCACTCTGATGTTTTAGTGTCAGAAGAGTCAGCCAGTTGTAATTAAATAGACAAATGTCATGATAGAAAATTGGTTATAATGTTGGCTTTACCCCCATGAGCTCTAGGCTTGTCAGTACACTATAAATTGAAATATTAATCTCTGTTACACAGGCACTTTCTTATAGACGTGTGATTCTCTGACATTCATGTGTGTGGTGCTGATGATTGAGTTGATATTTTAGGTTTTCTACCATGGAGATACAGCCCCAGTGCTCTGGGGCTTTCATTTTAGGTTCAAGGCTCACTGTAGGCAAGTCTACCTAGCTCAGTGTGGCCTCGAACTTGCCTACCTCTTGCCTTGTCTCTCTGAGTCCCTTCTCGTGAGGCCTTCGATGTCAGGCTTGGCTCAAAACTTAATGTGTTTGTTAAGTGCGTATGAGTTTTTGATGTGCCAGTTTTCAAGGGATTTAATAAACAATAATAAAATTGTGTGGTTCTTTTAATGGTAATTTTTTTCTTTGTCTCAGGTTATATATAAATGAAAAAAAAATTGAGATAGTTGTTTTCTGGGGATAAGTCTCTGTAGCCCAGGCTGGCTCAGATCTCAAGTGGAGGGGTTGAATTTTTTGGCAACAGCATGGGCATTTCATTTTGACTGGCAACAGAAATGTGGATTTCTAAATTTTATAGTGTGTTCCATTTGATGTCTTGTATTTTCTCAGTAAAATATGCAGCATGGTCATCAGCTAGCAGTGACAGCCTGAAATAAGATATAAGCAGCTTGGGAAGGAGAGACCTTACAAGTAACCAGTAAGAACAGGCTAATTCCGGACACCCACTGCCAGGTGACCCATTCTTTTCTACACTGAGGACTGAATCTGGGGCCTCCTGCTTGTTAGCCAGCATGCTACCTCTGAGCTGGCCCCAGACTTCTTCTTCTTCTTCTCCTCTTTTTTTTTTTTCTTCTACAGTTAGGAGCTGCCTGCTGGTGCCAGGAGTTGAACCCCGGAAGAGCAGCCAGTACTCAGTACTCAGTAACCACTGAGCCATCTCTCCAGCTCCCTTTAGATGTGGTTTCACGTGTATAGATGAAGTTAACTCTTTCTTGCGAGCATGTCATCCGGACATCATTGTGTCCTCAGCGACATGGCAGTCTTTTGTGGTTGTGGCTAAGTTTGGTTGCTTGGTTAAGGTGGTGACTTCCATATCTTTTTTTTTTTTTTTTGATTTATTTATTATTATATGTAAGTACACTGTAGCTGTCTTCAGACACTCCAGAAGAGGGCGTCAGATCTCATTACGGATGGTTGTGAGCCACCATGTGGTTGCTGGGATTTGAACTCTGGACCTTCGGAAGAGCAGTCAGGTGCTCTTACCCACTGAGCCATCTCACCAGCCCCTTTTTTTTTTTTTTTTTTTTTTTTTTGATTTATTTTTTTATTATATGTAAATACACTGTAGCTGTCTTCAGATACTCCAGAAGAGGGCATCGGATCTCATCAAGGATGGTTGTGGTTGCTCGGATTTGAACTCAGGACCTTTGGAAGAGCAGATGGTGCTCTTAACCGCTGAGCCATCTCTCCAGCCCGGTCCCAGACTTCTTAGGAACTATAAATTACTTTTAAGCAAAAATTGAATCGAAGGCAATAATATATGAAAAGTCTTTTGTTTGGTTTTGCTTTTCAGGAACTATAGAGTGGAACAATGAAAACTGTGGTGACTGTTGTAAGCTGTTGAGCATTGAGCGCAATACTATCTTCATTTAAATGTAGAACAAACCAAAAGCAACTCTGTAGCTTTTTCCCATCTACTCGAGATTATTTTCCTATAAAAATTTTTCAGAAAAAATTTGACTTCCCGAAATACTATTTTCTGAGGTGGAATTTTCACTTTTCGTATATTGTAAAATTCTCCCAGTAGTTTGTCTTCATTCTATTCCTGTTTATCAATGAGTTGGAGCTATGATTTATACTCAATGATACTGCTTGGACTTATATACGTGTGTTATCCATTTAATAGTTAAAAATAATTTTCTTTACAAAGATTTCTCTTCTTTGTAAGATGGTATAGATTCTGGGGCATATCCCCAGTGATCTACAGAATAGTGCTTAGTTTGGGTCCAGACACATGGATAGGCCTTTGTAGATCCAAACTGTGTCAATACCAAGTGCTAGATTTTGTTTACTCCCTTTTTTTCTTTCTTTTGGTTTGTTTTGATTTTTTCTTTTTTCTTTTTTTTTTAAGATTTATTTATTTATTATATGTAAGTACACTAAGCTAGATTTTATTTACTCCCTTTTTTTCTTTCTTTTGGTTTGTTTTGATTTTTTTCTTTTTCTTTCTTTTTTTTTTAAGATTTATTTATTTATTATATGTAAGTACACTAGCTGTCTTCAGACACTCCAGAAGAGGAAGTCAGGTCTCATTACAGATGGTTGTGAGCCACCATGTGGTTGCTGGGAATTGAACTCAGGACTTTCAAAAGAGCAATCAGTGCTCTTAACCGCTGAGCCATCTCTCCAGCCCCTTGATTTTTTTTTCTTTTGCTGTTGTTGGGACACTCATGGTTTTCCCTCTTCAAGTTCTTTTCATATATATTTGGTATTTTAAAACTATGTTTTAAACTATTAAAGCATGATAATGGCTTATAATTTAATTGGCTTCTAAATCCATCTTTAGAAAGCATGCAGCATAAGTTGTTTTACTAGTTCACTAGCCCAGTTTGTCAACGGAGGAACACAGAAGTGATCAGAAAATTTAGAACAGAATAACTTTATCCCTCTTTCATCAGCATAACACTAATGATTTTATGTAAAATTGTAATTTTTATTCTATTTTAGCATACAGTGTTATTTTTACTGTATATATAAAAATATTATTAGATAGACTGAAGAATAATTTAACCTGTAAATATCTTGACTTGAAAGCATAAAGATGCGAATTCAATTCCCAGAACACACACAAAAGAAAGAAGGAAGAAATCACACTTGGGCTTGGTGACACATTTGCTGTCACCCCACCACTAGGATTGCAGAGATAGGTGGATCTAGGGTGGGCTTGCTGGCTAGCAAACTTAGGTAAATGCTGAGCTCTTGGTCAGTGAGAGAACATGCCTATAAAAATAAGAAGAGGTGGCAAGTCCCTGAAAAATGATGCCCAGGTTACCTCGAGGCTCCAGTGTGGGCATGCATGCACACAAACTGAGGAGTCCCAATGGCAGCTTGTGATGCCATTGACCTTCTTGGCAGGCACTTTACATACTTTCCCCTTTGCTTTCTAAACGAAATGTTTTTGTACTCGAGTTGTGTTAAAGGCACGAGTAGATGTCAGAAGTGCATTAATTGTGTTTTCCCCCCTAGGTTAGTGACATTGGAGAACAGCCCATGTGTCACACCAGAGCTGCTTCGTATATTTCAGAACATGTCACCTCTTCTTGGTATGTCTTCAGATCTTACTGAGATGTTTGTTAATGTAACTGCAGCCTAAAAGTATTTTTCCTGACTTTAAAATTACCCCTTCCATTTTATGTCCCATATATTGACAAGTCATAGTGTTTTTATAGAAATTATTATATATATTTTTGAAATATCTTCCATTGATTTAAAAGTAAACATTAAATAACATTGCTTTATGGAAAAAATTTCAATTAAACTAAGATATACACTCATTAGAGTTGAGCTTGAACTTTCCCTAAGGAATTTTCTTTGATAGCTCTTCTAAGTGCTACCATGGTTCACTCAGCTCAGTTTACACAGGGAGTTTGTGCTGTAAGTTGTTTAAGCATTGTACATACTTTTGCTTTGGCTAAGGAACCACTGAACTTTTAGTGTCACATAGTTTGCTGAAGTATTGCTTACAAATTAGCTAAACACACATAATGTATGCGTTGTCTCTGCCTTCCTCACATGGTCTCACCCACGCTTGACCGTTTCTTTCCACTGAGCTGTAATTCAGTGCTACACAGTTCCAGAACATCACATGTGACAGGATCCTGAGGGTTCTGTGCACTTACTATTTCAGTCTCTCAGAGATGTAGCTAGATTCTCTCCCTAGTATCAATATGATTTTCATAATAATAATAATGCCTTAGTTAGGGTTTTACTGCTGCTAAGAACAAACACCTTCACCAAGGCAAGTCTTATAAGGACAACATTAATTGGGGCTGGCTTACAGGTTCCGAGGTTCAGTTCATTACCATCAAGGTGGAAACATGGCAGTATCCAGGCAGGCACAGTGCAGGAGGAGCTGAGAGTTCTACATCTTCATCTGAAGGCTGCTAGTGGAAGACTCACTTCCAGGAAGTGAGTTTATACCAGGGTATTAAAGCCCACACCCACAGTGACACACCTACTCCAACAAGGCCACATCTCCAAATAGTGACACTACTGGGCGAAGCATACACAAACCATCACAAATAGTAAATCAGTACTTTTTCTTAAATGTGAGTAGCCATTCTAAAGCATATGATAGCTCTATTGTTCTGTCTGTCTGTCGGTCTATCTGTCTATCTATCATCTATCTCTCTATCATCTCTTTATCTCTCTATCATCTATCTGTCTATCTATCTATCTATCTATCTATCAATCATCTATCTTATTTATTTCTCTATCATCTATCTCTCTATCATCTGTCTATCATCTATCTTATTTATCTCTCTATCATCTATCTATCTATCTATCTATCTATCTATCTATCTATCTATCTATCATCTCTTTATCTCAATCTATCATCTATCTATCTGTCTGTCTGTCTGTCTATCTATCTATCTATCTATCTATCTATCTATCTAGGTGGTGGGGATGGTTTAACTCACTGGTTAGTGTGACCTCCCACCGACTTACATCCCTAGCTTAAAATCTCTTAAGAATAATGCTTTGATTATAAAGTCATCCTAGTAAGTGAGCTTGCCAAGTCAGTTGCACACTTAAATTTAATTATATACATATTAATTATACACAGTGCAGTTTACTGGCCCTTTGATTATCTTTTTAAAATTTGATTTTTAATTCTTGTGGTGTATGTGTGGTGTATGCTTGTGTCTACTGGTGTGTGCACCTGCCCATGCACCTGTGGAGGCTGGGACAAGTATCTTCTCTGTTTCTCTTGACCTTATTTGTCTGTGTATAAATGAGAACGTGTTGGTGTGAATATTTGTACACATGTGTGTGTGTGGGGGGGAATCCTTGTCCCATACATGCATGCATGGCTAACGAGAGTGTCATATCCCTTGGAGCTGGAGTTACAGGCATTTGCCAGATGCTCTGCTTTATTGCATGGGTGATGGACTTTACTCTGGGTCTCCCGAGTGAATAGCAAGTGCCCTTAGCTGCTGGGTCATCTTGTTATAACACCTTCATGTTTTGTGCAAGACAGGGTGTGTCAGTCAACCTGGAGCTCACTGGTCAGCTAGCCTTTCTTGCTGGGCAGTGAGTCTCTGGGCCCCTTCGTGCTCCACCTCCCCAGCACGCAGTCAGTCATTCCTTGCCATGAGTGCTTTCTGTGGGGCTCTGTGGGTCCCTGTGTAGCTCCTCCCTTGTGCAAGAAGCCATCTACTCACTGAGCTCTTTTCCCAGCCCTCAGCTCCCACAAGGCTCAGCCATGAAGCAGCTTTAGTTTTGTTACTAAAACTTTGTTGACTATTGTTCTGGGCGAGTATTTAGGTAGAAGACCCCCAAATTTGGACCCTTTGTCAAGAATTTACTTACTTTGAGAAGTTTTATCAGACATAAAAATTCTAGTTCTAGTTTAGGAAAGGAGAGATTCTTTGCAAACAGGAGCGGATGTGAGTGGACACAGGTATGATTGGTAACAGTCGAAACTCAGTGGGTAGATGACTGTGCTGACTAGATAATGCCATTAATCACTTCATTCTCCCGAGACCCTTTCCTTTCTCTATTCCCTTCCCCCTTACTCCCCACTTTCTTTTCTTGAGGGCCTTAAAAAAATGTCATTCCTTATTCCTCCTCAGATTAGAAGAATTCTCAAGTAATAACTCAAAGTCTGTTTTTCAGTAACCAGCCCTTTGCCATTTCCTTGACATGCAATCATTCCCAAAGGCAGTGCCGGCTGCTTCCTGCTGATTCCCTAGAAAACTCTGTCTTTTAGTTGTCTTAGGGAAAGAAAGGAGGTGTGCTTGGCACAAAGGCCTTGTGTAGCTTCTTTTCCTACCTTGGGGATTTTATGTAGTGCCAGTCTGGCCGCGTCAGAACGTCAGCCAGACCGGTCATCTGAGCCTTCTCATGAGCAGGGTTCCACGCTTTCATGGTCAGCTTCATACAGCGACCCCACTCTGCCGTCTTCCCCCACTAAAAACTGAACACGCTTGCTCTCTACATACTTTTCTTTATAAACCAGGAAACCCCAGGACCCAGCTCAGGTTTTGGTTGGAAATGAAAAGTCCCAGCCGTGCGCTTTCCTAGCGTTGTTCTGACGACAGAAGGGAAGGGTGCCTTTCTCAGTCTTTAGAGTTTTACTGCTACAGGGTGAATGAGAGCACTGTTACATCTGACCAGCTTATGAATACTGGCTAGATTGTAGTCACGAAAATTTATAAAGAAAGCATGTAAGTTGCTCTTATTTTATTTTCCTTTTATCCAGGCTGGCATTGAACTCACAATCCTCCAGCCTCAACCTCTTGAGTGCTGGAACTATAATTGTGTGTCACCACCCTTGCTGTAACTTAGTTTTTCTTTTTCACTTGTTTGTAGAGATTTTTCTTTTTCTTTTTCTGATGATAAAACATTGTCAATCCTGTCTGATCTTCTATCCTAGAGCTTCCATCCAGCTGCCTTGCAAACGGTAAGCTGCATGCTTGCTGCTTCAGGAACCATAAACAGTCAAAATCCATTAGTAATCATGGTTAAAAACAAACTTGAGTGCTTCAAGTTGCTATAGCAACTTAGTTTTAACTAAAATGAATCATTACCTCACTTAAATTTTGAACAGCTAGTTAATTTGCTCTTTTAAACAATAATTACTGTTTTGGCAGAATTAAGTTCAGAGAATCTCAGAACCTGCTTTAAGATCATCAATGGCTATATCTTTTTATCATCAACAGAATTTTTACAGGTATGTCAGAACACCTTTTGCATTGTTAATAATTATATATTATTTTGGGGTTTGTGTGGTATCAGGAAGTGCCTTTTCAAAGTTCAGATTCGGTCTGATACTTTAGTGCTTAGAGATTTTATTTCCCTGTAAGTATTTCTCACTGTAGGAAGGGCGAGATCAGCGTCCAGTTCCACTGAAGCTGACTACAGAAGATGCACTATCTACGTAACTATATACTCAGCAGTCAGTGTAGCAGTAGCTTACGGCCTATCTTCTTCATTCTTCCTATGAGGGGTCTTACTTGAAAGTGTTTGCTTAGACCTTTAGTACCAATTCTTGAATAATGTGAGACCTTCCAAATTGAGTTTCTTGCCTTTTCAGTATTGTAGCTGTGTTCTTACACATATTGACCTTTGATTGGATTTCAGACATATGCAGCAGGTTTGTGCCAGTCCTTTTATGAGCTGCTACCAGAGATTACTACAGAAGGTCAAGTTCAAGTGCTGAAGGTATTGTCATTTTAAATTGATTGTCATGCTGATATTGGTGAGGCCGAGCCTCCATAGAATGGATGGCTGAGAAAGAGAGAAACTGATTGAATTCTAGCGAGTGTTCAATTTGGCCGAATTCCTTCCTCTGTACCAAAGGCATCAAATTTGAATGTGTGTACAAGTCACCTAGAGGTCTTGTTAAAATGCAGTTTTGGATTTCTCATTTTTTTTGTTTTGTTTTGGCTTGTTTTTATAATTTATTTTTAATAATTTTATAAATATTTTTATTTTATATACATTATTGATTTGACTGCAGGTATGTCTGAGTGAGGTGTCGGATCTCCTGGAACAGGAATTACAGACAGTTGTGAGCTGTCATGTGGGAGTTAGAATTGAACCCAGATCCTCTGGAAGATCACCTGTGCTCTTAATCACTGAGCCATCTCTCCAGCCCCCTGCTAATACGATTGTAGCTGATTGGAATAATGTCTATCCTAAAACCTCATTGGATAGAGATGAGTTAAAAGCCTTTTACCAACTTGTCCTAAACCTAGCAACCTTCAGTGTACCTTAAGTTTTCAGTTGTTTTGATAGTGTTCTAGGTATTCTAGTGGGAAGCAAGCCTCACCATGAGCTACACCCTCACCTTGGCAGCCTGCCTCCCAGACCGGGACTCAGACGTTAGTCTTCGTATGCTAAGCAGCAGTGGTCACTGCTTAGTTAGTCTTAGTTAGTCTACATTTGGGACAACAATTTCACTGACAGTTTTAACTTTAGTATTGAAGTTAGAAGCTAGATTTGTTGGGATCTTGTCCAGTTAAGAGCCAGTATCCTGTGAACTGTATGTATTATCTTTATATGACCTTCTATGAAAGAAATGCTATAACATGAGTATAGTAGCTAACGTATAACTGTATTAAACTATATCATAATATGTATATGCACATATGTATCCATATTTTACATATGGAATTTGAAAGCTGTAGCTGTTAAATGTCTTAATTTCTTAGCTGTGTTTTATATCAAATAAGAGAAGTAAATTCTGGCTAGACAAAGTCTTACTTTTTTAAAACTTTGTTAATTTTTTGGTTTTTTTTTTTTTCTAGACTGGGTCTCACTCTGTAGGTTTGGCTATCTTAGAACTCACTGTGTTGACCAGACTGTCCTCAAACACACAAAGATCCACCTACCTCTCTTCCCCAAGTGTTGGGATTCAAGGCGTGCACCACTATGCCTGGCAAAGTCTTTCAATCTTGACAATTACTTTTTTGTTATGAAAACTATGGCATGGGCTGGTGAGATGGCTCAGTGGGTAAGAGCACCCAACTGCTCTTCTGAAGGTCAGGAGTTCAAATCCCAGCAACCACATGGTGGCTCACAACCATCCGTAACGAGATCTGACTCCCTCTTCTGGAGTGTCTGAGGACAGCTACAGTGTACTTACATATAATAAATAAATAAATAAATAAATAAATAAATAAATAAATCTTTAAAAAAAAAGAAAACTGTGGCATTATCTTAGATCTTCAAGGTGAATTTTCTTCTAGTGGAACTCACTATAAAACGTTTATTTCCTATTAATCAATACATAGATACACAGATTTAACAGGAATAATAACCAGTTAGCACTCTGAGTGTATTGTCTGTTTTCGGTGGACACACACATATATATTCTAGATATTTATGTAAGTGTATACATGGTTGGTTTGACTTATAAATTGGGTATATTTGGGGTTATTTGTTAATATATTCAGTCATTTACCTTGTGGGTCAGGAATTAGAAACTTTTTTCTGCAAGTAGTTGAGTAAATGCTTTGTTCTGTGGCCCAGAATCCACTCCAACCTAGATTTTCTCTCACTGACCCTCTTTTCCTTCAGGTACTTAACTGCAGTCTCATAGAACATGCATTTATTTATTGATTTATCTTACACCTCCTCCAGTTAGAATGCAAGATCAATAACAGCAGCAGTTTTAGCAGGCCTGGTGACTGCTATATTTCCAGCACATATCAAGCCCACTAATAAATGTTTGCTCGATAATTGCAAGGAAAAAAATGAATTGAACTACTACTTAGTAGTATTTAGTTTGTTATTTCAAGTACTCATTATTGATATTGTCTATGAGTTATCACTCTTAGAGAAAATTGTCATATTATCTTAGTATTATCTATGTATTTTAAAATCTTTCTTCTACTGGACTCCTTTGTTCGTCTGTAAGTTTCTCCACTATCCAAAATTCAAATAGTATGTGCTATATTGTTTTAGATTTTAATGGCACTGTATTAATGGTTTTTATGTTAAAGATTTAGAGGTTCAGTATCAAACAGTAGAAGTTCACTTGGCCTATTTGTTGGATACCCTGTCCTGCTACTTAAAAGATTCTTGGCTATGCTTTGTTTGGGCTTGGTTCTTTCGTTGCTTTTTTGTACAGATGTACATAAGTGTATGTGTGTATATTTTATACGCGTGTTGGAGACAGACCTGTCATAGGACAACTTGTTTGAGTTTGTTTGTTCCTTCTACCATTTGGATTCAGGAAGTTGAACTGTGCCTACCCCTGCCCCCAAGCTTTGCAGTAACTTGTTATGTAGCACCTGACATAAAAACAGTGTTTAGTTCCGCTCAGCATATGCTAAGAGATTAAGAAAAAGCTTCTTTCTTACATTGAAACACTTTCCAAACCAAACTTGATTTGAAAGTTGTTTGATTTTTTTGTTTGCTTGCCTTTAATAAAGCCTTTTTTGCAATATTAGTAGTGAAGTAACTGTTGGAAGCTGACTTAGGAATTCTTTGGTGTGGGCATTGTAAAACTTCAGTAAGGAATATTTTAGGGAGTTCTAAGAAATAGTGCTTTTTATTGCTTGCTTTTGATTGAACTGTTATGAAATAGAGGGAAGGTGGCATGGCCCGAGTGTAGCACAGCTGGTGGCTAGATCAGAATTGCCAGTGCTATGTGATGAGAGCAAGTCACTGACTGCCTTCTCACTTTCTCTCTGTAAAACAGGAAGAGCTTTGCCAAGTTTCTAGGGCAAGGAGTGGACTTTGTGTGTGTGTGTGTATATAAAACAGTCAAGACACTGCCTAGTGTCTAATAAGCTAGTATAAAAGTTAGTTATTTTAATCTAATTACCAAGTTTTCTCATTTTATAGTTAGCCTTTGGCAAAAAACAACAATAAACAAACAAAAAAAAATCCAAAACCAAAACAAAAAGCTGATCAAATACACTTATAGACTAATTTTTTTGGTTGCTGGATTTTTGGCTTTAGAAAAACAATCCAAACCAAATGTTCTTCCTACATGATTTATTTTAAATAAATATTTATTGAAAATAAGCACTTCAGGTTCTGGTTGAAATGGCTTAGCAGGTGATGACCTGAATTGGACTCCGGAACCCACATGATGGGCAGGGAGAACCAACCTCCAAAGGCTGGCGCCTCTCTCACCTCCACATCTGTACATGTGTGCACTCTGTGTGCAAGTGGCCTCTCACCTCCACATCTGTGCGTGTGTGTGCACTCTTGTGTGCAAGTGGCCTCTCACCTCCACATCTGTGCGTGTGTGTGCACTCTTGTGTGCAAGTGGCCTCTCACCTCCACATCTGTGTGTGTGTGTGCACTCTTGTGTGCAAGTGCATGCACGCATACACACACAGTAAGAAAGTAAACAAATAAATGAAAAATGTTACACAAAAATCTTTTAAGTGAATGTGATTTTTAAGACAAGGCTAGTAACACAACAGCAGCATGTTATTAACGGGCGTGTCTAAGCTGTTTAAGATAATCATATTTGTTTATTGCTCTTCAGAATAATACAGTCTTTTAAAACATTTGTTATGGAGAATTTCAAACATAAGTACTACATACTAGCTCCATAATTTTAGTAACAAACCAATTTCTTTTTCATTGTGCTTGAAAATGCCAACGGTGAGGCCACCTGTCTGCTTCCCTTGAAATTTATGCTTTTCTCATTGAATGAATCCACGCACATTGTTATCATCCAAATATGGTAACATTTTATACAAACTGTAGATTAAAACAGTGTAGTGCCCAAAGTAGATCATGAATAGATTGTAAATACTTGAGTTTAATAGTGAGGACTTGATAATATGTGCTTAAGGCAATTTGAAAGAAAGCATTGCCATAGTTGGACCTTTGCTTGGTTTGAGAACGAGTGGACATTGAGTACGAGGAACGCACCACCCAGCGCTATTAACTCTTCTGGGCTTTCGATGGAAAATCAGGGTATTTTACGAAAATGGTGTGCTTATTTTATACTTTGATTTCTAGTCTGAGAAAACTCTCTTATGGTTCTTACTATAGCTCCTAATATTACCTTAATACAACAGGTTATACACCAGTCAGTCTGTTTTTGGCTAAACATAACTATTACAGTAATTTCTGATAGTGCTTGCAAGTAGCTTCTTCGTTCTTTGAAGCATAAAATTGCTATTTTAAGAAAATTGAACACAGAGACCAGTATGGCTCTTTTGGGAGTCAGTGTTTTTAGGCAGAACTAGAGTTAGCTGACTCAATACAGGTTATTTACATGGGCATAGGAATGTTCTAAAAATAATTAAATTTACGTTGCTAGCGTTAATTTGAGTTGCACTTGTACACATGTACCATTTTGAGTTTGGAAATTCTCATTTCTCATACCCATATGCATTATTAAACCAACCTCCTTTCCTTCATTATGATAACCCTTGTGATAAATTAACTGTTTTGACTGTCTAGTTGTATAATAACAGGTGACACCGTTATTTACTATGTCCTAAGTATTTCTAAGCACATAGCATGTAGAGTACATTATCTACATGTAAACAAGATGATAGTATGGGTTTTTTTCATATTGTTTCAAATAAAAAAAATTAAATAACAGAGGTAAATAAATGTTCAAGGTCAAAGAGCTAGTAAGTATTGGAGTCATGATATAAACCTAGACATTCTGCTATTAAGATCCACAGTCAGTAATTTTTTATTCAGTGTGAGGCCAAATCAAGAATGTTGTCTTAGGAAGAAGTTAAAAACTTACATTTTTGGTTTAAAAAAAGTCTATTGTAGGTATTTCTTGAAAATAAGTAGATTAAAAGCTACAGGGCAGCAAGTTCTATTTGTATTGCTGACTTAAAAATAGTGAGGATAGGGCTGGTGATATGGCTTAGTGGTTAAGAGCACTGACTGCTCTTCCAGAGGTCCTGAGTTCAATTCCCAGCAACCACAGGGTGGCTCACGACCATCTGAAATATGATCTGATGCCCTTTTCTGAAGACAACTACCATGTACTCATATACATAAAATAAATAAATAAATCTTTAAAACAATAGCTAGGATAAATCATGAAGGCATAGCCAACCCTGAGGAAGTACTTAGCCTGTCTCAGATGAGGAAAGCCTCCATAGCGTTACAGTGATTTTGAGCGTGTAAGGCAGTAGCACTACCCACTCTTTGTTTAAAGAGTAAGAGAAAAACGGAAACGAAGCAGTCAACCAAATTAATAAAAGTAGTTATCAAGCAGGAAATGGAAAAAATTTGGAAGCTAGAGTTTAGACTGGTATAGATGTTTGACATGACTTAAAGTAGTAAAAGGGCTACTCCTAGTACTATGAGAACACAATAAGAACAGTAAATCAAAAATTAAAACTAAAAAATGTAAGAACAACTTTTCTTAAGAGAAAATATGTGTATTTATTGTGATATTGTGGCAGTCACCTACGAATACCTCGTTACATAGTATATAGTAAGTACATGGACCATAACATAAGAACCAAAAGAGAGAAAGCAATCACATTGAATTTTATAATGTTGCTGCTTTTAATACTGTAGGCATTATCATTTTAAAATTCAAAAGTTTGTGACTGTATCTGTATATGTAGATATGTGCAGTCTAAATAAGATTATTAAGGTCTGTAATTTTCATTATGAGAAATATAGAATTATTCCATGTGATTTCCCACATGTATATCTCAAATTCAGCATGTCATAGCACGTGTCAGTTACTCTTGGTTCCACAGTTCTACGCAAACGTGGGACTAGGAAAAATGGAAGAATTGCCTAAGCTTGGGTCTTCCAGTCAATTCTGTTACCAGTTCTCCTTTTAAAATTGTTATGACTGTATTTCATACTCCCCTTTAAAGTCAAATAATGACATTTTCCTACATAATATTTGTTGTTTTGTTTTTGCAACAGGGTCTCACTAAGTAGCCCTAGCTGGACTGGAAGTGGCTATGTAGAGGAGGCTGGCCTTGAACTCCCAGAGAGCTGCCTGCCTCTGCATTCTGAGTGCTGGGATTAAGGGTGTGCACTAGCATGCCTGGCCCTCTATAAAACACTTTAAGACAGTCAGTTCTCTACCTGTGATTTCTGACCTTAATTTCAAAGATTTAGCCTTGAAGTATTTATTGATTCTTTGTACAACATTGGCTATAGTTTCCCTGTGAAGGCAATGTACAGATGATAATGTTGCTTATATTTAATATATGTGAATGATTTATACAGAAGAGTCTAATCCTCTTAAACACGCACAGGAATATTTTTTTCTTCTCATATAGAAGACTATGAGACTTCTCATTCAGTTAATTCTCCAAAACAAAGATAGAGTGGTTCCTGTGGGCTCCTGTAGGTTCCTTTAATATGAGTATTTAAGGATATCATTTAGTCACCTAGATAGAAAAGGCTTCTTTAAAAAGCCTTAATCAGCCACACCTTTGTCAGACCTTTCTTCTTATTTAGGGATAGCCACTAGTGTTGCTTGTAGCTAACTATTTTGTGCATTTCATATCTGTAAATAATACCTTTGAACTATTCTCTCATTAGTTGCTAATGCTAGAAAATAATCCAGGACGACTACTTTTCACCTCTGTCCAGCTAAAGTGCTCCCATTTTTCTTGTTAGATTGGTATTTAGTGTTCATGATTTTTGTTTTCCCGCTCAAAATGAGGTGGGCAGTGAGCTGTGATTATTGTTTTCCATATAACCCACCTTTTGAATTCTCGGAGATTAGTAAGGATCCTTTTCTTTTGTATTTAGACAATAAACTGTGACAGATCCTTCAGTTTATGCTCAGACACAGCAGCTACTCTATTGATGTCCTTGAATAATCTCTCTTCCACAGTCCCTTTGGCCTTTTTTTTTCTTTTTTCTTTCTTTTCTTTTTTCTAAAATTTATTTATTTTATATATGTAAGTACACTGTCACTCTCTCAGTCACACCAGAAGAGGGCATCAGATCCCATTACAGATGGCTGTGAGCCACCGTGTGGTTGCTGGGGATTGAACTCAGGACCTCTGGAAGAGCAGTCAGTGCTCTTAACTGCTGAGCTGTCTCTCCAGCCCCCGATTGACTTTTCCTTCCAAGCCCTTCCTTCTTCAGAGTTGTGGCCCTTCTTTATGCTTTCTGAAATTTGAGAGTGGCTTGCCTGAGAATGGCTTTTTTAAATTATGTATGTCACTGAGGAATCCCTTTTGTTCTAGATCCATTTCTATTCTCAACAGAACATTTACTGCTCTTCTTTTGGGGCGAAGGCCAGTGGTCCAGATATGAAGACCCGAATGTAGCTGGCACTGGTGTTCAGTGGACTCTACCCCAGCATTCTTGTCTTTATCCTTTTTAGTCCTCATTGTCTTTCACGCTGCCTTTAGCTTCTTTTTTCTCCTTCCTGAAGGCATATGGTTCTGCTCTTCCCTCTGCTTTTCAGTGGAGAATGGATCTGAGATGACTTTGAGTGTTTCTCAGCCCTCAGGGCTCAGCATTGTCTGCTCTGATCAGTCACTAAGGTGAAACATATATGAAACATTGCCTCTCCTAATAATTTATTGATAAACCTAACTGTGGATTTATTCTTAACAGTGTTGGCTTGGTGGCCAGGTTTTCCAGTCCTAAAAGCAGTGCTTTTGCTGGGTGTGGTAAAATACACCTGTAACTCTAACACTCAGGAAACAGGCAGGATCAATAATATGAGGGCAGCTTGGACTACATAGCAAGACCCCATCTTAAACTGGAGAAAATGAAAACAAGCCAATCAAAGCAAAACATAATAAAACTCAAAATCACCCCAGAAGAATGTTAGAGATGCCCTGTGCTGCTTCTGTTCATGGGGCATTTTAAGGATGCTTGTTTATATTGCAAGGGGCAGAACTTCATAAACTGCATGTACCTGAATTATCATAGTATGATTAAATGTGACTGCAAAGCATATATCTGTGCCTAAATATTATATACTTTACATCCGATTACAGGTTATTAAAAATACATTATTTTGTGAAAGTGTGTTTAGTGCCAGAATATTGCACACCTCATGAAGTCACATGCTTCCACATTTGGTCTGTGTTAGTTCATTTATCGCCTTGTTTACTAGTCTGTGTTCTGTGTAAACCAATGAGTTGCACTGTTGAATATTACTGTGTGTCTTTCTGGGATTTAGGTTGTGGAAAATGCCCTTAAAGTGAATCCAGTATTAGGCCCACAGATGTTTCAGCGAATTCTACCCTGTGTTTTCAGAGGTGTTATTGAAGGCGAGGTAAGATTCTCTTCAGTTTCTAGGATAGCATTGGACTTCAGGCCCTACCTTTGATTACTCTTGCATTAGAAAATCTACATCTTTTTCTCATTGATATTTGTGAAATGAAAGCTTTATCATCTGGAAATATTTAGTTGAGTAAATTTTGAGGATAATAACATGAGTTGCTATATGTTTCCTCATATTAAAAACTATAGATTTCTTTGTGTCTGTTTGTGCATAGGGTGGGTATTAGTACATACGTGTTTCTGTGTGCACATGGAGGCCAGAGACTGTGTTGTGCCTTTTCCTAATTACTCTCCACTTTAGTTTTGGAGGTAGGGTTAGTGTCTTTCTCTCTCCTTCTCCCTATCCCTCTCTCTCCCCCTAGCTCCTCCCTCACCTCTCTCCCCTTCTTCCTCTCCCACTCCCCCCCTTCAACTTGAAGTTTGCCATTTGGCTAGACTAGCCTTTGAACAAGCCCCTGTCTTTATGCTTATACAGCAGATACTTTACCCAGTGAACCATCTCTCTTATCCCTAGTTTCAGTTCCTAATTTGTGTAACAATAAGTAGTAGTAATATAGACACATAATACCCATATAGTTCTTTAGAAGCTTTTTAAGAATTCAAGCAACACTGACAGATTGTACTATACAGAGCAACACAAAATTGTTGTTTTATGTTCCTGAAAGAAATGTTATATTTTTAAATGTTGATACTATAATCATTGATTTTTTTAAGAAATCATTTATGGTTGTACTTTAACATAATTTTACATGTCCTGTATTTTAATTGTGCAGAGGTATCCAGTAGTGATGTCCATTTATCTTGCTGTCATGGGTCGAGTCTTACTCCAGAATACCAGCTTCTTTTCTTCACTTCTTAATGAGATGGGACACGAGTTTAATCAGGAGGTAAGAGTCTGTATGCTTAAATTTAAGGAAGTTTGTGACCATATATATATATATATTGGAGATAGTTGATGAAATAGTGAATCTTTACATAAGTTCGTCTGAAGCATTGAAATCTTTACATTATACATTTTTTAACAATATGGATTTTACCTGTTGCCTGGGGTAGAAGTAAGAACAATGGGGCTGGAGAGATGTCTCAGCAGTTAAAAGAACTGACCGCTTTTCCAGAGGTCCTGAGTTCAATTCTCAACAACTCACAACCATCTGTAATGGGATCCAATGCCCTCTTTCGGTGTGTCTGAAGCTAGCAACAGTGTATTCATATACATAAAATAAATAATTTAAAAAAAACCGTAAGAATAATGGTCCTGTAAATAGCAGGTAAGTTTTGTAGTTTGTTCTCATCCAAAATTAGTAATTTAATTTTTACTTAGTTTTAGAGTAGAATTTTGATTTATTTCAGTTTATAGTTTTTCTTTACTAATTCATAATCTCAAACAGAACACCCTGCATATTCTCACGAGCTGTTGTATTTCATTCCTGTAGTGAATTTAAACAGAACACCCTGCATATTCTCACGAGCTGTTGTATTTCATTCCTGTAATGAATTTAAACAGAACACCCTGCATATTCTCACGAGCTGTTGTATTTCATTCCTGTAATGAATTTAATATGAAACCATGGATTGAGGAAATTTCTGTTCTCATTATAATGGAATGTAACTTTAGAAAATGCCTAAATGTATTTAAAATTCAGTTGTGTGACTAAATAGCATATGTAATATTCTGTAAGAATTTGATGTTTTCAATCCATGTATTAAGACTGAAGAGAGACAATGATGCAGTTTGTGGCCTATGATGGAAATAAATCTGTTTTAGGAGACCCAGAGTAAATGAGTGGAAAGTTTGCCATGGAGAATTAAACCACAAATTTGAGATCCTAGCCTTTGTTTCAGTGAATTGCTAGAAATATTTTCACTAGTCTGTTGTTTTTAACCGAGATAAGAACTATTTAAACGTTTGTTCAGTTTAATTCAACAAAAATTTTGAGTGATTCTGGTAATATACTTCACAGCATAAAATTTATGTGTTTTAGCAAATAGTATTTTAAATCTACAAGAACGCAATGTTTCCTAACTCATATATGAGAAATATTAGAGAGCTGGTGAGAATCCATCCTTTGAGTATAAGGGCGAGTTGAGATGAGGAGCCCACTGCTGTCTCAGTCTGATGGTCTCTGCTCTCTCATCCATAGACAGCCCTCACTAGGCATTGGGCAGGGTTGACTAGAAAGCTCAGAGTCTCTTTTAAGGGGAAAAGGACTTAAATACTTTCATAATATGAACATTGTGCTAGAAATGCAACCAATATACTATAGAAACAGAAAAGCTATCAACTACATTAACAAAACAGCAGAAACAGAAAATGACCTGTAGTTCTGTGTCAACATTGGATCTGGTTAAATTCAAATATATTTTAGTAAGATTTTAAGTGACATAATTGTAATTAAGCCATAGATAGTTCTGAGCTTTTAAAAAGGCTTCAGAATATTAAACATTAAAATTATGATTCTTACTGAACAGTTAAAATAACATAGCTTTAGTTCCCATATAATCAAATCAAGAGCTATCCCATTCACCCTTTGTAACTTTGAAAGCAAATACTTTTTAAACTTAAGAGATTTTAAGTATTATGGAAACAATTTACTATCCTGTATCTTTAGCTTCCTATAGTCTTAACTTTCCATTCTATTTCTCAATTTTGCACTTTTCTTTTTTAAAATTTGAATTTTTAAAATGTTTATTGTTTTTAATTTTGTTTGAATATGTGTCTGTGTATGGATGTGTCCACTTAGGTGTGGTGACCACAGAGGCTAGAGGCATCAGATCTTCCTAGAGTTGGAGTGCCAGGTAGTTGCCAGTTGCCTGATTGTGTGTGCTGGGAATCAAACTCATGGCCTCTGAAAGAGCAGTATGGCCTGTGTGCTTGCCCACTGAAGCACTCTCCAGCCCTGTATTTTGTTGTTTGAGTTTTAACTCTTTGTGTGTTTCTTTTGTAGTTTATTTTGGAGGGACAGACAGCCACAAGTTAGGTTCAGTCTGATGTCTGACCCCTTTAAAATCTCTTCGTGTATAAGCACCTTGTCTGCTTAGATGTTACATTCCCTCACTGCATTTTATCAACAATACCAATGCTGGAACTGTCCTTGGCCCCGCTTTACATAGGAACAGGAAATATGGCCATGGCCTTATCTGTCCCGTTGACAGGTCATTTGTTTTTACCAGAAGTTGTAGTAGGAATGTAAAAGGAGTAATTTTGGATTCCCATGTTCAGGCTATGTAAGTGGCTACTTCTGTATTGTTCTGGGACCCAGACTGTGTGGTATTAAACCTCTTCAAGGTATTTCTTTTGGAGTTAGATTTGAGTTTTAACTCATAATGGGTGTTTACTTACAGATACAGTTTACTGTAATCTAGTTCTTACTTCTTTAATCTCTTCTTGTATTCCTTTTAGGACCCCATGATCCTAGCTGTTCTATTCTGCAGTTTCTTGAAAGCACCTTTCCCTCCCATGCTGCAGAAGCCTTACATACAGTGTGCTACCCTTTTCCCAGCACCCCAGCCTCCCAGTTCTCTGTGATTCTTTATCACTTTTATCCCAGCATAAAAATTCTGCTCCAGTGGCCTAAGCTGTCGTTTTGCTCATGTGCTTGGTAATTTTGGGAGTAATGTGTTTCTCATCAAGGCAAGTGAAGGGCCAGGTGTGAACTCTTCCTAAAGCTTTGTGTCCTCTGCCTCTTGTGTGCTCACCCATTCTGGGCCTGCTCCTCTATTGTGACTGTGATGTGGCTTGTGTGCCAGGGCCAGTCTTGGTTTTTATAAAGGCCATGAAATAAGAAGAGGTTTTACATTTTGTCAGTTCAAAAAATATAAACTATGATAATATATACTGGCATGAAAATTATAGTTTTTTATAGGAGGACAGATGGCATGTCATTTGCTACATGTTGTTTATGGGTGGTATGAGGTCATTTGCTACATGTTGTTTATGAGTGGTATGGGAGACTATGTGGCCAACAAAGCTGAAATACTTGATACTGGACCCTTTACTAGAAACACTTACTGACTTACTGTATCCTAGCTGCTTACTGAGTAAGTTCCCTACTGCCCAGCTTACTGTTAAATGTTGCTGTTTATTAAATATTTTTATAATAAATGAAATGGGTTTTAAATAAAATTACATTGAATCTTGGTTTTAATGATTTAATTTTTATTTCATCTGTGTATATCAATTTAGCTGTCATTTTATCATTTACTTTTTTATCTTTTCATTGTTGGGTTTGATTTGAGATAGTATGTTGCTCTGTAGAGTAGGCTGCCCTTGAACTCATTTGTAGGCTAGACTAGCTCTGCAGTTCTACTGCCTCAGTGTCTCAAGTACTGGATTATGGGCAGAGGTCACTACACTTGGCTTACTATATTTTAAATTAAATATGAATTGAAGACATGGCGATATAGATTAGATTGTCATGCTCCAGGTATAAACTAAACTGACTTGATTGAGTGTCATAGTGATAATATTATAATTCCTCTAAACCTAAAGGTGTATCACCTATTCTACTTACTAAGTAATTAGGTTTAAACACTGTCATATTGATTTATGTCCTAATATACCTTAGTAATTATTAAAATAATATACAGGACCTAGAGCAACGGCTTAGCGGTTAGGAGTGCAGACTGCTCTTGCTGAGGACCTGAGTGCAGTTTCCCGTTCCCACACTGGGCAGCTCACAGCTGCCTTTAACTCCAGCTCTGGGGAATCCAGTGCCCTTTTCTGGCTTCCCGAATACCTGCTGATGTGTACACAAACCCCAGCACTGATGCTCTCATGTGCACATAACTTAAAAATCTTTAAAACATACGTAGAAATCTAGTGATTTTTTTTTTTAATTTCAGTTTTAAATGACACAGTTACTGACAAAAGTGTATTTGTCTGTTGGACAAGACTCAAATTTTTAAATCAGCATATTGTATTAGATATATGCACCTTAATTTTCCATTCCACCCCAACTTTGGGGTCCTACTATAAGGAAAGGAGTTAAGAAGAGGATTACAGTGTTAGAACTGGAAACTGTGTTGAGCTTAGTAGTTCTTGAAGCACCGGGCAGATGTTGCTGTTTTGATCATTTTAAATATTCTTTGAGTTCATAGACCATCTCAAGTGCAATACATAGTGTAGGGAACTCACATATAAAGGGATTTCACCTAGCAGCTGCTTGCCTCTTCATTAGAAATGATCTAACTGCTAACTAGGACAAAATGTAGCAGTCTTAAAGTAGAAGACAATAAGAATGTGCAGTGGATTTTATACGTCCAGATTTATATGGTGACTATTTGCATTAAATACTTATTTTCTTAAAGTAGAAGTAAACCTATGTATAAATAAACCTCATAAAGAGAACAGTTTTCTTGATCTTTACCAGAGAGAGAAAGAGAGAAGGATGTCTACCAGAAGGCAGCTCACTGTGGATGTTACTCAGACCTACAAGCCTTTCTTTCCTATCAGTGTTTACCCTTGTGTTGGGGCACATGAGCGAGTGCCTTTGGCCGCTGAGTCAGCGCTCAGAGTCAGTTCTCTCTCCCATTGGGGACATGGACATTTGGTTTGCCTTCAGGCTCATTGGTGCTTACAGCTGTTATAGGAAGTGATTTACTTCTTTCCTCTGAGGCTGCCGGTTGGGGATGCAGTCAGTCTGCTCCTCTGAGGGGAGGCATAGCACATTAGATTGGCAGCTTATAGAACACAGAACAGTAATCATCAATTTGAAAGAAACTATCCTCTAAATACAAATATGTGTACTTTTTCAGTATGTCAGGAAGACGGTCTTGATTTATTCAGTGATATTACTCAAAATACCATTGGCTTCATTCAGGCTTTGCATACTTGTCTTTGTCTCTCATGATCAATTGGAGTCAAATTTGGTTTTTCTTAAATTTCTCTCTAAACCAAAGTTTGTCCCAAGTTCTGTGACTTTTGTGTTTGTGTACTTGAACTTTAACCATTTCTTAGGTTTTAGTTGTCTTACTCATGCTCAAATGAAGTTTCAGATAGTGTGAGATACCTCCTTTCTTCCAGATGGACCAGCTTTTAGGAAATGTGATTGAAATGTGGGTCGATCGAATGGACAACATCACACAGCCCGAAAGAAAGAAACTCTCAGCTTTGGCTTTGCTTTCTCTTCTGCCTTCTGATAATAGGTAAGAGGATGAAATCTTGATTTCTTTCCTTTTTCCTTTTCTATATTTTTATGTGGATGTTTTTCCTGCACTTGTGTGTAATCCCCATGTGTGTGCAATGTCCCGGGAAGCCCAAGACAAAGAGGGCATTGGCTCCCCTGGAACTGGGGCTACAGACGGCTGGGAGCCGCCACGTGTGTGCTGGGAGCCCAGGTCCTCTGGAAGAGCAGACAGGACTCTTGAGCCCGGAGCCAGCTTTCTACCCCAAAGCTGGTTTCTTTTAAGGTGTAACATAGCTTGGCATTGTGTTGTACAGCTATAACCCCAACACGCTGGAGGCTAAGGCAGCCTGGGCCAGAGCAAGAATACCCTAAAGGAATAAAAAAAAGAGCAAATAATAAAATGATTATTTGGATGTCTGTGGGTGGTGGAGGAGCATGCTTTCCAAGCCTCTAGTCTCAGTGGTGAGCACCATGGGGTGCCTATGTCCCACCTCATCTGTATCGAACACTTTTGTTCCATCGCTCTTGCTGCAGCCACTCTGCAAGGATCCCCACCCCCCCCACAACTTTAGTTTGAATTTTAAAGATATAAAAGCAACTATATAGACTTGATACTGTGTGAGAAAGATGACCTCAGTATATTAGATCTTTATATTTTAGGGAATTTTTAGAGAATCATTACCTAATGTTAAATTAACGGCATTGGTCCACTAATTATTTTGCAATTGTTCAGTATAACTGTCCTTTCTGCTTTAACAGTTTCATAGCTAGAATACTGTACAAATTCTGAACGTTCAGTTTGAATTCCTCTGTTTTTTTTAAAAGCATACATTATTTATGCATAGAGGGTAATATTTCCTTGAGCTGATTTTTTTAATGAAAATAATGTGTAGGCTTATGTACATAAGCCTTCTTTTAGTGTTTTCAAAGGAATTTTTCTTAAAACCCGTAGGTTAGACCAAAACTACTCTAACAAGTGATAGTGATCCTCTGGTGTCTACTATAAATTGGCAATCCATTTTCCAGCTTATTTTAGTTATGTATGCTTTTAAAAGTTTCACATAGACATATAGCAAGTGAGTTTTGAATTTTGTTTTAGCTTCAAGTATGTCCCGTTGGGGAGTGGCTAATGTCAGCTCATTGATTTAAACAGGGATTGGTAAAGCAGCAAAGGGTGCGCGTCTCGCTTTCCTGGAGACAAGGCTTTGTGGTGAAAAGTTCTGGGTATCAGCTATGCTGTGTCTGCTCTGATTGGTCATACTTTCACCTTAATTCTTGTCGGAAAATAGTGTATGTAGTGTTAGTATTTAGAAATTTATGTATATACTTTTATAAACTCTTGAAGGTTTGTTTGTTTGTTTGTTGTTCAAAAAACAGTGTCTGGTTATGTAGGCTGGTTGGCTTGATTGAGCGTGATTGTGGGCCAGGCTGGCACTGAACATAGGCGATCCCACACTTCTGCTTTGTCGCTGCCGGAAGCCAAGCGTGCACCACCACATCTGCACTTTTTGGTGATTTAAAAAAAAAATACATTAGACTTGTAGTATTGTAAGGTAGAAATTGTAGTATTGTAAGGTAGAAATTGTAGTATTGTAAGGTAGAAATTGTAGTATTGTAAGGTAGAAATTGTAGGGTAGGTTCTAACGAGTTACATTTTTCTTTATAGTTATGAAAAAGGCACCAAGGATGGGTGCTTTATAAAAAAAAAAACAGGGTCCAACTCACAGTGTAAGAGGCTAAAAGTTCAAAATCTTGTAGACCCTCCTTTGTTTCCTGCCTCATGAGTTTTGATTAAATTAACCTGATTGTTCCTAAATGGATATTCATCATGGTAGACTTAACTCTTCATCTTTAAAAAAAATTGTGTTTATTTGCTTTTTAAATTATACAAAGGCTATAAGGCCATTTTCATGTAAGTACATAATGTACTTGAAGATATTCCCCCATTTTCATCTTTTGAAATAAAATAAATCTTTTGTAGTATTTTATCCATACATCCTAAATCTAAGAGACAGGTTTGAGACAGTGCTCACCTGTCATTTCTTTGTTTTTGGTTTTTGTTTTATTTTTTTCTTCCTGTCCTTCTTTGGGGCTGGAACCCTGTGCCTTGCACATGCTAGGTAAGTGTTCTAACCCTGAGCCACACTCCCAGCTCTTGATTTTACAGCATCTCACTCACGGGAACTAAGCGGTGTCCCGAAAGAACTACCTTAATCCCGTCTGAGGGCAGCGTCTCTTATGACCTCATCACCTGCCTCTTGGTGCCACTTCTGAGATGCCGCCTTCCTCTCAACACTCTCTGGGCAGAGTCATGTGCCAGGCAGACTAGTTCCTCGTTCGGTGATAGAAGCATGTTTATTTATATATACTTTTATATATATGAGTACTTTGCATATATATCTGCACACCAGATCCCATTACAGATGGTTGTGAGCCACCATGTGGGTGCTGGGAATTGAACTTAGGACCTCTGGGAAAGCAGCCAGTTTTCTTAACCACTCAGCCATCTCTCCAGACAGGTAGAAGCATGTTTTAAGTGATTCTGCAGAGCTATCCCTCCCCTGGAGAAACTTACTTGATATGAAAGTTTCTGGCTTATATTTGATTGGTTGTTGTTTATTGATCGAATATTTTGAATACCATGAAAATCATACATAAGGATATATACTTCGGTGTTTACAAATCCTGATGTTCATGTTCAGATATTCTATCACTTCTTCTCCAGAAATGAGTTATTTAAGGTCTTCATACTGTCTCTTCAACTATGAAATTAGGCCAGTAGTACACCTTTTAAAGCATTGATGCTGATGTTGAAACCATTCATCTAAGAATTTGGTGCATCGTCCCATATGTTAATTGTGTTATGCAATTCATATTGAGCTAGTGAGAATTTCTTGTTTTTGTTAATGCTACCGTACCTACTGTATTTATATATTTATTACAGTTTATATTGCTATCTTTATTGTTCAGAATGGAAAATACATATGTTTAATGTTCATTTGTGAATATGATTATTCTATTGTACCAAAAGAAACTGGTTCTTAAATTAGGGAGTGCCTGGTATTATTTCCGCATCTTTAAACTCTTGCTGATTCATGCAGTGTCATTTTCACAGGAACATTTAACTACTCTCAGTGCCTGCATAGACAGATAGTAATGTTGGCCTTAGCGTTTATAAAAGCATTGTATACTCTGTTAGATTTTAATAAATTAAATTTATTTACTTTGTGTGTCAGAATGTGTACCATGGGAGGTGTACAGATAAGAGAAGACAGCTTGGGAACCAGTCCTCTTCTTCTACAAAACATGTCCTGTCAGGTGAACGTCAGCCTTGGTAGTAGATGCCTTTACGTGCTCTGCCATCATCTTCCTGCCCCTAATCTGTTGGCTTCTCTCTGTTCTAGCTGAATTCAAGTCAGTTTGTACAGACACAGGGAGTTGTTTTCTCTAAAGTCTTCACTTAGTGGTTATATTTTTATTGTTAGAAGGGGTATGTTGCTATTTGGAAAAATTAAACATGAAGAACAAAATTCTTTTGGTAGAATGCAATAGTTTTATGTAATTCATAAAGGTTCTTTATAGTTACTGAAAGAGAATTTTGTAGACTTCCCAAGTGACACCCTCCCCCTGAAATTAGTAGTTAAGGCAATATATAGAAACAGGTAAAGTAGACAGGCTACGGAGGAGAAGGAGTCCTCACGTCGTTCTGATCTTGTCTTGTGTGTCTTCCCTTTATTTTGAATTTAATAGACTTGCCCTTTAACTCTTTCCTGTTTGACTTGTATGATTTAATTGAAAATTGTGTGCATAGTATTCTCTCCCACTTTGTATGTTACTGATAATACTAAAAATAAATTGATAAAAGTCAGAAATCAATGGCTAAACTATGTATAATTATTCAGCTAGAAGACTTTTATTTATTTACTTGTATGTGGACGCATGCGTGAGATAAATATATATGTATGTGTGTGTGTGTATGTATGTATGTATGTATGTATATGTGTGGCACATATATCGAGGGCACAGGACAACTTGAGAGTTGGTTGTGTCCTTTCACCTTGTGGAGACAGGGTCTCTCTTTTTTTCTGCCACGCTGTATACTCTAAGCTGCCTGGCTTGAAAGCTTGTAGACAGCTCTCTTGCTCTCACCTCTGACTCAGAATAGGAGGATGAGATGCATGAGGTGCGTGCCACTGGATCTGGCTTCCTTATATGGTGCTGGGGTCCAACTCAGGTCACCAGGCTTGTATGCCAAGAGCTTTACCTTCTGAGCGGGCTGCCTGGCTCCTAAATCTTTATTTAAATAAAAAATTACGTTATATTCAGATTACTTTTCATGCCAAAGTATTCAAATTAATTCAGACATTCATATAGAGTAAAAAGTAATTCAGGAACATCTACTTTTACTCTTCCGCAACTCATTCCCTCCCTCCCCCCTCCCTCCCTCCCCCCCCTCATGTGTCATATGTAAACACATTGGTGTGTGTGTGTGGTGTACATTTGCACATGTGTTTGAAAACCAGAGTTCATCTTTTTTTTCAAGATAGAGTCTCTTGCTGATTTAGGTAGGATGCTGTCCAGCAGACCTCGGGATCCCCTCCTGTCTCTGCCGTCCCAATGCTGGGGTCTGAGTATATGGAACCACATCAGCTTTTTTGACATGGGTGCTGGTGGTCTGAGCTCAAGTGTTGATGCTTGCATAGTAAGCATCTTACCTACCCAGTCATCTCCCCAGTCTCTTCTCCCTAACTTTTTATCCAGGGATAAACTCTGTTAATAATTTGGTAAGGGAGTTTATGTTACTTTCCAACCCAGGGCATGGCCTTAATTTCCTCAATTAATTGATAGTAATCAGTATTTTCTAAACAAAAAATATTTTTAAAAATTCAAAATATTAGAATATTGTGTTAATATTTTGTTCATCCTAAATTATTTACTAACTTTATGTTCTTTTAAAAATCAATAAGTCTTCAGTAAGTATTTGAAAATAAATAGGACAATGCGCTTAAAAATTCTTGGTGTGGTAGTACATGCCTTTAATTACAGACTCAGGAGGCAGAGTCAGGCAGGTCTCTTATGAGTTCAAGGCAAACCTGGCTTTTATGTATAGAGGGTTCCAGGCTGGCCATGATTACATAATGAGACTCTGTCTCAAATGTTTTTATAAAGATCACTTTATTTTATATACTCCTATTTCAGTGTGCTTTTGATTTAGTGACTGTGATATTGAGCAGGGGAATGTCTGTCAGTAATGTACTTGGCTTCCGATCCTCAACACCTACCTTCAAAATCCAGCTGTGGTCCTAACTCTGGGGAGTAGCAACTGTCTGAGAAACTGTCTGTGAGCTCAGATTGTGAGAACCTAGCTTAACAAGCAAGTTATAGGGTAACAGAGGGGGACACTGGTGTCAATTCTGACCTTCACGCACGCGTGCAGGCATGCACGCACACACAAACACAGAGACAATATGTGTTGTTGATAACTAGAGACTTCTTATTTAGATTTTTGAATACCTCAAGTTTTCAGACATTTGGCTTTAAAATCCTCTTTCAAGTTATAGGAATTACTTAGGTGTATATATTAGGAAAACTGAGTGCGTTCTGAAAAAAAAAATACTTTCCTGAGACTTCCTTTCAACAATACTTTTGAAGCACAGATAAACTTGCTTCCTGTCTCTCAGTTTCCTGTATCCATGGCAACCCCTGTTTTACACATTGGCTGTAGAGGAACCAGTGTGAAGAGTGGCGTTTCCTGCATAGCCATGGCTTTAAAATTCAAAAAACGGTGGAGTGCTGGCGGTCAGCAGTGCCCAGAGGAACTGAGTTAAAGAACGGAGCTCTGCAGAGTTAAAACAAAGCCTTAAAGCCACGTGATGATACGAGTCCCGTATCCTTGGTAAGATTATTTAAGTACAGTTGTTTAGCCGAAAGAACCTGGTGGAAAAGTACAGCCTGCTTTTTCTGTTCGTATTTTCCTAAGTTATTATTTGATGTTAGGCTTCATATAGGTTATGGGGCATGTATCCAAAAATCGTTATCCTCACGTCATTTGTTATGTGTGTCAGAGTCGGTTCTAAAAGTTTATCTTAGCAAACATATTTTAGTTTGTTGAGTTTGAATTATCTTTGCTAAAGAATTGATTTCATAGCTGTGTTAGCAGTTCATACTGTCACCCATAATATGTGTTAACACGCGGTTTTGGCTTATCCTACTTTAAATGGACTATTGAAGTTTCAGTATTTTGATACTTTTGTTTTAAGACCTTTCTGACAATTTAAAATTTTGTCTTTGGAGTCAGTTCTGATGTGGAAAAAGAAGTTAGGTTGGGTTACATGTGGATTTTTATTTTCTCTTCCTTGCCTGTGTTTATTTCTGGTTGCTACCTGCTCTTTTTTTTGTTCGTTTGTTTGTTTTTAATATCATTATTGTTATTTGTATTCTTACCAACTCTAAATGGAAGACAGACTACCCCAGTCCTTTCACATTCCTTAGAATTTTCCTAAAGGTCCAGTTTTTCTGGATTTGGGAATAATGTTTCATGTTAGTGAAATTGGATTATTTAATTCTTTTCCAGAATTCTATTTGGGTAACTATCACGTATGAATATCTTAAAGGCTTTGTTCAGTTAAGCCATTTGTATTTTCTATCTTTAAACAGTTGTATAAATTGCTTAGCGCCTAAGGGGTGATGAGATGTTCATAGTTTATATTTGTGGTCTAACTGGGTGTCTTTTGTTCTAAGGACATTGATTGGTGGTGTGTAAAAGTCTACACTTACCGAGAACTCACCACTGTCCTAGACATAGTTGGTATACTTGTTCTGTTCCCAGATTCTTTTTATTGAACAATAAAAATTTAAGGACATAGATCTCAGACTTTCAATGTCTTATCTCTCTTCATTTTTTGTATCTAGAAAGTAATATCTTAACAAAAGTAACATTAAATGTTGTTACAAATCTTGAGACTGTCTTTAAGTTACCTTTTTGAATCATGACAGCCTTTTGCATTTATCAGTGAGCTATTAATGTAAATTATTCCCTCCTGAAGCGTGTAAAGATCATAAATGTCACTAGGATTGGGTTTAGTAAAATTAACAACCTTAAACATTTGACTTTAACTGAGAGTTATTTTAGAAATTGTAAACCTGATACATTTAGCTTGTTAAGCAATTTATTGTAAATTAGAAACAAGCATCTTAACATAGATAATAATACATTTGAACCTCTGGGAGCATCTTGAAGATCCTTAATCTGTCATTTAATAATCTTACAGAATTACATCCAAGGGTCCCTAAGCCATTGTCTTCATTGACTCCTCTTCAGGCAAATTCCAATTTTGAGAATACAAACTTTTGGGTCTTCAAGAGTGGCTAGCCTCGTCAGCCCTTGCTGTAAACATCTGTTATCAGAATCCCATATCTATGTGTGGCAGAACATTATGTTATATTAAATGGACTAACATTACAAATTGCCTTTACCTTGGACCAATATATCCAGAACTTGGGCTGTAAAATCTCTTCTATTCATCACACGACCACTGCACTAATGATGGCCTGGCATAAAGTAAGCACAAGTGGGAACCCGTTGGAAAGCCCTGTGGCGGAGAGCAGTCGCGTCTGGGAACCGGCCCGAGCTTCCCCGGCCAGTAGACCTTTTCAAGAGAGTACACTTGCTAATGCACTGGAGACGACCGCAGTTGTGTCTGCGCAGACACAGCTCACTTCTGTTACCTTGACCTCGGAAAAAAACACTGCTCTACCAATTGATGCCTCTTCTGTGTCAGGAAAAGCATCTCTCATTTGTACACAAGAAGTTGAGAAGTTGAATGAGGCCTTTGACTTTTTGCTAGCTTTTTTCATCTTAGCTTGTGTTTTAATCATTATTTTGATCTACAAAGTTATTCAGTTTAAACAAAAACTAAAGGCTCTAGAAGACTCAGTGGAAAATAGACTCGAGTATTACAGCTTTTATCAGTCAGCAAGGTACAATGTAACTGCCTCGGTTTGTAACACCTCCCCGGATTCTCTGGAAAGTTCTGGCTTGCAGCAGATTGGACTTGATAAACAAATTGTTCCTGAAAATGGGGCACAAGTCATTCTCTTTGAACATTCTGCTTTATGACTCAACTAAATATTGACTATAAAAAACTCCGTAGTGCCATGTGGCCATAAAATTTAATCCTTCTCATAGAATTATGTTAGGATTGTTCAAGTGTTTATAAATAATTTGAATAAAGTGTATTCGTTCTGCATATATTTTCTTTGATACTGTACCAAGATAAGTAGCCAACTTTCTGGGTACTAACATCATGTTAAATATGCCACAAATCATGTTTATCTCTAAAGTCTTGTAAGGTTGTAATATCTATATTAAATTACACATAAGGAAAAATGGGAGAGAGTTTAACTAATTTTTCAGAATCCTCATGACTTACGGTGTGTTTTAGCTCTGACTTGAGCCGAAGCTTTAATTTTATGCTTTGGTGCTGCCTAGGCACTAAGATTACAGTATTGAAAAACTAGATGTGGTTCCTAGTCTTGCTAGAACTCAAACCCAGAAGAAGACCCACGATTAGTATGCAGTATGCTAAGTGCTGTTCTCGGAAGCACTTTTGAATATGTGGTGATGAAGGGTAACTTTATGAAAAAAATAAGCATTAAAACTATCATTCTGTGCATAGACACACCTCTTGGTGCTCAAGAGGCAGAGGCAAGCAGATTGTGTGAGTTCTAGGCCTGCCAGGGTTATATAGTAAGGCCATGAGCCAAAACCAAGACAGAGCAGCAGCCACAACAAATACACTTTATCAGCAAACAGATTAACCCAGTAAAGAGAGCTGTCAGAAAGGGTACCATGTTAGAAAGATGAATGAACAAGAAAGAATACTGCTTTTCAGGACCTAAAGTCCTGACAAGATTTGCATCTATATAGATAGGTCAATGATTAAAGGCTATTATAATTTCATGCTTTATTCTGAGGGCCACTGGGAGCCCTTGAGAAATTTATCCACTGGAGAGATACTATGGAATTCACCCTCTTATAGAAAAAATTCACTCTTTGTGGAAGGAACAACATTAAGAAGCAGAACTATTAACTGGTGAGAGATGCCAGTGTAGTAGTGGGCAGGATGGATAGAAAGTTACTCTGCCAGTCTGATGACCTGTTTTGGTAATTGATTGAGGGGAGCTAAAAGATGTCCCGCTTTTGCCGTAGGCAATTCTGTACTCCATTCTGGAAGCTAAGGGATGATGTTGAGGCGGGTGGGCCAAGAGGCTCAGTTTTGAATGAGTAGGATTTCAGGTTCCTGTAGAGTTGATATCCCTGTATGCATACCTGGCAAGCAGCAGCTCAGGATCAGGGTTTATCTGGGAAAGCTCACTTACCATCTAACCATTGAAAGTAAAAACAAACCAAGCCACTTGCTGCCAAGACAACTAAGCAAGGAAGATTGGGACTCGAGTGTTTAGACGCTTTAATATAGATATTTATTAGAGGAAATCAAGTAATGCAGTGATTTTCTATATTAGTACACGTTTGAAGTTAGATGCAAATAATATTAAGCAATAGTTTAATAAACAAATAATAAATGTTTGTGATAGTTTATCCTGAACCACAAGTAGATGATCAGCTACGTTTGTTCTTCCTCTTGATCCAATTTTTATACTTTATTAAAAAGTTAATACTATCCATATATTCTAAAACATTCTAAGGTATTTAATCAAATGATAATTTTAGCTTCTTTTCTAAAATGGGAATACTTGTAGTAAGGTAACAGTATTATATAATTCCTTAAGACTATAGGAAAAGTCTATACTGTATAATGCCTCAACCTCAGATTCACCCAGAGTTTTCTTATCCCTGCTCCATTTCTACCACCCAGGTGTGTGATTGAGTGGGTGTGGAACACGTCTGTTAGTTTTCAGGTTTGTTTTGTATTAAAACATAGTCTTTTTATGTAGACCAGGTTGGCAAAGTGTTGAGATTAAAGGTGTATGCCAACATACCTGTCTGGTTTTCCATTTTCACAAGTTTGCGGATACTGCTGGTTGGGAGACCATGTGTTGAGAATCGCTGCATAAAGATATCTGAGAGAAAATGAGAAGGATCTGAGGTGTTAGTTTAAGATGCACTGGAAGTGGTAACAGGGCTAAGAGATGCTCACTGGGCGAAAGTACTTGCTCTGCAGGCTTTAGGACCCGAGTTTGAATCCTTGGAACTTGCAAAAGTGAAAGTGTCTGCAGTCTCAGAGTCAAGAGCAACCCTGTAAGTGTCTAGGGCTTACAATGGAAACTAACCAAAGAGATCCTGTCTCAGGCTGGGCGGATGGTGATGATGGATGATGGAGGTAGTCCTGTCCTCCACATGCAAGACCCGCATTCACTTAGAAAAGAAGGCACTAATAGTAACTTCTACACCCACACCAGGGTTTTCAGTGTTCAGTTCTAGGCTTAGTTTATGATTTCAGGGCTGGGGGTGGGGGGGGGTGATTATATTAAAAAACAAAACAAGCCAGGCAGTGGTGGCACACGCCTTTAATCCCAGCACTTGGGAGGCAGAGGCAGGAGGATTTCTGAGTTTGAGACCAGCCTGGTCTACAGGGTGAGTTCCAGGACAGCCAGGGCTACACAGAGAAACCCTGTCTCAAAAAACCAAACCAAACCAAACCAAACCAAGCCAAACCAAACCAAACCAAACCAAACCAAACCAAACCAAACCAAACCATTCTTTTCTTTACATACAAACTTACGACTGAAATGAATATTTTTCCCCTTGAGGCATTCTTAATTTCTCAATTTCTTTTGTCAACTCCTCAGAATTTGGTCTGTTCCAGTTGTTTGCATGTAGTAGCCAAAGGTACATTTAATGGAAGAAAATGCAAACAGTGCAGAAGTGTGTGTAGTAAAAGGTAAAAGACTCTTCATACTCCCCAACTGCAATTCTGTCTTTTAAAGACATTCAGGAGAAACATAACTGTTTGGAGTTTAGAAAAATCCTCATGATAGGGTCTCTACTTTGATCTTAAATGTTCCAAGCTTAAAGATTCCACTGCTATGACCCGGAAGCTTAAGCAACAGTTTAAAAAAAAAAAAAACCAACCAACTATTTTATATGTATTTTTGTACATAACATAATCGACTGAGAGTCTACCAGAAAACTTTAGTTCTATTACTAGTGATCTATAAATGGAGCTGTAATTAATCACATTTGTTTTCATGAAGTATTATTCAGTTTGTGCCTTGTCAGCAGGTACTCACTTTAAAAGTATTAGTAAAATCACTTTTTTTTTTTCTTTGAGATGTGGTTTCACAGTGTAGCTCTGGCTGTCTTGGACAATGGTCTTGGACTCTGTAGACCGTGTTGGCCCGGAGCTCACAGAGATCTGACTGCCTCTGCCTCACGAGCGCTGGGATTAAAGGTGTGCAGCTACTCCCAGCCAGGATACTATACTTTTAATGGGAAGTCGTTTTCAACAACGGGAGACCTTAAGTAAATGTTCTTGGTGGGGCTGGGCTGGGCTGGGCTGGGCTGGGCTGGGCTGGGCTGGGCTGGGCTGGGCTGGGGTGGCCTGATCTCCTGTTGAGTTTCCAGTACATGGACATAAACCTCAGTCTGCCCTTGGTTGTGATTTTGGAACACTTGCTTTGGCCAGATAATTTTCTATGGCAATCATTTTTTTCTAACCTTAATTGTATATGGGTATATTTCTTTGTATAAGTAATAACATAAATAAATGAATAAATATTCTTTGATACACGTATGCTTTGCCTTTTAAAACTCCTCTTTCCTCAATGATTTCTTGCTTATGAAAGCCTCTTGACCTCTCTTGTAGCATGGCTCCACTCAGAGGTTTATTGTTAGTGTAAACAGAATGAACTTTGCAGGGGCGGGCAGGCAGACGGTAGCGTTCCCAGCAGATAGAAAGCCCTGGAGGTGGAAGTCCATGACGGAGACCAGTGAGGATAGACAAGGGAAGGAGAAGAGGACCGGCAAAAATACTGCTAGGAGCTTGGGTTTTTAACTGTTGATGAAAGCTATTATTGAAAGATACAAATGTTTGCTTTAAAGCAGGGGAAAGATACATTCAGATTTTTCAAAAGAACATTCTAAAATCAAAGTGTGATGAAGCATATCTGTGATTCCAGGGTTCAGGGGGTGGGGGTGGGGGGCACAAATGGACCAAAGGTTAAAGGTCATCCCCTTGAAGGCCAACTTGGGTTACAACAAAATCCCTCTAGTGTGTGCTGAGAGGATGAATTACAGAAGCAGCGAGAGGAAGTTTCCCTGGTTGCGAGGTCACATGGGGCAGGCTTGGCCCGTGACACAGCATCTGTATGGGAATATCTGGAGATAAATGTGGCAGAATTTGATGGTGAGTCGGTTTGGGGAAGAGTAAATGAGGAGAAAAGTTAGAAGTGAAAACCCAGGTTTCTGGCTTGATTCTGGTGTGATAGAGCTTGTGTTTGTGGAAGGAAACTTAGGAGAGCCTGGTTTTACCTCTCCCTTTTGTTTTGGTGTTTACTTTTGCTGCGGGCAGGGCATTCATAGTTTGGCGTGCTTGAGTGTGACCGCTCGTGAGGTTACCAGGAGCAGATGGGGGAGAGGACGTGGTTCAGATAAGATTCCCATGCCCTGAGAAAGCTCCTGAGAAAGCGGGCAGGGGTTGGGGTGGAGGGACTTTGGCACGGAGCCCACGTAGATGGCAAGCCTAGATGGCCTTTTTGGCTAGATTATACATGTAGCAAAGTAGCCACATTTTTGACAGGGTCTCACTGTGTAGCCCTGGCTAGCCCCAAACCATAAATAGACCAGGCTGGCCCTGCACTCTCAGAGACGCATTCATCTGTGCTTCCCAGGTGCTGGAATTAAAGGCTTTTTCTATCATGCCAGCTACCTTATGAACAGTTTAAAATAATTTAAAACTGGAGGCTAGAAAAATAGCTCAGTGGTCAAGAGGGACCCAGCACTTTTATGGTGGCTCACAGTCATTTGTAACACCAGTTTCAGGAAATTCAATGTCCTCTTTTGATCTCTTAGGAAGCATGCACATAAGTATACACAAAGCACTCATACACATAAAATAATAAAAATACTTCAGAGAAATGTTTTCTTCCTCTTATTCCAGATCATAGTTTTAGGTTTCTTGCCACATCTTTTTAACTATCAAGGTTATTGGGGTTTTTTGTCCATTTCCCCCCACATTTTTATTAAATTTTTCTTTTGTCTTTGTTTTTTTGTGCAATTTTGTTTTGTAACTTTAAGGCTTCTTTCTTGTGCTTTATTGACAGGTAGTTTGTAATCAATTGTTGCATCATTGTTCTCATCATTCGTAGCTGAGTTGCCTTTTAATCATGGAATGCCAGCTGGGCCTGGGCACACACCGTTAATCCCAGCACTCAGGGTGCAGAGGCAGGTAGCTCTCCTTAACTTTGAGGACAGCCTAGTCAACATAGTGAGTTCCAAGATAGTCAGAGCTACTGTAGCGAGATCCTATCTAAGTGTGTGTGTGTGTTTGTTGTTTTTTTCATGTGCATTATAGTGAAAAAAATGAATAAATGAAACTGGTATGCAATTAGTTTCTATGATCAAATAGCCTTTTATTTGCTGGTTTCAGGGTTTTGTGCCTTCATTTATCTAATCCTTGTGCTCATAGAGTTGGTTACCACATAACAAGTGTCCCTAGGATCCACAGGGGATTGTTTTTGGGATACTTTGGATAATATCTACAGATGCTCAAGCCCCGTTTATAAAATGGTGGAATTGTACACCCTTCTTTAACCATTGCATAATCTGGAGATGACTTAAATCCTGAGTAAGTTATACCCCACGGTTATCGACTAGAATAATGAAATCTGTACATATTCAGTGCAGATGCAATTCTCCCTCAAAGTGTTTTGAGTCATGGTAGGTGGACTGCATAGATCTGGGTCCAGCAGATACTGAGGGCCGAGGGTGCCAGTGTTTTAAATGGCCTGTGTTAATGATGGGACTTTAGGTCAGTGGTGGAGTGTTTGCCTAGCAGGCGTGAGGCCCTGGATGTAAGTACTAGCATGGGTGTGGATATAAGTCCTGGCATGTGCTTTTTGCGACTCGGTCAGTTGTTTTCATGATTTCGTCTGAATCAAGTATATGAGAAAAGAAAGTGAAAGGCACAGGTAGAAGGAAGAACAAACTGAGATCTCTGAATGACCCCTTCAGTTTCTCTGTGACTCTCCAGTCTTCTTGATATCAAAATTCCTTTGTATTTAAAAAAATTTCATAAATAGATTTATGACTCACTCGTCCTCCATGTTCTGGCGCATATCCAGTATAAAGTAGTCAGTTGCCTATTTCTTATCTATATATCAGCTATTCATGATAGCGATTATATTTATTTGTTTGTTTAAGTGTTTCTGTAAACATTTGTGTGTGTGCACACACGTGTGGCACAGCACCTATGTGACCATTGGAGGACAACTTTCTCCCCTTCTGCCATGATGGTCTTCGGGGTTGACCTGGTTGTCAGGCTTGGCATTGTTAACCTGCCGAGCCACCTTGCCAGCCCCATGACTATAATTTTAAGAGGAAATAAATAATAAGAAAAGTCCAGAAAGAAAATAAAGGAAAGTCCGCAGCATTTGGGATCATGAATTAACTTGATTACTTATTGAGTGTTCATATACATAACATTATCCCATGTGGTATAAAAATAACCATAACACATGATTCTTATTTAAGTTGTATATCTTCTTAAGCAGAGCAGTTCTCAAAAATCAAAGGACAAAAGAAGAGCATAGCATGAAAGATGCCACACGGGTGCGTGTCCAATGACTGAAGAGCTTTTATTGAATTCAGGCAAGCACTCTGTTATCTCCATGAGAAGTCCCAGAAGTCTTCATGGTGGAAGTGTGAAACAAGGGAGCAATTTGAGAAATGGAGAACATGGAATATTGGTTTCGTCTGGGCTCCCATGCATGGCTAGATAGATCTTAGGGATTGTTTTAAGGGCCTGTAGTCCTAGGCCTTCGTAGTTAAGATGAATTCTCACTCCCAGTAAGTGAGGTTGAGGGGTTAAGAACTAGTTCTGGCATTAGTTTGGAGTGGGTGATCCAGGAGGATTGCCAGGGATGACACCCTGAGAAGGAAAACCCTTCTCCTGGTTATAGTGGGGTGGTTTTCATCCAAAGGCACACAAGGGCAAATGCAGTTACTTTTAAGCGAAGTCCTACCCTCTCTTCTCCCTCCCAGCCTTCTCATTTCATTCTGGCTTATAGATTTCTTTTGACCGTTTCTGTTTTAAATGTCTAGTCACATTTAAAAACATACATCTAGAAACCAGAGCATGGATCCGAAGGTTAAGATGCTCACCAGTAAGCTGGGCGATCTGAGCTTCATCTCTGAAATGCCACATGGTAGGTAGATGCAGAAAACTTGACTCCTCTGAGTTGTCAACTCTGACTTCTATCCTTACCCCCCGCAAATAAATAAATGGAAAAGTATTTTAAAAAGTTCAAAGCCCTAATTCTAGAAAATAGTATAAAAAGTTGATTCTTTATGCCCATATGTACACAGGAGCAAAAAAAAAAGGGGGGGGGGAGGTCTTCTGATCCTCTGGATGTACCGGTGGTGATAAGCTGTCTGAGGTGGGTGCTGGACACTAAAGTCCACTCTTCTGCAAGAGCAATACATGCCTAACTGCTGAGCTATCTCTTCAGCCCCAAAGAAATCTTTTTAAAAAGCTCCATTATAAAATGGTATAAGATGGGCCACTAGGAGGAACATATTATACAGCAGTAGCATTAGAAGAGTTTGTAATGTCTTCATGCTTATTTATTTAAATATATATTCTGAAGCCTAGAGTAGGGGTACACACAGGTAATCCCAGCACTTGTGAAGCAGAGGCAGGTATCTGTGAGTTCAAGGCCAACCTGGTCTACATAAGTGTTTCAAGATAGCTACATAGATAGATACTATCAAAAAAAAAATATATATATATATATTCTGAATACCAGGAAGGCACACACTACTTTGACTTGTAGTTTTCTCTATTATTTGGAAACACTTTCCCTGAACTGATTAATGAGAATAATTAGGGTGCTTCTTTTTGAACTGCTTAATGAGAATAATTAAGGTTTTGAGAATGCTTCTTAAACCTTCAAGTGGTTTGGAGATAGTTATACTATCTAACTTATCGTTTTTGCTGATTACAGAATATTTCCTTTCTAATCTCCAGTTCTTCCTCCCTTGAGTGAGCTCTTCCATTCAAAGCCAGCTTTAGTTCCTTTGTACCCTGGGCTGTGAAGTCTGTCTCCCCTCCCCCACCCTCCCCGCACTTGAGGGATAGATGTGGCAGAGTAATACTTCCTGCCGCATAGCACAGCGCAGCCACATTGAGGCCAACAGATAGCTGTTAGGAAAATTCATAATTAATATTTTGAGAAAACATTGGCGTTGATTCTAAAATTTTCCAGTTTTCCTAGGAGTGGGGTTGATGCTTAGGGCTGATGTTAGTAGAGAAGGCAGTTTAATATATTCTCCCTGGAAATGGTGAAATAGATGCATGCAAGATCCCTGGACAGGGAGGGTTTTTTTTTTTTTTTTTTTGTCTATTTAATCCAGTGCTGTCAGTGTTGTATTAAGAAGACATTTCAGGTTCTACTTGCCTTGGCATCTCTGATGTCTCTTTGGTGATTTGCTTCTCAGGGTAAGGCAATGGTCATCTCCTTTCTACCTTTTGACTTCACACCCAAGCCTAGGTTTCATTTATAGGCAAGGAAACTAAAGACCACCTAATTTATTGCTTAATTTCTAATGAAAACCTTGACCTTTTTCCCCCCCAGTGTATATAGTAGAACGTAGAATGAATGTTTTTAGAAAATATTCTTTAATTCTAAGATAAAGGAATCACGGTGGCATTGAATGCATCCTCGTGAAATACAACATTCTACTCAAACCAGAGTGTATCAGAACGATTCCCAGCAGTTGGGACCTAGCTCCTTTGCTGATTTGGTTCTTGAGAATACAACGTTTGATTGTACAGACGCCAGCTTCTGACCGCACATAGGGAGACGTGTCCAGACTGTTGACCTTGGAGCTATTTGCTGAACCCTTTTTTTAAATTATTATTATTATTAAAGACAGGGTCTCAACTTTGCAGCTTTGGCTGCAAAACTTAATATGTAGACCACACTGGCCTTAAACTCATAGAGATCCACCTGCCTCTCCCTCCCTGTTGTTGGGATTAAGGTCATCGTCACCATATCCAGTGCATTCGCTGAACCTTTTAAAAAGGTAATCATGCATGTTAATGAAGTCTGAGTAACGGGGTCAAGCCCCTTGTAGAAATGAAAGTGTGATCCTGGAGGCACTAAAATTTCAGCTACTTTGAAATCTCTTAGTATACTTTGATGGTACTATGTCATAGTAGATGGCTGCTTTTTCCTTTTTGAAATAAGTTATATAAGCTGTGGTGTATGTATAGCAAAAGTATACAGTTTTGACAAATTTACACCTTTGTATGACCATTGCCATGCTCGTGATAGAAAGTAGTATATTGAGATAGCTTTTGAACATTTTGCAGACACGGTCCTAGAATAGTAGTCCTTTGAGTCTGGCTTGTTGCTCTTACCATGATGCCTTGGGGAGCCAGTCATGTCGCCTAGGGAGTTCTGTACTCTGTTGAATAAATTCCATGGGCCTGAGTATGTGATCAGATTTATTCATTGACGAGCTGATGGTCATTTATGGGTTGTTGCAAGTTGGGACTGTTAAAGTAAAGCTGTCACAAATATTTGTACAGATCTTAGAACACTCATTTGGATTTTAGGTAAATACCTGTAAGTAGGATTGCTTAATTTTATTAAAATGTGCCATATTTTCCAATGTGAATATAGCATTTTAAGTTCTTGCTAACAATATGTAAGACTCTTTACCATCATGTAGTATTGGCGGTCATCTTTTCCATGTTGGTGGGGTGTGTAAGGGAGGTGCATCTGCATACACGTGTATACACATGTAGTCTACAGACAACCTTGGGTCTTGTTCTTAGGAGCCATTGCCTTGTAATTTCTGGTGGGGTGTGTAGGCAGCTTGTCCCTGCCTTCTAACAGGCATGTGCTGCCATGCTGTGTTTTCATGGCTCCTGAGGATCATGTGGCTTTTTATTCTTGCCTAGCAAGCACTTTATCAGCTTAGCCTTCTCCAGACCTGTACTATTGCCAATCTTCTTAATTTTACTTTTAAATAAAATTTGGGATTTCAGCTTGCGTTTCTGTAATGCCTAATTATATGCAACATCTTTTCAAGTACTCACATGAAATCTGAATATTTTTCTTGGTGAACTGCCTCTTCATATTTTCCCCCCCTCCAAACCTCCATTTCAAAAAGAAGTTGTTTGTCTGCTGATTCTGACAGATTGTTCTGAATTCTTTATATGCTGAGTCCTAGTTTTTGCCAAATGTTTTAACAATATTATTTTCACACTACAACACGTTTTTTCTTTCCCTTGACAATGTCTTCAGAAAGGCAGAGATTTTTGCCAGCACTTTGTGTCCCTATTGTTGTAAAATTAACACAAGACTATTAGAAAAAATGGTAAAAATCAGCATGTGTCTGGTGTGTGTGTGTGTAAAAGGGGGGATGTGAAAGTATATACAATAGAATGTATCTCTCTCTCCATTGCTCTCTGCACTATTCCTATGTGACAAGGGACCCTCCTGTCCCCACCTTCAAAGCCAGGGTAACAAACCTATAGACAACTGCACTGCGGTTTTATGTAGGTGCTGGGGATTCACGGTCCGGTCCTCACGCTCCTTAGCCCCTCACGCACTCCTAACCACTGACTCCTCTCCGCAGCCTCAGTTATCCTCCCTGGTGCACAGCCTGTATTTAAAGACCGACACTATGGCAAAAGAAGAGTTGCCGACATTACGTGCAGTTGTAACAATATTTTCCTTAAATATATCTTGAAGGCTTTGATTCTGTTTCAGTACCACATTTACGTGTTCAAGATAGTGGGTGGATTTCTTAGAGATGGTGTTAAAATACTCCTGATAATCTGTATTGTTTTTCTTTTATTCTAGTGTTATCCAAGATAAATTTTGTGGAATTATAAATATCTCAGTGGAGGCTCTTCATGATGTCATGACAGAAGACCCTGAAACAAGAACTTACAAAGAGTAGGTGGATCATTTAATTAATCATACTTAGAATTATGGAATTAAATAATACAGCATGATTATTTTTAGTTCAAAATATGAAGAGTGTAATTTTTTCTTTTATACAGTTTAATTTGTTTTCGGGTTTTTATTTTTTTAATTAATTAATTAATTAATTTTATTTTAGACAAGGTCTCAAGTATCCCAAACCAATCACGAACATGCATAGTCAAAAATGACCTTGAACTTCTGATCTTTCCATCCTTCACCTCCCAAGTGCTCTAAGAAAGTTATTTTTCTGTGGGAGTATAGCCACTGGGAAGTTGCCTATGATCCATTGCCTGTGATATACATAATAAATTAAAATAAAAAATATCTAAAAGACACGGGAAAGAGGAGCGGAAGAAGGCTCTAGAGGGAATGGGAAGGGGTTGGAGAGGGGAATAGGCATAAATATGATCAAAATGTGTTATATACATGTGTAAAATTGCCAGAGAATAAACTTAAAATATTACAAATAAGTAAATAATTTCCAAAAACAGTCTAGCATAAATTTCTTTTTAAGGATATTTTAAATAGCTTTCCTCTTTCAAGCTAATTATGAGAAAAATGGGAGGAGTTATTTTGTATTTGCGATTAAAAAGGTGCTTTTTGGATACCATAGTACCTTTCAAGTGATTGGCTAGTTTCAAAAAGTAATAGTTAAAATTACGTTCTTTTTGGTGAGTTAGGCAAAGTTATGTTGTTAAGAATCAGGCTTAGTGGTGCATGCTTTTAATTCCAGCAAGTAGATCTTTTTTAGTTCAAGACAGCCTGGCTTACATGTAATACCCAGGCCAACCAGGTCTACATATAAGACCTTGTCTCAAAACAAACAACAACCAAAGAATATGATGGGGCTGGAGAGATGACATCACCAGCTAAAGATCACTTCCTGCTCTTACAGAGGAGCCAGGTTCAGGTTCTAGCATCCTCATAACGGCTCATGGCTGTCTATAACTCCAGTTCCAGGGGACCTAACACCCTCTTTTGGCCTCTTTAGGCATCATGCTTGCATGTGGTACACAAGTGCACCTGCAGGCAAAGTCTAATTACACATAAAATGAAAATAAATTAGTTTTAAGAGTACTGATACTCTCAGTCATACAAATATCAGCTTGAAAATTTTAAATTAATTGTATCTTTTTGTGCATAGCATTTATTGTATTTATTCTCTTACTATTAATAAAGATATTTACCTACAATGTTAATCAAAGTTTCGTGAGATTGTAGGCTGCTTAACGTATTACTGCAACAAACTTGTTCTCTTTGCTCTTTATAAAGCCCTTTATAGCAAATGGGAAAGATTGCCACTTGGGTCATGTATTGTTGAAAACACTGTAAGCTGTTACAGATGATCTTTACATACACATGTAAACATAAGGATGTTTACAAGTTATTTAGCTTTTGAAGAATTATTATGAAATAGAAATATCCAGCTTTTTGTGACTACAAAACGGAAATAAGTAGTCACTCATACATGTAAGGAATTTGCCTTTAAAGTTAACAGGAATTGCTAACAATAAGACTTTAATATAACAGAACTGTAAATAGTATTTTTATATAGTATGGCATGGTTTGCAAGTAATGATACAATGTTCAGACAGTCCTTGTATAGTTTATTTATACATAATATATATAAGAAAACAATAAGTAATATATATGAAGACAAGAAAGTACTTACTCCTTATGCCAAGTCCAGCATGGGAGGTGGGGGCGGGGGGCAAATCTTTGGTTTAGAAGGAAAACAACCCAGTTAGGAGACTGTCATAGACATCTAATCTGATAGCTAATGAAATGGCGCAGTAGGCAGACAGTGCTTGCTCAGTCCTGATAGTTTAAACCAAATCCCTGGAGCCCACAGTACAGTTGAAATAGTAAAATGAAATAAAAACTGAATCCAAACTCAAAGTAAACCTGGACATGAGGCCTGGTGTCCCTGGGGAGTGAGAACCTGTCACTCACTACTGCTTTCCTTCCCAGGAGCTCCTGGGCGGAGGCTTTTACCAGGGTGGTATTTGGCATGCAGGCACAGAATGGAAAAACGAGTTACCTCACTTGTGTGACTTTAACTTCTTAGCGTGCTTGAAGAGGTCTGTGATAGATCTTCCTAATCTGTAATCTTGTATAATTCTGGAATTTATAGTCCACAGGGCTGCAGGACACAGTTAGACTGCCAGAAAGGTTCCAATAAAAAGTATAACATACTCACTTTAGCAGCTAACTTACTCTCCTGCTCTCCCGTTATGTTTATTTGAACAGTTCATTGAAAGGAAGCTAATCTTTCTGGTTCTGTTGACATTTTTATTAAACTTTTGGAGAATGAATTAAGGCAAAGGAAGAAAACTGTTTTCTTCACCTGTGTAAGTCAGATACAAATTAGTGTTCTCTCCAGAAACAGAATCAGTAAACAACGTAAAAATACTTATTTTAAGAAACTGGCTCATTTGGTTACAAAGGCTGAGGCATTTCTGGTTTATAGTGGCAGGTTGGAGACTTAGGGGAGCTGGTAGTTTGAGTTCTAGTCCATCCAGGTTTAAAGGCAGAAAAAGAAAATCTTTGAAGTCCTAACTTGAAAGCAGATACAGCATGAATTCCCTGACACAGCATTTTTCTGGGTGTTTGTTGTCTTGGCAAAGGCCCAACACACATAGAGGGGACATTCTGCTTTGTCCAGCTCATAATTCAGAAGCTGATACCATCTAAAATCAACTCCATTGCACACCTAAAATAATATTTAACTAGTACCTGAGCGCTTGGCAGCTGGGTTAGATTGACATATAACTGTCCCATGAAAATAGTTTTGTTGATAGAGCTCCGTATCCCACTTGTTTAGGCCAGGCATTGTGTTGTGTAAGAAAGCAACAGTCTATCTTAAGGGGAGACTGAAACCAGTGGAACAGTACTACAGTCAGGAAGAGACCAAGCACGCACACTGGGGATCAAACACATGGTTTTACACAAAACAGGCAAATTCTTTAGTACTGAGATACATCTCTAACAAGGATAACTCCTGAGGGCGTGTAGTGGATTGGAGCCAACTAAGTAAGTAAGCAGTGTGAAATGTAGTTTTGGAATGATTTTTTTTTTTTTAATCAGTGGAGGTCATTGGTAATTTTTAAGTATGAAAGATGTCTTAGTCAGGGTTTCTATTCCTGCACAAACATCACAACGAAGAAGCAAGTTGGGGAGCAAAGGGTTTATTCAGCTTACACTTTCCATATTGCTGTTCATCACCAAGGAAGTCAGGGATGAAACTCAAGCAGGTCAGGAAGCAGGAGCTGATGCAGAGGCCATGGAGGGATGTTCTTTACTGGCTTGCTTCCCCTGGCTTGCTCATCCTGCTCTCTTATAGAACCCAGGACTACCAGCCCAGGGATGGCACCACCCACAATGGGCCTTTCCCCCTTGATCACTAATTGAGAAAATGCGTTACAGCTGGATCTCATGGAAACATTTTCTCAAGGGAGGCTCCTTTCTCTGTGATAACTCCAGCTGTGTCAAGTTGACACACAAAACCAGCCAGTACAGAAGTGACATGTGGTAGTTTGAATGAGAATCCCTCCCCAACCCCCAAGGCTAATATGCTTGCATACTTGTCCCTAGTTGGTAGAACTGTTTGGGAAGGATTGGGAGGTGTGGTCTTGTTGGAAGAGGTGTGTCACTGGAGGGTAGGCTTTGAAGTTTCAGAAGCCCAGGCCAGGCCTAGCCTGACTCTGCCTCATGTTTTCAGATCAAGATGTACATTCTTGGCTGGGCAGTGGTGGCTCACACCTTTAATCCCAGCACTTGGGAGGCAGAGGCAGGCAGATTTCTGAGTTCGAGGCGAGCCTGGTCTACAGAGTGAGTTCCAGGACAGCCAGGGTTACACAGAGAAACCCTGTCTCGAAAAACCAAAAAAAAAAAAGAAAAATATTGTGGCATGTTCCCTGCCACAATAGTCATGGACACTAACCCTTTATAACCATGAGCCCTAAATTAAATATTTTCTTTTATAAGTTGTCTTGATGTTTTGTCACAGCAATAAAACTAAAACAGAGTCGGGAGTGGGGGGTAGATGACTGCTGTGACAGGCCTGGCCATGTTGTTTTTTTCAAGGAACATGGAAGACTTTGGAAATATGAACCAGGAAAGCAGTTGAGTACTACAAGTGGAGTGTAACAGGCTCACACTGGTAGTATCTCGGAAGACAATAGTGCTGAGAGTGTTGTGGACTGTGGAGGCCCATCTCAAAAGGTTTCTTTCAGAAGGGAATCAATATTAGAAACTAAGCCGGAGACCATTCTTGTATTTGGCAAATAATGTGATTGCTTTTTGCCCATGTAAAAATCGGCATGAGGCTAAATTGAAAAACTTTGGACTAATGCATTTGGCAGAGATTTAAGTTGACTATCACATGATTATTACTGTCCAGTCCTACACAGGTATGCAATGAGGGCGAGCAATGAGGACGAGCAAGCAGGGCAATAAACAAACAGTTTGAGGAGAAAAAGAGCACCAGGAAAGTCAGTGTTTGAGCCAAGGCCTGTGTTGACAGACATAAGAAGAAGCCTTTGTTCAAATAGAATAAAAGAAGTGGTGTCCTCAGGACAAGACCCCAGTCAGCTAAGGTTTCAACTTAGAAAAAGCAACAGCAAACCAAAGCCTGTGCAAATGTCATTCGAGGAGAGGGCCAGGTTGCATCCCAAGCTAGCAGCTGACCATGGCAGTGTAGGCCCTTGGTTCTGCCTTTAGAATCTGGAAGGGTAGAAAAGATGTGATATGATCAGGTTTACAATGAGATTCATATGATCTGTGAAAACTGTGAGCCAGAGGCAGAGAAACCATTTAGGTATCTGTTATAAGTAATATTATCTTCATAAGAAACACTGAGTTGAATTTGAAATAGACTTTGGAGGGAGGTGGCCGAAGCTGCTAAGGAGGGCCAACAGGTATTTATAATTGGATGGTATGCAGGTTAGTTTTAAATTGTGTTATTTCTAGCTTCTTTTTATCTTTGTATCTTAATATGCCCTCATGACATATTTGTTTAGGCCTTTTAAATTTTAAATGTACTTTGCTTGAGAAAATGGTAGTGAGTTCTTATGCATTCTTTTGATGATCCCATATTTTTATTTTATCTACTAAAAAGTTCATACACAAGGTAAATGGATACCTAGTGGTTAGCTGTGATTAACCTGACAGTGTTGCTTGAGAGTGTCACAGGAGTAAACCCTCTAGAGGAGTTGCATCTTGAGCTGATGTGTCTGCATCTGCTTGTTAGTTTTCATTTAGAGCTTCTTCAGCACACCAGGGCAACTTAGTAGTGAGACTAGAGCACAGTCTGCTTAGCACACTTTTTCTTTTCTTACATAATACTGGGAAGAGAAATTGATAATCTCTTGCCAAAGTGTGGGAAGTAAAAAGAAAGCAAGAATTTAGCCAGCATTTTAGGAAGCAGTAAACTTGATTAGAAAGGACTCATGAATTTTTTTATAGTTGTAGAGGACAAAACACAGCTATAAACAAAGTAGTGTTGTTTGAAACAAGTAAAATACAGGCCTTTGTAATGATTCTTTCTACACTTGATTCATTGGACTCAGCAGATGGCCCTGCAGAAAGAAAGAGACCCGGAAGCCATAAAACAGCAGCAGGGAAAGAATGAAAAACAAAACCCATTCTAAAGTCACCACTCTGCTCTCCTAGCTTCTGTCTTGAGTGACCTCCTCGGAGGTCTCTCTTCAGCCTCCCCTTACACAGCCATGCCCTTCTGCTTTAGAAAGTTAAAAGCCCAGGTTTGAGCAGAGTCAAGTTGTTGGATGATGTTCTACGCTGATTTTCTAGCACAGCTTCTCCCTCTTCATGGATTGCCCATCAAGCCGAAGCCGTAGATGTGCCGTTGGCTATCAGCCTTGTGGGTTGGCTCAGAATCTCTTCTTGCTTTGTCATGTCCTTGCCTTCGGCCTGTTTGAGCAAACCTGCCTCTAGAATTCCTTTTGCGTCTTTTCTGTGTTCCTTCTTGGCTCGTTCTCTGCATTGCTAATATACTACATTCACTTAGAAACTTATATTCAGACCATAAGAGGATTTGAGATAGTGCATAAGAAAGAGGAATTTAAATAGTGAAGCTTCCCCGGGGCAACGAGGGGGCACAAGGATAAAAGACTTAGTGCTGAGCCAGTGCAGAAGGAAGCCTTCGGGACTGCATGCTGTTGTTTTCCAGCAGAAGGGAATACTTTAGTAGGAGAAGGAAATGGAAGTTTTTGAGCTTTCATAAGGTATTTATATAAGGGACTGTAACAGAACTCCCAGCTTTAACAATAGGTCTTGGCTCCCTCTGGCAGCAGTATGTTGTTCCTAGGAGAGTGGCTTCAGCATCAACTAATGTGGCTTGGCAAACAGCACCACAGACCCAGGTTCTCTCTACTTTATCCCTCAGCACACCGGCCTAATCTGCAGGCTGTTTTCTGCATGGGTACAAAGTAGCTCCAGGGTCACATGACAGTGCTAGTGTCAGACACTCTCCTCCGTGTCTTTCCTAAAGATTGAAGTCAACTTCTTCTAGAAACCATTTCAAAGCATTTGTCCCTTTTATCTGCTTGAGCAGAGTTCCATAAACATGCCCCTTAATGAGCCATCATTGCCTAGGCGAATAGGACTGCCATGATTTGTATTGTTGAGTGCTGGCTGGACCTGGGGCTAGCCATTTCAGAAGGGTATGCTGGCCGGGAAGCAGTGAAGCCCGCCCGGTGGCTTCCGTTCTGATAGGGATGGAGGGTGAGGCGATGCTCAGTGGTTAGCTCTTCCTAGCATGCCTGCAGCTCTGAGTTCCATCTCCAGTACTGCAGCAAAACTAAATGAAAGGGAGGAGGATGATGATGTGCAGTGGCCATTTTTAATATTTCCAGTTCAGTTTTACGTAATTTGTGCTGATTAGTTTTTTGTGACCTTGACACAAGTGAGGGTCATTTGGGAAGGGAGATCTACAATTGAGAAAATGCCCTATTCCGATTGCCCTGTAGGCAAGTCTCTGTAATATTTTCTTAATTAATGATTGTTGTTGTAGGATGGCCTAAACTACAGGGTGTAGTGCCACCCCAGGCAGGTGGCCCTGGGCTGTGTAAGAAAGCAAGCTGAGAGATCCTGGGGAGAAAGGCAGTGAGCAGTGCCCCTCCATGGTCTCTACTTCCCTTCTCCAGGTTTCCTGCCTTGAACTCAAGGCCATTTTCTTCATACTGTTCCCCTGGGTCAAATTTGAAGCATCTAAATTTGGTACACTGAAATACGGAAAAGTTCATTTAGGCTAGGAAAAGTTTAAAGGACACTTAATATATGTTTGTAAAGCCATTCCTTTCTCACTGAAAAAATAACAGGTGACTTAGGGCAGAGAACACTTAAAGAATTGATGTTTCTTACCAACATTTGTCTGTTGGGTTTGACATTTTTGAGTTTTTTGTTGAGAAAGATTGTAATTTAGCATCCTAGTGCCTGGAGATACTCAGTAATTTCTGCTCAGGTGTGTAATGGAGGAGTGGCTGGATGTATTCACAAGAGAGTTGTTATTTTAAATGATTATTGATAGTATTTTATGACTATAACTATTATTAGATTAAAAGCCTCCATATGTTTTTGCTTATTAGAAATCTCATCTTGTGCATTCCAATTAAAGTGTGACAGCTTGCCTTTAATCTTTGTTAACAAAATGAAATTTTACTTTCAGTTGGAGCTTCAGAAGATAGTTTCAACTTTATGCTTTTCAGTAACAATTTTTTGGTGTTTTGTTTTTTGTAATATATAGCTCAATGGTACATTGAACATACATAGTCCATCCTGAGTCAGAAAAACAAGGTATAGTTTTACAGCTTTCACAGACGTGAATGAGTATAATTGTTCTTTAGGTAGTTTTTGGTCATGAAAGGAAGGGAGGGAGGGAGGGAGGGAGGTAATGAGGGAAGGAAGAAGGGGAGGAAAGAAAGAAAGAGGAAGAAAGGAGAGAAAGGAAAAAAGAGAAGAGAAGAGAAGATCTTAGTCGGGGATTTATTGCTTCAAAGAAACACCATGGCCACCAAGAAAGTTAGGGAGGAAAGGGTTTATTCAGCTTACGCTTCCAGACCATAAGACTTTGTTGGAGGAAGTCAGGACCTGAGCTCAAGCAGAGATGGAACCTGGAGGCGGGAGCTGATACAGAGGCCATGGAGGGTGCGCTTACTGGCTTACTTTCCATGGCTTGTTCAGCCTGCTTTTTTATATAACCCAAGACCACCAGACTAGGGATGGTATCACCCACAGTGGGCTGGGTCCTTCCCCATTTATCACTACTTGAGAAAATGCCCTACAGCTGGATCTCATGGAGGCATTTCCTCAACTGAGGCTCCTTTCTCTGTGATAACTCTAGCTTGTGTCAAGTTGACACACAAAACCAGCCTTAGATAACCCCCCCCCTCACACACACACACACACACACACACACACACACACACACACACACACACACACCAGATTCTTCATTGTGCTAAATCCTTTGGCATCAATGAAGGCAGGGCAGAACATTTTTACTATGTAAGTAGCAGACCTGAAATGATGGCTCTGTGGTTAAGAGCACTTGCTGTTCTTCCAGAGGACTTGAGTTCAGTTCTAAGCACCCAGATTAGGCAGCTCACAACTGCATGTAACTCCAGCTGCAGGGGTATTGGGCATCACAGGCACTGTATTCATGTGGCATAGACTCACAAATAAAAAATTAGTCTCTTTCTCTTTTTTGCTTTGTTTTGTTTCTTGAGACAGGGTTTCTCTATGTAGTCTTGGCTGTCCTGGAATTCACTGTAAACCAGGCTGGCTTCAAACTCAGAGATCTGCCTACTTCTGTCTCCTGAGTGCTGGGATTAAAGTCGTGCATAATCACTACTAGGCAAAAGTAAATCTTAACAAAGAAGAAGATGAAGAAGGAAAGGAGAAGCAGCAGCAGCAGCAAGCCAACATGTTTTGTTTGTTTTGTGGTGCAGAAGAATTTGAGACCAAAGGAAAGAGGGAGAGGGGCTTGCATAAAGACCAGTATGTGTTGCAGTTGAATTAAAATCTAGTTGGCATAAAGTGGCCATAGATGGAGCCATCTTACTCAGTTCTGAATTTCAGCCAGGGATCCAGACTCCCTTCTGACCTCTCCGTTCCTGCCCGGGTGCTTGAGCATTGCCTGTGCTGTATCATCTCAGCAGACCCAAGCACTGCGACTCAGAAAGACAGGCAGTGAGTGAGTTGGAGGCCCAGCTTCCTTGTTTTCAGGAGTGACTGGGAAAGGTGCAGGGTTCCCAGAAGCTGTTGTTGCTAATGGCGGGGAAGGACACCCAGGTCTGCTGTGACAGGGAGCCTGGTACATTTCTGATACTAGCAGTTGGCCTCAATCCTAAATTAATTTTTGAATAGTTGACTTTGGTACTGTCCTTCCCCTCAATTTGGTGTAAAACATTAAGAGAAACCAAATCCTCTCTGCCGCAGTCTGTTGGTTAGAACCGTAAAGCTCTGACAAGTTTCTGAGTTCTCCTTTTCAAAATTAGGAAGCTGCGGGTTTGTTCCACTGATGGTGATTCGCCAGACGGCATTCATTTCTTGTCTCCCTATAATGAGTGTTGGAGGCGCAGGAAGCTATGCTTCTATTTCCTCTGCTAATGTTTGAGAGCAGTGGTGCAGATAATCAAAATGAAATGATTTCTAACTGTCCTGGAGCCATGGGTGCCACTGGGGACAAGTTCCTCATAGTGGAGAAATTTCATTTGGAGCATGCAGTGGATCGTTGGGTAATCAGTGGTTTGACGATGCTCTGTTAACGTCACTGCATGTATAGTCACAGATGGATGCACAGGAGCTTAGGGGAGGTGGCTTCAGCGTAATTCTTGATGGTTTGTTGGTTTGTCTTGTTTTGTTTTTTAAAGAAAGATATAAATTGTCTTTTGACTGATAGTTGATTCAAAAGCTTCCTAGAAAGAACCTTTTAAAAATTTATCATGTGTTTATATTTTCCCTCCCTTAAGTAGCTCAAGTTAATCTTGGGATACTGATCTTCCTGCCTTGTTCTCATAAGTTATAATTCACTGTATCAAATGCCCAAGTTAAGTGTTCCACATTCCCTTTGCTGTGGCCTATTTTAAAATGGGGAGTTTGTAAAATATACTACTAAGAAAGCCTTTCTGGTGTATATGTGTTTCTGGTGTATGTGGTGTGGAAGCAAGAGACCAATGGTGAGTGTCTTCCTTAAGATTCCCACCTCAGGTTTTGATACAGTGTCTCTCTCTCTCTGAGCCTAGAGCTCAGCAGTCCTGCTACCCCACTGGCTAGCAAGCCCAGTGATGCTTCAGTCCTGCCTCCGCCCTGCCTCGCTAGTGCTGGGTTTAGGAGTGTGCTGCTGCTGCTGCTGCGCCCAGCTTTTTTTACATAGATTCAGGGATCGAACTCAAGTCCTTGTGCTACGTAGCAGATATCCTTAACCGAGTCAGCTCCCCAACCTAAAAACAAAACACAACCAAAACCTTTAAAAAGTATAAATCTTACTCATTTATCTAATCGACTCCCCTTTGTTAGAGAGAAGCATGCATGTTCTCAGTAATTTTGAGGAGTTGCATTAGTATGGTGCAGGCATTTTTACTTAAACTATGGTGCTTATTTTCAATTGTAGTTGTATGTTGATGTCTCAACACGAGGAACCGAAAGTAACAGAAGATGAAGAGCCACCCACAGAACAAGACAAGAGGAAAAAGATGGTAAGTTACAAGCATGACCAGTGATCACCATGCTGCTATATGGAATGTTGGTCTGTTCGCCTGTATATCTGCCATTCATCCCTTGTTGAAGAAGTTAAGTATCTGAGCTTTACTCCTTGGTTAGGAAATCATTCTGAGATAGCTGATCCAGTCTGAGAAAAGCAGAAGTTTTGCTCAAAAAAACAAAAAACAAAAAACAAACAAACAGGCTGGAGAGATGGTTAAGAGCACTGGCTGCTCATCGAAGTTCAATTCCCAGCAACCACATGGTGGCTCATAATCACCTATAATGATATGTAATAACATCTATAATAATATCCTGGCCTACAGGCATACATGCAGCCAGAATGCTGTATACATAATAAATAAATAAATCATTATTAAAAAAAAACCAAAAATACAGGACTCAACAAGTTTATTTAAGTTTAAAAAAAAGAAAAGAAAACAAAAATAAAACTTTTGAGGAGACATAGTGGATTGTTTTCTTATTCTTTCTTTATTTCTTATTGTTTCCTTGTTATATTATTAGCTTTATAATGATCCTTCTATGATCTGTATCACAAGGCATTATAAAATGCCCTGCCTGCTAGCCGTTAGGTCTTGCATAAGAATCTGATAAGAATAAAGAGCTGGAAGCTAAGAACTTGTGAAGTGCATTGCCTTGAAGTTTATGTACAGTGTTTAATACGTACTCTGCCCAGGAGAGTGAATAGACACAGTGAGCTTTGGGAGCCTCTTCTGCTCTCCTGGCTTCACTGCGCTGCCTTCCTCTCTTGCGAAATGACAGCAGCAATGTCACCCACCCCAGGAGCACACAAGTGCGCATGTAACACCCTCGGGACCAAGGCAGGCCGACTGTTGTTTTAAGTGCGCTAATCATGATTTCATCTTGTTATTCTATTCAGTCCTTCAGTGATCTTATGTTAATCTCAAGGATGTAATCCTAAATTTATGGTCAGTGCCGAACTGCTCTAATCGACTTGGTTTAAACCAGTCTACTCCATTACACTTTGTCTTTACTCATAGTAGCAGCCACCACCCAGTGGCTGGTTAAAGGATGGTGATGACTCTTCCTCCTCCCCCTCCTCCCTGTCTTCTTCCTCTTCCTCCTCTTTTCCTTCCTTCTCCTCCTTCTGTTGTTGTTGTTGTTACTGTTGTTGTTGTGATCCTATCTCTAGCCAAGGAATGATTCTTCACTCCAGAATTTACGTCCTTTTTGTGTAGCGACTTGTGACCTTGAAGAGATTACCTTGACTTTTTAGACTGGTTTTGCCTCATTGGTGACATCAGAAGACAACTGGGTTAGTAGATTGCCAGGGCCTGTCAACTAAAATCCTTTTTTGATTCATTTTAAAAGCCCTTAATGCCATTCTTTCCTTAATGAATATATTCCCAGAAACACCCCTCCTTTAAACTGAGACTTGGTGGTATCCTAAAATGGAACATGTCTTCTCTTGACTTATAACAGTGAGAGCCTCTGACGTAACTTATTTGGCCTTTCCAATTCTTGCCCTCCTATTCTCAACTTTAAAAGCATTGGACATACCATTATTGCCACAGAAAAGTGTGATAGCATTTTCCTCACAACATCTGAATTATAAATGAATAATAGGTGTTCTGTTATTAGCTTCCATGTATGCTATATTAATTTTTTTTAAATCTGGTAGATTTATCCTTAGCAAGTTAAACTACCCAAATCTGTGTTTCATTTTGTATTCAATTTTCAGTCATATTACGTAATGGCTTAGGCCTGGTGTGGGCTTTGGAAACCCTACAGCCCTGGTGACGCACCTACCTCATCAAGAACACAGCTCCCAACCCTTCCTTAACAGTTAGTTCTACTAACTAGGAACCAAGCGTGCGACCCTCGGGCGCCATTCACTTCCAACTGCTACAGCATATGCTGCCTGTTCATCTCTCCCCCTCTTTCTACTGTTTCCATGGTTTTTGCTTTACTGAAACATGAAACCATGTGTGATTTTTGCCATCAGAAAATCAGAGCAGGTCACGAGGTTCTGGTACAGATAACTACCATGTAGGTATGGGAAGCAGCTGGGTCTGCAGCCACTCCAAGCCCACTAGATGTCTTTGGCTCCTCCGAGTAGGTGTCTATCACCAAAGTTAGAGATTGAGAGATGCTTCTGTCTGCTCTGAGGCCCTATAGAGCCTTGCGGTATGGCTGTGGCCTGCTGCTTAAGCCACACGACTAGAACAACAATTGACTATCTTCTGCAGACTGTTTTTGGCTCCTATAATCCTGGAGAATTAAATTCCAGTAACAACTCTCCCTCCTTATTTTTTGAGACAACTCTTATTATATCACCTTGATTGATGTTTACTCTCAGCTTCACAGATGCTGGGATACCAAGCATGTGCCCCTGCCACCGTGCCTGACCAAGTCCTGTATTGTATATATAGCTATCCCTTAGCAGCGCTGCACCCCTCATTGAACTTTGGTAGATGCAGCAGGTTTTTCCAGTGCCTTTTGACATGCATGGCATATAGTAGGTACTCAACAAATGTTTCAGGAATGAACGAGTGAGTGGGAAAATACATACATGTATACATACATACATACATACATACATATGTGTGAAACACAGCCCTTACCTTTAGGAGCTCATAAACCATTGTTGAGACAGAAGTGCCATGTTCTCAGAGGGGAGTAGCATGTTTGTGCTGTCGCTGGTCTACTATACCACAGCGAGAGCTAGAAGTGGCTGAAAGGGGCCACTTCTCCATAGACTGCTTGATCTTCTGCAAGGTTCTTCCAAGCCTGCCAGAGCAGCAGAACCAGCACCAGCAGCTTCATCTAAGACTGGTCTCACCGATCTTCAGCTCCTGCAATGGACTCTAGATGAGTTAAGCAGAAAGACCTTAAAAACAGTAGGATAGAGGAAGGTACTTTAGACAGTAGTCTGTTATCCTTAAGGGACATGTTTTAAGACCTGAAGTGTGTGCCTAAGAAACATGGACAGTACAGAACCCTGCACATACTATGTTTTAAAGCTGACTTCTGAATTAGGCATAGTAGAACCTAACAATAGTAATGACTTAAAAGTAGACACAGTTACAGCATCCAGTGTGGTAGAAGACGGGAGTGCATGGTCTCTGCCTTTTGTAAACATGGGAAGTGCGCGGTGCTTTTCCCTGGGGAGATGAAGGACGGGAGTCCTTGTGGCAGCATTGGAGTGCTGCGGAAAGGCTCCTGGGACACTGCAGAGCCAAAACATATGGACGAGTGTGGGCATCCATATGGCTTAGTAGCTCTTTTGGTGACTGGATGCAAGGCTGTTTATTGTTGAGTATAAAAAAGTATTTAATCATTTAAAACATATCAAATTTCACTTCAATTCTGGTGAAAGACAGCATCTTGTTTTCTAGGGTGTTTTGTTTTTCTTTTTCTATTTTTAGCCAACAACGATATTAATTATTACATAGCACTTATATAGACTCACAGTGGCAGTATCATGGGTGACCCCTGAGATTTGTTTGCTTGTAGTATTGGACACTTACCCCACAGTTTGAATGAAACTTCAAAAATTGGCCTCTAGCATAGAAGTATTTATATTTGTTACTTTATGGCTTATAGTCTGATTTTCCCATTTAACCTTGTGAGTGTGTTGGGCATGGCCTTGCACAGCACTCAGCATTGCAGAGCACTCAGGAGGCTAATGTGGGGACAGGGGGTGCTGAAAGTTCAAGGACTGGTTGAGCTATTTAGCAATACCCCATGCCAGGAAACAAAAAGGGGAAAAATGCTGAAGTTATCATTTTTTCCCTTAAGCGTTTGGCACATATAAAATGAACTTTATAAAATTCAAGGCATTGTAGATAATAGGGGAACGCAAGTTATAATATATCCAGAATATGTTTGTACTAAAAAAATAAGTAGACCCAAATTTTCTGATTTTAATAATTAATATGAAACCATTATGAGTAGGTAGTGCCTCTTAGAACTGTCAACAAGCCGGGCATAGTGGCGCATGCCTTTAATCCCAGCACTTGGGAGGCAGAGGCAGGCGGATTTCTGAGTTCGAGGCCAGCCTGGTCTACAGAGTGAGTTCCAGGACAGCCAGGGCTATACAGAGAAACCCTGTCTCGAAAAACCAAAAAAGAACTGTAAACAAATTTTGTTCATCTACAAAGCTTTTATAGATATGTTAGTGTATTTAACATTACAGCACATGTTAATTAATGTATTTAATATTGCCCTGATTGTATATGTAGGAATTATTTTTACTAAAACAGCTTAGACTTTATTTTTGTACTAACAATCTATTTCCATATTTTCAATCATTTACTCAGAATATTTATTTACTAAGATCAAATTCCTTATTTTGGAACTTCCGTAGAGATTTTATTTTTATCTTATGTGTATGTGTATCTGTGTGTAAGAGTGTGTGCCATGTGTTTGCGGTGCCCACAGAGATCAGAACCATCTCTCCAGCTGCAGCAACATAAATCTTAGCTTGAAGTTAAATAACCATTTGGAAAACAGCACAACAGTACAAATTACGGTTTCTCATTCTTCAAATAAAGCACGATTGCTGTTATTTTACACACACACACACACACACACACACACACACACAGTTCTTACGTGTTGTGATATATTTCTTATCATCTCCCATGAAATCAGATCTCTTAAGGCTCACTTATGAAAAGCCTAAACCCTCACATTCCATAATTCTTTAAGTAGTTCCCTTCTTCCTCCTACCGGCAGCACACAGTGCTTGCTGTGGGCGTGGAGCCACTTCTCTGACCTCCATTCAGTAGCACTCAAGTGCCTTCTTCCAAGTGGAACATGCTTCTTTTGTACTCATCCCAGGAACACAGGACAGTCAACATATGCAAAGCATTAATCTAAATAAGCAGTGTTTCCTCTGCTGACTGTATTTCTTTCTGAAGTCTCTGCTGATGTATTTGATCAACAGTATATGCATTGCAGTATTAAATACAGCCATTTACATTATTATTGTATTAACAAGATGATTTCTTTAAAGGAAGGTTTTTCTTTTTTCTATATGTTTTGCAAACTCTACATTTTTTTCTCTTAAAATGTGCCAACTGTTACACTGACACTATCATTCCTTACCTTCATCTCTAAATGGTACTGAAATGTTAAAGTGCCCTTTGAGATCACATAACTTTATCTAAGATTAACTTTATAAAAAATGGAAGCTACTCCACAGTTGTGGACTTAGCATGGCATTCCTTACAAATGTGACTCCTCTGGTGGTGCATATTGGCAGCAGAAAGTCAGGCCAGTCTACTAGACAGTGAGATGCCAGGGTTCCACTATAGGGCACTTGTCCAGCACGAGCAGAGCTCGGGGTTTAATCCCTTGCAGTGCACACACTCTAAAAGCAACACTGAGCTTAGCGCAAGTCCTAGGGAAGTTCTTGGAAAAAGCAATTCTGCTTAAAAACAGCGGAGTTGTCAGTGACATTAAAACAGAGGCTAGAAGGTAATGCATTGACATAATCCAACTGAGATGTAATAAAGACACAAATTGATAACCAGACACCCTCCTGAGACAGCAGTTTTTCCTTTGATGGAACTAAAATGTTAATCAAAAAATAGTTTGAGATCATACAGGTCAAGACCCTCCACAGCAGGCTGCGTGAGGACACTCACAGACACTGGAAAGAAAAGGCTATTGAGAACGGCTCTGGGATTTCATACAGCAGTGGCTTCTAGAGTGGTTTTATTTTATTTTACTTGTGAATTCCTTTTAGCTGAAACTTAACTAGTTACCTGCTGGTATCAGTAATGTTCTTGAGTTTTGCAGGCAATCTTACTGTTGCCTCCTTTTTTAGTTGGATTCTTACTAAAAACCTTAATCAATGAGTGGGATAACTGCTGCTCACTTAGAAACTGGCAGTGAGGTACTGTCTGGATGTAATAAAAACACACAGGGCTGTGGGTGAAGAATTGGGCCCCACTTGGGGAAAGCCTCTTGTCACAGATGACACAGTTGACACATCTGAAACACTAGACTACCTAGTACTACCGTGGAGGTAGCCTTTTCTGTCTTTCTGTCTGCTTTTCCCATCTGCCACCCTTCTCCTATCATTTGCTAGAAGAAAAAGTTAATTTAACATCCTGTTCACAGCAATGCTCTCATTATTGGAGCTGTTATTTTAAAGAGATTTGTGAAATAAAAGTGAATTATATTAATTTGAAAATCATAAATGAATGATTACAGATGTAAAATACTGTTTCCCCGAGGAAATCTTGACCACTGTGGTATGTACCCCCCAAGTGTTTTATTTGCTCGTATAGTTAAATGATCTTGTGTGTTTATAAGTCAGAAATAATAATGATGATTTTATATATGTGTGTTCTGTTAAATTTTACTTAGATATAAATATACAAATATGCTTCCATGAATATAAATTTGAATTTCCATCACTTCTTTTAATGGTTGCATATAATGAAATTCTACTGATTGAGTTGTCATCCTACCCCACTCCCCATCCCCACATCCTGGGTGTTGAACCCAGAGCCTTATATCCATCAGGCAGATAGAGCCTTATATCCATCAGGCAGGTAGAGCCTTATATCCATCAAGCAGGTAGAGCCTTATATCCATCAGGCAGGTAGAGCCTTATATCCATCAGGCAGGTAGAGCCTTATATCCATCAGGCAGGTAGAGCCTTATATCCATCAGGCAGGTACACTCTGCCACTGAGTTATGTTCTTGTCTCTTCATGCATCTTGTGGGCCTGCGTTCTATTCAAAGTACTCATGGAAAAAGCCAGACTTGGTAAACCTAGTGCCACGGAAATTTCCTAGAGCTTGCTAGCCAACCAGTGAGCTCCGGCACCAGCTACATTTAGCCTCACTCTTTTTTTGTTTTGCTTTTTTCCACGCAGCACCATTTGAACACAAAAGAGTAGCTGACATAAGTAAATATGGTAATTCTGACTTGGTTTATGGCATACATTATTCTTGAAAGGACAGCCTGTCACCTTAAGGAAAACACTGAATAGTAAATGTTACTTACTGCTAAATTTGAACCATCAAGCAAAATTAGACTTTTGGAAAACGCATATATTGTATCCCCTCAGTTTGATAGCTTTCCACTTATTTCTCACACGTGTCTAGCAGTGAGACTAAGTTTAGAATAATTCGATAGTGCAGTTTTTCAACATGTACTCAGTGGACCTTTATTTTGTAAATGACTAGTATTAAATTCATGTTTAAAAAAATCATTCCAAGGGTATAAGATTTATTCAAAGAACAAAATAGATTATAATGTAATGGAGAATAGAAAGTTCACAGTGGTTTCTGATTTCTTGTTTTTGACTGACCTTTAAGAAAATAATATTTATAATAATTTTTAAAATGCATCTGTAATTGTAGTCTTAGGGTTTCCATTGCTGTGAAGAGAGACCGTGACCAAGGCACATCTTATAAAGGACAACATTTAATTGGGGCTGGCTTACAGTTTCAGAGGTTTAATCCATTATCATCATGGTGGGAAGCATGGCAGCCTGCAGGCCTTGTGGAGGAGCAGAGAGTTCTATGCCTTGATCCTCAGGCAGCTGAAGGGGGAAACTGTTCTGCACTGGGTGTAGCTTAAGCTTAGGAGGCCTCCAAGCCCATTCCCACAGGGACACTTTCTCCAGTACACACCTACTCCAACAAGGCCACACCTCCTAATAGTCCACTCCCCATGGGCCAAGCATTCAAACACCCCAGTCTGTGAGGGCCAACCCTATTTATGACATCACATCCATTCTTTCAATTACATACCTAAGATCATCTGGCCGTTTGGTTTGTTGTTGTTGTTAGTTTGTTTTATTTTCTTTGCTTTTTTCTTAATTTAACCCAAACTCAGGGCAAGAGAGTGAATGCAGAAACAGATATGAGGATTTGGGGTTTTTTTTCTGTTAGACTAAACATTACAGTGATTTGTTAAAAGCTAAAGTAGTTCTTCTTAAGGAGTTTTCCTTCAATAGTTATAGATGAATGTCATAAATGATTTTGACTTTGATAAATAAAATTCCATTCTGTTCAGAAAATTAGAGTGCAGGCTGTCAGAATTTCTTGAAGTAACAGGGATTCTCGCCAGGCCTGTGGTTCAGGTCTAGACCAGCAGCAGGCTAAGGCCGGAGTTTTGTGAGTCAAGCCCAACCTGGCTGCAGATAAGTAAACCCTGTCTCAGAAGCAAAAACAACTTAGCTTCTTTGTGCTTTAAATTAATCCCAAAGCTAAGCTGCTGAAGAACAGTGACTTGTGGGGCTAGGAGAAGGAGCCAGCCAGCACATCACTTACCTGGAAAGCACTGGGACCTAACGCTGATCTCCAGTACCCAGGTAAAAATGCTGGGCTTTGTGCTACAGTGAAATCCAGTCCTGGGACGACAAAGACAGGAGCGTCTCTGGAGCTCCATGGCCAGCTGGTCTAGCGCAATTGGTGAGAGTCAGCTTAGGGAAGGGCCCTGTCTCAAAAGAGGAGAAGGTGTTTGTAAAGCGATGCCTGAGGCTGTCCTCTACCTTCCACGTGCACATGACGCACGTGTGCCTATACCTGCAGGTTCTCTCTAGATCTCAAACTCAGGCCTTCATGCTTACCAACTGCACTGATTCCCGAGTTCCAAAAAGGTGGTTTGTTTGTATTTTCCTTCTTCTTTCTGCTTCCTTTCTTCCTCCTCCTAGTAGAGTCTCTTGTAGTCTAGGCCGACCTTGAACTTGCAGTATAGCTGAGGATAACTTTGAAATAATGATCCCCCTGTCTATGTCTCTATGTCCTTGTTGCTAGGATTATAAGGATGCATACCACCATGCCTCATCTTATGTGATGCTTCAAGCGATCTGCTGACCTGCCTTTGTGATATTTGAGAATGGCCTACAGGGAGCCTCCTGCATCCATTTCTCAAGTCCTAAGAATATGTGTAACCCGCCACACCCAGCTGCATTTTTTTTTCCTTTTTCTTCCTTTCATTAGTTAGAGAATATTTTTCATTTTTGTGTGTCAGAGCAGAAAAATACTGGCAAGAAAATAGTCAAGATTATATGTAGTCAACACTGCATGTTGTAGAGGCAAGTCTGGCATGACATTTTCCAACTCCAGGATCTCACCCCATCACCATTCAGTTGATGACAGATGTGCTCCTTCCAAGTAGGGTATAGCAATATCATTGCTTCCGATCACTATCCAGCCTGGTCACCTGAGACCCAGGCCACAGAAATTACCTTCTCTTGTCTGTTCTGCCTGCCCATTCCACCTTCCTCTAACTCTGTCATACCACCACTGTTAGACGCCCACACAGTCCAGATTTCTTACTTCCAGCTATTTTGTGCAGTTGTAAAGACTTAATATAAAATTGATTTGAGCCAGGGTCTCACTGTATCTCAGGCTGGCCTCAAACTCATAAAGACGACTTTTTTACGATCATGAACTTTCCCGTTACCTTAAGAGCTGGAGATTGATGGTCTTTGTTTAAGAAACCAACCTTTGTTAGTCAGGCGTGCCAGTTTTCAAATACTGCTTGCTAATTGATTCTGAAACCTTGTCCCATTTCACATGAGCTTGGTCTTTAAACATAAAGCAAGACTTATTCTGAGGAATTGGCACAGACTTTATAGTTTTAAATCTCAAATGTATTGTAGATATCCAGTGGTTCCATTTTTAATGCAGATTAAACCTCGGTTTGCTGATTTATGATTTATGATTCTTTGTGATTTATGGAAAGTGTCCAGACGAAGGATAAATAGTGAGGCATGTATTTTGAGATGCTTAAGTATTGTTTTCTACGTTGCTTAAAATTTTCACGCTGTTGCATTGAATCTGCCATTTGGCTTTTCTTCTTTAATTGATTAATTTATTACTTATTCACAAGCTAAATGATAATAGCACCTTTCAGTATTTGATAGTGTAGGCATTGCTGTGGACTTATGTTGTGTGCTACCTGCCTAATAAAGTAAGTACGCAGCTTGTGTTTAAAATACGTGTGGAAACATTTTGAGCTCCCCAGAAAACAGCAAGCTAAACAGTCATGAAACTAGAATTCTCTCCTCTGAGGTAGTTAGTTAATTCAGGTTCTAAAATACTACACTTTCTACAATAGTCTTGTCATGTCCGCAGATGGTCAAGATGGAAAATGTTCACTCCTCCAATTCCCCTACCGTATTCTGCATTTCTAGAAACCAATTTACTTGGCGAAAGCATCTGCCTTGCAAGCACACAGGACAGAGTTCATCCCTGAGAGCCCAGGTGTAAGGCACTGACTGGTAAATGCTCTTGCCTTTATGGATCACTCAGTGGTTCCTATCTATAGCATCTCTCCTTCTCTTGTTTGTTGCCTTGTATTTATCAAGAGACCTGAGAGTCTTACATGAGTTGCTAAATGGTCTCATTTTCTTGAAACCATTAAGGCCATTGGAGTAATAAGGAGCTGTAAGGGAGCAGTGTTGCCTGTAAATGATTCAAGCTTCTTAGTCCCTTAGTAAGCTTGCAGGCAGGAACCAGGGGCATTTGCTGGGCGTAGAGGTGGATACCTGTGCTTTGAACACTTGGGAGCTTGAAGCAGGAAGCTCTTGGGTTAGAGGCCAGCTTGGTCTACAGAGTGAGACTGGCTCAAACACGGGCAGGACAGTCAGGACTCAGCGTATCCAAAGGTAACATTTAGGTTACAGATAGAAATCTAATTTTCCTTCACTCTTTCTCTTCAGTTGTTTGCACTACCTGGTATCTCTGCACTGTAGGGTCAGTGTGTGTGGCACATCTTTGGTTTTATGGTATATTCTCTTACAGAGTTGACAAACAAGATACTAGTTATATTTCTGAGGAATGACAGAATCAAAGATATTACTAAATCATCATACTTAATTATCTAGCAGACTTGTTTTCTAATTTAATAACATTAATCCATATAACACATCTGAATGTCCCACTCCACTTTATTGTGGTCATTCTACTTAAATGGTAAAATGAGTGGCAAGAGAGAATATTTTCCATTATTAAATTACTGAATTAATTATCTAAAACACTATGAAAGAATGGTAAGTGGATAGTAATTAGCTAAATTAATAATTTATTTACTCCTGTTCATTTAACATGATGAGATTGGTCCTTATTCTAATGTGTTCCATCTAATCCATTCTGGAAGTTGTCTGGAATTCACTGCTAAAATGGCTTATAGGAACGGTGCTTTTAGGCTGAAGCAGGAGGAGCACAGCCTGACTCTGCTACAGAATAAAACTATCATAAAAACAGAATGCCTCTGTTAAATATAAGGAGCCTCCGTAAAAGGCAGCACATTTTATATGATCCTAAAAAGTAGTTCCATGATCCTAACATCATTTTGAGGTGAAATTACCCACTTTCCTACCTTTCCTTGACATGACATCACTTCATTCCCACAGCTTTCTCAGTGAGCTGATGCTAAGGTTCATGTCTATAGCTGAGCCAACAAAAATCACACTTGGTGCATGGTAACAGAGCTGAAGAATACAAGCAGTGAACTTAATGGCTATATATAAACAAATTGTACCCCCATTCTAGAAAATGCATTTTTTCCTGCAATATTACCAAAACAGAGCATGAAGAAAACCTCTAGTTTTCCAAAGTAGAAGTAGTATAGTATAGTGTGTGTGTGTGTGTGTGTGTGTGTGTGTATATATATATATATATATATATATATATATATATATATATATCTGACAACAACGACATAAAGCTAGAAATCAACGGCTGCTGGATAGTGTTCATCATATTACATAAAGTTTTTAAACCTTACTTTAAAGGGCAGCTTGCAGTTTTGAGGCAGGTGACATGAAACAGTGAGACATGAAAGCATGTGGGTGTGGCTCAGTTACTCATAGCCTGTAGTCATTTATTGTCAAACAAAAAAGAATGAAAATGAATGAGTCCAAAACTTACTTCAAAATGTGAACCAAAAGTTACCCTTAGGGAAATGAAACCACGCAAAGACATCAATAGTTTTTTGTTTTTTGTTTTTTGCACATCTTTTATTAGATATTTTCTTTGTATGCATTTTAAATTTCAAATGCTATCCCAAAAGTTCCCTATACCCTCTCCCCGCCCTGCTCCCCTACCCACCCACTCCCGATTCTTGGCCCTGGCATTCCCCTGTACTGGGGCATATAAAGTTTGCAATACCAAGGGGCCTCTCTTCCCAGTGATGGCTGACTAGGCCATCTTCTGATACATATGCAGCTAGAGACACAAGCTCTGGGGGTACTGGTTTCTGTCTCAGCATTTGCCTGCCTCCGAACTCATTTTAAAAACTAAAATGAGTTCGGAGGCAGGAAAATGCTGAGACAGATGAATAAATAGAATTGTTTTTCTTTTAAAGACTACCAACAAAGTAGACACACCAGTCATCGTAGTCAGGGAATGAGTGGGAGAGATAAAATGCAAGGTCTTAGGAATGGCTGGTGAGATGATTCAGTGGGGAAAGCTTCACCCAGCCTTGAGTGTCAACTCTTGACGGCAGTTACCCAGGAGGATGGAAGTGGAAGACCAACACGTTACCTACAGGTTGTCCTTTGATGTCCATGGTGTGCTGTGGGTTTGGATTCATTTGTTTGTTTGCCTTTTTTTTTTTAAAGAAACAATCTAAATTAGCATCCCAGTACTCTAAAAATCTTTGAGATTAAAAAGGCATGTCATGTGGCATTAGGTATCAAAATCTCCAGCAGAGATTTTCCAGATAGCAGAAACACTGCTTCAACATGACTTTTGTTTGGCAGGAAGACTTGGAGAAGGGCCACAAACTTGTAGATGGTGGAAGAAAGAGTGATTTTAGAAAGAAAAGAGTCCTGCATTCCCTAGTGAGTGTATAGTTAGACAAGACTACTGCAGATACTCCTCGCTGAAATACAGACAGAGAGAATCTGGGAAACTTTCTATCAAGTCAGGTGAGAACGAAGCAGAATTAAATGTACAGAGCTCGAATGCTTAGTCCAGCAGTGGATGCTCCCACCTCTCAGAAGCCGTGAGGACTGAACTTAAAGCAGTCAGCATAAGGCCAGACTGGGGTGTCTGGGAAATAAGGGGGGTAGGGTAGCTGGGGCTTTGTACATTGTTAGAATGTTTGCCTTACATGTACAGGATGTGGGTTTGCTCCTTAAAATACTTCTGGGAAATATATATACATGCATATATATATATATATTTGAAAAAATGACTGCATTGGGAGCTTTTAAAAATAGTCTATTATCTACTTTAAAATTTCTAATGAATATGCAGTCCTCTGTGGATGTTTTATGAATTAACTTGGGATTTTAGTTCTCATGAGTGTTTTGTTCCAAATGTTTTTGTAGCAATCTTACCCTTGGATGGACATTGGAATATAGAGGAACATTCCTTCACACAGTCATTCATTGAGACAGGGTTTCACTCTGCAGCAAGCTTGTCACTTAGAAAGCACAGTTTACCCTCTGCAAAGCAAGCTTCGGCTTCACACGTGATGAACTTAAATTGCTATGACTCCCTGACAAGCTTCTTCTTGGCATCTGTCAGCCTTACTTAGTTCTCCACTAAGCACAGAATGTGGAGAGCTTGTAGTATTCAATGGGCAAGTTTAAGTGTTTCAGACAGATTTTAGAAATTGATAGTTAGCCACAGTGAAATAATTAAATCTCAAAATAGAATATTTAAAGCAGAGGCAATTTAATCAAACTCAGGAAGTTTTGAAGACAGTGTAGTTAAATATATGACATATTTTCCTTTAAGATTTTTTTAATCTTTTTCATGTTTTATCTGTTAATTAATTTTATCTGTTTATTATTTTATCTGTTAAGTATCATGGAAAGCACATTATTCTTCTTCTAAAAATAATAGAGAAAGAAAAACTTTTTCTCTTGAAATAATCTTGCAGTAAATAATTTCTGAAAAACTAAAGGGTATGTGAAGGGTTAAAAAGTAACTAGTCACATGACTTCAAGAACGTGGAAGATTCAGCGTCCCTGAATTCTTGTTGGGTAAAATTGGTTTATACAGGAAACACAATGAAACTTTATTTCAAGCAACAAATGTCTTAATAGGAAACACATGCTGGTAAGTATCTCCATGGGAGCTAAACTTGTAGAACCCCTCTGAGGGCTAAACTTTGAAAAGCTCAAAGCTTATATCAAGGGCAGTGCTTACCAAAGGAAGGAGCCATACTTGGTTCATCCAAAACCGTGTGTCCTTAAACAACAGCTTTAAAACCAAGAGAGTACAAAGCTGCTTGCACATTAAAATCCAACAAACGAAGTTTTGGATTGAGTTAGGCTATTGAGATGTCATTTATCTGGCATTAGCCTAGAGTCAAGAGTAGTGGTCAATTACTTTGCATTCACGAGTGAAGCCAGTTAACACAGGGCTCCTCAGTTCTCCCTGTCCATTCTAATGTAAACAGTTAAGTGGTCGTGTCCTTCCTTAGAGAGGAGGAGGAGGGCTTAGGCATACTAGGAAAAAACTGGGAAAAGGACAAAGGCAGGGATTTAGAAATAAGTATCCTACTTCTGCACACTCCCCCACCCTCCCACTCCCACTTCTTGGCCCTGGCATTCCCCTGTACTGAGGCATATTAAGTTTGTATGACCAATGGACCTCTCTTTCCACTGATGGCCGACTAGGCCATCTTCTGATATATATGCAGCTAGAGACACGAGCTCCGGGGTACTGGTTAGTTCATATTGTTGTTCCACCTATAGGGTTGCAGATCCCTTTAGCTCCTTGGTTACTTTCTCTAGCTCCTCCATTGGGGGCCCTGTGATCCATCCAATAGCTGACTGTGATCATCCACTTCTGTGTTTGCTAGGCCCCGGCATAGCTTCGCAAGAGACAGCTACATCTGGGTCCCCGGATATGGCAGTCTCTAGATGGTCCATCCTTTCGTCTCAGCTCCAAACTTTGTCTCTGTAACTTCTTCCATGGGTGTTTTGTTCCCAATTCTAAGAAGGGGCAAAGTGTCTTTGGTCTTTGTTCTTCTTGAGTTTCATGCGTTTAGCAAATTGTATCTTATATCTTGGGTATCCTAAGTTTCTGGGCTAATATCCACTTATCAGTGAGTACATACTGTGTGAGTTCTTTTGTGATTGGGTTACCTCACTCAAGATGATGCCCTCCAGGTCCATCCATTTTCCTAGGAATTTCATAATTCATTCTTTTTATAGCTGAGTAGTACTCCATTGTGTAAATGTACCACATTTTCTGTATCCATTCCTCTGTTGAGGGGCACCTGGGTTCTTTCCAGCTTCTGGCTATTATAAATAAGGCTGCTATGAACATGAGGACTGACGTTTTTCTTTCTCTTGGATTTGTTATATCTCTGCTTTGGTAAGACATGGGGCATAATTTAAATTTTACGCTGCCCATATCTTTTTTTTCTCGGTTGTGTTTTAACATGTATATAACTCAAACAGAAGTTATGGGTGGAAGTCAGCTACATTGGGCAAAGACATTCATATACTTTATTGAAAGTTATGCAGATATTCAAGGTCACTGATGGTAAAAATAAATGCTCAGCTTATACTTATTCTGTATTGTTTGTTGTTATAATTATTAGTCCTTTAGATAATAACAGTGGCAACACAGTGTTAGCAACGAAATACTGTTATCTCATATATTGGTACAAACCATAGGGAAAAGAAGCTGATGTATCAGGAGTCACAAATGTTCTATGCCTAGTGGTTCTTTCCATATCCTAGGAAACCAAGATGGCGTTCTGAGCATAGTGGCACTCGCCTATAGTGGCACATTCCCGAAACCCAGGGCTTGGAGGTGAAAGCAGCAGCCCAAGGCACAGGAGCTACAGTTTCTAGTATGGGGCTAGCCTTGACTGCCGGAGACCTGTTCCAAACCAAAGAAAAGAAGCCAAAGTATAAAGAAAGGCTGCTTACATAGTAGCCCAAAACTGTGCCATACCCAGCAAAGTTAAAGATAAAATTGTTTAAACTGTGGTCTCTTTTACTTATGTTTAACAGGTTAAAAAATATAGCATAAGTTAGAACACTCAACACATATTTAAAAATAATTTTGTGATATTATGAAAGTAAAGAATTTGACACTCCCCCCAACCTAAAAACATAGGCACGGACTAAATGGTGTTGCAGTGTAAGCTAGAGCAAATAGTGTGCGCTTGCCTGGGGGTGGGGTGGGGGGGAGGAGGTGCTGCTGCTGCTGTGGAATCTGACTGTCTAGAGAGCAGTCGTTGCACGGGTACCCTCGTTCTTCCCCTCTTAGGGTGCTTTCTACTAGATTCTACAATTTTGAAAGGATGTGTTCCCTTGAGAAACTGGGCACATCAGAGCAACACACTCAGGGCCCCAAAACACTGTCTGCAGGAGGCTCTTAGAAGTGTTGCTGTGGAGAGATTACAGAGCCCAGTGAGGCACGTGCAGGAGGATTGTCTGTCTCTCTGACCCTGTCTGTCCTCTGTCCTGCAGCTGGCCCTGAAGGACCCGGTGCACACAGTGTCTCTGCAGCAGTTCATCTATGAGAAGCTCAAGGCGCAGCAGGAGATCCTGGGGGAGCAAGGCTTCCAGTCCCTCATGGAAACGGTGGACACAGAGATTGTCACCCAGCTGCAGGAGTTTTTGCAAGGATTCTAAGAGCACGTGTCATGTGGCCACCATCCCTTCTGAAAGAAGCTGAGTAACCCAGCCTGCCATCCATTTATGAGCCTGCTGAGATAAGATCATTTGTGTATGAATATAAAGAAACCAAGACCATAAATTTTTTACTATAAAATATAAAGAATAAGTATAAATCCCAAATATTAAAGTCAGAAAACTATTCCTCAAAAGAATTTAATTTTATATTTATGAGGGGCCCTGTGCTGACTAGAGGTGCATTTATTGAGAGTAGCTGCATTGTCTCTTGTTAAGAAACTCGCTGATTATCTTTGAATCATGAGCTCTTAACACTTGAGAAGATGAAGGTTGATGTTCCAGATGTTTTTCTGCAACCCAAAATTAATTAAATGTGGTTGCCTTATCCTAATTTTTTTTAAGCTAATGAAACAAGTTTGAGAAATGAGAATGCTGTGCAAATGATAGAATTCCATTTGTGCATAGCAACATCCCAACAGCTGCCCTCTACCTGGGTATCTCACAAGGGAGCTGTTTGCATTCGACAGAGAATCAAATGCTTTTATTTTCATTCTAGTAGTCTGATAGAGGAATCAGTAAAGGCACTTTTAACTTTACTCTGAGTGCATACATTGCAAGGCACACTGAAGTGAACCTGCAGTACTGTAGTGCCAAGCGGGAGAGCCCTGGTGAGCCTCCAGCCCTGGCTCCTTTGCTACATGTGAAGGCCAGTAGCCCTGGGAGCACCAGGAAGAACCAGATAACTCCAAGTCCCCTTCCACTGTGACAGTCGTGCTTGGCTGTGACAGGCTACCCAGTATTTACCCATCTCAGGTTCCTCAGTACCAGGGTGTGTCAGCACCTCAGTGCCATGGGTGCACCTCAGAGGACCCAGCAGCAGTCCCTGGGTACTAGCACTGACATAACTAGTCTTCCTTCCTGTCCCTCCATTGCACTAAGCGTGCGAGGGAGAGAACTGACGCCTTACTCTGCATTACTTGCCATTGTGAGGAACCTTTAGTGCATCATCTCCTAGGAAATACTGAAAAGCAAGATTGGAAATGTCGTATCTTTCTATAGAGATTTGGGTACAGTGTATAACTGTAGGAAAACCACTACCCCTTTGTAAGCTATGGAACCCATAGTGTCTACGGATATATGATGTTTTCAGCAAAGAAAATATGGTCCAATTAAATTTTCCAAAGATACCTCACCTTTGACTTGTTGTCTGTTTTCCTTGCCACCCACCCTCTGCAACAGAAACATAAAACAGTTCATTAGAAACTGCCCAGTGGAGTATAAAGATGGTGCTTTTTACACCGTGGTTCCAGTTCTCCACCCATAGATGGTACTAGTACTTCAGGTTTCAAATCTTCATTTAAAGACAGAGCATACCTTGACAGTGATGTTTCTTTGCCATTGTGCTGGTTTGAATAGGAGTGGTCCCCATAGATTCATGGTTTGAACTCTTGGCCATAGGGAATGGTATTATTAAGAGGTGTAGCCTTGTTGGAGTAGGCGTGGCCTTGTTGGAGGAAGTGTGTCACTATGGAGCAAGCTTTGAGGTCTCATATGCTTAAGCTCCAACCAGTGTGGCACACAGTCTCCTGGTGCCTGCAGATCAAGGTGTTGATCTCTCAGCTCCTTCTCCAGGACCATATCTACCTGCATGCTGCCAGGCTTCCCTCCACAACAATGACAATAATGTACTAAACCCCCGAAACTGTAGGCTAGCGCTAATGAAATGGTTATAGGCAACTAATTTATAGGAATTGCTGTGGTCATGGTGTCTCTTCATAGCAATGAAACCCAAACTAAGACACCACCGTTACTCAGTAACAAGATGGACATAAGACTATCTTCCTTTGGCTTAGTTATTTTCGTTTCAAGCATTCTCCCCGCCACATCACCAGAAACTCCTAACACCCAGTTCTTGGTGACAGAGAATCGTCACCTTCTTATTCTTGACAGTGTGTTATAGTGTACAGAAAGGCACTGAGCAAGTGCTTCGCAAGAAGCTTTTAAAGCTTCCCTCAGAAGAATGTGGCTCACTTTTTAAAATCATGGATTAAAATAGGTTTTATAAAAAGCTCTGAAAATATTCACGTATACCATCTTTTTCTATACATGATTAAGATAGAATGTAATTAATCATTATTGGTTTATAAGATTCTATTCATAAACACATAGTAGCAACATTAGTTTTGATGAAACAATTTAGCCAGCCTTCCTACTGCACTGTAGCTTTTGGAATACGGAGTGATGGTTTCTGTCCCACTAACATTCCTTTTCACTTGAGTTTACATCCCGGAGACCTTTCCCAACTCTCACCAAGGCCCATGTGACCAACAGTAACAGTTTTCAAGTTTCCTTATAAATCAGTCATTCTTGCCTTGCTTCTGAATCATATTTGGTAAGGCACATTATTAAATGCTAATGCACTTCTATAATTTCCTCTCAAGACTTGTTCCATCGTAGGTCTTTATTTCACCCGTTCCATTAATGCCACGTTCCTGTTTCGGCCACAGTGCTTGCAGACTTATGAGACAGAACACAGTACCTGCCTTCAGGGTGGTCCACTGTTGAGTAGGAATGAGATTTTGCAAACCTGACCAGAATAATCTTAAGAAGCTGCAGGGTAGGGGATGCGGGTCCTGGGCTGGCTGAGAACTGCTAAATGTTCACTGCACTTGCACTGCATAGAATGTGAGGGTGTTTGGAAGTGGCTGGCATTGTGGTGAGACTGGGCAGCACTTGACTGCATGCCCAGCCGTTTGCACAGACACACACACACACACACACAGACACACACACACACACACACACACACACACACACACACACACACCCAACACCTCACACTTCTCAGTTGTGTTGGGTGACTATCACAGTTATTGTTCTCTCTCTCTTGTTCTCTCTCTCTCTTGTTCTTTCTTCTTCTCTCTCTCTCTCCCCCCCTCTCTCCCTCCCTCCCTCTTTTCCTCCCTCCCCCTCTCTCCCCTTTTCCCTCTCTCTCCTTGTCTTTCACTGAACCTGGAGCTCACTAATTCAGCTCTAGGGATCTGCCTATCTCTACACGGCAGTATTGAGGTTACAATGTGAGGAAAACTCATAGCTCTGAGTGCCTCCAAAAAGAAGCTGGAGTGAGCATAAACTAGCAGCTTTACAGCACACCTAAAAGCTCTAGAACAAAAGGAAGCAAATTCACCAAAGAGGAGAAGGCAGGAAATAATCAAACTCAGGGCTGAAATCTACTAAGTGGAAACAAAAAGAACTATACAAAGAATCAAACCAGGAGCTGGATCTTTGAGAAAATCAACAAGATAGATAAACCAATAGCCAGACTAACTAGAGGGCACAGGGACAGCATCCTAATTAACAAAATCAGAAATGAAAAGGGAGACATAACAACAGAACCTGAGGAAACGTAAAACATCAACAGATCCTACTACTAAAGCCTATACTCAACAAAACTGGAGAACCTGGATGAAATGGACAATTTTCTAGATAGATGCCAGGTACCAAAGTTAAATCAGGATCAGATTAATGATCTAAACAGTCCCATATCCCCTAAAGAAATAGAAACAGTCATTAATAGTTTCCCAACCAAAAAAAAAAAAAAAAAAAAGCCCAGGACCAGATAGGTTTAGGGCAGAGTTCTATCAGACCTTCAAAGAAGACCTAATTCCAATGCTCCTCAAACTATTCCACAAAATAGAAGCAGAAGGTACTCTACCCAATTCATTCTATGAAGCAACAATTACTCTGATACCTAAACCACAGAAAGACCCAACAAAGATAGAGAACTTCAGACCAGTTTCCCTTATGAATATCGATGCAAAAATCCTCAATAAAATTCTCCAAGAACACGTCAAAACGATCATCCATTATGATCAATTAGGCTTCATCCTAGGGATGCAAGGATGGTTCAATATATGGAAATCCATCAATGTAATCCACTATATAAACAAACTCAAAGACAAAAAGCACATGACCATCTCATTAGATTCTGAGAAAGCATTTGACAAAGTCCAACACCCCTTCATGATAAAAGTCTTGGAAAGATCAGGAATTCAAGGCCCATACCTAAGTATAATAAAAGCAATATACAGCAAACCAGTAGCTAACATAAAAGTAAATAGATAGAAGCTGGAAGCAATCCCACTAAAATCACAGACTAGACAAGGCTGCCTACTCTCTCCCTACCTATTCAATATAGTACTTGAAGTCCTGGCCAGAGTAATTAGACAACAAAAGGAGATCAAAGGAATACAAATTGGAAAGGAAGAAGTCAAAATATCACTTTTTGCAAATGATATGATAGTATATATAAGTAACCCCAAAAATTCCACCAGAGAACTCCTAAACCTGATAAACAACTTCAGTGCAGTAGCTGGATATATCAAATCAGTGATTTTTCTCTACACAAAGGATAAATAGGCTGAGAAAGAAATTAGGGAAACAACACCCTTCACAATAGTCACAAATAATATAAAATACTTTGGTATGACTCTAACTAAGGAAGTGAAAGATCTGTAGAAGAACTTCAAGTCTCTGAAGAAAGAAATCGAAGATCTCAGAAGATGGAAAGATCTCCCGTGCTCATGGGGTGGCAGAATTAATATAGTAAAAATGGCTATCCTGCCGAAAGCAATCTACAGATTCAATGCAATCCCCATCAAAATTGCAACTCAATTCTTCACAGAGTTAGAAAGGGCAATTTGGAGCTGGTGAGATGGCTCAGCCGATAAGAGGACTGACTTCACTTTCAGAGGTCCTGAGTTCAAATCCCAGCAACTACATGGTGGCTCCCAAACCACCCGGCCCACTAGAGGGAGCAGAGGTCCTAAATTCAACTCCCAACAACCAGATGAAGGATCGGAACTATCCGTACAGCTACACTGTGTACTCATATGCATAAATAAAAAATCTTTTTTTTTTAAAAGAAAGGGCAATTTGCAAATTCATCTGGAATAATAAAAATCCTAGGACAGCAAAAACTATTCTCAACAATAAAAAAACTTCTGGTGCAATCACCATGCCAGACCTCAATCTGTACTACAGAGCAACTGTGATAAAAACTGCATGGTACTGGTACAGCGACAGACAGGTAGATCAATGGTAGGTCAATGGAATAGAACTGAAGACCCAGAAATGAACCCGCACACCTATGGTCACTTGATCTTTGACAAAGGAGCTAAAACCATCCAGTGGAAAGAAGACAGCATCTTCAACAAATGGTGCTGGGTCAACTGGCGGTTATCATGTAGAAATTGCAAATTGATCCATTCTTATCTCCTTGTACAAAGCTCAAGTCTAAGTGGATTAAAGAACTCCACATAAAATCAGAGACACTGAAACTTATAGAGGAGAAAGTGGGGCTGGGGGTGTTAGCTTAGTGGTAGAACGCTTGCATCACATGTGAAGGTCATGGTTCAAGCCACAGGGCCACAAAATAAGAAATAGTTAGTTACCTTTTACCCAGTAAGAAACTGCTCTCTGTTCTAAAGGTCTCCCAAGCCCAGGGCTCTGGGTGCCCTTAGGGTGGCTTAGAGTTGCTGCCCTAGCCATAGAGATTAGGCTCTGGCCACTTTTTTTTTTTAACTCACCTGAAGCCAAGTTTCTGTTTTCACTTTTGTAGGCCTAAGGGGCAACTTGGTCTGCAGCTCTTGGACAGAATTCAAAACTGAGAACAACTGCTCACATTTTCTCTTGAAATTGTTCCTACCCTAGGAAGGGAGAGTTGCTCATTAGCCGACGATCTGACATAAACAAGAAACTTTTGCTCTTTGCTCCAGCGGATGCCTGCATCCAATCCATCTAGGCTTGTCTGCTGAAAAAAAAATTTTTCCCCAGATACGCTCTGAAGCATATCTTTAATCCAGAAAAGGGATATATTGATATCTGGTCATCCAGCCCCTTGTCCTTTAAAGTAAAGCATTGATTTTTAGGCCATTTAATTTCCCAGTGGGGCAAAGATGGAACTGAAAGAAATAAGCGCTGGAGCGGCTCAGGGTGCAGGCAGGCTTAAAGCATTCCCATCTCTCTGCCACCAGGTAGGTGGTTTTAAAGTAGAAAATAAACCTTTGGGCTAGAACTGCCTTGGGGAGTTTTTATTGCAAGGGTTAGAGCAGGAGAGGCAGGAGAGGAGGCTGGGCGGGGGAGCTGCAAGGGAGCCCTTAGGGGGTTTTCTCCATAGCTTTCACCTGAAGTCAGTCAGCTTCCCATTTCAAAGGGGGCAGGTCTTTTCCACAGGGTGCTCTCAGCCTCACTGCGGTTCAGTTTTCTTTCTTTTTCTTTTTAATGAATGCTACAACTTAAGCAATAATCTGGAAGAACAAAACTTTTGATTGACAGGAAAATTGTAGCTCTGGGGAGTGTCCACTGAGCCCAGAAAGGTATTGAATCACGAAAGGTATTGAGTCACGGAAGGAATGCCTATTGACAGATCTGGAGGCAATCACAGACTAATCATGAGTTCTGTTTAGTCAAGGAAGCCGGTGTGCCTTATTTCTTCTCCAGATTGAAAAGCACGTGTCTTGCGATGCCTCTGGCAGCAGAATCAATACCGTGAAATGGCCTTTCTCTCAGCCTTTGTGTTCTTTGCTTACTGCAGGATGCAGTGGGCAGGATGCCTTGGGCGGTGCTGAGCCAGGGAACACGCTGAATAGTCTAGGGGAAGATGCTACAAGCAATGCGCACTTTGGGTAGATAGAAAAGCCCAGATTTACTGTGATAGATTAGGGATTGATTATTCTAAAGTCTTTTTTTTTTTTTTTTTTTTTTTTTTGAGACCCAGGCTGCCCTCAAATTTGTAGGTAGTCAAGCCCTCACCACCTCCCAAGATCTGGGATTATAGGTGTTTATCACCACACCTGGTTTATGTGTGCAGGGGATAGATCCAGGGGTTTGTGTAGCTAGGCAACCACCAGCTCAGCTCGATCCCAGGCCTTTACTTTTGATTTTCAGTAATAACTAAACAGGAAGGAGAGCTGAGAGAGGTCAGTTATTCTACACATCCCACTTCACAGCTGAAGGAACCGAGAAAACGGTGAACCTGTGCCCTGGGTCTCTGGCATCTGCTTTCATATGGGGCCGGTTTTCTGTTTACTATTAAAAATTGTTACCTCTTGCCTACATTTACAGTACACATCTTCGCAGATGGTTGTGGTGCACACCTTTAATCCCAGCACTCAGGAAGACAGAGGCAGGCGGATCTCTTGAGTTTGAGGCCAACCTCATCGAATCAGCAATTTCCAGGACAGCCGGGACTATGCAAAGAAACCCTGCCTCAAACAAACAAACAAACAAACATCCTATTTCAAGAACAAACAAAACAACTAATAATTTTTACATATATATCTTACCCGCGTTCGCGACCGGCCAGGAAAGACGCAGCAAACCAGAATCTTCTGCGGCAAAACTTTATTGCTTACATCTTCAGGAGCAAGAGTGCAAGAGAGCAAGAGCGCAAGAGCTTTATTGCTTACATCTTCAGGAGCAAGAAGCAAGAACGCAAGAGCGCAAGAGCTTTATTGCTTACATCTTCAGGAGCAAGAAGCAAGAGCCAGAACAAGAGAGCGAATATGGCGAAACCCCGTCCCCTTTAAGGAGAATTATTCTCCGCCTAGGACGTATTACTCCCTGATTGGCTGCAGCCCATCGGCCGAGTTGTCGTCACGGGGAAGGCAGAGCACATGTAGTGGAAAACTACCCTTGGCACATGCGCAGATTATTTGCTTACCACTTAGAACACAGGATGTCAGCGCCATCTTGCAACGGCGAATGTGAGGGCGGCTCCCCACAGATCCCCCTTTTCTTTTAATAAGAGCAATAGGCCACCCATATTAATGAGAGTGGAGATAGAGGTCAACTCCCCAGTGTGCAGGTAAAGGAGCCGTACACATAACCTCCTCCCAGGTTTATCACCCAGAGGGGTCCTGGTCTGGTCCCGTGTCGTTTTGCCTGGGGAGAAGGACACTTGGACACTCAACCTTCTTGAAAGATGACATGTTTCCCTAGAATAGGCTCATATATGCCGCAGAGCCCTTCTACTGCAGTGCTTAGCCGTGCAACTCTCTCGGGCTGCTGAAGCACACTCACTCTATCCCGTGCAATGAGACTAGCCTCGTGGGGTGCAAGAGCTGAATGGCCAGCGACCTATTGCTTAAGCATAGATATATCAGGGGAAGCACCATGTTCTAGTACTGCAAGTGCCTGGGCAATAACCACCTTGTCTCTCCTAGTTTGGGCCTTAAGCTTACAGACCAACCAGAGAAGCAACACTAATCCACAGCAAAGTGTATCTCCAAATAATCCCACCCATACCCATTCTTTAAAGAAGGAAAATGCTGAGGAGATCCAATTGGGTAATCCTTTGGTCAGGGACAGGTCCAAGCGCGTGGAGTTGATCTGAAGTCTCAATTCCCGAAGGGTCTGTTCAAATTCAGCCATCCAATTCTGTAACATATACTGAGAAAGACTTTTTGACAAATTAGCTGCCCTAGTAAATTTCTCATACTGAATGGAAGTAATGGACAATCCCGAAAACTTTTGTTCACATCCCAGCTGAGCTATTTGCCATAATACATCTAGTTGTTCCTGGACAAGATCTATGCGTTGATTCATTTCTGCCCATGGAGCATTTTTGGGATTGGAGGATGGCGGCCGCTAAGCCTGCATTGGTGAGAGGTCCCCCAAGCTCCCGACAAACCCTGAGCCAGTCTTGTAAACCTTTGTTCTTTCTTGGGGCTATGGCCGCTCTGCATTCCTGCGTGGCTTGCTCATAAATAAGCTATTCTACAAGAGGTGCGGCTTGCTCTGACCAAAAATACGCTCTGTTGCCTCTGTCATTCTGGCCACAAAATCTGAGAAGGACTCCTGAGGTCCCTGGACGATCTTTGTTAGTTGTCCAGTGGCTTCACCTGCTTGGGAGAGCGCCTTCCAGGCCCTAATAGCCTTTTCATCTGATTCAGAACTATTAAGAACTGGCTCCTTGAGCTCATCTAGTGATGAGTATAGGCTCCTTCTCCTAGAGACCTCCGCTAATTGATCTTTTTTCTTTTCTTTTTCCTTCTCCTTCCTTCCAATCTCTCCCCAGGTATTCTTACCTGACCTAAACTTTTCCTCGGGTTCAAGACCCGTGGAAAGGCCTGTATACTTATTCTGTGCACCATATTTCCTCTTTGCTCCTACTCTCTCTCCCCGCTTTACTTCTGATAGATTGCCCTGAATTTCATCCAGAATTTTCAGCCCTGCCTTAACCGCTTGATAACATGTGAAAAGGAACAAAAAGGCTAACACTAGAGAAAGTTCAAGGCCAAACATACCTTGTAAAGCTATTTCCCACTTTACTTCTGATAGACTGTCTTGAATTTCGTTAGAAAGTTCAAGGCCAGACTTACCTTGTAAAGCTATTTTCCACTTTACTTCTGATAGACGGTCTTGAATTTCGTTAGAAAGTTCAAGGCCAGACTTACCTTGTAAAGCTATACTTACGGGTACCCTGTTCTCCAGCTGAAGAGTTCTGAATTCACGCAGTTGAATCCTTCTCAACGGTCTGTTTTACGGGAACACTTCATTACCACCATTCCCCAGCTGAAGAGTTCTGAATTCACGCAGTTGAATCCTTCTCAACAGTCTGTTTTACGGGAACACTTCATTACCACCATTCCCCAGCTGAAGAGTTCTGAATTCACGCAGTTGAATCCTTCTCAACAGTCTGTTTTACGGGAACACTTCATTACCATGACCCGCAGTTCTGGTTCCGGAATGAGGGATCTTCCTTGCGCCGGTGATGGTAACCGTCCTGGGTTTTCTCATCCCAGGATTTCTCGTCCCGGGTTTTCTCGTCCCGGGTTTCAGCACCAACTCTTACACGCGTTCACGCGACCGGCCAGGAAGAACGCAACAAACCGGAATCTTCTGCGGCAAAACTTTATTGCTTACATCTTCAGGAGCAAGAGTGCAAGAGAGCAAGAGCGCAAGAGCTTTATTGCTTACATCTTCAGGAGCAAGAAGCAAGAACGCAAGAGCGCAAGAGTTTTATTGCTTACCTCTTCAGGAGCAAGAAGCAAGAGCCAGAGCAAGAGAGCGAATATGGCGAAACCCCGTCCCCTTTAAGGAGAATTATTCTCCGCCTAGGACGTATTACTCCCTGATTGGCTGCAGCCCATCGGCCGAGTTGTCGTCACGGGGAAGGCAGAGCACATGTAGTGGAAAACTACCCTTGGCACATGCGCAGATTATTTGTTTACCACTTAGAACACAGGATGTCAGCGCCATCTTGCAACGGCGAATGTGAGGGCGGCTCCCCACATATATATATATACTTTTTAATTATTTCATCCCTTTATTTGTTCTTTCTCATTTATGTAAACCCAAATATTTTCTTCCCAAGTTAAGATGCTTATAGCTTATTTGAGGTGCCAAGAATATGGTTCTGATAGATCACTTTGAGATTCTCGTTTTTTGATTGAGAATTTCAAACATGAACATTGTATGTTTGGCCAAGTCTGCCTGCCCTCATTCCCTCCAGTTCCTCCCCAATCCCCACCTCCACTATTTCCTCCCAACTTCATGTTTTCTCTCTTCTTCCTTCTCCTTCTTCACTCCTCAAACCCGTGGAATCTGCTTAGTTCTACCATACGTGTGCGTGTGTTGCCATATATGGTCATATACTAGCCCCTCAGGGGCCACATCTCTACAGAAAACTGTCTCTCTCCCAGAGGCCTTTTCCCAGCAGCTCTCTAATTGGCAAAAGCTCTCCCACGAGGTGGAGGACTTCCGACTTCCACACTGTGATGTTTCTCTGACTTGATCTCATGCAGGTCTTTTGCCTGCTGTCACAATAACTGAGAGGTCATGTGTGCAACTTCCCTATTGTATCCAGAAAATAATGTGTCACTGTAACTTACTATGTAACTTACTGACTATGGCTCTGTGGTGGTTTGTGTATGCTTGGCCCACGGAGTGGCACTATTAGGAGGTGTGGCCTTGATAGAGTAGGTATATCACTGTGGGCGTGGGCTTAAGACCCTCATCCTAGCTGCCTAGAAGTGAGTCTTCCACTAACAGCCTTCAGATGAAGATGTAGAACTCTCAGCTCTGCCTGCATCATGCCTGCCTGGATGCTGCCTTGCTCCCACCTTGATGATAATGGACTGAACCTCTGGACCTGTAAGCCAGCCTCAATTAAATGTTGTCCTTTATAAGACTTGCCTTGGTCATGGTGTCTGTTCATAGCAGTAAAACCCTAACTGATATAAGCTCTTACACTCTTTCTGGCCCCTCTTCCTCAGTGATCCCTGAGCCTTGGGAGGACAGAATGTGATATAATTGTCCCATTTAGGACTTGAGCACTCCTTAACTCCCTGTTCTCTGCATGTTGGTCAGTTGTAGGTCTCTGTGTGAATTGCTGTCTACTGCAAGAGGAAGCTTCTCTGATGAGGACTGAAGGATGTAGTTATCTCTAGGTATAAATATAAGTGCTTAGGAGTAAGTTAACTCCTATGTCCCTTTAACAGAATAGGAGAAATATGTTCTCCTGTGGCATCTCTGAATTACCTGGCCTCAGTTCCCTGGCCTTGTTAATGAAGCCACACACAAGTTCTGTCTTGTGCAGAAGTCCATGACTCCAGTCAGAAAATAGCTTGTTACTCCTGTAACATTGGTGCCACTGTTGTTCCAGGGGGCAACAGCAAGTGTGTGTATGTGTGTGTGCGCGCGCGCGTGCATCTGTGTGATGTGTTTGTTGGTTGGCTGTGTTTTATGGAGTCTTCTGCCTCTTCTGCCTCTCTTTACATGGGTTCTGAGTATCTCAGGTCACCTGGCTTTCACAACAAGTGCTCTGGGCACTGAGCCATCTCAGCAGGCCCCATTCAAACCCTTACCTACTTCATTTCCATTTTAACGTTTCTGGGAGCCAGGCTCACTGACAATGAATCTCTTCGGTGTTTGTTTGCCAGAGAAAGTTTTGTGTTTTACATTTTAAAAAAGGATCTAGAGTTATTTTTGTTGAGTATGGTATTATTCTAGATCTTTCTTCTTTTGTGACTTTGTTTTATTTTACTTCTGTTGAGTCTTGCTTAATGCATCTGATGAAAAACCCCTATCACTCTCACCTCTCTGAAGTCAGATTTTAATCTTCTTTAAGGCCTTTCTCTTTGTAGGTTATCATAGATAATAGCTCAGAGATGATATGCCTGGCATATTCTCTTCTTTTGATTTTATGTTTGCTACATAGCTTTTGTTTTATGGCATTGCCATCTAATTACCCATCTTGATGGTCTGCCAACATTGCAGCTACATCTTGAGTGTGTTCTATTTTTTGGCAACTGAACTCTTAACATTCTAAGATTTACTTCAAATTTTCAGTTAGTAATCTGACTTTGTATGGTAACTGTCTGGTTCATTCCTTGCTTAATCTATGAGTGTTCTTTTGTTCTTAGAGTATTCTTAAATTATACCCAGTAATTTTTATTTTTATTTATTTGTTTTGTTTTTGTTTGTTTTTTGGATTAAGTTTGTTTGTTTGTTGCTATTTTAGCGTTTTCCCCTTTTTAAATGAAACTTGTTCTTTGGCAGTTTCACACATGTACGTAATGCACAGTGACCATTGTTACCCCCACATCTCTTCCATCTATTACTTCTGTCTACCTCCCCCCATCTATTATTTCTGTCTACCTCCTTCCATCTACTATTTCTGTCTGCCTCCTCTCCTCCCTACCATCTTTGTCACATGTATATCTATTTATCTTATTTGTGACTCGCTGAGTTTAACCAAGGGCATAGGCTTGGAGGAAGTCTCTTTGTTTCTTTGTTTGTTTATAGAATCTTTGCTGTGTATCTCAGGCTGGCTTGGCCTCTGTTCATGTCCTTCTCCCCCAGCCTCCTGACTTCTCTCCTTAAACAAAGGAAGCTTGGGGATTTTATTTAGGGAGTTTAAACATATTTATATGTGAAAATACATGTAAGAGTGGGCATATCTTTGAGCATGTTCAGTTTAAGATCATAGGTCACATGTTCAAAAAGGAAAAGGGGGCTAAAGAGGTGGCTCAGCAGTTAAAAATACTGGCAGCTTTTTAAAAATAAAATTTATTTATGTATTTATTTATTTTTAATTTAATTTTATTTGTAATTCATTTTTTACACTCCATAGTCCATTCCCTGCCCATCCCCATCCACCCTCCTACTGCTCCACATCCCACAACTCCTCCCCATCCTATTCCCGTCTCCACGTGGATGCCCCCACCCCTCACCCCACTTGACCTCTAAACTCCCAGGGGCCTCCATTGAGGGTTAGGTGTATCATCTCTGAATGAACGCAGACCCGGAAGTCCTCTACTGTATGTGTGGTGGGGGCCTCATATCAGCAGGTGTATGCTATCTGTTTGGTGGTCCAGTGTTTGAGAGATCTCGGGGGTCCAGATTAATTGAGACTGCTAGTCCTCCTATAGGATCACCCTTCTCCTCAGCTTCTTTCTGCCTTCCCTAATTTAAAAACAGGGGTCAGCTGCTTCTGTCCATTGGTTGGGTGTAAATATCTGCATCTGACTCTTTCAGCTGCTTGTTGGGTCTTTCGGAGGACAGTCATGATAGGTCCCTTTTTGTGAGTGCTCCATAGCCTCAGTAATAGTGTCAGGCCTTGGGGCCTCCCCTTGAGCTGGATCCTGCTTTGGGCCTATAGGTGGACCTTGTTTTCCTCAGGCTCTTCTCCATTTCCATCCCTGTAATTCTTTCAGACAGGAACAATTATGGGTCAGAGATGTGACTGTGGGATGTCAACCCCATCCCTCAGTTGATGCCCTGTCTTCCTGCTGGAGGTGGGCTCTATAAGTTCCCTCTCCCTACTGTTGGACATTTCATCTAAGGTCCCTCCCTTTGAGTTATGAGAGTCTTTCACCTCCCAGGTCTCTGGTGCATTCTGGAGGGTCCCCCAACCTCCTATTTCCTGAAGTTGCCTGTTCTTTCTGCTGGCCCTCAGGGCTTCAGTCCTTTTTCCTCACCCAATATCAGATCAGGTTGCCCTCTGCCCCCACTCCCCCCACCCCCGTCCACTTTCCCTCCCAGGCCCCTCCCGCCCTCCCTCCCAACTTGTGATTGCTTTCTTCTCTTTTCCAAGTGGGACTGAGGCATCCTCACTTGGGCACTTCAGCTTGTTGACCTTTTGACTTCTGTGGACTGTATTGTGGGTATTCTGTACTTTTTTTTTTTTCTTGACCAATATCCACTTATTAGTGAGTACATACCATGCATGTCTGTTTGGGTCTAAGTTACCTCACTCAGGATGATATTTTCTAGTTCCATTCATTTGCCTGCAAAACTCAGGATGTCCTCATTCTTAATAGCTGAGTAGTATTCCATTGTGTAAATGAACCACATTTTCTGTATCCATTCTTCTGTCATGGGACATCTAGGTTGTTTCCAGCTTCTGGCTATCACAAATAGGGTTGCTAGGAACATAGTGGAACACGTGTCCATGTGGCATGGTGGGGCATCTTTTGGGTGTATTCCCAAGAGTGGTATAGCTGGGTCTTCAGATAGATCTATTTCCAATTTTCTGAGGCACCTCCAGATTGATTTCCAGAGTGGTTGTACCAGTTTGCAATTCCACCAGCAATGGAGGAATGTTCCTCTTTCTCCACATTTTCTCCAACATGTGTTGTCACCTGAGGTTTTGATCTTAGCCATTCTGATTGGTGTAAGGTGAAATCTCAGGGTCATTTTGACTTGCATTTCTCTGATCCACTTTTTTTTTAAAAAATTTTTTTATTAGGTATTTTCCTCATTAACATTTCCAATGCTATCCCAAAAGTCCCCCATACCCTCCCCCGACTCCCCAACCCATCCACTCCCACTTCTTGGCCCTGGTGTTCCCCTGTACTGAAGCATCTAAAGTTTGCAAGACCAATGGGCCTCTCTTTCCAATGATGGCCGACTAGGCCATCTTCTGCTAAATGTGCAGCTAGAGACACGAGCTCCAGGGGGTACTGGTTAGTTCATATTGTTGTTCCACCTATATGGTTGCAGACCTCGTTAGCTCCTTGGGTACTTTCTCTAGCTCCTCCATTGGGGGCCCTGTGATCCATCCAATAGCTGACTGTGAGCATCTACTTCTGTGTTTGCTAGACCCTGGCGTAGCCTCACAAGAGACAGCTCTATCTGATCCACTTTTAAGAGGATCTAGGTTCTGTTCCCAGTACCCACAGGTTGGCAAACCACCACCTGTAACTCCAGTAGCAGGGGATCTGATAGCCTCTTCTGGCCTCAATAAGTACTGCATGCCCATGCTGCACAGACATGCAGGCCGGCAAAACACAAATATTTAGTAAAACAAAGAAAAAGGGGAGGGAGGATGAGAGAAGTTGGGGAGGAGACAGACAGAGACAGACACAGAGAGAGAACCATGTGGGTACTAGGAATAGAAATGAATGCTTGTCTTGACAGCATATATACTAAAATTGGAACAATGTAGAGAAATTAGCATGACCCCCTGTGGAAGGATGACACGCAAATCTGTGAAGCATTCTATATATTTTAAAAAGGAAAAATGACGCAAATCTGAGCATGCTTGGCTCAAGGTCAAAAGGGGAAGCTGTTGGGCAGGAAGCCTCTGGATATGCTAGGTTCAGCATTACAGTGAGTCAGGTTTACTTTGGTTGCCTACAATGTTAGGTAGCAGAATAGTCCACCCATGTTAGGGAGCTAGTTAACTATCAGCAGGATGAGAAGACATTGGTCTGGAGCCTTCCCTTATAATCAGCAGCTCATCAAACCAAGAACAGAGGCAGCAGGACCCTAATTATTGCTCAGAGGAACATGAGTCCCAGCTCTGGCTCTGGGAAAAGACAAGATATGAATTGGTAACTACAAAACCTGGTGCCAGGACTGCAAGTCCTTGTGGAATTAATGTAGCGGAGGGGGATTTCTAATGAGACCCTTTTCCCTTCTGCAAGAGTCAATCCACATATGCCCATCAATGACCAGAACAAGAATAAGTCTCTCCGGAAAGCTATCTGTCCTGGAAGCTAAAGAAATAGTATAATGTCTGCCTAAAATGTAAATCAGGCTAAAGGCTATTGCCCACTCTCTCTGAGAGAGTTTCAGTTAACTCTATAATAAATTCTATCCACTTTCCCCCCTGTTCTCTGTGCTTCATTAGAACATATTCTATAATGACTGCGGGAACCTAGGGGCTAAGAAGAGGCAGAAGGACCTCATTGCTAAGGGTTATTTGGTGACCTTGGCTCTCCCTTCAGAAATCCTCCAAAGAATTTTAGCTGCAAGGTTAAGAACAACTCTAAAGGTACAATCAACTGTCTCTTTAAGGGGTGGCAACATTTTCCCACTTGAGTGGAGGAGCTGTCTTCTATTGTCTCACATATTAGGTAATGGTTATACTGGATATGGGAACTAAGATATGTTTGTGGGAACAAGACTGAAGATGGGGTGGTGTGTGTGTGTGTGTGTGTGTGTGTGTGTGTGTGTGTGTGTGTAGAAAGAGAGATAGATAGATAGATAGATAGATAGATAGATAGATAGATAGATAGATAGATAGAATGTGAGGAATCCCAGGAATCATACTGCAGAGACCAGCATCATGGATGTGCAGATCTGAGTTTATTGCACAGCACATAAACTTATATACAGTGTTTAAGCCAATCCCAAGCCCCTAAATCCTCAGCCAATCATATCTCACCACACTGTCACTGTGCCGCAATGAAAGCCCTGTCTAATGAATTACCTCAGAAGCGGGAGTGGGTTGTATCATCCCATTAAGACTTCCATGAAGACGGGAAAAGCAACCGCCGCTCTGGCATCAGTGCCGTTTGTTTTGCGGTTTCACCGGTGTGCTGGAAGTCATCTTAGATCTAATGCCATGTTCGAGGAGTCGCAGGAGCCTGTTGCGCCTCACTCTCCATCCCACTCTTTCCTTCACTGGGTTGACCTCCACATCCCCCATATATGTTAGCACATAGTATGAGGATTTGTGTTAATCTGGCTTGATGAATTAATTGAGCTGTATTTATTATTTGTAGCAGCTAGGGCCACAGGGTTTGGATTCCTTCCGTGTTCTAGTTTGGTTTCCCCTCTTGACTGTGGACTTCCTTAAGTCACCATCTCGGAGAGATCCTGTTTCCTGCAGTCCTTTCCGCTATGGAACCCTATTGGTGTGGTGGCAAAGCCTAAGAATGAATGCAGGGTCTCACTATTTCATGATTGAATCTCAAGATTCTTAGAAGACTGAGTCTATGGCCTGTGTTCTTCATCTGTGTTGTTCTTGGCCAACTTTCCTGCCCCACCCAACATGAGACAAGAGGGAAGAAGGGGCTGGCATGAGGTGGGCTTAATGCTACCCCAAAGCCTAGGAAAGCCAGTTGAGAAAGCTATGGGCACATTTCAAGCAGAGCACTCTATGCTCTCACTGACATAGTTGGAAAGACTTCCTCCTAATGCTTACCATAAGTAATTGCTAGGGTTCCCAAGGCAAGGCTGCCAAAGCAAGAGGCTTGCTTAACACCAAGATTGTGGTCCTCACAGTGACCTAGAGGACTAGGGTTCCAGCATTCTGCTCCTTGTGAGTAGATTTTGGTTGTGACCCTGAACCTGCCCTTCTCTTCATTGCAAGGAGACAGTCTACTTAGCAAACTCTGTTATGGGGCGCAGTCCCTGCATCTCATTTGCCTTTTACCCTTTTCTGGGTGGGGTAAGAAGTGTGACTTTGGAGCTCCTAGCCTATTTTGGAACTGAAGCAAGTATTCCTGTGTGGTCTTCCATCATATTAATAACCTAGCATAAATATTAATATAGGAAAATAATTCAAAACTGTCAGCTTCTCACATACTTTGGAAATAGTGTAATAGAGGAAAATATCCAATACTGTTTGCTTTGTAGCAGGATTTTCTCTTGTAATAAAAGATACTGCGCTAGTGGTAAGTGGTTTGTGAATATAACAAGTGCTGTGGAAGAAAATACAAGTTGCCTCTAGCTTCTGTACATGGAGACAGCCAGCGAGCGCTGTACCGTATTTCTTTCATTTTTCTTCACCATGTGTTAAGCGTGAGCCTGGCTCATATTAGTGCCTGTTATTAATGCATGGTTCTTTCATTAACTGAATGTTACAATTAACTGTTCCCTGAGCCTCTTAAGTATGCTTCAGAAATGTTTATCATCCACATAAAAAAATTAATCACAAGGATGTGTCATATTTATTAATTATCTATTTGGATATTTCACCATAATAACTATCCTATTCATGTATTTTTGTATTCATATATACTGGGTGGTTTTGTGTGTCAAGTTGACACAACCTGGAGTTATCACAGACAAAGGAGGCTCCCATGAGGAAATACCTCCATGAGATCCAGCTGTAATGCATTTTCTCAATTAGTGATCAAACGGGGAGGGCTCATTGTGGGTGGTGCCATCCCTGGGCTGGTAGTCCTGGGTTCTATAAGAAAGCAAGGTGAGCAAGCCAGGGGAAGCAAGCCAGTAAGTAGCACCTCTCCATGGCCTCTGTATCAGCTCCTGCTTCCTGACCTGTTTGAGTTACAGTCCTGAATGCCTTTGGTGATGAACAGCAATGTGCAAAGTGTAAGCGGAATAAACCATTTCCTCCCCATCTTGCTTCTTGTTCATGATATTTTATGCAGGAATAGACACCCTGACTAAGACATCATATATTTTGTATATACAAAATTCAGTTATTTGAGTTATCAGAAACAGAATTATTAGGTAAAAAGTTGTTAATGCTAAGAATATATTAGTATTCTTATGATTTTGATACAGATCAACCACTTAGTTTGAGTAATATAACTTTTTTATAGATACCCAAGTTTGTTTCAAGATAGCAAACCTCCTGCCTTAAGCCCCTCAATTTCTGGAATTATAGCAAGAATGAGCATGCCCTGTGTTGTTGACAGGGAGGAAATTAAAGAAGGATTTCTACTTTTTCTTTCCTCCTCTCTATTCTTCCTCTTAAGTAAAGGAAAGGGGGTGGAAGAGAAAAGGAGAATATAATAATATCATAGAAACTAGAGGGATAGACAAATAGGGATAGGTTAACAAATTACTCTTAAACAAAACATTGTCTAGCCATATCTTACATTGGTAAAAATCTTTATAATTCATACAAATTGAAGTTATAATTTTACATTGGTACATAATTTTTAGATTGATGCAGATTTAAGGTTTTCATTGGTGTGAATTTCTTAAATTCATACAAAATTTGAAATTAATATTGTTTCTCTTTGATAGGCATTGTGCCCATGCAACTCATCTGAGAAGACAAGCTTAAGACCCAGCCCTTCTGTAACTGCCTTTACAAACTGTTCAGGATGATTAAGTAACACAAGTTAAGGGCCAGATAGTAAGATCATGGTTCTATTAGATTCTGATTTAATTATAATAGTGTTTTTAATTTACTCAAATAGAAATTACTAGAAATAGTTAAGGTTTGACAGTTCAGATTTACTTTGCATAGCTAGCTAGTCTTCACAAGCGTCAGAAGTCCACAGAAGACGACATTTTAGGCCTTTTCCTCATTAAAGATCATCTGACTAGAGACATGACTGCTCACGACAGTACCCCATTCTTGTTTCAAAGAAGAAATTGAACATCAATGGAGGTGCTCCAGTTTTGACAAGAGAGACACTGGGCAAGAATTGCCTTAATTCATCTACAGACAAAAATGCTGTCCTGGAAAAGGACAGACTATGCAAAATACCTGACTGATAGCTCTGCCAATACAGGGTAAATAGTCCTTCAAAAGTCTGCTTTACAAAAGTCTGTCAGATGATCTTGGGCCAGAAGGCTAATGATGCTCCAACTTTTTGAGGAATGAGGAATTGTCTGGGTCAGCCATCTCTACAAATTGTTTTAGGAACTATGTTTTGTGCTTCCTATATTTTCAGGTAATATTTAAGTTGTTCTTGGATTCTGATGGGGTTGAAGACTAGTTAGAGTCTCATAGTCAACTCAAGCTGTTTAGCACTGGGAGAGATGATAAAGATTTGAGAGGATGGTTTTTAGATGGTAATACAAGCTAAAACAAGAACATAAATCAGGTATGGAATTGTAAGCTCTTTAAGTTAGGATAGATGGTAGAGTGCTTTATCTAAATTGACAAATATGATAGACTGGGTATTAAGTGTATCTTATATTTTATAATTTACATAATTGTAATGGTTGTGCTCAATTTATATCTAAGAGGAAAGAGCCTTTTAATTGGACAAAAAGGGGGAAATGTTGTGGGTTGCCCTGGTGCTGTTAGTATTCTGATGTTAATTCTGCTTTCTCAAGAAGGGCTGCCCTGAGGAGGTGTGGATCACATACTCAGGTGATTTCATGTGAACCTTCTCCCCATTCTAACGGGTCAAATAAAGACTCGAGCCTGTGATTGGGCAGTGGAAGGGAAAGGTGGGGCTGGAGGTTTAGATAGTAGGGCACAACAGAGGAGGACAGAGGAAGAAGAGGTGGAAAGAAGATGGAGCAGAAACACATGGCCTGAAAAAGCCACAAGTAGCAAGGGATCTCATGACTGGGGAATAGATTAGTATAGTGGTGGATCTGCCCAAGCTTATACATATAATAACTGTACAGCTTATAAATGTAATAACTGAGTTGTGTGTTTTCGCAATGGGCTTTTTGGGGTTGGAAGTTTCCTACAACAACCCTGGTAGGTTTTTCTTGATGGAGGTAGCTTAGTTACTATGGAAACCAGGTGTGGCCCAGGATTCTTCTCCTCTCAGCCTCAATTTCCACTGTGGTTGGACCCCCATCCTTGCCTTTCATCTGGCACAGATTATTTTGTGGCATTTGTGTATTAATATGCTGAAATTCTTATCTCCATGGGGATGGTAAGAGGAGTTGGAGCTGGTGAGAGATGATTTAATCATAGGAGCAGGGTTTTTACACATGAAATCGGTGCCTCACTGAGAGACCCTGAGAACTACCATGCTCCTTCTACCCATGTGGTTATCAATAGATGCGACCTGTGAGGAAGGAACTGCAGACCACTGAATCTGCGGAGGCCTACTGTTAGGCTTCCCGGCCTCCTGAACTCTAAGAAGAGTCTGTTAGAAGCCACCTAGATTCCAGGGGTCTCCTAGATGATGGTATTTTTACTATGGGAGCTGAAAGGACTAGGATGTGGCATGAGTCTACTTACCCTCAGCTCACTGAATTTAACATTCTCCCCCTGTATCGGCATTCTCGTTGACAAAATGAGGATCATAAGCTTCCTTTGCAAGTGATTCGAAGCATTAAAACCTCATTCATTCAACCTTCACTAAGCCATGTTTTGTGTTTCTGAGCGCCTGTGCATGACAGGCCCTATGGCTGAGTGCTAGGATACAAGGAGAGACAAAGGCAGGGCAATCTGCTTTGCTTTGAACTTGGTGTGTTGGCAAGGACACTCATCAAGCCTTCCAAGACATGTAGAGTGGAATGGTGACCTGACCTCTGAGAGATGCTGCAGGCACATCGACCTCACGGAGGCAGAGCTGACAGGTTGATGTGTGGGCGTGATTAGTGGGGGAAAGCGGTGAAAGGGTCACAGAAAGCTAAGACGCTAAAGGTTTAGACAGAATGAGCACGTTAGTGCGTGCAATACGTAGAAAAGCTCAGGGCAGGATGAGGGTGGTAAGCATAGTGGGACCGAGAGGGTTCGTAGGGCTGGGACAGGAAGAACGATGAGAAGTATCCCGACTTGCCACCATGGAGACTTGATGGCCAAGATAAGCCTATGTTGGCACTCTAAGAGACTCAGAAGGTGGAGGGAGAATAAAAGAATAACAAAGACAGGTCTACTGCATAAAGTCTGAGTCCTGACTGCGCGTGTGGTAGCTGAGGAGTGGGAGTAAGAAGAGGCGTGAGTGCGGGAAGTTTAGAAGCTACTGTAAGCCCCAGGTTGTAACAATCCATTGGGGAGAAATGAATAATTTGGGATATTTAAGAGGTGCAGTCTATAGAAGTTGGCAAATATGAGTGCAGAATAGGGTCCATCTCCCTTGTGTGAACTTGTCCCGAAGCATTGTACTGCGCAGCTGCAGCCACGGAGGCTGGGCTTGGGTAGATGCTGCTGTTGAAAGCAACAGAAAACTGGGATTTGGGGCCATGTAAGGGAGAAAGGATTCTCAGCTGCAAAGGACGCGGGATATGTTGTAACACATGCAGGGCTCCAAGGTTCTAGCAAAGGTAGATCAGTGAGGCAAGGCCCATTGATGAGCAGCTCCTAGGTGGGAGAGAGGGAGAGCCCATGTCTGCTTCCCTAAGTAGAGGTCGGCAGGTCTCAGTGAGGGCAAAGAGCAGGGTGTGACTGCAGAGGCAGAGTTCCTGGTAGGACAGTTCCCTCTCTTCCCTTCATTACAGGCCACTACTTCCCTCTCCCATCACCTTACTGCAGCAGGCCACTTCCCTCTCCTTGGCCAAGTCTCTGGTACCGACAAAAGGAAAATGGCTTTGCTGTTCTGTTTTACAAAAGAGAAGGACTATCCTGGAGAATAGACAAGTAACATGGCTTACAGGGTGGGAGGCCCACAAGAGATATCCCACATCTAATCCTCAAGGAAACACCCAACGCTGGTGCCAGCACTGGACTCTCTCCTGGGCCCCTTGCCATACATGTCCCATAGGTTGGGCTGAAATGTAAAAAAGGTTTTAGCAAAGGATCTTCAAGGTAGTTTATCCCTTTGTAATGAGAAGCATTTGTTCTCAGAGACTGTGTGTCCAACAGGTTAGCCACCTTCTGGTCCTTGTTGAATCTGTATTTATCTACCTTTCAGGGAATAATACATCTACTTTGCAAAGTTAGAAAGGTAATCACTATAGGTGGAACAACAATATAAACTAACCAGTACCCCCAGAGCTCGTGTCTCTAGCTGCATATGTAGCAGAAGGTGGCCTAGTTGGCCATCATTGGGAAGAGAGGCCCCCCCTTGGTATTGCAAACTTTATATGCCCCAGTACAGGGGAATGCCAGGGCCAAGAAGTGGGAGTGGGTGGGTAGGGGAGCAGGGTGTGGGGAGGGTATAGGGAACTTTCGGGATAGCATTTGAAATGTAAATAAAGAAAATATCTAATAAAAAAGAAAGAAAGGTAATCACACCCAGAAATACAGTGTATCAGTTTGCTAAGGCTATGTAACAAAGCACTACAGACTAAATGGTTTAAAGTCACAGAATTTCTCAGATGGTAGCTTAGCCTGCAATTCCTGCAATTAGAGGAGGGCTGAGGCAGGAAGACCACTGTAAATTGGAGGCCAGTCTGGGCTAGTGAGAGTTCAAGGTCAGCTTTGACCACAAGACTGCCTCAAAACCAACCAAACAAGGACATTAACTACCCTTCCCCCCAAGAAAATCCTACCCAAGCCATAGAACTTTGTTCTCTCATAGCTCTGTCAGCTGGGTGCAGGTCTGCTTGTCTGAAAACCACAGAGTCTCTGCCTCTCTGACCCTCTGGGATCTGCTTGAACTCCCTGGCATCCCCTTGCCTAGCAGATGTGACATCACACAAATGTCAGCCTCCCTTGTCACAAGCATGGGCTTCTCTCTCTCACTTTCTCTCCTTTCTATTAGGGCAGTAGTCACATTGGATTAAGAGCATGCCTTTCATCCAGTATGAGCTATCTTAATTACATCTAAAAAGACCTCCGTTCCAGATAAGGTCATAGTCCTAAGTACTAGAGTTTCAGCAATATTTATTTGATTGTTTGTATTTTTGAATGTGTGAAATGGGGCCAGCGTAATCAGTTCGAGATTCACTGATGATGTGTATCTGAACACTAGGAATCCCAATGCTGTGGGTTGTAAATGCTGGTTACACAACAAAGTCTAGTTCTGCATGCACTCAGGAAGTCTGGGGTGAGTGCTGTTCCTATGGATAGGCTAAAACCATAGGTAGGCACTCACAAATATGGTATCAGGGATCAGTCTTCCTTCAAGCAAGGAAGCACTGTGTTTTAAGGCTCACTTATGGGGCTGGTGAGATGGCTCAGCGCGCAAGAGCACTGACTGCTCTTCTGAAGGTCCTGAGTTCAAATCCCAGCAACCACATGGTGGCTCACAACCATCCGTAGTGAGATATGACGAATCTTCTGGTCTGTCTGAAGACAGCTACAGTGTACTTACATATAATAATCAATCAATCAATCAATCAAAAAAAGAGAGTAGTTTAAAAAAAAAAGGCTCACTTATTCACTTGTATAGAGATCCTGGAAAATGTAATTGTTCTCCAGTTCATAGTGATGTCCCTGATGTCTGTTCTGTGTCACGTGGCATAGTGACTAGGAATTCCGTGGCTGGGTATCATCAGAAGCTGCTGCAGTTATCTAGAAGGAGTAGATTTTGCTGAGTCAGAGGAGAAGGCAGACTGACTTGCATTGGGTCAAATGCACTTCAGCACCATGAGTTCAATTGATAATAATGGGATTCTGACTGCTTCAGCCACATTCACCTTTCATTCCCTCCTGGGTTTGCCCTCCAGAACAACATTGATTTCAGCAAATTTTGGAGTTGTGTACCAGGAGGAGCGTGGACTGTGGAACAGACATGTATGAATTTGATTCCAGGCCCCAAATCCTTAGTTTCCTTTCTATGGTCACCTAACATAGAGGGCCCCCAAAGATGTCGCTGCATTCATCCTCAGAAACTGAGTACGCCCAGCTGTGTGGCAAAAGAAACTACACATTTGGTGACAGTTCATACTCTTGAGATGGAGAGTGCCCTGTATAAGCCAGAGGCTTAGCTTTTCATGCAGGCCCTTAAAAACAAAGAAATGAGTATGAAGTGCCCCTCCTTGTCTTTTTTGATTACTTTGGGTTTGAAGTCGATTTTGTTAGATATTAGAATGGCTACTCCAGCTTGTTTCTTCACACCATTTGCTTGGAAAATTGTTTTCCAGCCTTTTACTCTGAGGTAGTGTCTGTCTTTTTCCCTGAGATGAGTTTCCTGTAGGCAGCAAAATGTTGGGTCTTGTTTGTATAGCCAGTTTGTTAGTCTATATCTTTTTATTGGGGAGTTGAGTCCATTGATATTCAGAGATATTAAGGAAAAGTAATTGTTGCTTCCCGTTATTTTTGTTGTTAAAGTTGGCATTCTGTTCTTGTGGCTGTCTTCTTTTAGGTTTGTTGAAGGATTATCTTCTTGCTTTTTCTAGGGCGTGGTTTCCGTCCTTGTACTGTTTTTTTTTTCTGTTATTATCCTTTGAAGGGCTGGATTCGTGGAAAGATAATGTGTGAATTTGGTTTTGTCGTGGAATACCAAATGGCTGAGAAGCACCTGAAAAAATGTTCAACATCCTTAATCATCAGGGAAATGCAAATCAAAACAACCCTGAGATTCCACCTCACACCAGTCAGAATGGCTAAGATCAAAAATTCAGGTGACAGCAGATGCTGGCGAGGATGTGGAGAAAGAGGAACACTCCTCCATTGTTGGTGGGATTGCAAGCTTGTACAACCACTCTGGAAATCAGTCTGGTGGTTCCTCAGAAAATTGGACATAGTACTACAGGAGGATCCCGCAATACCTCTCCTGGGCATATATCCAGAAGATGTCCCGACCGGTAAGAAGGACACATGCTCCACTATATTCATAGCAGCCTTATTTATAATAGCCAGAAGCTGTAAAGAACCCAGATGCCCCTCAACAGAGGAATGGATACAGAAAATGTGGTACATTTACACAATGGAGTACTACTCAGCTATTAAAAAGAATGAATTTATGAAATTCCTAGGCAAATGGATGGACCTGGAGGGCATCATCCTGAGTGAGGTAACCCAATCACAAAGGAACTCGCACAATATGTACTCACTGATAAGTGGATATTAGCCCAGAAACTTAGGATACACAAGATATAAGATACAATTTGTAAATGCATGAAACTCAAGAAGAATGAAGACCAAAGTGTGGACACTTTGCCCCTTCCTAGAAATGGGAACAAAACACCCATGAAAGGAGTTACAGAGACAAAATTTGGAGCTGTGACAAAAAGATGGAACATCTAGTGATTGCTATATCCAGGGATCCATCCCATAATCAGCTTCCAAACGCTGACACCATTGCATACACTAGCAAGAATTTGCTGTAAGGACCCAGATATAGCTGTCTCTTGTGAGACTATGCCGGGCCTAGCAAACACAGAAGTGGATGCTCACAGTCAGCTATTGGATGGGTCACATGGCCCCCAATGGAGGAGCTAGAGAAAGTACCCAAGGAGCTAAAGAGAACTGCAACCCTATATGTGGAACAACAATATGAACTAACCAGTACCCTGGAGCTCTTGTCTCTAGCTGCATATGTATCAAAAGATGGCCTAGTCAGCCATCACTGGAAAGGGAGGCCCTTTGGATTTGCAAACTTTATATTCCCCAGTACAGGGGAACGCCAGGGTCAAAAAGGGGGAGTGGGTGGGTATGGGGGACTTTTGGGATAGCATTGGAAATGTAAACGAAGAAAATACCTAATTAAAAAAAAAAACAAAGAAGTGTGGTAAGACAAGAGGAGGGACCAAGTGTCAGAGCAATGTGTTGCGGGCTTTGAATCCAGAGAGGAAGGAGCCACCTGCCAAGGGAGTTCTGGGGCCCTAGAAGTCAGAAAGGCAGGAAAATGGTTTTTATTTCAGAACCCCAGAAGGAACTCAGCCTCGCCCACACTTGTTCTTAGAATGTCTCAGCTGCAGGAACATAGACTCATTTTGAAATAAATTTCCGAGGTTCTCCGTTATCACAGTAAGGAAAGTATCTGTCTCATAAAACAAATTGGTGGGTCGGGAGAGATGGCTCCGTGGTAAGATGGTGGGTCGGGAGAAATGGCTTCGTGGTAAGATGGTGGGTCGGGAAAGATGGCTTCGTGGTAAGATGGTGGGTCGGGAGAGATGGCTCCGTGGTTAAGAGCAGTTGCTGCTTGTGCAGAGTCCCTGGGTTCAGTGTCCAACCCCTGTGCTCTCTTCTGACCTCCATGACCACCAGGTACACACGAGGCATACATATGTGCGTGCAGATAAAGCATTAATACAAAAGATAAACGAATTAAAAGATATTTAAAAATGGAAACTTGAGATTATTTGTCAAATTAACAACACAAAATAAATGTGCCCATTTTCTAGGTAGCCTGTAATATTGACTTGTAGAATGTCTGTGTGAATTAGAAGAGACACGAAGCCCCATGTTAGACACTTCACAAGCTATCATGAACTATCCCGTCCCTCAGTTCCTAGTCTCCAGGTTTGACTCAGGTGAGTTTCTGAGCTGAACCACATGGCATGTGTCATTTTTACATGTAGCCTCACTTGGCCGGGGGGGGGGGGCTTGTTAAAATTGCTGAACCTCAGGTCTTATGTAGCTTCTTATCTCAAACCAACCGATTTAGAATCCATTTTTTAACAAGATTCCCAGGAGGCCGTATGTACTTTAAAGCCTGTGAGTTACTGGGTAAGGCATTCTCCAGCAACATCCGAGATCTGACAGAGCAGATGTCTGGGCCTTTCACATCTGCATTGTTGTTTGCATTTATCTCTAGTGTTCACAGGATTGGTGCCACTGCGATAAATATAGAAATGCTCTATTAATATATAAGAGTCAGACCAGGATTGTAAAATGTTCAGTTAATGCATTCTCCTCTAAAGAGAAGTGTCCACCTATTATAAACAGCAACAAGTACTGTGTTTTTAAAGACACAAAATTAATAGACAGCAAAGAACATAATAGAAAGGTTCTCGCCGGCTGTTCAATGTGTACTGCCCATTCTGGCTTCCTTGAGTACTCTTGCTTAGCCTCTTCATCAAGTGATCCACCTCCTTGCTTCACTTAGAAGCCATTCCTAGACATTTCTATAACAGCTTCCTGCTGTTTTCTCTTTAACAGGAATGCTTCAACTATTCTTTGCAATATCTGAAGACAGACAAGAGATTTTGGAAAGCTCTGAACTTCTGGAGTAGAACACCCTTTCCCTACATAGAACTCTGAGCAGTACTACTCAGGGCAGTCCAGCCATCCTATCAGGTGGCCACGATCCTGAGCACAGTTACAGTCCAAGCATCAAAACTTAGCAACAGGAGACACAGGTGTGCAAACTCCAGGAAGGCTATAGATGACGCCTAGAGTGAACTCCAGCCTAGAAATTGAGTACAACCATATGGGTAAAAGTTAGGGATATGGGCTGATATGATGAGGGCCCACAGGGCCAAAGATAGATATGGCATCCTGAATGGTTACCATAGAAACAATTGAGATGTTGATGGCTCTTCTTAATGAGGCAGCAAAGGATGTGGTGCTGATGCAGGTGCTTTGGCTACTCACTCTGTGCTCAGCCTGACTTCCACCCAGAAAAGCATATTAGCAGAGACTAAGGAAGCCTATAGAAAGCCCACTATCATAGTCATTCAAAGGTGGCACCCTGCACACCCACTTCAAGGGCTGGTGTACAGAGGATGGGTTTTCCGGTGGCCTTAGTTCACTGGATTCTCTCTTCCTATTTGTAGTTCTTAGTGAAGAAGAGACATCCTGAGCTAGGGAGAGTATCTACAATATCCTGGCTGTGTCCTTACATCACAGATAAACATGCTCTGCTATGTGTGTGCCCTCTAGGCCAAGTAGTAACAATAGCGTAGTACTTTGGGTTTCTTTAGTTGCAACTGGGGTATTTGCTGACAGAACGGCTCACAGTGGAGTCCAGGCATCTCTGACCTCACTGTTTACATGCAACAGACTTAACTTGTCTGACTTTTTTTTGTGGAAGTGTTCTGTCACCAGACTCACACAAATAGTGATGCTATTGTTGCAAGCCACAGTCCATTTTTTAAACCAGATCACCAAATTCCTAGAGCCACTGGACAAGGTGTTCTCTAACATCACAGAGCTGACAGAGTAGATGGCATGACCTTTCACATCTAGATTCTTATTAATGTTTCCAGATATTTCCAATGCTCAGAGGATTGATAGCTTTGGAATAATTTTTAGAAATGCACTTAGAATTGCAAGATTCTCAGTGAACTCATTTTTCTCTAAAGAAAACCATCATATTATTTTTAAAGTGATCAGAGATCTAGAAATCACCTTGTGAGGTGGCATAGGCTTGCTTCACTGAGCCAGAGCCTCACACTGGGGCATCATTGGGTTTGAGCTATAGGTCTGGTAGGCTGAAACCTCTGTGCCATTTTGGGGAGCTCTACTTCAGCAAACATGATACCCTGGAGTCTCAGTGAGAAATTACAATTTCCTGTTCTTATATTATACAAAAAGACATATTATTGTATCTTATGTTTAGAGTAATAAAATGTGAATATAATATTTACTCCATTGTTAGGGTCCATTGTGCTCACAGACCCACTTACCATGACTGGTAGGTAGCTAGTCCCAGTTGTAAATAATAGAGGGGCCATCTGCTTTGGGCACAGACACTCTCCTAGCAAACTGGCAACCTGACTGAGTTTTCTGGTCCTTCCTCCTTTTCCATGTCCTTTCAACGCCCCCCCCCCACCTTACTCCTGGCCCTCACAGAGTTCAAATCCACTATATGTAACACTGTTAAATTACAGCAAATTTCATAACTTTCTATAATTTTCCCCATTTCCAAAACATCAAACCTGAACATCAAGATCAACACTCCCAGAGATGAGGACAATCCATGCCAAAATGACAGAGAGAGAGAGAGAGAGGGAGAGGGAGAGGGAGAGGGAGAGGGAGAGGGAGAGGGAGAGGGAGAGGGAGAGGGAGAGGGAGAGGGAGAGGGAGAGGGAGAGGGAGAGGGAGAGGGAGAGGGAGAGGGAGAGGGAGAGGGAGAGGGAGAGAGAGAGAGAGAGAGAGAGAGAGAGAGAGAGAGAGAGAGAGAACCTTAAGCCTGTCCAACTGAACTGGCAGCCCAGCATGGCTTGATAATATTAAACAGTAAAATGGACCGTCAGCCTGTGTTTGCTCTCCAGGTAAAGTCCACTGGTGGAGTGTGTGGTGCTGAAAGGCGGCTTCTCACTGTAGAAGCGATGTATATATAGAGGACATGTTAATAGAGTGCCTTTCAGCTATCCCTGAAAGGCTGCATTGAAGCCAGACTCTTACATTCAGAGGTCACTTCAAAGGTGGTCCTGTCCCTCAAGAAACACTTGGGGCCTTTTCTTCTTTATCCTAGATTTTTGATTCTGACTTAGTAATGATTGTGGTGGTGGTGGTAGTGATGATGAAGAGGAGGAAGAGAAGACATTTTGATAGTGTTGCTGTTTAATTTGATTTCTTCCTATTCTTGTCACTTGCTAAATGTAGAAAGAGGCTTAGAGAGCAGGCTGTCTGCTAGGGTTGCTGATGTTTCTAGTCTTCAGGCCCGGCTGCTTGCTATCTGCCTGCTCCTTACTGTGTGCCCGCCTTACTGGCAATGTAGTTCCCTTCCCTTCCCCTCCACTTGGACCCTCCAGGCTCACCCTCTTCCCCTGATGCCCACCCAGCCTTTCTAGAGTTTTCCTTGCTCCCTGCTACATTCAGTTGAGCAGTGCCCTGTTATTCCACAGTGCCCCTTTGCCTGCTCGTATGTAAAGCTCCCCTCTTTAGACACATATGATGGTGGGCTTTCTAAACATAAGTAAGGCCTGCCCCAGATGGTTAACGGTGCTTTTCACTCTACCCATTGAGAAACATTTGTGTAGCACACATGCCTACAACACACGGTAGTATGTTTTCATGGTAGCTACAGTGAGGCTACAACTCATCACTGCTCTGTGAGCTATATTCTCTCTGCTCACTGCAATTCGAGGCTTTCAGCTCGGTCTAGGGAATGTCCAAAGGGGCCTCAGTTCGAATCTGCTTTGTTGGGGATCTAGTCCAGGGGTGGAGTGGTTGTCTAGTCTGTGTAAAGTCCATGGCTTGGCCCCTCGTACTGTTGAGGGAGGATAGAAGGAAACTGAATTATGCCTTCTTCAAACAGATTTAAAAAAAAAACAGTTTGGGCAACCATGTAGCCTCTTTATGGTGGCTAGGCCTGGTGTTCTGTACAAATTAATACAGGCCAGTAGATGTTGGAACAGATGTTCTCTCTCTCTCTCTCTCTCTCTCTCTCTCTCTCTCTCTCTCTCTCTCTCTCACACACACACACACACACACACACACAGAGACACACACGCCAAACCCTGGTGAGCAGAAGCCATTTCTGTTGAGGCACACTGCAGGGAATCATGGAGTTGGCTTGGTCTAGCTGCTTTGAGAGGCTTGTGTCAGGGTTTCTCAAGTTTAGCATGTATCAGCCTCTTGAGGTTTAGGCATGTATCAACCTTATGAGTTTCTGGGGTTTGAGTTCACAGCTCCTGGGGTACTGTGCACCTATCAGTACCTGAGAAACTGAGACATTCCCTCAGGCAGTGAAACACTCAGGTCACCCATGTTTCTCTGTGTTCCTTAGAAGTTGGCGAAGCAAGTAGAAGTTTGACAGAACAACTAGTCTTAGACATTAATCTCATATACCAAGTCTATCGGCAGCTGCCATTATGTCATGGCAACCCCCTTTATGTCCTGTTTTGGTAACTGTATAAAAAGTCTGATTGCTTCGAATGAGCTTCTCTCCACCTCAGTCTTCCCGTAAGCTCTTCAGTCTGGCCTGGCCATAGCAGAAGCCCCTGGTTTGGTAAGCAGCGGTACTTACAGCACACAAATGCTCTCAGGGGAACTCTCTAGGCAAAAGAGCTTGTTCTTTGAATCAGAAAATCCAAAAGAAGAGGACTAAAAAACTAAAAAGCCACATTTCTGAGAAACTCTGCCAGCTAACATCCCGGGACCCAGGCTACTACTGGGTGATCTCTACTGAGACTGCCAGGCCTCTGTCCTGCAGTGGCTACTCTCACTTCACTTGGTGTTTTCAGGGTCTAAGGCAGTGGTTGCAGTAGAAGGTGGATGCTGTGTTGGCTGGCTGAAGCCAGTGGCCAAGAGCAGCAGCCTGAGTCCCAGGGCCTGGTCCAGCTGCACCTATGGGTCAGTGCTTACTGTGGTGCGGAGATGGATTCAGGGCCTTCCATGTGTTCTTCATTTCTCTTAAGACCCTCCCCAATCATGGAGAAGAAATGTAAGTACAAGAGGCGAACCGATTGTCTATATAAATCAGAAGCCACTTAGCAAGCAAGTGGTTTAGATAGCACTGAGGCTGGCCTCTGGCTCTGATATTCTTGCACTTTGCCTCCAATCTAGCAGGTCCCTTGGCTCCATCCTAAGCCCTCCCCTTCCTTTGCTTCCTTGCTGCTTTGTCCAGGGATAAAATGTTACCAAAGCAAGGCAGCAGGAAAGCTAACTGAGTGTGAGCTGAGCACCCGTTTGCCTCATCCTAACTAGAGCTGCTTTGTGCTTTATGGAGCATGTGTGGTTTAGGGAGCACAATAAGCTCCCCACTTTTTCTTGTGACAGAACGCAGCTGACACAGACTGTCCCTGTTCCTCAGGACCACACCACTCACATGCCTAAGATCAGAGAACCTCAGATCATGGGAGATGATAAGCGATGTTCACTCCTGCTTAGAGTACATGGGACCACAGGGCAAATCACAGAATCTGTCCCAGCATTAGGCCTGCCTGACTCACTGCCTCCCCACACCCACTGTAGTATTTTCTGGCTGTGGGCAGGGTACAGAAGTGGGGGCTTCCTGGAAGGAGCAGAGGCCAAGCACCTGGGCACCTGATCTGTTCCCAACCCAGTTACTGCCTTCTCAAGGTCAGGGTCTGAAGAGAGGTCTCCTGTGAGGGTCAGCTGCTTCAGGAATCAAGGTGGCATGAGAGAAGTGGAAGGAAGTCAAGAAGAGAACCAGTTGTTCATATAACCAGGCTTTTGCCTTCTTGCAGAAGGCAGTCGTGGACAAGTGGGCTCCCTAGGGGATTTATAAGTAGACCAGAGAAGGTGGGGGTTTCCAGAGTTTGACTAGATGGAGCTCTTAATCTAGACAGTCATGCTCAAAGTGCCTGAGTTTGAACAGTTACCCAACAGAGACTGTGCTTTTAAATAGAAGACATTTGCAGTTTGAATTCACTGGATTGGGACAGTTCATTTTCCTAGTGCTAAATGAAGACCAGGGGACTCCTTTATGGAAGGAAGTAACACATAGCTATAAAAATCAAACATGCTTCCTGTCTGTCCACAGGAGCCTTAGGGATGTGGTGATGCATTCATCTTTGCCAACTGTATTGCAGCAGGGAGGCAAAAACGAGGAAAATCTGGCTATCTACCTGCTCAAGATTTCCAGTGGAGGCTTTCTGTTGGGAACTACACACATTACACAAGGAGAAACAATTAACTGAACACACACACACACACACACACACACACACACACACACACACACACACTCTAACTAAAAAAGCTAAGCTGTATGGAGGAACTGAGGTGGGGAGAAGCCAGTTTGTGTGCAGGGAGTGTGTGTATGAATGTGGTGTATATGTGGTATACGTGTGTATGTGCATGTTCCATGTGTGTGGTATTTGGTATGTGTGTGTGTGGGAGAGGTGTGTATATGTGGTATGTATATGTAGTGTATGTGCATGGTATTTGGTGTGTGTGTGTGTATGTGTATGGTTTATGTATGGTGTGAAGTGTGTGTATATGTATGTGGTGTGTATATGGTGTGGTATGTATGCATCTGTGTGTGTGGTAGGCTGTATGTGTTGTGTATGTGTAATATATATATATATGTGTGTATATATATATGGTATGTGTAGTGCGTGTATATGTATGTGTGTGCATGGCAGGTTGTTTGTGGTATGGGGCATGTATGTGTGTGTGCATAGTGGGGTGGTGCATGGTGGTGTGTGTGTGCATGTGTGTGTGTATGTGGTGTAGAGAGTGCTCTGACCACAGGGCAGGAGGTGACTAGCAGGAGTGTGGATGGTTGCTGCATGTCAGAGACAATAAAGGAAACCAGTGGCTACACAGTGAAACCACAGAGTAGTTGGAAAAATGGAGCTTTGGAATAAAGAACACAGGCCTAAGTAACTTAGTTATGCAGGGATCTACTGTTTCTTAACAGCCTCCTCAGTCTCAGCCAAGTTGGTTTCTTCTTAAGTCTGACTACCTGTGGCTAACTGTCCTTCACATCAGATCTAGCTTCACTCTCCACTGGAAGTTGTGTGGTGCTGGCTCACCTTTCTTGTGTCCCTGATGCTGGACTCAGTGGGATTTCCCTTCTCTGTTGGCACTGTCTCTTCTGAAAGCTGCTGTCCAGAGACCCAGCCCTGTCATCTCATAGAGACTTGACATCTGTCTCGGGAGCCACCTGATGGATCTTTCCTGTCTTCTCACTTCGGGACCTGAAGAACTTGGTGTGATGGTAAACCTCCGTGATCCGTGACTAAGCTGGTGAAGAAAATCATAACCTTTAATTCTCAAATCCTCTCACACTGGCTTTTGGACATTTATGAGCAGGATTAAAGCTGTCAAGATGTAGATTTACTGAATCTCTTCCGTGATTAAGGTTGTTGACATATGGATACGGCCTTATCAGTGAAGGGCTTTTGGTGCCAAGCCTGGCTGTGTGGACTGTCCTGGGAACAGTGGGAGCCACTGAATACTTCAAAGCATGCGAAATGTACCATACTCCCATGGCTGCACACTGGAGCACATGCAGGGCATGACACTCTTGGGTATGTATGCCTCAAAAGGACCATAAGGGAAAAGTCAGAGTAACCCTGGGGATTGGGGTGGGGGAGGGAATCCCCATTTTAAGTTTTGGTCCCTCACTTTTAATCATGTCATTCTTTCTGGGAATCCCTCCCAACACAGACAGCTCACCACCCCACTCCAAACAGTGTATGCAGGACAGAAGCAGCTATGTGTCCCGTTCTGCTCTGTAGAGTTAAGCCCCGCGGCAGATCATCTCCTCACTGTTTGGCACAGGCGTGGAGGAAGACTGAGGTTAAAGGAGCAGGGAACAGGAGATGATTCAGTTCCCTCTCAACCCAGCCATTTCCTCTCCTCTGCTTCCCTGGAGTGGACACCTCTCCACCCCTGGCATCTCCCTCTTCCTCTTGGCTGACGGTCCTGCCATGCTGTCAGTGACTTTCCGCATGCCTCCTGTCCTTCACGTCGACATTCCACATGCTTACCCAGTTCTTCTCTTGGCCTTTTCTTGCTCTGTGCACCTCCCTGAACTTATTTGCCAGTGCCCTTTTCATGCCCTCTGCCCCACTTCATCTGTGTGTGTGCCAGCCTGTCTCATGGCCTCTTCTTGCCTTCTCCCTTGTTTAGCTTCTTACCCTCTTGTCTGTTTTGACAGATGGCTCTCCAGTGGAATCTCACTTCCCTTCTGCTTATCTAGCTTGTCCGACTTTCATTTCCGCCAAGGACAGCTGTCCCTGTGTCTGAGGAGCAGATGTGCCTTTTGGACTCTTATTTCTCCTTGGCACCTTCCTGTGTTCGCAGCTCGCTACGCCTTGCCCTATTTCTGTCGGTCTGTAAGTTCCTTGACCTCTCCTACTCCTGTGCCTGCCTCTGTACGGTGAGTGGTGTTGACACTTCTCCTGTAGAATCCCTATGGAGACTCGGTGGGCTGTTTAGTGCAAAGCAGAGTGTAGGACATTTCCTGGCACAAAGACGTCATCCAATCAACATTAGCTCTTACTATTATATTGATGGCACTATTAATATTATTTACATCCACAGGAGTGCCTCAAAAACAGAAAACACAGAGGCAGCTTCAGGTGGAGGGACAAGGTGAGGCTGGCTACAGGAGGACAGAGCACATGCCCCATGCCAGCTTAGACCCACTAATTCATACCTTCTACAGGCTAAGGGGATGTTCATGACCAGCAGTATTCCTTCTTACCAGGTAAATGATAAAGTGAAGAACAAAGTAGGTTGTATAAACATGGACTTGGTAGAAATTTTCTTTGAAACAGAGTGAAACAAAACAAAGCAATTGACAGCAGGTTGGTACTCCATCTGCTTGTTCCTTCCAAAGCTCCATCAGGATTGCTAAACGCAGTTTGGATGTTGACAACAGCTGGAATCCGCCAAGCGTGTATTTTAAGCTCCGCCATTATAATCTGTATTTCTTGCTACTTAGTTGTTTCTGTTGGCTGACCCCCACAATGATGAGTCTGACTAGCTCTATCAATTCAGACAGTTTCAGACCTCAGAGTGTATGGAGAGAGAGAGAGAGACACAGAGAGAGAGACAGAGAGAGAGACAGAGAGAGAGACAGAGAGAGAGACAGAGAGAGAGAGAGAACGAGAACTATATCTTTCTTTTTGATAATAGAAGGAATAAAGTTCAATTATTGAAATATTAGAAAATAATCAGTAAGCAGTCATAATCTATCTACTCATAAATAGCTACTTGTGATATTGTGATGTCTAAAGGGTCAAATGCACATAAATATGTGTAGTTTGATATATATATGTATAGATACATATGTGTGTGTGTGCATTCACATGCCTATCTTACCCTGTGTTTTAAAAAGATTTTTATTAGCACCATGATAAATATACATTTAAAGCACTGGCTATTTTGGATAATATATATCTTGACTATTTTTATCTATGCATATTTGTTTTTAAAATTTGTTTATTTATTTTGCATATTCCTATAACATTTGCAAACTGCTTTAATTGTGATAGGTGGATATTGTCTCAGTTCACCTCCCACAAGAAGCACATGCCAAGAGGCTTTTACGATATATTTTATGTATATGAATGCTTTGTCTTATCTATGTCTATGTAATACATTCATGCCTGATACCCAAAAAGGCCCTAAGAGGATGTTGGATCTCCTGGTACTAGAGTTACAGGCAGTTGTGAGTTCCATGTGAGCGACGGGAGGAACAAGAGCTGTTAACTACTGAGCCATCTCTCCAGCCCGATCCCAAACTTTAATTAGTTTGTCTATCTGTCTGTCTGTCTCCTACCCCCCTCTGCTGTATTTGTGTGTGTGTGTGTGTGTGTGTGTGTGTGTATGTGTGTGTGTGTGTGCCCAAAGAGGCCAGAAGTCAACACTAGATTCCTTGAAGCTGGAGTTACGGATGTAGCTTTAGCTAGCCTGGAACTTTCTATGTGGACCAGGTTGGCTTTGAACTCAGAGATCTGTCTGCCTCTGCCTCCCAAGTGCTTGTATTAAAGGCATGTGTCTCCATGCTTAGGTATCCAAGAGAGCTTTAACTGTGCACAAAACATTGGGAGATCTCTCTACAAGACATGAGAGCGAGCAGGGCTATGGAAATAAGGTGAAGCAGGGCTCAGCCCTGTTAGAGGAGACCTACAAGATAAGCAGGTGGAATGGTTCTGAGAGGGTCTTGCTCAGGCGGATGGGTCTCAAAGCCCGGGCACAGGTGGCTCACTAGTCGTCTGTTCCTGATCTTGGCTCCTTCACTCTTTGTGGCCATTGATCAGAGAGAACATGGCCTTGGTGTAAACATTACTCTGATTCTGAAAGGAGCCACTTGGATGCTTGCACTTGACTACACGCCCCACAGAAGCATCTTCTGAAGGCTCTCTAGTGGTACAGCAACCTAACCATTTCAGGTATGTAACACTGGGAGGGGGAGGCCGTAGGATCAGAGGTTCAAGGTCATCCTCAACTGTATGGCAAGTTAGAAGTAGCCTGGATTACCTGAGACTGAACAACAGCTCTAACAACAATGGTGTTTCTTATTATGACTCTTTGTGTTCTTCTTGCTAAGAATTTTTAAAAAATAAACTAATTTTCAAGCTTCTGCCTGACCTCGGTATGTTAATTTCCCAATTTACCTCTCAAAATCCAATACAAAGTGAAAATCAAGCCATAGAGTAAAAAATCAACCTAATCCAAGAGGAGGTGGCAGGACATGAAATGTTTCATAAGAATTTTAGAAGGTGCATGCATGCCATGATTAATGTGTTAACGACTATTCAAAGCAAAGAGACGGAAGCCCCAGGTGCCATGCAGAGGGTTGCAAATGAGCTGAAGAAGCTCAGAAGCTTTAGGAACTCAACAGGCTGTGTATCCGGGAGGAGTTTAGGTACTGAGAACAGGATTGGTAAAGAGTCTGTACAAGAAGATTGACCTTACTGTAATCCTGACCATCCCTGGTTACCATGACACCGTGGGAAATGGGAGGCTTTCCTCTCAAAGGATCTCAAGTTCAAGGCCAACAGTGAGAATCCCCCACACCAATAAAAGTTACGGCTGTGGAGGTGGCCCAATAGGTACTTTTATTCTCTTTCTGTGCTAGTGTGGGGACCTGAGTTTGGATTCTCAGTATCATGTGGTGGGGTCAGGTCTGAGGGAACAGAGACAGATTCTGGGTGCTTGCTGGACAGCCAGTCTAGCCAAAATGGTGATCTCTAGGTTCAATGAGAGGCCCTCTCTCCAAACCAACCAACCAATCAATCAATCAATCAATCAATGGGTGTGTGTGTGAGGAGACAGGGAGAATGATAGAGGAAGAATCCAGTATTAGCTTCTGACCATCACATATGCACTCACAAATGCACCTACATCTCTGTAATCACACATGCATACACCACAAACTGAAGAGGCTACCAAATTGAGAATTTTAGACCACATATGAAAGCAGAGATCATGTGACAGTCTACCTGCTATGATGAGCTTCCTGGTCAGTTCTTTCATCTTAGGTGCTGGTATTCGTTCATGTATTTATTATTACCTATGGAATTAAGGATAAGATATTCAAAACTGGATCATACTGAGATCTGGGTGGGAGCAAATATCTACTCTAAGGAATTCATGAAAATTGATCTATTCTTATGTAAAGATTTAACCCCAACCAATAATTAAGTGCACTTAATACTGTCTCAAAATTTAATGTTTATGTAACACAAAATGAAGAGTCTGCCATGAGTAAGAGTCATCAGAGACCACACATACAAAAGTGAACACTTGTAGAATGTCTGCAATTAGAATATGGTCCACATTTCGTGCATTGACTCTAGGTTTGAGGTAGGAAACACTTAGGACTAGATACAGCTGGGGAATCCTTAGGGCCTTGGTGGGCTAGGACTAGCCTGTGGATGCTGAGAGGGGTCTCAGAACTTGAATGTGTGGCTGCAATGTTTCCCTGGAGGATTCCTGATCTTGCTTATGTATACTTCTTATGACTTTAGAGATTTATTTGTTTTTATTTTATATGTATGCATGTCTTATCTGCATGTATGTATATGTGCTGTACATGCCTGATACCCTCAGAAGCCAGAGGAGGGCACTGGATCCACTGGAACAGGAGCTACAGAAGGTTGTGGGCCACCATGTGAGTGCTGGGAAGTGAACCCAGGTCCTCTGCAAAGGCAACAGCTGCTGATGTACCTCTCTAGCCCTCCTTGGTGCACTTTTTAAAAGCCTGATTCTAAATCCCTTTTGATTTGTTCTCAATGTGAAATTGATAGCAGGCTCTGGTAATGTTGACCCAGAAGGACCTATGAAATGTCATGTAACCCCAAGGGCCGAGGAGAACAGTTGAAGTACCCTAAGCATCCTCGAGGCAAGATGCTCTGGGTAGCTTGATGTTTGAGCCTTCCTTCTGTCCTATGGAATGACAATCTTATCATTGGAAAGCCGAGAAAGGGAGTTAGATGAGCAGAAGGGTGCATCCCCCTGGGAACATGAGTCATACCATGGTCATGAGCAGTGGCACGCTGCTGAGAATTAAGTCTTAGCTCTGCTGGTTGAGTGACCACAGGCTAATTAAGCTCTCAGCACTACAGTGTCTTTGTCTGTGAACTGAGAATGTAACATCCCCTTCACCCCAGGGTGACTATAAGGATTAAATGAGTTTATACTTGTCCGTGGGGCCCACTTGGGAACAAGGACCATGCAAGTGTCACCTGCTAAATAAATAAGTGGTGACTTCTAATTCAATAAGGCCAGGGCGCCCCCAAAGACACGGTCTGTTGGGGGGCCTTTTCTCAGGAATGTTGGACCACGGCTGATGTGAACTCAGAGCCCTCCCTTTGTGCTGCACTGACTTCCTAGAGTCAGAATGGGGCTTACTGGGTTCATAAGTATTAGGGTACCCCTCAGACTTTTTATTTTCAATATGAAGCAATTGAGACCCAGGAAGCCTTGGTCACAAGTTTAGCTTTATACAGCTTGTGTATGGCAGGGCCACAGCCAGAGCACTGACTCCAAATACATTTCTATTAAGCTGAAATTATTTTCCCCCATCCATAAATATCTGATAAAGTCAGGCATGCAGGCCCTTTGGTAGGAGGAAAGACTTAATAATTAAGCCTCTTTCTGAATAAGTCAAATTGCACTCATTAGCATGCTTTCCTATTACAAATTATCTAATCATTATCCTTATTGAGAACACTCAGTGCCAAACATAAATGGCAGCTCTGAGAATGGGGGTTAGATTAGTGGTGATTTTTGTCAGTGGCTTGTTAGGTATTTCCATTTTGGGGCCTTTGATTTACCTTCTCGTTTTTCTTCTCTTATTCCTTGGAATTTTGTCAAATACAAATAGCACCCTTATTTTATCAGTGTTGTCAAAACCTGCACATATCTGGACTCCCTTCTTCTGCTGGAGTGCTGTCCTTCTATTCTTGTCAAATGCACGTAGATCCTTCACAGTACGTACAAAGCTTCAACTCTCCTTTCCTCATCTATGTTATTTATAAACATACACTATAGCTAAACCACCCCACAAATGTACATTATAAATGTACACACACACACACACACACACACACACACACACACACACATTTCCTACTGATGACATTTGGATTGCTTCCATTTTAGGCCCTGAAGGTAGTATCATGACACATTCTAGTGCAGTACTGGGGCAGGACCAGGCTTTTGCATATGCTAGGCAATCGCTAAGTCGCTAGACTACATCCTTAGACCCTCCTTTTTCTTTTCTTTTAATTTAAGGCCAAAGGACATATACTGAAGATTGAGACTATGTGACCATATTCTTTTATAGCCAGATATTTTCCCTCTGGCTTTTATGAGCATACCAGTTTGAGCCTACTCTGCTCTACCCTGAGTATCTGGCAGTTTTTACTTACAAGCAAGTGTGCTTAGCTAGTCAGTGGTGACAAACCATCTCCTGGATGTTATCACAATAATAGTGTCCTGGGTTGGAGATTTTTCTCTGTTTCATTTTTATACTTAGTTGGCAAAACCTATGAACACAATGGTTTTTATTTATGTAATAGCGCTTTGTAAGATAATTATGCAATGCTAACTTGCTGGTAATATCTTACCCTATATTATAATATTACAACGTTTTGCAATAGAAGGGTGCTGTGGTAATTTACAATAGAAAGAGAGAGTAGAAAGGAGGAAGAAAAGGGAGCTGGGGGGATATGTGTGAGAGGAGCATCAGATTTCCACAAAGGGGGAAACAAGCATTGCCCAGGAGTAGGCTACACTCACAGTTAGTGTCCTGACCAGGTCTCTTCTTAACACTTGAACTTGAACCTTCTGACCTCTCCCACCCCAATGGCCTGGCATGGCTTCCCGAATGTTTTCTTTTCCTCAGGTTGTACAGGTTCTGCTGGCTGTCCCCTCATGCTTGGTCAGATGCACACATGCACACATACATGCCCTCACCCACACAAATAAAAACGAACACGAAGTCATTATTGTTGGACATGGCAGATCTTCAGGGCTAACATCAGAGTAACAGACTTGCCTGAACTGAGGTGTAAGTTAAAATTCAAAATTTCAATGGTTCAATATATCAAGTTTTACTACTGAGATGATTTGTATATGCTTGGCTCAGGGAGTGGCACTATTAGGAGGTGTGGCCTTGATGTAGTAGGTGTGGCCTTGTTGGAGTAGGTGTGTCACGGTGGGCATGGACTTTAATAGCCTCATCCTACCTACCTGGAAGCCAGTCTTTGGAACAAGAGGTGGAACTCTCAGCTCCTCCTGCACTATACCTGCCTGGATACTGCCATGCTCCCATCTTGATGATAATGGATTGAATCTTTGAATCTGTAAGCCAGCCTCAATTAAATGTTGTCTTTTATAAGAGCTGTCTTGGTCATGGTATCTGCTGACAGCAGTAAAACCCTAACCAAGATAGCTACTCATTTGTGTAAAGTTTTATGTTGGTTGGGTGACTTTTCTTAGTTCTACAGCTACATCATTTGGCACATGGAGAGTGCATGGTGACTTACAAGGAATAGGTAGGATGGAGGGGGAGGTGGCATACTGGCTTTAGCTGCTTCAGGTCATAAGTACCACAGTCTATGAGTTAACCTCATAGCTGACTTACATCTGTCCCCAGTAGAACTTCAAGGGGGAGAGGAGATGTAGAAACAGTTAGTGAAGACCAGCTAAAGGCTGCAGCGATTTCATTCCTGTGCACTTATGATTTATAAGGTAAAAGCAGTCCATTTGTTCTACAAGCATCACTATGTAAATAATGGGAGCTCTAATGATTTCTGTTTAGTGGATTTCCTAAGATAATAGGATTGCTGATCTCTCTGGAAACGATGCTGATTTGTCTTCTTGGCACCTTCTGGAGGCAGCTCAAAGGTCACTCTCAAGCTCTTTCTCTCTCTTTCTCATTCCTTGAGTTGTTTGTTGACCAGAGACTGGGAGGCTGTAGAGATGAGGAAGTGGAGGAAATCCTGAGTGAGTGATATCCTTAATGTGTACTGTTGACATGGGTGCACCTGTGTTGAGGACTACAAGGCTTTGGACCCATAGGAAATTGGCAAATCCATTCCCATATGGAGGCCAGATGCAAGAAGGGTGGTAAAGCTCTTCCTGAGAGTGTGAGTATTGGTTAATGTTTGATCAGTGGGGGCAGCATCTCCTCCTCTCAGATAGTTATAGCCTGAGACTGTTCATCTACAGAGATCTCCTACCAGGTTAACCACTGACCCAGTGCAGTACTTAACACTCAGAGGTTATGGGTTGGAATACCACTTGATTTCAGATATTCTGTACATGTGTCTGTGTGTCTCTCTCTTCGTTTGCTCCATGCCACTAGTCAGAGTTCCAGAGCCTAAGCCACGCAGGATGCTGATGACAGATGGCTCAGTGGTCAAGAGCACTTGCTAGGACTCTTCATTCCTAGAACCAGCATGGTAATTCACAACCCCGTAACTCTAGTCACAGAGAATCCAACACCCTTTTCTGGCCTTCATAGGCACCAGGCACACATATGGTACACATACAAACACATAGGCAAAATACTCATACACATTAAATGAAAAACAAATCTTTATTTAAAAGAAACTTATAATTAACTCTACCCTTAGATCCTGGCTGCCATTCTGGCTTACTTTAAACAATATGATGGAAGTGACATTGTGACCTAAACATGGGCTCAGGGTGCCTGCCTTGCACATCCAGGCTCCTGGAATAGTCATGAAACTTACTGGATGCTGTTCTATCACCCTTCACCTCAGTCAACATCCAGCTATCTTTCTGAAACTGAGCTGTCCCACTGATCCCAGTAGAAACTTAGCAGAGTCCATATAAAATCCCCTACTGTGGAAATGTGAGTTTGCAAAGTGATTGGTGTGTTAGGGCACCAAGTTCTGAGGCAGACTTATAATGATGCAGCAGCTGACATCCACCCAGGGTTAATCTGTTCCCAATATGCTGTGTCACCTGTGCCTTTTTGTAATTACATAATTTAATTAAATACTACTTTAAAAGAATGACATATGGATATGAAAATGAAGAAAATTATTCCAACAAAGAATGAAACCAGACGCATTGTAGAGACTTGATAAAAATGTTACCTTCCAAATGTCAGAAAAGATGGATGTGGTCTCTGTTTAAAATAAAACAAAGGGAAAGATATACTTGTCTTAGGGTTCCCTAGAGTCACAGGACTTATGGAATGTCTTTCTATATTGAGGGAATTTATTTTGATGACTTACAGTCTGTAGTCCAACTAACCCAACAACGGTCAGCTGTGAATAGGAAGCCCAAGAATCTAGCAGTTGCTCAGTTCCACGAAGCTAGTTGTTTCAGCTGGTCTTCTGTATAAGTAGATTCCAACAGATGTGCTGGCAAGTAAATGCAAGCAGGCGAAGAAGAGAGAATCTTCCTTCTTCCAATGTCCTTATGTAGGTCTCCAGCAGAAGATGTGGTCCAGACTAAAGGTGTGTACCTCCACGCCTGGATCTGGTACTTGCTTTGTTCCAGACTGACCACAGAGTTCTCCTTGCCTCAGTCTCCTGGGATTCAATATGTGTACTACCACTGGAGAGATAGCTCAGTGGTTAAGAGCACTGACTGCTCTTCCGAAGGTCCTGAGTTCAAATCCTAACAACCACATGGCGTCTCACAACCATCCATAATTGAAATATGTGTACTATCTTGCCTTGGCCTAAGCTTTCCATAACCACTGTGCCTTAAGATCTCCATGTGAAGATCCAGGTCAGAAACTCGTGTCTTCCAGCCTCAAGATCTGGATCACAGGTGAGCCCTCCAATTCTGGATTGTAGATCATTCCAGATATAGTCAGGTTGACAACCAGGAAGAGCATTCCAATACTTTAGGAGGATTCTTCCCAGGCTACTTCCGATGATTTAAAGTTTTTATCTGTATGAACAAATTGAAACTGGATGTTGTAATTGGATCACATTCTGAGAGCAAGACAGGAGCTGTGGAACAAGGAAATGCAAAGACAGTTCCATGGCCTAAAGAAGGTGGAATGCAGTCTGCTTCCTGTTCTACCCCACGGAAGTCTGTTTTATTTTTTATTGCTGATCCAAGCCTTTTGTTATGGTTGAGATGACCTTGGTGTGTGGATGTGTAGGGGTTGTGTTGTCTTCATAGTCAGAGTTATATGATCCTAGGTTCTGGAACCAGGAAAGAAATTCTGGAGGAACCATAAGCCTAATTCCAGGTATCAGCCCAGAGGTGGCCCTCACTGACTACTCTTGCACCCATGTGACCAAATAGTCACATGACCCGAGGCCCCAGAAGACTGGGAAGTGTAGGCTTGCTGTAGGGTATCATGGGGGGATATCCTAAGCCAGTGTCCCTTTGTTACAGAGAAAGGACTTAGGTGAAGAGCTAGCTCTCTCAACCAGAACAATGCATTATGGACTAAATTTTCATAAGGACAGTGGCAAGTCTTAACTACACAATGGAAAACCTTGGGTAAATACATGTGTATATTTGTTTTAAGTTAATATATCATATTAACAATTGCTGTGTCTGGGTTTTGCTAGTTTTTTTTTTTTTTAATTTTTTGTGACCTGTACTCTTGATTTCTTAAAACTAACCAGTTACAATGGTACTGACTATGATACGAGAGAGAGAGAGAGAGAAAAAAACTTTTTAGCCTTTCTTTCTTCTGATTCTTCAGTAGTTCTCTATAATTTTAGTGGCTTTTCTTTTTTTATAATTTGGGATTCAAGACTTTTGAGGACACTTGAGTATTCCCTGTTATCTCCACAGGCCATAATTTGTGAACTAGCCCATGTCTGCAAGAAAACACAGTATTTGCATAGTATTTGAGATATGGTCAAGGAAGTTAGGAGGAAATACCTAATCAAAATATTTTAATAGTTCCTTGAGAATTTCACATATTACATTTTGATCATATTCATTCTGTATATTCTTCCCATATATACCTAATTCAATTTGTGGAAAGGTTATCATCAAAGATGAAAACAGGGCACTCCCCAAGCCAAATTTTGCATCTGGGCACCAGAAACACCTGCACTATTTCAAGGGGATTGACAAGCATTGTTTCTGGTGACACAGTGGGATCCCTTTAGAGCTTTTCTTTCTCAGTAGTGGTCTGAGTTTATCCTTCTGGATAAAGAAGAGCCACTCAGAAGATTTGAAGACATGGTTGCAAGCCCTTGACTCAATTGTCTATTTAAACCCCATGGTTTGAGGCCAGCCTTCTTCTTGTGTTCCTGAATCCTGAAGGCTTCATTCCTTCCAGTGTCATTGTGCCAAAGGCCTGTACCATCTCTGTCTTGGAGGCTCCTTCATGAATCATTGACTTGTGTGCATAGTGCAGTTGGTAGGCATGAAGCCCCGTGCTCTACCCACAGGACCACAGAAAACGGGGTGTAGTACTGCACACTTGTGATCTTGGTACTTGGGAGGGAGGCAGAGGCAATAGAGGGTTAAGAGCAAGGTTATCTTTGGTTATGCAGTAAATTTGAGGCTATCCTGGGCTGCTTGAGACCCTGTCTCCAAAGCAGACAAAGAGACAGATTCATTAACCTCATCAGCCTACCTTCTTTTACCCCCAACCCTGCAGATTTCCCTCAGTTTCCCTGATGTCACTGAGGTCAGTGGTTTTGAAATAAAAGAATGTTGTTGAATTTGGAACAGGGCTGTACTTTTTTCCATTTGTCTACCTGAAGAGTCTGAAAATCCCAAAGTGGTAATACCAGTGAGTCAAAGTAGACATACAACAACAGGTATTACAGGCACTCTGCAACTGGGCAACGTGTGAAAGAGCTGGGTCTTGATGTGTCAGTTTCCTGAGGTTGTTCTATAGCTACTTGTTCCTGATTTCAGAGATACTGTTTATTAGACACAGGGATTTCATTTATGACCAATTATAAAAGAGATAGGTTGTGTTATAGTAAGTTAAAAATGCATAGTTGCGTGTCCAGGCAGATTGCCTCAGCTTGGAATCCAGCTTGCCTAGCCTAAAAACGGCAAGCTCCGGGTTCAGTGAGAGACTGCATCTCAAGAGAATAAGGTGGAGATGGAGGAGCAGGGTTCTCAGTAGCTCCCGCGGGCCTCTGTGTATGGGGCCACCTTCAGGCGCATGTGTATGTCACGCAAATACATTTAAAGTTACTACATTCTATGGATAGGTTTGCTGCAGAGTCGTGGCAGCACTTCTCTTTGAACACTTGCTATATGCCCACAGAGGAACCTTTTATGTACCCCTTCACCCATAATCCTGTGGTCGTTGTTCTTATTTATAGACCAAGTCTCTGGAGAGAGTCAATGACTTTCCTAAGGCCACTCAGCTATCAAGGTATGACTGATATGCAAATCTAGATTATTTCCCGTTCCTCATAGCACAGGAAGAAGAATGCAGTGTTCATGCAGAAAATTAAAAAATGTGCATGCCAACATCTCAGAAAAGATGTCTGTACGTACAGATCACTTTGTGGTAGGTGCTTCCTTATAATACATGAAAAGAATAGCAGGAGGGAGAGAGAGAGAGAGAGAAAGAGAGAGAGAGAGAGAGAGAGAGAGAGAGAGAGGGAGAGAGAGAGAGAGAGAGAGAGAGTTAGTTTGGAGTGTACTTCGTGACCACATGGCTGATACAGCTGTCTTCCAAGTGTTGGTAGCACATCTCTTTGATGGCATCAAGGTACTAACAAGGTCTTGTCTTCTGCTATGGTTCTCCATGTGTTCAGGGCAGCTGTGCTCCCATCGAACATGTTTCCATAGAAGGTTCTTCTGTGCCTCTTCTTGCACACGAATTGTTCCAGTGGCCTATTGCATCAGCCAGTTCTCCAGCCTAAGCTCGGTTTCTCACGTGTCATTTCCGGATTTCCCAGTAATCTTAGGGTTTAAGAATGTTAGTTGTTTTTTCCTGTTCTTTCTGTAGATCTCTGATTTAGATCAGAGAGGAAAGTGCTATTCAGGCATTCATAAGGGTCGTTGAGAGTACTGATCGTCTTGGTAAACGATTGTGAATGATTTAGTTGGTACCCAAAGTCACAAACGGGGGCAAGCCCTGACCCAGGCAGGGGGAGGCTGATACTCAGCTCTTGTAGCATTCCGTACTTCTTCCTCTGTGGCTTTAAAACTGCAAATCTGTAGTTTCCCCCTCTGTACTGTGGCCTCCTAAGGGAAGAAGCTGACTCGAGGGTTCCACAAGTGTTTACTTGAATGAATGAGCCAACGAATAAGAGCTTTAATTTCCAATTGATTATATACAACTACATATACAAGTCCCCATTAATCTTCCGTCTCTCAAGTGGAATAAATTCTAGGAGAAACCTTTGGATTTGGTATTTACATATCCAGGGATGTGCCTTAATAAAGTTCCACTCCTGGCTACACACTGCAATCAGTTAAGATTTTTGTTTGTTTGTCTTTTTAAAGTTGTAGAGTCCATACTATGCCCCTTGCGCTCTGAGAGTCTAATTTAATTAGTCACAGCATCTTTGCAAATCATCATTTTAAAAACTCTTTGCTAGGCAACTTACTAAGCTAAGGCTTCATGTTTACTTAGGGCAACGAGTACCTGCTGGCTGACAAGAAGTTATGTTCTGTGGGATCTGAGCATCCTGGATAAAAAGACATGGGCCCCTGGATATACATCCTGAGGCAGAAGACAAGGACATTGCCTGGAAGCCCTACGAAGGAGCAGCTGGCATCCTTATGTGACATCTACTAATCTTAGGACATCAGAGTGCTTTGAGCTGCTGTGCTGAGGGAGACCTGCCATCCTTCCTGCTTCTGTAACCTCTCTCCACTGCCTGATAGCACTGGTCATCCCACAAAACCCCTGGGGGAGTTTAACTTGCAGATACAACTTAGAAATGGCTGAATTGAAGACATTTGGACTTAGAAACAAATGTGTACATCTCTCTTGCCCTGGGAATAGAGGTCTGAGTTGTGTGAAATACTGGGAAGCCTGAGAAGTCCCATGTATGTGACAGTCAGTGGGATGAGGATCATGATAGCACTGCCCGAGAGATTAAAATAAAGGCTGAGAACGTTCTCTGGTTTCAGTGATTTTTCAGAGTACACGCTTCCAGGATAGAGTCTGTGCATCCCACTTGCCAAATGTAGAGGGAAGGCAGGAAGAAGGAGACGTCTTTTCCCTTTGCTGGTAAACCTCTGTGTTCTGGGCATATCTGCACCTAGCTTGCCATTTCCCTTTTCTTTCATTATTTAAGAGATGGATTTGGCCTCATGCCTCCATCCTGTGCCCTTTTAAAGGAGGAAGAAGGATGTGTACGGATGCCCCGGTCCTTCTGGTTCTGGGAACAGGCACAAAATGTGCTTTTCCAGGGTAATTTGCAGAGAAATGGAGTGTTACAGATGCTATGAAATCTCCCTGCCTGGGTTTGGCTGATAGTTTTATAAACAGGAATCTTGATTAATTGGTGTCAGGAGCCAGGGAAGGTCTCAGGTTTTACCTTCTTGTAAAGAAGGTAACAAATTAGCTTGCCACACTTTCCTGGGGGCCGGCATAAGACTGGAGAAATCTGGGTAAGAGAAAATGGCTTCATTATTAACAGCATTGCCGGTGGCCTGAATATGGGCAATATTTCTGTGCCAGGGAAGACAATGGTCCAGGTAACATCTGCACAGTCAGTGGCATGTGTTATAAGAACATGGAGCTTTTTGGAATCTCCATCTTTTAGTCTGGACAAAGCACTCCCACCTTGTGCTTGGGCAGAGAGAACTATCTGTCTTCCAAGGCTGAACAAACACCGAACAAACATCCTTGAAAAGGTTATTCAGAGCAAGGACAGCCTGTACTGCCTGCAAAATACACAGAAATACCAGCCAACCATACAGGACTATCCCTCCATAGTAAGTCAGAAATAGCATGAGGTACTTAAGTTGAAAACAGAGTCAAACATGGACTTTGTAGAAGTCTCCAAAACCCATCTCAGAAGTCCCAAGTGAGTACACAGTTCCCTCACAGTTCAAGGTTATCTGTTACCCAACAAATCACTCAATGAGTTCACAACAACCAGCAGCTCAAGGTCTTGTGGCTTGACAAGCTGTCCTTTTGTCCCAGTGGGCTGTGTGGATTATCAGTTGGCTCACACATACATCAGTTGGTGGAGTTGATGGTTGTTAGATCATTAAGCTGGACACCGGGGGACTGGCCAAGCATCTGTTGTGTCCCAGAAGACTAGCCCAGGCTCCTCTATATACTGATGGTCATAGGATCCTGGGAACAGCATGACAGTGAGCCCCCAGTGGGAACACTTGTTAAGTCTGCACCACAATACTAAGGTTCTATGGACAGAGCCAGGCCATGTGACCCATCCGACCTCAAGAAAGCAAGTCTCTCCCAGGGAGAAGATAGACCCATAATGCTATTGTCTTATTTTCTAGTTACAGCTTCTTACAAAGGCCTGTGCCATTCCCTCTCATTCAAGAACTAACCTGGCCCTACTCTGCTTAGCTTCCTTGAACAGATGAGATCAGGTGTGATGTGGAGATACGAACACAGCTCTGTGCTCACCAGCCTCTCTGCTCCCATCCTATGGCTGGTTTCACCTTTTTCTTCATAGTCCTTACGAGGCTTTGACATAATTTGTTGTTTGCCTTTGTTGAAGTGGTTTTATTTGTTCCCTCGTTTGTGTCACCAACCACAGAGAAAGCTCTCGAGGACAATGTCTTATCTTATCTAGTCACTCGAGGAAGTGACTAGAGATGGTGGACATGCACAAAAGCCATGTAGCTGGATGATTGGCAGGACAATAGATTTAGTCATCTTTATGAGAACTTGTGAACAATCACTCCTCGTTCTTCAAGTGAACTTTGCCTGACAGGTCGCTGCAGGGGGATTTGGAGATGGAGGTAAGATGGGAAAACTGTACAGGAAGTGAATGTGACACAGCTACTAGTTCTTGTTTTCTGAGTTTATTGTCTCTTCCTTTAGTCAAAGAGCAATTCACCTTATTAGGATTTAGTTTACCACTATGGGGTTCATCAGCATTTTTAAATGAAAATAGAATTTCCTTTCTTAGCGTACTCTGTGTTTTTTTTTTATTTCATTTCGTTTTATTTTATTTTATTGTGTGTGCGCGCACGTGCGCACATGTATACAAGTGTGCGTGTGCACACACATGCATTTGGAGGCCAGAGGTCCATGTAGGGCAATTTCCATTATTCTCCTCCACCTTATTTCTTGAGATGGGGGGGTCTTTCCTTAAATTTGGAGATCAAGACTGGATGAGGATGTTCTTGTCTCTGCCTCCGCATCTTTTTTTTTTCCATTTTTTATTAGGTATTTAGCTCATTTACATTTCCAATGCTATACCAAAAGTCCCCCATACCCACCCACCCCCACTCCCCTACCCACCCACTCCCCCTTTTTGGCCCTGGCGTTACCCTGTACTGGGGCATATAAAGTTTGCGTGTCCAATGGGCCTCTCTTTCCAGTGATGGCCGACTAGGCCATCTTTTGATACATATGCAGCTAGAGTCAAGAGCTCCGGGGTACTGGTTAGTTCATAATGTTGTTCCACCTATAGGGTTGCAGATCCCTTTAGCTCCTTGGGTTCTTTCTCTAGCTCCTCCATTGGGAGCCCTGTGATCCATCCATTAGCTGACTGTGAACATCCACTTCTGTGTTTGCTAGGCCCCGGCATAGTCTCACAAGAGACAGCTACATCTGGGTCCTTTCGATAAAATCTTGCTAGTGTATGCAATGGTGTCAGCGTTTGGATGCTGATTATGGGGTGGATCCCTGGATATGGCAGTCTCTACATGGTCCATCCTTTCATCTCAGCTCCAAACTTTGTCTCTGTAACTCCTTCCATGGGTGTTTTGTTCCCAATTCTAAGGAGGGGCATAGTGTCCACACTTCAGTCTTCATTCTTCTTGAGTTTCATGTGTTTAGCAAATTGTATCTTATATCTTGGGAATCCTAGGTTTGGGGCTAATATCCTCTGTGTTTTTTAAGACATGGATGTTTAGATAAAAAAATAGCTATCTCTCTCTTTATTTTTTTAAGATTTGGCTTTTTTTAAAGAGATTATTTTTATTAGATATTTTCTTTATTTACATTTCAAATGTTATCCCTTTCCTAGTTTCCCCACTGAAAATCCCCTATCCCCTCCCCCCACCCCTACTCCCCAACCCACCCACTCCCATTCCTGGTCCTGGCATTCCCCTATACTGGGGCATAGAGCCTTCACAGGACCAAGAGCCTCTCCTGCCATTCATGACTGACTAGGCCATCCTCTGCTACATATATAGCTAGAGCCACAAGTTCCACCATGTGTTTTCTTTGATTGGTGGTATAGTTCCAAGGAGCTCTGAGGGTACTGGTTAGTTCATATCGATGTTCCTTTTATGGAGTTTCGGTCCCCTTCAGCTCCCTGGGTATTTCTCTGGCTCCTTCATTGGGGACCTTGTGCTCAATCCAATGGACGACTGTGAGCATCCACTTCTGTATTTGCCAGGCACTGTCAGAGCCTTGCAGGAGTCAGCAAGCTCTTGTTGGCATCTGCAATAGTGTCTTGGTTTGGTGGTTGTTTATGGGGTGGATCTCCAAGTGGGGCAGTCTCTGGATGGTCATTCCTTCAGGCTCTGCTCTGAACTTTGTCTCTGTAACTCCTTTCATGGGTATTTTGTTCCCCATTCTAAGAAGGAACGAAGTATCCACACTTAGGTCTTCCTTCTTCTTGAGTTTCATGTGCTTTGCAAATTGTATCTTGGGTATTCGAAATTTCTGGGCTAATACCCACTTATCAGTGAGTGTATATCATGCGTGTTCTTTTGTGACTTGGTTACCTCACTCAGAATGATATTCTCCAGATATATCCGTTTGTCTAAGAATTTTATTAATTCATTGTTTACTCCATTGTGTAAATGTACCACATTTTCTGTATCCATTCTTCTGTTGAGGGACATCTGGGTTCTTTCCAGCTTCTGGCTATTATAAATAAGGCTGAATAGCTATCTCTTTACAGCACGGTTTAGACTTTGTATACATCAGCCCTGACATTGCTTCAGGAGTCTGGTGTGAGCATGTGATTACAAGGCTCTGGTGTGAGTTCATGATTATGAGGCCCTGTTGTCTCTTATTCTCATATGAGGAACAGTTTCAAGTTTCACACTTGTGGAATCTAATGGGATGTGTATATTAATTAACCAGTGTTTGTTCATGTCCACGTGCGCTCAAACCTCAATCCTGCTACTGAAATCTGTATTAGTTACAGTTCAACCAGAGAAGCAGAACCAGTAGATGTCATTTAAACTGTGTTTTATATTTATATGTATGTAAGTATACATGTTTATCTATAACCATATCCATCTCTCTCTACACATCCAACTTGGTGCTGCCCAAATACTTGTGTGTGTCTGTGTGTGTGTGTACTGGCTAGTTTTGTGTCAACTTGACACAGCTGGAGTTATCACAGAAAAAGGAGCTTCAGTTGAGGAAATGCCTCCATGAGATCCAACTGTAAGGCATTTTCTCAATTAGAGACCAAGGGGGAAAGGCCCTTTGTGGGTGGGACCATCTCTGGGCTGGTAGTCTTGGTTCTATAAGAGAGCAGGCTGAGCAAGCCAGGGGAAGCAAACCAGTAAGTAACATCCCTCCATGGCCTCTGCATCAGTTCCACTTCCTGACCTGCTTGAGTTCCAGTCCTGACTTCCTTTGGTGATGAACAGCAATGTGGAAATGTAAGCCAAATAAACCCTTTCCTCCCCAACTTGCTTCTTGGTCATGATGTTTGTGCAGGAATAGAAACCCTGACTAAGACAGTGTGTGTATGTGTGTGTGTGTGTGTGTGTGTGTGTGTGTGTGTGTGTGTGTGTGTGTGTATGTGTATATATCCATTGCTCTCTCCACAAATCCAATTTGGTATTATCCAAACAGTTCTAAAATTCAAAGGCAAGTCCTAAAGACTAGATTAGATCATGGTGGCTCACAACCATCTGTAACTCTTTTTCTAGAGGTCCAAGATCATCTTCTGATCTCATAGGCCACCATACATGCATGTGATGCACATGAATACATGCAGGAAAAAGCACTAGTACACATTTAAAAAGTTAAAAAACAAAGATTAGAGCATGGGCTGGAGCTCATGTCCAAGGGCACATGATAAAAAACAACAAAAACAAAAACAAAAACAAAAACAAAAACTAACATACTGGGTCTGGACCGAAGAAGCTGTGGAAACACTAAAAAAAAAAAAAAAAAAAAAAAAAAAAATCTAGATATGTATTTTGATACCTCCTTAAGGGTGGCTGAGGAATAACTTATCTCAGTGAGTTAGTATTTTTTTCTTATAATAGCAATAATCAGTAAAATTGATAGTAATTGATCTCAACTGTGACCCATGTGAAAAAGATGAGGATATTTTAATTAGCTTCATTATTTTAAAAAATTGCAAATAAGTCAAAATACCACAAAGCAAAATAAACTAGACCCCAAATCTATACAACTTAGTGAGCTTTTGTACAGTTAGAATTGGCACTCAGAATGGAGTCTGTGAAGCTTCACATTAAATTTTACATCTTCAGTGTCATTATCCACCACCGCCCAAAACAAACAAACAAAAAAATCCATGAATGTAACTGGAATTAGAAAGAACATTATTAGCTTCATATCCTCTTTCATTCTATTTATTTTCTCCATTTTAAGTTACATTTTTATTGAGTAGCACACACACACACGCACACACACACACACACACCTCTCTCAAAGTTATATTATCTCTTCAACTGTTGATGAATAATTAGATTTATTCTAATTCTTTGCTAAACTGAATAAAACACCAATAAACATGGGGATGCAAATATACCTATGGAAGGATATGGAGTTTTCTGGCTATATCTCTAGGAGTAAAATTGCTGGCTCATATGATAATTCTACTTTTATTTTATTTTTTTGAGAAATCTCCAAAATGATTTCTACTAAGATTGTATTAATTTGTACTCCTACCGACAGTGAATAATGGTTTCTTTCCCTCCACATCCTCTCCAACATTTGCTGTCAGATTTGTAGATGATAGCTATTATGTTTGGGGAGAGGAGCTATCTCAAAGTAGTTTTAATTTGTATTTTCCTGATGGCTAGGGAAATTGAACACTTAAAAGTTACTGGCTATTGGTTTGAATAAGAAGGGCCCCCATAGGCTCATAATTTAAAGGCTTAATCACCAGAGAGTGGCACTATTGGCAAGGATTAATGGGTGTGCCCTTGTTGGAAGAATTTTGTCACTGGGGATGGGCTTTGAGGTTTTAAAAGCCCACACTAGGCTAGTCTTTCTGCCTACAGATCAGGATGTAGTCTCAGCTACTGCTCCAGTGTCTGCCTGCAAGCTGGGAAGTTTCCTGCCATGATGATAATGGACTAAGCCTGTAAGCAACTGTAAACCTGTAAGAACTGTAAGCAAGGTCCCAATTAAATGCTTCCTTTCGTAAGAGTTTCCTTGGTTACAGTGTCTCTTCATAGGAATAGAATAGTGACTACGATAGTCATGGAGACATTTTTGAGATTCTGAAAAATACTGAGCTTAAATAAATGGCAGGAAATGGAAATGAGTGGGGGCATAAACAGGGCTTTGGAATGTCTTGAGGAAATATTGCTTTCCAATCAGGAACTTCTGAGTTGGTGAGCACACTGAGGTGCTGGGAGAATTTTCAGAATTGTCGAGGGGCTTTGGGATAATGCCTGTACTTGTATGTGAGCTTCTCTTTCATTTGGCTGATGTATATCATACATTAATAAATATAACATAAACAAAATCAAATGCAAAACTTTGTGTACCAGTTAGTTTGATGTCCCAGTGGCCCACTGTGGGCTCACAGTTTGAAGGGGAAGCCATGGCAGCAAGCAGAACCCTCTGTGATGGAGGGAGCATGGGATAGCTGTTTATTCACATCTCAGAAGACCAGGAGTCAGAGAGATCACTCCCAAAGCAAAGCCAATCTATAACTTTCTAACTCCTGTACAGTTCTATATCTGACAGCCAGGCCCTATATCCAAAAGGTCCCACACCACCCAAAACAGATCTGCTATTTGCCAACTGTAGTCATCACTTCTCTTGATGGTGTGATGGACTACCTGACAGAAGCAATTTAAGGAAAGACATGTTTCTTCTGGCTTATGGTTTGAAGGAATCCTCCAGTCATGGTGGGGAAGTCATGGTCGCAGAATCCTGAGAGGTTGGTCCTGTTTCCTCCACAGTCAGGAAGCAGAAAGTGATGACACACTCCTGTTTGGCTTGAGAAGGCTAGGCTGACTCCATGACAGGCTTTAAATTGGCAGTTCAAGAGATGGAGGCCTAAATCTCTGTTTCCAAGAAATGGGCAAGTCCAGGCAAGTCCTGCCTTCAGGAGCTGCCCTGCCACTGGGCCTGAAACAAGGACAATGGGTTAGCAATAGTTTTTTGACTTCCTCAGCTACTTCCTCAGCAACAGTTTCCAGACCTGCCCAGCAACAGTTTCCAGTCCCAATACCCCAGTAATAGAATATTCCTAGAGTTGGAGTAAGACAAAGGCCCCTACCCTTGAATCCCCTAATGTGCTTTAAATCAGACCTGCTTTAAATCACTTTGTTGTTCCTCTATCTTGGTAATGGACGATGCCAGCATGCTGGACTTCTGCAGAATAAAATGCTCTTTGCATTTGCATACTATTTGAGTCCAGAGTATCATTCTTTGGTGACTCACGAACTTTTCTTACAATATGGCTTTCTTCTTTGTGTGCACTTCAGGATCCAAGTCCAGGAACTGATGGCACCCACATTCATAAAAGGGTCTTCTTGCCCCAGTTAACTTAATTAGGATATTTCTGATAGGTGTGTCTGAAGGACTGCCTTCTAGGAATTTCCAGATCCAACCACACTGATCAACTACATAAACACATGCTGTGGGAGACACTTTACATTCAAATGAGAATGCTATATAAGACATGGTTGAAAAGATGGAAATGTCGAAGCAATTAGAAAAGTTGTTTGCAAGCAAGAGTGAGCTTTTCAGAGTCAGAAAGAATGGTGATAGAGGAGCCATGCTTATATAGCTCACTAAGGTTGAGGTAGGTCAGCTGACTCAGTACTTTCATCGGAAGGCATTTAAACTACAATCCTTTCTTTCACTTGTGGGAGGCTAGTCTTCTTGAAGTGCTAAGCTAAGGCTTAAGTCATGTTGCAGTGTATTTAAATGGTTGATTATTCGGAGCCTAATCTGCACGACAGACTAGTAGTTGCCCTACTAACTCAACTTCTGGACTCTTGAAGCTGCCAAAAGACCACTTGGTATGCGTGTTTGTTATATAAGCACGTCACTTTTGCATATGTTTTAGGGTTAATGCAGCCGTGTGTTTCCTGTCTGGGGTGCCACTCTACTGTTTTTCTGTGTTTGTGACTTTGAGACTAATGCTCACCCATAATGTCTTTTTTTTGGTGCCAACAATGCAGTAACCATGTGACCTATGACTCAATGAGGCACGGAGAAGAGTGTTGGGCTCTGCCAACTTCACACATGAATGTAAAAGCCATTTCCTGTAATCAGGTGAGAAAAAGCACACCTCAGACTTTTGTTCTGTTGAGGCCCGCCCCCTCCCCCAGTATAGCTGTAGCCATTTTGTTCCATGCCTGTCATCTGTTTCATATTGTTGCTGTAATATGCCTGCCAGTCACGGACACAGAAAAAATAACTTGACTCAGAGCAAGGTCATGCTGATCACATATGCTACTATATATTCTGTATGAAGTATGTTAATTGCAAAGAACACATAGCCTCAGAAGGCATTTTTTCCGATACTGTAAAAGCTGCCAGCAGCTTCAGCCCTGAGGCAGCCACAGCTGCACTCCCAGAAGCTGCACTTCCTGCTGCCACAGATAGTCATGAAAACCAAGTCTTGAAGAGTGGGTGCGAGTGATAAAGAATGACTCATGCCCACCGCCCGAGCTTCTGGTGGGGCAACCCATGGACTGAGCCCTAGGTCCTAGATAACTATGAACATAAGGCCATATATATAGAGAGCGTGTGTGTGTGTTTGTGCCAGTAACAAAGAAGCCCATGAAATAATCTGTGGAACACCCTAGTTGTAATTGACTGAATTTAGCATAAAAACTCTGGTCTGTCATGGCAAAATTTCTTACCTCCCGAGGGCCAAGCGGAGACAATGTTGTGTTGAGAATTAATCTGCATGGACACGCGCAGATGCTCATGCTGACATCCACCGCTTAGACAATGAAGCCTGCACTGCTGCACGCAGCTCAGCTCAGGTCTAGAGGATCCGAAAGCAAGGAACATTGAATTGCATTTACCTGCGTGCTGCTGGGAGCTAGGCTACGACTGCTACACTGGAAAGGTTAGTGAGGAGTGTGTGTGAACGAGTGCAGGAGGCAGAGGCAGGCGGATTTCTGAGTTCGAGGCCAGCCTGGTCTATAAAGTGAGTTCCAGGACAGCCAGTGCTACACAAAGAAACCCTGTCTCGAAAAACCAAACCAAACCAAACCAAACCAAACCAAACCAAACCAAACCAAACCAAACCAAACCAAACCAAACCAAACCAACCCAACCCAAACCAAACCAAACCAGCTGTTTATAAATAAGTAAAAAGTGTTAGAACCTTTTCCACCAGGTTTCGAGGAATTTGCTTCCAGCAGTTCAAGTCATTAATCTTAAGAAATTCCACAAAGCTTTACATAAGACCCATCAAATTAAAGGTCAATATGAACTGTTATGTCTAAAATGGCCTGAGTCAGAGCCGACCACTGGGCAGCAGTTCTTGTACCTGCCTATGAACTCATTGTGGTTTTTATGGTTTTGGTCTTTACAAGCTGACATAGAAAGATGTTTGGGGCCATTGCCTCAGCCTCCAAATGCTGTCAGACGCTGCCCGACCCTCAGTCAGTGGTACTTACTTCAAGCTGCCCTCGAGAGTGAGACACCGAGATGCAAACGCTAGAGGTTTATTTTTCTGCGAGTCAGGGTCAACCTTCAATTAGTCCCTTAAGTCAAGTGACTAGGAGGTGACCCTGAATGTCTATTACAAGCAGTTTTTATATCAGGTTATAAAGCACAGGTTATATCAGCAAGGTTACAGTTTAAACTTATTGGCTAAGCATATGGATCTTTAAATCTATTGGCTAGCAAGCATGGGCAGATCATGAAATGCATTTGAACTCTACCTGGGACTTTACAGAGGGTCAGGTTACTATCAGTCAGTACATTCTGACGATATTTTACTCAAGAATGTTCCTATAAAAATGAATTTATGAAATTCCTAGGCAAATGGATGGACCTGGAGGGCATCATCCTGAGTGAGGTAACCCAATCACAAAGGAACTCACACAATATGTACTCACTGATAAGTGGATATTAGCCCAGAAACTTAGGATACCCAAGATATATGATACAACTTGCTAAACGCATGAAATTCAAGAAGGAAGACCAAAGTGTGGACACTTTACCCCTTCCTAGAAATGGGAACAAAACACCCATGGAAGTTACAGAGACAAAATTTGGAGCTGTGACAAAAAGATGGACCATCTAGTGGTTGCCATATGCAGGGATCCAACCCATAATCAGCTTCCAAATGCTGACACCATTGCACACACTAGCAAAATTTTGCTGAAAGGACCCAGATATAGCTCTCTCTTGTGAGACTATGCCGGGGCCTAGCAAATACAGAAGTGGATGATCACAGTCAGCTATTGGATAGGTCACACGGCCCTCAATGCAGGAGCTAGAGATATTACCCAAGGAGCTAAAGGGAACTGCAACCCTATAGGTGGAACAACAATATGAACTAACTAGTACCCCGGAGCTCTTGTCTCTAGCTGCATATGTAGCAGAAGATGGCCTAGTCAGCCATCACTGGAAAGAGAGGCCCATTGGACTTGCCAACTTTATATGCCCCAGTACAGGGGAACGCCAGGGCCAAAAAGGGGGAGTGGGTGGGTAGGGGATTGGGGGGGGTGGATATGGGGGACCTTTGGGATAGCATTGAAAATGTAAACGAGGAAAATACCTAATAAAAAAATTAAAAAAAAAAAGAATGTTCCTGTGGGTGGAGAATGGAACTTGGCCTAGCCTTGACCCCAGGTGGGAGGGAGAAGCAGTCAGGAGGGTATGGGACTGGAAAAAGCCCTTAGGGTCCCTCAAACCTTATATATCAGTTGTAGGGTGTGTGTGTGTTCAGTACACCATTCCTGTCTGACTGAAATGGGTGTTTCTTTGATTTGTAGGCCATTCTTGGACCCCAACAGTTCTTTCTCAACATGACAGAGTTTGACTCAGTGTTGTTAACATGCTAAACTCTTCCATTACAGAATAGGCCTGTACAGGATTCTTACCGATGGATCTACTTCAGAGAGGACTGAAATCCAATCAAAGAAATCTAATGACCCGAGAGAAACATTTCCCCAGTGAGGTAATCCAGACACTAGCGGTACCGGAGCCTGGGGTTCAGGTGGTGCTTTTCCTGTGTATGATTCAAATGACCGATCCATCTTCAAGCACCAGAGAGAGACTGACCTCGGTACAGTGTTTCCCTGAAGGAGCAAGCAAAACAAGGAGCTGTCCAAAATAACAGAGGCCAATCACAGACCCGGGGCAGTCATCCAGACCCTGCACCCTGGGCCTGTACACATTCTAGTGCTGGCTGGCTTTGAGATAGCTATTTGAATAAGCCTGAAAATACCAGCATGGCCCTTGTTCATTGGCCCAAGTGTTTTTCCTACAATTCCAGCTTGTAATCTCAGAATCCTTCCTAGTTGTACCCCGCCCCTCACCCCACTCAGCCACTTCAGTAAGTGTCGGTGAGAGGACCGGATCCTTCTTGCTGTTTATGGTGGGTATTTAGAATCAAACTTCTAAAGTGTCCTCTGCTAATGTCCTTGTGATGGAAAATGTGGTATCTGCTATTTAGCTCTCCACGGAAGACAGATGGGTCAGCAAGGAGCATAAAGGGCACATCTCGTTCTGGGAGGTTGAGGATCCCTGATGTAAAGGACGGAGGTAAGGGACCACGCTGTGTTGTGAGTGGCTGCTCCTTGAGGTTAGCTCAGGTCTTTTGTGCTGTTATTGATCGCACAATCTGCTTTGTGTGCAGCATGCTGGTCTTGTGTCTGCCTTCAGTGTGCGGCTCAAGATGTGTATAAAGTAGTAAAGATAAACGGTGCTCTCTCTCTCTCTCTCTCTCTCTCTCTCTCTCTCTCTCTCTCTCTCTCTCGGACAGAGAATCCATTTGGAGACCCTAGAGATCAGAGCTGGGTGGAAAACGCAGGACATGGCTGTTTGCTCCTATACCTCAGGAAGAAGGAGGGAGGACTCTTGATAAAAGGAAAGCAACCAAGATTTACCCAACTAAAGGATATAATTAGCTGACAAGGTTTTAAAAACATTTCTTTTTGAGAGGGAGGCAAGTTCTCTTCAACAGATTTTATATCTCTGCACTTGGAAGATGGAAGAAAATCAAGATCATTTGAAAAGGGCTAATTATAGCATTCACCTTTGAATTGACACTTAAGTGGGAGGCAGAGGTGGAAACACCCTACAACTTCAGTATTTTCTGGTCTATAAGATGGAGACGTATTTTTAGCATGGAGCATGTTGACAGCCACTGGTTTTAAAATAAGTACAGCTGCAGAGCCTGCCGATTCCATCCTCAGATGTCTGAGATCAGAGCAGTTTATGTCAGCCTTTGGCTTCCCCTCTGGCTGCCCTATGTGAAACTGTCTTCTTATTCTGGCTTTGATGTGTGAATCACTGCAACATCTTGTGAATTTCATTCTAGCCAGACCATCTACTTTCTCACCTGTCTTCTTGGCTTCTAAAGAGAAAGCCACTGAAGTCAGGCCTCCCGTCCAAGCCCAACTCTGAATTTACTAATTCCCTCTTCCAGTCTTCCCCATGATAGATTGTTGTCAGGTTCACCAATGCCCACATTCCTTCTTGTGGGTTCTCTACTGGCCAGCATTGATGGCTCACTGGGTAGCCACAGCCCAGCAACTTGGTGACAGGTTGTTAACCCAGGGCTGTTATAGACACAAATTGCAAACTGTCTTCCCTGCAGAAGCCTGGGTAGGAGTTGCACTCCAAGCTGACCTGCCCTTGGCTCGCTGGTCCTTTGCTCTCTATCACAAGAACTCAGGTAAGACACAAAGAACATGGCACAGGAGATGCTGGGTATTCATCAGAGAGTAAAGTGAAGCATTCTCATAGGGTGTGAAGAAGCAATGGTGACTAAGATCACAGTGAGGGACAACACTCTCAAGGTGGGATAGTGGGCAGTGGCCAAGGGAATCATTGCAGAGGACAATAACCTAGGGACTGGGAGTGGGCAATGGCCAAAGAAACTATGTTTACCTATAGTTTAAGTAGGCTTGATATTTCTAAAATCTCTAGAATGTGGAGCTTCCCCTGAAGGACATTTTCTTACCTATGTGATTAACAAACCCACAGAACTAATTCTTAAGGTGGGGACAACCATCTGTCTCTGCTCTTTACCAGCAAACCTCTGGTTAGATGCTGAGTTTTTGTATTGTTTTATGACAAAGTTTAATTGGCCTCAAATTCCCTATGTGGCTGAGGCTGGCTTTGAATTCTCAATCCTCCTGCCTCTCTTTCCCAAATGCTGAAATGACAACCTTATGCCAACATGCCCAGCTCTAGATAGTAATCTTATACTCTTTAGGGCCGTTCAGCATGCCATGCTTCAGGGCCTTCTCAGATTCCATCTTTTAACAGCGACCAAAATTCCATTGTTTCAGTTCCTAGTTTTACAAGCTACTGATTATGTGGGGCACTTCCATCCCCAGTAACCTTTAAGCCTGCTAATGTCTAGCTAGCTATCTTACAAGAAATGTGTTTGGGCATTTCTCCAAAAGTTAACTGGGGTTACATCCCATGCTTCTTTGAGTCCAGACTACAACTCACATTTCCCTTCCAGGTACTTGGACTCAAAATAAGCACTGCCCATGTCTGCTGGGGTATGCAGGAAGGAACCACCATCTGCTGCCCTTTCTGCTCTGTAATCCCAAGCAAAATGACTAGGCATGGTCTGTTCCCAAGCGGTATGAGTGTGTGAAGCACTGTCTGCCATCTGCCCCATGATCACTGGTCACTGCTATTTTCTTGCATCACCAGCTCTTTCCATTCCAGAAAAAAGAAAAGAAAAGAAAAGAAAAGGAAAAGAAAAGAAAAGAAAAGAAAAGAAAAGAAAAGAAAAGAAAAGAAAAGAAAATCCCATACCTTGTTTTCTGGCTGAAATGTCTGTTAACAGGAATGTAGTTGAATAGATGAGAACTCCAGTGAGCAGACTTTCTTGGAAATCTCTGTCTTTTATGGTTCCTGAAGTCTCCAAAAGGAGGTGTGTGTGTGTGTGTGTGTGTGTGTGTAAACCTGCACACATTATCTATCCATCATTCTCTTTGCTGTGGCTGCAGTATGAATCCCTGCCCCAAGCTCCTTCTGGCTTGACACACTCACATGCACTCACCTCTGTAAAGATGGACAATACCTGGAATTGTGAGTTAAACAAACTGTTTCTCTCTTAAGTTGCTTTGGTCAACCAAAAAGAAACTAAGGTGTAAGATGCACCTCTTTCCTTAGGTTTGGGGTGAGGGGTGTTGATCCATTTGAAGTCAACTTATCCACAGATCTCTTAGACACATTTCTTCCAACTCTAACTACCATTCTCAGGTGTGGAAGAAGGATGGCATGACCCAGGGTCAAGGGCAAAGAATCACAGACATGGATTCTGATGACTTCTAGTGTAAATTCTATGTGGAGGCAGCATCACGCTTACTTTAGAACATGGTGCCATTAGTTCTGCTTTTTCTATTAAAGTTATTTCCCATGCCAAATCTCTGCCTATTGGAAGTATTCAATCCTGGGGCCATTAATCATTATTTAGCATTTGGTTCTACTCTTTTGAGATTACTGAACACTTGTATTCGTAATACTTTCTTCTATGTTTGTCTTGAGATGGGCCATTGTTATGTTCTCCAGGCTGAGTTTGTGTTCATGATCTTCCTGCTTAGTCTCTGGCATGATGAAATTATAGGCGTGTATCACTGATACCCTGCCTGCCTTATTCATTGACTAGAGTCAATGTCTTGGTCAATTCTTGTTCCTCAAATGTGCTCTTAACATTGTCTTCTTTCTTATTTAAATTCTTTACTTTTTAAAATTTCATATATGAGTATGGTATTTATATCATTTCCCCTGCCCCCCAATCCCTTCAGGCTCTTCCTGTGCTACCTCTCCTTCTCAAATTCATGGCCCCTTCATTAATTATTTTTTTAACACACACACACACACACACACACACACACACACACACTCTGCTGATTCCATTTAGTGTTGGTGGTAAGTACATATGTTTAGGGCTGATCACTTGGAACTGGATAACCTATCAGAAGTCTGTCCCTGGAGAAAACTGATCTTCTCTTACCAGTCATTGGCTGCCTATAGACTTTCACCCATGGCTGAGGCTTTGTGAAATTTCCTCTATCCATCCTGTCATGTCAAGGGGTGTTCTCATTATGCAGGTCTTCTTTAGGCAACTATACTGGTGCAATTTCATTGGTACAGCTTTTCTGTCACATCGAGAAGACACTATCTTGCAGCAGGTGTTGTAGCCCCATCTTGGCACCTTCATGACATCCAGTAAATGGCAAATAACATTAGTGCATAAAATAGAAAGAAAGACCTCTTCTGAGATGCTTACGTAACCTATTGTTAATCTACAAGATCACCCAAGAAAACCTTCATTGTGTCCCTAGAGCAAACTGCAAGGACTCTGCGCACAGAGTATAGCTCCACAATCCTTGAACTAAGTAAGGGCTTATGGCTTTGCATTAGTAGGTGAAATCTGGGACATTACTCGAATGAGTTGGACCAAATTGCCTGGTTTGAATATCATGAAGATGTTGATGAGGCCTTTGTGCCTGCCCTGACAGATTGAAGAAACCGTCAGGGAAGCCTGGTTAATTCAACTTAATAGAAGTAAAGATTACAGAGAGTCACAAACAGCAGCTGGGCTCAGTGCTCTGTGTTCAGCTGGCAAGGTGATGAGGAAAGTCCCTATCTTAACCAACACAATGATGCATTTATGTATTGACGATACAAATATTTCTTGAAGCCAAGCACTGTGGGGCCGTGATAGGCAGCCTATTTTGGTTGAATGGGGCTTGCTCCGGCAACCCAGTAGAAAACTCTACAAGGGACAGAAAAGTGAGCCAAGTTCCCAGAGTCAGGTACTTGACACCACAGAACCCCCAACTCCATAATTCTGTGACTATCAGTCGTGCAGACAATGTCCCTAGCTTCTGGCATTCTGGCTAGACTTCACCCCCACAGTTACCTGACTATAGCCAGGTATGCTCCTCCCCACAGGTACCTGATAGCCCAGCCCACTATAAAAGGGGCTGCTTGGCCCCTCTTCGCTCTCTTTAAGCTCTTACCTTTCTTACTCTCATCTTTAGCCCTCCTTCTCTCTCCCCCTTCTCCCCACCCCCATGTGGCCATGGCTGGCCTCTCTCTTTCTACCTTCTCTCCTTCTCCCTGCCTTTCTACAATAAGCTCTAAAACCATAGACTGTCTCTGCTCATCAAGGCCCACCGTGCTTGAATGATGGGATAAGCTTTCTCCTAATGAGCCGCCTCTAAATTTCTGCCAGAAGGCCTTCCTGTGTTCCAGCCATGGACTGGACCAAGGACTCTCACCCATGTGGGAACCACCCAGCACCCCCTCTCTCCCTGTCCTCTCTTCCCTTCAGTCCCAGGGCTGACTGAGCCACCCTGGGGCCTCCATTCTGTTCTCAGCTCTTCCTTGGTGTTCAACGGTGTCTGGGATGCCCAAGGCTGAGAACCTGGTACCTAGGACTGCCCCTTGTCCACTACCTGCTGAGCTGGGGCCAGTGGCTTCACACAGCCAGACACCTACCTGGGGTCACGTGAAAAGCATGTGACAGTCTTTCCGCATCCACCTGTCCAGAGCACTGGAATTCTGGTGGGATTCGGGCTTTCTCCCACTCCCTCTTTTCTCCATGCTCCCTGCACCGCAAAGCACAGTGGCACATATCTTTAATTCCGGGGAGGCAGAGCAAACGGATCTCTGTGAGTTTGAAGCCAGCCTGTTCTGCATAATGACTTTCAGGACATCTAGGGCAACATAGAGAGACCTTGTCTCACCAATCCACAACCCCACACACTCGTGATTCTTGAGAGAACACATGAAGAGACCTCTCATTCTTTTTTTTAAAATATTTTTAATTAATCTTTTACACTCCACATTCCATTTCCTGTCCCCCACCCCTGTCTACCCTCTGACTGCTCCACATCCCACACCTCCTCCCCACCCTCCACGTGGATGCACCTACCTCTGCCCCACCTGACCTCTAAACTCTCTGGGGCCTCCAGGCTCTTGAGGGTTAGGTGTATCATCTCTGAATGAACACAGACCTGGAAGTCCTCTACTGTATGTGAGGGCCTCATATCAGCTGGAGTGTGCTGTCTGTTTAGTGGTCCAATGTTTGAGAGATCTCGGGTGTCCAGATTAATTGAGACTGCTGGTCCACCTAAAGGACTGCCCTTCTCAGTTTCTTTCAACCTTCCCTAATTCAACAACAGGGGTCAGCTGCTTCTGTCCATTGGTTGGGTGCAAATATCTACATTTGACTCTTTCAGCTGCTTGTTGGCTCTTTGGGAGGGCGGTCATGATAGGTTTCTTTTTGTGAGCTCTCCATAGCCTTAGTCATAGTGGCAGGCCTTGGGACCTCCCCTTGAGCTGTCTCCCACTTTGGGCCTGTTTCTGGACCTTCTTTTCCTCAGGCTCCTCTCCATTTCCATCCCTGTAATTCTTTCAGACAGGAACATTTATGGGTCAGAGAAGTGACTGTGGGATGGCAACCCCATCCCTCACTTGATGTCCTGTCTTCCTGCTGGAGGTGGGCTCTATAAGTTCCCACTCTCTACTGTCAGGCATTTTGCCTAAGGAGACCTTCCATTCTTATAAAAACAGATTTTCTTCTGATGTGGAAAACAGAAGATGGCCCCATTACTAAATTCAGTCATTCTGACCTTAAATGCCAATCAGTCATTTGCTTTGACTCAACCGGATAAGACTATATGCCAAACCTCTCTAAAGTTTAGCTTCAAATGAAGCACCCCATCATCTGGGTTCTTATAGTCCTTGCTCAGCTGGTTCTTGTGACTCTAGTCAATTGTAGGTTACTCGTGAAACCCTGTTAATGTTGGGAGGACTCTTACAGGTGATGTTGGAATGTCTACTGTCTCTCATATGTAGGCTAACTCATATTTGTTTTCATAGCTATGAAGGAGTCCAAAAGCATAGGAGTATCCAAGGCCTCCTGAGTCACATTTGGAATGGACACACTATCACTTCTATTGTGCTATAATAGTCAAAACTCAAATTCAAAATGTAAGGAGGAGGACCCACTTAGTGGTAGGAACTGTAACACTACACTAAAAATGGTTTGAAGGTTTAGAGAGCAGTAGTTAAGCCATCAACATGGTTAGCTTACTATACGTTCCAATCAGAAACTTGGAGAAAATGCCATGAAATTTTACATGGCAACAGTGGCCTTGGGGAATGAAGACTTTCAAAGAACAAATGCAGCTCTGATTAGAAGTCAACCTGAATAAATGGGACCTAATGAAACTGAAAAGCTTTTGCAAGGCTAAGGACACTATCAATAAGACAAAATGGCAGCCTACAGATTGGGAAAAGATCTTTACCAGCACTACATCTGACAGGGACTAATATTTAAAATATATAGAAAACTCAAGAAATTAAACACCAATAAACAAAACAACCCAATCAAAAAAATGGGGTACAGAGCTAAACAGAGAATTCTCAACATAGGAATCTTGAATAGCCAAGAAACCAACATCCATAAGTCATCAGGGAAGTACAAATTAAAATGACACCGAGATTTCATCTTATACCAGTCAGAACGGCTAAGATCAACAACTCAGCACATGCAGGTGACGGTGTGGAGCACTCCTCCACTGCTCTGGGAGTGTAAACTTGTATAACCACTTTTGAAATCAATTTGGTGGTTTCTCAGCAAATTGAGAATAGGTCTACCCTGGGACCCAGCTATACCACTGGGCATATACCCAAAAGATGCTTCATGATACCATGAGGACACTTGCTTAATTGTAGAAGCTTTATTCATAGTCGCCAGAATCTGGAAACAACCTAGATGTCTCTCAACTGAAGAATGGATAAAGAAAATGTGGAACATCTAAGTGGAATTCAATTCAGCTATAAAGAACAAAGACATCATGAAATTTGCAGGCAAATAGATGGGTCTTGAGAATATCATCCTGAGTGAGGTAACCCAGACCCAGAAAGACACATATGCTATGTATTCACTTATAAGTGGACATTAACCATAAAATGCAGGACAACCATGCTATAATCCACAGATCCAAAGAAACTGGGTAATAAGAAGGGCCCAAAGGAGAGCTTGTGTATCTCACTCAGAAGGAGAAACAAAATAGCCATTGGAAGTGGATGGAGAGAGAGAACTGGGTGGGAGAGGGGTGAGGAGAATAGGGATTGGGTAATGGGGAATGGGGAATGGGTGTTGGATCCAATAGAGGTAGGGTGACATCAACCCACCCACAAAACCTTCAACTCAAAATTTTCCCTGCCTACAAGATATGCAGGGATAGAGATGGAGTAGAGACTAGGGAAATGGCCAGCCAATGACTGCCCCAACTTGAGGTCCATCCCATGGGAGAGTGCCAACCCCTGACACTATTAATAATACTCTGCTATGCTTTCAGACAGGAGCCTAGCATAGCTGTCTCCTGGGAGGCTTCATTCAACAGCAGCTGGAAGCAGATGCAGAGATTGACAGCAAAGTATCAGGTGAAATTCAGGGAGTCTTGTTGAAGAGTTGGAGATAGAATTGAGTGAGTCAGAGAGGTCAAGAATGCCACAAGAAGACCTACAGAGTCAACTAACCTGTGCCCATGGGAGCTCACAGTAACTGAACCACCAACCAGAGAGCATTCAGGGGCTGGACCTAGTATGACATATGTAGCAGAAGGGCAGCTTGGTCTTCATGTGGATCTTCTAATAATTGGAGAGGGAGCTATCTCTGTGTCTGTTGACTGCCATTGGATCCCCTTCTCCTACCTGGACTGCCTGGTTGGGCCTCAGTGGGAGAGAATGGGTTTAGTACTGCTGGGATTAAATAGATGTCCCCAGGGTATGTGTCATGTCTTGCAATCTGTATGAGCTGACTTAGGTGAGCAGTGTTATTGTAGTTGAATAAATGCACTGGGTTGTCAGTTTTGAGGAACTGTTACTCTAAGTAAATAATATGGTTTAAAATAGAATGCATTGATTCTCAAAGCACTTACTGAGCTTCTACTATGTATGGTATGGTGTAATTGACAGGTGGGGTCGACTTTCAACTCTAACGGCACATGAGAATCTGATTCGGCTGAATTTGGGTAGACACTGAGCATCAGTATTCTTAAATATCTCCCAAGTGGCTCTCACCTGCATCCAAGACTTAGAGCCACAGATTGTATTATTGGTTAAACTTGTGTAAACCAATCAACTCAAGAGCTCTGTGGTTAGACTGTAGCACTGAACTGAGTTTTAAGTATCCATTATATCAATAATTCGGGGAGCCTGATCATAGAAAGGGGCATCATGTTCTGTGTAAAGTCATGGGAATCCTCTATAGGATTATTGGAGTGTTGGGAAGGGGGTGAGGTAGTGGATAATTTAGGGATAATTGGGGGAAATGCTGTCAAGCTTTAAAGAACCAAGGGCAGTTTTTTCTCAAACAGTAATGCACGTGTGAATTGCCTGACCTTATTCAAGTGTGGCTTCTGATCCAGCAGGGCAGGACTTAGTAATTTTTAAAAGTTTCTCATTGCTGTTGCTGCCGCCGCCGCCGCTGCTGATACTACTGTCCATGGGTCATAGCTATTGTCCTATCAAGAGTTTTCCACAGACTTTCAGGGATCTTTTTTTCCCTATGGAAGACATTTTCTTGATTTTATAACATATGTAAATACATGTTTGCATTGTTGCCATGTGTTTTTTTTAACTTTATTTTTATTAGATATTTTCTTTATTTACATTTCAAATGCTATCCCGAAAGTTCACTATACCCTCCCCCAACCCTGCTCCCCTACCCACCCACTCCCATTTCTTGGCCCTGGCGTTCCCCTGTACCGGGTTGCCATGTGTTTTAAAATGTAATTTTATCGCACGTACCAGTCCACATGCATTTGGACTAAGGAGAATCACCCCAGAGATGAAGGCCATGCTTAGGTCTGTTTTCCATATAGGTACTGAGGTGGGTAGAAAGAGCCAGTGGTGGGAAGCACGGGACTGGTTTCAAATGTCTGCTCATTTCTTCCTGGAAAGGAACTGAGCACACTGAACCTTTAGAGCTTCAGTTTCTACTGCAAAGTGGGACCGTGGCTCTTCCTTATGTGAAGTGGGGTTGTTGAGTACATTTGGTAACATCATACCTGTGTGAATTCAATGACACAGTGCCCAGGATGACTATATTTGATATTAGTCATTGTCTTAGTTTGGGTTTTCCTGCTGTGAACAGATACCATGACCAAGGCATGGCTTACAGGTTCAGAGGTTCAGTCTATTATCATCAAGGCAGGAACATGGCAGCATCCAGGCAGGAATGGTGAAGGAGGAGCTGAGAGTTCTACATCTTGATCTGAAGGCTGCTAGCATTATACTGACTTCCAGGCAGCTAGGATGAGGGTATTAAAGCCCACGCCTGGGGCTGGTGAGATGGCTCAGTGGGTAAGAGCACCCGACTGCTCTTCCGAAGGTCCAGAGTTCAAATCCCACCAACCACATGGTGGCTCACAACCATCCGTAACAAGATCTGACTCCCTCTTCTGGTGTGTCTGAAGACAGCTACAGTGTATTTACATATAATAAATAAATAAATCTTTAAAAAAAAAAAGCCCACGCCTACGGTAATAACTTCCCTCTAACTGACAATACAATACTGACTTCTCCCAACAAGGCCACACCTCCTAATAGTGCTACTCCCTGGGCCAAGCATATACAAACCATCAGTCTTTACAGTGGTATGTCAACTATGGTGACAGGCAGTGTCAAGGAAGCTAAGAGTCCACTTGAGGCGTGGAAGTGAAGACAAGAAAGAAAGGTGTAGATGACTTTAGGGCTGATTGCTCTACAGGGAAGATGATCTTCACACTTAATGACTAGGGGCTTCTCTGGCTTCTCACTCTGTCCTCATTGCTTAGTGGAGTTTTCTTCTTTTCCAGACAAAAAGCTCACTTGGTGGTCCTTTTGGCTTAACTCTGACTCACTCTTGTTCCTCTATAGGATTTGAGCTAGAAAACCAGAATTGTCAATTTTGGCTTTCTGGAGGATGCCATTTAAAATGGGAAGTGGTTCACAGTGTCTTGGGAGCAATTGATCTCTACTTAGGGGGAGCAAGAAAATACAGATCAAATCAGCCACAGTATTAGTGACTCTTTCTCATCATGGTGACACAGTATCTGACAAGAGCGATTAAGACAGGGAGGGTTTACTCTGGGTCACAGTGGATTGCAGGAGGATGGTGTGGATCAGGGAGGCTGATGGCTACATTGTGCTCACAGCCAGGCAACAGAGAGATATCATAGATGTCTGGTACTTAGTTCACTTTTACTTTATCTTTTTATCATTTTTATTCAATCTAGGACCCTAGCCCATTGGATTATGCTGTCCACAATCAGGCTGGTCTTTCTACTGCAGTTGAACCTCTGTGGAAATGCCCTCATGGTTATGGCTAGAGGTAGACAATTCTTAGATAACTCTAGATCCAGTCAAGTTGATAATGAAGGATAATCATCAATATCACTCTACCAGGAAGGAAGAAAGAAAGGAAAGAGGGAAGGAAGGAAACAAAGGATAGAGGGAGGAGAACAGGGAGACTGTTTCATAGCTCCAGAAGGGAGCGGGAGAGCAGACTTCTAGAGTTTCTGAAATTTATTTCAAGAGAAAACACTTCAGGTCTCTGTATCTCTTTACATGCCTATGTGCACTTGATACTTGGAGCTCCAGAGACTGAACCCTGATTCTGTTTCCATGGTTATAGGACCAAAGACAAATGCTTTAGCTATCTTTGCTGCTGTTGGAAGGAGTTAACACATTCACACCTTGTTGGATAATTTGAGGAGAGCTGCTACAGAAATTGTCACTTTAAAACACTCAAGGGTGATATTAGAACACCAGCATATTGAGAAACTGGAGGATTCAACTTGAAGGACTTAGTCACGGAATTGCTGTATCTTCCTGGAGTGTTTGATGCACATGAAATGCCGGTGGGCAAAACGAAGCAATGGTCCCTGCAGCATCAGTTATCCTATATAAAGTTTCATGTGGTGGATGGAAAAGCTTAACTCTGGGGATGACCTGTGTTCTTTCTGGAGGAAGAAGAGAGAGAAAGCTGTGTCTGCCTTTCTCCTCACCCACCTCTTCCCTTCTGAACCCACCCATTTCTGCCAGATGTATTTCTGGTTAGCATATCCTGATTTACACCTTTTCTTAAAGCTCCCACAGGCTCCCTGCTGTCTAAGGATGCATTCCAAATTCCAGAAGGCCTTCACCACACTCCCTCCTCCAGCTGCTTCCAGTGGCTCCCTTCCTGGAAAAGTCCCATGCGTCTCTGGAGAGAGCTGTCTCCTCTGCCTGCATCTACCAATATCTCCTTGCCTGGTGGGTGCTGATGTGGTCCAACATATAATACAGGTGTCACATCTTCTAGGGGTCCTGCCCCCACCCCCGCCTCTCAAAGCCCGTGCACACAGGTATTTCATTATACTTTTCATAAGTGTTTTACATGACACATTTTCATGTCTCCCATTCCCAGACTTGGATGGTGTACCTGCCACCTCATAGGCCTCAGGGAGTGGTTGCATATTTCAAACACTCATAGTGAGTGATGGCATTGGTCCACTTTTCCTGATTCACATCATAAAGGTTTAGTATAGAACTCACTTGGTCTTACATTGTTCGTTTCAAGGAGACACTTTGATGGCATTTGCACAAGTAGATGGTGGGCTATTACTTAAATGCCTATGATTTTATGATTTTTGTGGGTAAATTATCTATTAAGAAACTGGTGTTCTTTTATTTTAAAGCTTTGGGGGGAAGTCAAAGAAGTCATCAAAATGTATTCTCTATTTGTGCTTTATTTTAAGATAATTTTTGGAGTGTTATGCTTTTATTTTTTCCTTTTTGAGTCTTGGTATGTATCTCAGGCTGGCCTTGGACTCATGATCCTCCTGCCCCAGCCTCTGAGTGCTAGGATTACAGACCATCAGACCTTGCTCGCCTTGCACGTTGGAAGTCAGAATGAATTAATCAGGTGAGCTGTGTCTAAAAGCTAACACAAGTTAAGTGTTGATTGAGGTGTTTTAGAACATAAGTCCTCAAAAATTAACACTTTGGCTTACTGAACAATTTAAGCTGAGGGAACCGGAGAAGCAGCAAGTGATGAAGGACTTCCTGGTTTTCCAGGAAGGAGGTCACAAGATTCTTCCTTCCCCCACCCCACAAAAGGTGCCCTTGATATGCTTGGAGGAAAGACATGTCCTTATCACCAAAGACGGGCAGGTATGGAGGAATCTGAAGGAGCAGAACTTGTTCAGTTTTCCCTGTCTCCTACTTTTAGCATATACCATTTGGTTCTTTCCTATTTTTTACTCTTTGTAAAAGCTAGTACAAGAATGCTTGGACTGAAATGGTTCTTCAGATCTTTGCTTCCCACGAAAGCTCTTGTGTTATCTGAAACACAAGATTATTTTGCATGCTTTCTTTCCCCTTGTAAGTCTGTCTTTTGTGACGGGGCCCAGACATTATCTTGTGGTAGGTAAAGATGTCTCCTTTTCTGCATAGGTAAAGAGAAACAATTGTTTACAGTAGGCACTCAACAAAGACTGCTCATAGATAATATGCAAAATGGGGAAAAGATAATAGGAGGGTATTTACTTACTTCAGAAATAACTTCACCCCTTTCCACAATTAGACCCTTCAGATTACTACAAAGAGAACACGAGGTTTGGATATCAAAGTGTGCACAAAACGTTAAAAACTTCGAAGTCAACACTGGTGGCCCCCAGAGTCAGCTTCCTGGTGAGACGCTTCAGTTCTTTGAAGGATGCAAATGTTAATTTTTCATAGAACTGCTCCTTGAAGAGCTCAGCGCGCAGCATAGTCAGCTGTCTGCATCAAGGGCATCGCTTCTTCAGACACTGTGTTGGTATGTCTTGTGGAGACAGATGTAGGGCTGGATTTTGTATGTTTACTGCTTAGGAGCAAGTTTCCCGAAAGGGTTTTGCCAAGGTTCAAGGGCTCATCAGCTCACATTGAAAGTTTACAAAGTCAGGCCTGGGATCAAATGCAAACAAGATTGTATTAAAAGACTGGGAGGTGATCAGACTTTCAGATATCCAAGGCGGTTGTTCCAGACTAAGGTTTGGTGCTTTTTGGAACTTTGGCTGTTGTTGAGGAAGACACACACACATACACACACAAACACACACACACACACACACACACACACACACACACATTCTCAAAGATATATTTGTGTTAAACTCTTATTAAGTTTTTTTTAAAAGTTCATTAGGCCATAGGGATAGAAAGCAAATAAAAGACCAAAGTGAAACAGGAACAATGGGGCCCTCTTTGAAGCCCAGACAGATTCTGTCTCCTCCTGGTGGTGGACAAGTGTCTTTAGACTTGGAAAATCCAGTGTGGGAAGTTATTGCCTCAGCAACTGAAAAGCATAGAAGGTCCTAGGGACAAAGTGTTCACCACCTTCAAAGAGGAATGCTGTCCCACAGGGGCTCAAGCCTGTCTTTCTTTTCTTTTCTTTTTTTTTTTATTTCTTTTTTTTTTTGGGGTATTCCGAACTTCTGGGCTAATATCCATTTATCAGTGAGTGCATACAATGTGTGTTCTTTTGTGATTCGGTTACCTCACTCAGGATGATATCCTCCAACTCCATCTATTTGTATAAGAATTTCATTAATTGTTTTTTTTTTTTTTTTTTTTTTTTGGTTTGTGAGAATTTTATTGAGTATTTTTGCATTGATATTTATTTTTAAATTTTTATTTGTTTTTTAAAATTAGGTATTTTCTTCATTTACATTTCCAACGCTATCCCAAAAGTCCCCCCATACCCTCCCCCCCACTCCCCCCCCACTCCCACTTCTTGGCCCTGGCGTTCCCCTGTACTGAGGCATATAAAGTTTGCACAACCAATGGGCCTCTCTTTCCAATGATGGCCGACTAGGCCATCTTCTGCTACATATGCAGCTAGAGACACGAGCTCGGGGGGGGGGGGGGCACTGGTTAGTTTATACTGTTGTTCCACCTATAGGGCTGAAGATCCCTTTAGCTCCTTGGTTACTTTCTCTAGCTCCTCCATTGGGGGCCCTGTGATCTATCCAATAGCTGACTGTGAGCATCCACTTCTGTGTTTGCTAGGCCTTGGCATAGTCTCACAAGAGACAGCTACATCTGGGTCCTTTCAGCAAAATCTTGCTAGTGTATGCAATGGTGTCAGAGTTTGGAAGCTGATTATGGGATGGATCCCTGGATATGGCAGTCTCTAGATGGTCCATCCTTTCGTCTCAGCTCCAAACTTTGTCTCTGTAACTCCTTCCATGGGTGTTTGAGCCTGTGTTTCTATGCACAAATTCTATATAGAGACACCCATGGAAAGTTATCCATGGTCCTTGGGTAACTCACAAGGGCACAGCAGACATTACTCAGGTTCATGGCCACCTTCATGCCTCAGACTCTTTCTGCTGGTGAAACAATTGAATGTGGGTTGCAGATACCTGATAATCTAGTGACCTTGGGTTTCAGGGGTTTATTTATTTATTTATCACAAGGATTGGATTTCTCTCATCCCCAAACAAGACATCTGGCTTTGTTCCCCCTTGGGATATTCAAACACTCATTTCTTGACTGCATTTCTTCATGGGTCAGGATGGAGCTAAGATGGGTCTGGGGAGACGTTTAGGGACTAAGAAGACATTGATGACTTGCTCAGCTCTGCCCTAGGCCTGTATGGTGTGGAAGGTTCCTATCTACTCTCTCTTTCTGGTAAAGCATTTTCTTGAATTTATCAACAGAGTAAGGAAACCCAAGGGTTCTGAAGATTGGGATAAGAAAATTGTTCTGGGGATGGGAAGCCTGTTTCGTTTAAGTAGTAATTTTATTCTCTGGAAATTCCATACATTTATATAATGAATACTGACTATATCCATCCGACACTACCTTCTTTCAGCCCCCCCTTAGCATCCCATCCTGTGCATTATTTTTACTTTTCGTTATTAATAATCTCCTGAGTCCAGTTAGCACTGTCCACATGCAGCGCTATGGGGCCATCCACTGGGGCATAAGTAGTGGTAGTGTCTAGATTCCCCAAGGAGAGTGACTCTTCTCTCCTCAATAGCCACTGACTGTCAATACTACAAATAGATGGCCCCATTGGGGTGAGGGCTCACGGCCCCTCCTCCACCAATACTGGAATCTTGACTTGGTCTTGTGCAGGTAACCACAGCTGCTGTGAGTTGAAGCATACAGCAGCCAGGTCATATCCAGAGGTCAGCACTTCATCTATGGCTCTTCCATAATATTTCTTCATGTATTCTTGATTTGCTTAAGCCTTGTGCCGATACCACCCCTTTTCCCACTCCTTCCTTTCTGTCCCTAACACTCCCCAGCTCTGCTTTTATTTTACCTGGTTTACTATCTCTTCTCCTTAAGTCTACCACCCAGGGTGCCTTGTTTCTAGTTTCCTGGCTTCTACGCACAGTTGTTGCCATTCTGGCTGAGGTGACATGGAATGTTAAAGTATTTCTACTCTGCGTTTACCTTTTTGCTAAGGATGTTGAATGCTTCCACAGTGCTTACTTTGATAACTTTATGTTCAGCTCCGTAGGTGTGAGTCTGCTTTGGTATTCCCTAAACACATGGCCCAGCCCCAGTTACCCAGAGGCTGTTGACCTACCAGGCAAAAGCACAGAGACCATCTAAGTCTTCAAGGATATAGAATTTCAAGCCACAGCTTAGTCAACAGACTTAACATTTATTGGGGTCTCATGTAGCCCAAACTCTCCCCACAGTACTTGAACTGGTTAATCTTATTTGCCAATTTGACTACATCTGGATGCAACCAAACAGCTGGGTCTCTCTGTGTGGCATTTTCCTAACTGGATCACTTGAGGTGGGAAGACCCATTCTAAATCTGAATCATTTGAGGAGAGAAGAACATTCCAAATCCGGGCCACAGCTTTTGGTGGCAGCCCTTCCCCCCACGGCCAACACAAAGGAAGAAGGAATCTTTTGCATTTTTTTCCTGCTTGTCCTCTTTCTGGCTAGTTTGTCTTCCTGCTATTGAGACATTCCTTTGATTATATTAGAATCTACTTCTTTAGGGTTCCAATAGACCAGAGACCAGCTGAGACATCATCCAGTGTGAATCACTATCAGGTTTTCGACCTTCCCATTGTGAGACAGTCATTGCTGGACTAGTCCAACCGTAGCCTGTAAGCCATTCTAATAAAAGTTGCTTTACCATATGTGTGTGCATGTGGATATGTGTGTCCATGTGATGCTGCTGAGCTGTGCCCTTTCCTTGTCCAGATTTAACAAGCTGGTACACAAACATGAGCAGGAGGATGGGAACATGATGTCCTTGCTTCACCAAAGTCTAAACAATGCAGAGAGCAGTTGCCACCAATGCTCTAGCAAAACAATCATCAGGACTCACTTGGGAATAAGTAGACCACAGTCGACTCTTGAGTCAGCTTACAAGAGTCTCAAACCCAGGTTTCATGGCTGCCGCACTCAGGGCCTCACACTCAAGTGTGCATCTTTTTTTTTTTTTTTTTGCTCACCGGATGTATTGACCACTCACAGCACACTGTTCCCATGAAAAGACTTACATCAGCCCCTAGTTCCCTTCTCCCATTTCCATAGAGCTGCCCACTTTCCTACAGTCACGCTGGGTCTTGTTCATCTTTCTCTAGCTACTCTCACCACTAATGCCCTCTCCAGGCAGCAGGGTGGGGATTTTAAGTGAATACTTCCATTGTGCTTGCCTCTGGTTCAATCTGAGTGCTGGCTGCATATTCAAAATATCTGATGTGTGTGTGTGTGTGTGTGTGTGTGTGTGTGTGCCCGAATGCTTGCTCGCTCTCAAGTGTGCATATGTTCAGAATGCACACGTGTATGCATGCAGAGGCAAGGGGACAACAACCTCTGATGCCATTTCCCAGGAGGGCAAACCATTAAGACAGTCTTTCTCATTGGCCTTGGGCTATGTAGACAATACTTCCTACGGAATCTGCTAGTATCTTCATCCCCAGTTCTGCGATTACAAGCATGGCACCCTGCCCTGTAGATGTAATTCTTTGGGGTTCTCTTATGCCCCCTTTGCTTCCAAGCAATTGCAACATCTATGCCTGCTCTAGCTTGTTTTATCTCCTGAATAAATGACATAGCTCCCGACCCAGGGACGTGGTGTTTTTATTATCAAGTTGCAAGCAGTAAGCTGTGCAGGTTAGGAGCTATTCTAACAGAACTAGGATACCCACTCTCCAGCCACATGTTCTATTAGTTGCCATATGGTCTTGCCCTGGTGTGCTCTGGATCTTCCTGGTCCCATCTACACACCATCTCTCTACCTTTCCCCTTCTCCCCCCCTCTTTCTCTCTTCTTCCCTCACTTCCTTCCTCCCCTCCTCTCTCTTGTCTCTTTGGGACGCCCAGGCTGGGATCAACAATTTCACCCTATTCTCTTCTGCCCAGCTAACTGGCAGATCAGCTCTGTATTAACCAATCAGAGGTGCTGGAAAATCATTTTTACCATTGAGACTGGAGATGCTTGGCTTTGCCACCGTCCAGATGTTAGGCAGCCAGATGTTAGGCAGCCAGATGTTAGGCATAGAAACCAACATCTGAATACGGCGCACAAACCAGTTCCCAACAAGCCCAGCCTTTATATGTGGGTTTAGGGGATCAAACTCACGCCCTCATGCCTTCAAGGCAAGGACTTTATTGACGAGCTATCTCCCCAGCCCCAGGAACACTGGATATCTTTTACAAAGTACTGATGGCCGGGTTCCATCCTAGACATCATGTGCTGCTCAGGAACTCATGCTCAGTGGACGTGGGCATAGGGAGGGTCAAGGATGAACCGGCTCTGTCCTCTCTCATACTTTATTTGGTTAGAGGTTTCCTGGAATGATGGTGCCTGTATGATAATGTCTTTTATTTACTTTTGTTCCACTGTTGAACTTGTAGGTCCTTGTGGCTCACCCTGACTTCTTTCAATCCTCCCTAAGACTGGATGGCTCCAACAGGGCTCTCATTACCACATGCGAGCCCGCTGGGCAGAGGTAGGTGCATTTCTCGTCTCTTCTAGGTGATCGGGTGTTGCCTGGTTGATCATAAGTCATGGTCCTGGTGTCTAGGAGCTATCAGAGGTGGCCAGAGGTGATCGGAGTACAGGGGTAAGAGATTTGAGGTGGGGCTTGAAAAAAGAAGTCTCTACTGTGTCTGAGAAAATACACTGCAAAGCTTTCACTTGGTAGGGAGAAAGTCTGTTAAAGTTCAATTGGATTATCTACATTGTCATCTGCTCCAAGAACTCATAAGACCCTAGAAACTGGTCAAGTGTGCTGTGCCAGCCTTACACACCAATCTCTGTGCAGACACTCGGGTTTAGAATGACATGTATGCCCTAGAGAAATAAGATCAAAGCTGGGAGCGATGGGAAGCTTCTATTACCCTAGTATGTGGGCAGTGGAAGCAAGAGACTCATGGCCAGCCTGGGCTACATGAAAGCCTGTCTCAAGAGAAAAATAAGCAAAACTAATCCAAATCAAACAAGAAAGGAATCATTTTAGACATGTCTATGGCATGGGAAAAAATCATGAAACTTGGAAGTTACAGATCTCAGCTTGACCTTGGTGGATGCAGACTTGCATCTCAGTATTATTATCTGTAAAATGGGTGGGTGACACAGGCTGTATGTGTGTGATGAAATACCTGCCCTTACCAGAAGGTGGCAGCACACACAAAGAGTTGAAGCCACTTGTTCTTTTCCTTTGGGTGGTCTCCCTACAGGGAGCCTACACATTCTTCCTGCTGTAGTGTTCTCGATTCTTGCTCAGATATGAGTGCTCCTCAGAGCTCTGATAGGCAAACTATACAATGTGCAGTCTGAAAATCTTCCCTAAGGAAAAGGGCTCTGCTTAGCCCTTGTTCACCCCACCCAACTCCCGTACCTCTGTACCTAAGTTTGGGAAATAAAAAGGGAGCAATTCACCATTTCACAAGCAATTTCGATTTCTCCCAAGGAGAAAGGAATGTGAAGAATGCTCCATGCTTTGCCTGGATGTGTAAGGCTTTGACTGATTGTTGTGGACAGTTGGGAGTCAGTGATGGTAATGCCCACTAAAAACAGTATAGACGGGGGTGGGGGTGGGTGGGTGGGGTTATGGGGGGTCGGGGACCACAAATGACCAAATGCCAGGCCCAAATTCAGTCCGCTTTTAACAGTGCAGAGGCTGTGTGCTCTCCCTCTCCCTTCCCATTACCCTGTCCCTCCCCCTTCCTCTCTCTCTCCTCACTCTCACTCATTATATATTTCTGGTTGGACTGGTCTAGAACTAGCTACGTAGACCAGGATGGCCTCGATCTCATAGAGATCCACCTGCCTCTGCGTTTTGAGGGCTGGGATTTAATTAATTAATTAATTAATTAATACAATCAGATAAATTGGCGGGGGGCGGGGTTGGACTAGATTTTTTTTATTATGTATTTTCCTCAATTACATTTCCAATGCTATCCCAAAAGTCCCCCCCCCCCCCACTCCCCTACCCACCCATTCCATTTTTTGGCCCTGGTGTTCCCCTGTACTGGGGCATATAAAGTTTGCCTGTCCAGTGGGCCTCTCTTTCCAGTGATGGCCGACTAGGCCATTTTTTGATACATATGCAGCTAGAGTCAAGAGCTCCGGGGTACTTGTTAGTTCATAATGTTGCACCTACAGGGTTGCAGATCTCTTTAGCTCCTTGGGTACTTTCTCTAGCTCCTCCATTGGGGGCCCTGTGATCCATCCAATAGCTGACTGTGATCATCCACTTCTGTGTTTGCTAGCCCCCGGCATAGTCTCACAAGAGACAGCTATATCTGGGTCCTTGCAGCAAAATCTTGCTAGTGTATGCAATGGTGTCAGCGTTTGGAGGCTAATTATGGGATGGATCCCTGGATATGGCAGTCTCTAGATGGACCATCCTTTTGTCTCATCTCCAAACTTTGTCTCTGTAACTCCTTCCATGGGTGATTGTTTTCAATTCTAAGAAGGGGCAAAGTGTCCACACTTTGGTCTTCGTTCTTCTTCAGTTTCATGTGTTTTGCAAATTTGGACTGGATTTTTAAAATGACAAGTTATTTTGTGTGTGTGCCCTTGCACAGGCCATGGGGTGCATGTGGAGACCAGAGGACAATTTTGTGGAGTTGGGTCTCCCATTCCACCAAGTGGACCTTGAAATGGAACTCAGTGCATCAGGTATGGGGACCTTTCCCCACTGAGCAATCTTGCCTGCTCCTGGACTGAGTTTAAAGTGCAAACTGCGGATTGTGAATAGAGCACATTTTTTTTTTCTTTTTTCTGCTGACTGCTGACTAGAGTTGATGACCACCTCAAGGAAGCCAACATAAGTCAGGGTCTGGCAGGAGGCAAGACGTAGTCAAAGTCTTCCCTGGGGTGACCCACTTGCTATTCGTCTGGAAGCCAGTGGCTCTCAGCCTTAGCACATTTGGATTATGTGTGGAAACTCTAAACTGCCATCTAAATACATCACACCATAGACCCTTGAAGCCAACTGGCCTCACCACAGATGAATAACACTGTAGTCCTTTTCACAACCTCCCCCATGATCCCAAGAAGTGGCCAGGGTAAAAAAACCATTGGTTTGGAGAATGGGCACCCAAATTCTCAGAGTTGCCAGAATTCTTGTCTTTCCCATGAAAAGGGTACCTTCGGGGCTATGTGCTTGGTTACTAAGAGCCCAGCTGTCTGGCTTCCACTGTGTAAGAGAGCTGATGTGGCTGAACCACAGGCAACAAGGGAGAGGCCAATGGGGATGGTTGGTGCTTCTCAGTGCTGACCAAGTCACTTTGTCTCCTTTGATAATAACAAGGGAGGTGACCTCACTTCTGGGACTCCCAAGTTTCACAAGTGGCTATCTTTGTCCTTTATCTTCAGATGAGCAAAGTAAAGCTTCGAGCAGGTGAGCAGCTGCTGAGGGAAGATTTGATGCATTCTGTTTCAAAAAGCTCAGCATTGAAAGCGTGCAAAAACCTCACTGGGAACATTCAGGAAGTTGACCGGCTGCTGCTTCCAGAAGCCGTGCTGGGAAAGTGATTCACCCAGCTTCCCAGTCAGAAGTCAGGGGCCTGGCAGTCCCTATAGTCTGTACATGGTGGCTCCCTTGGAGGTCCTTGTCCGGTAGAACTGAGCCACTAGCAGAGAGGAAACAGCCAGAGGAAAGAGCAGAAGACAGGCTCCCCCTGTTGTCCACTGCAAAGGCTGCCCACCTTGGGGTTTAAGGCAACAGCCACGCTCAGATCTGGCTTTCCAGTGCTTGCTGAAGCCAGAGAGCAACCTTAGAGGACCTCCCAGGAGGGGCGGAAACCTTCATTCTTGGTTTAATTGGCTGGAGCCCTGTGATGGAGAGTGATGAAAGTCAGATTAGTAGGAGAAAAACAAGACTTTCAATACATCTTGTACATAAGCATGGGAGCACGTGAAAGGTGGTACAAGCCTCGAGCTGGCCTATGTTCTATTAGGAGGGAGCGATAACGTTTCAGAGATGCTAGTAAGCAAGCAGGCATCGTCCTTGATACTCCTTCAAGGTGTCCTTTCATTTGTCTTCAGCTAAGGCTTTTTGGAGAAAGTTGCCTGGAGGATTTTTTTGCCATCTTTGTAACGCAAGACGAGCATGTGCAGACGAATTCCTGTGCTCTGTTTCAATCCGTTAAACACGCGATCCGTGCCATCAACATGCTCCCGTTAGCTTTTCTTTCTTGAACTATTATCTTAAACTGAGAATGCTCAGGGACCCTGGAGCGTCGTAGTGACTGTATAGAATACCCTAGGAAACTCCCAAGTGTTTGCTTTGTTTGAGGAGAACGTTGCTTTGGAAGAAGCTCTGGCGTTGTTCTGGTCTGCAGCATCCGGTACCACTCTCTTTGCTTTGCTATCCCTTGGCTATATCCGCTTCAGCTTTGAACTTACCCAGATGCGAATCCATTGGGATTGATTAAAGCAAGATGAAGGAAAAAGACTTTGAGCTTCACGTGTAGCAACTTGCAGGAAGGTAAACACCTAGCAACCCATGGCAGATAAGGGTTAATTGGCACGGTTTGCAGACCCTTGTGGGACTGCATCTGCATTGATGACAGTCTAGAGTTGTTTCTGGTGGTTGTCTGTCTGCTTTTAGTAAGAGGGTGAAAGATAGCTTTTCTTTTTTTAAAAGATTTTTTTAAAAATGTAAAGCGCTCATGTGTGTGTGGTGTGTGTGTGTGTGTGTGTGTGTGTGTGTGTGTGTGTGTGTGTGTGTATTTATACCTGAGAAGATCAGAAGGTGTCGGCCCATCTGAACCAAAAGTTACAGGAGATTGTTAACTGCCTGATGTGGGTGAGAGCCAAACTCAGGTCCTCTCCAAGAGCAGTAGCTGCTCTTAATTCCCGAAGGCAGTTTTTCTTATATTTGCTTTGTTTCAGAACCCTTCAGTTCACAACGATCTCTAAGTTAAAGTATGGTCAACCTTAAGCTGGAGCAAATCTCTGCTGCCGTGGTTGTCTCTGGAAGGTTGGAGTTCCTCATAGGAGCTGACTCACCCGGGAGGGCTCTCTACGTACTGTGGAACTCTCAGGTGATGTCAGTGGTGACTAGGAGATGTGTGGAAAACGAATTGATTACAACTGAATTATAAAAACAATGACCTGGCAGAGGTTAGTACAAATATGACCTTGTCTGAAATGTCATATGATATCCTGAAAATATCAATCTGGAACATTCCTGGTGACTTAAGAAGATATTCTGTGCAGTTACAGCCTGTGGGCAAAACCTAGAGCCTGTGTCCATATTCATGGACCCTCAAGTAACTTCCTGTCCACAAACTAAACTTCTAGGGTTCTATATTCAAAGTTATTGTTCTAGACACCTGACTCAGTGAATGATTTGAAGTGTGAAACCCTGAAATGTTGCTGTATTTTGATTTTCTTTAAAAAAGTTCTGCATCTTTTCCAGCAGCAAAGACATTTTGGAAAGTGCTTTCCATATTTGATCTGTATCTAACCATCTGGAAAATATGGGAGTGTGCACTGCCAAAGTAAATAGATCTCTGTCTGCTACAACTTGAGTGCTTTGACTTGTATTACCAAGCAAGAGAGAAGAGAGACAGCAGGTAATTATGCTCTGTACCTCAGAGTGAAGTTTGTTTGTTCCTCGAGTTCTGGCTTTTGGAGGGAGCAATATGGAATTATAAGGGGCATAAGGGGTGTGTTCATATGATAAAAATATTCCAGGTGTGGTATAATTCTTTGAAAATCAGATACTCTTATTTCTGAATTGAAAAAAAAAAGAACAAACTCCATTAGAACCAAGAATAAAGGAGTGGACATGGCTGCTGCCCCTCTCCATATTCTATTTAAAACCAAAATGACAGCAGAAGCTAGAGTTCCCTCAGAATAGTGATGTGAGTACCAGTCTGTAGGGAGGACTGCTGAGTTCCAGCACGGCAGTGTCTCCAGCTGTTGTGTGGGTGATTTCATTTCTCCTGGCTTCAGTTTGGCTCTTGGTTAATAGAAAAATAGCAAGGGTTGTTCTGCCTCACAGCACAGCTGCAAGATCTGTGCGAGCTGGGGAAGGCTTTCAAATGACCATGTGCCATTTGACCACAAGGTTACTAAACTCAACTGCTTTCTTCTGCCTTCTCTCCACACATTGATTAGGTCTATTATGCTTTGGGCTAGTGATGTAGCTTTGTGTGTGTGTGTGTGTGTGTGTGTGTGTGTGTGTGTGTGTGTGTATGTGCGTGTGTGTATTTCCAGGTCTTCTTGCAATAAACAATTGAGAAAGCTAAAAGAACCAATGCCTCAGTTTCATTCGTGTGTAACAACAGAATGTCAGCTGCAGCCTTCCTTCTCCACTGGTCATATCTCCTGCGGAACCCACAGACCATCTCCTTCTAAGTTCCTTCCCCCAACTCCAGCAGGCACACCCTGATAAACTACAGGCCACACTTGCCAGAAAAACAGGTAGGCTGCCAGAAAACTTTGCCCTCTGTTTTTGTTCTCCTAGATCCAGCCCCCACTCTCATTCCCAGATCTGTCTGAGAATACCTGTGGGAGCTTTCCCCTACCCTCTGCTCCCATCTCCTGTGGGACCCACAGATCTTCCTGAGCTAACCTTCCTCTTTTCACTCAAACCCCAACTCTAGCAGGCACCCTCTGCTAATGTAAGGGCAAGAAGTAGGCCAAAGGTAGAGCCACACCTTTCCTTCTGCCCCTGAGACCCAATTGCCCTAGTCTCATTTCCAGTTGTAGAGTAGGAAACCTGATGTAGTCTCCCCTCCCTCTCTGACCCATCCCCAACAGATCACAAAGACTTTCTCCTCCAACTTTTCTTGCCCCATCTCATCCCAGTATCCCAGCTCCCAACACCAGCAGGCAATCCTTGTGAACACAGAATCTGAACAGACCAGGAAAACAGGCAACATGCAGACAATACACTCTCTGAAAACCAAAAATGAAAAAGAAACCAAGGAACAAAACACCCACCTAACAACTCCATATTTGATAGAGAACTAGTATCCAAAACACACAAAGAATGGAAGAAACTAGATATAGAAACTAGATATAAAAAAATCCAACAAATAATACAGTTTAAAAGTGGGAAACAACATACTGGGTGGTGGTAGCACACATCTTTATCTCTGAACTAGGGATGCAGAGGCAGAGACAGGCAGATCTCTGTGGTTTGAGATCAGCCTTGTCTACAGAGTGAATTCTAGCACAGCCAGGGTTACATGAGAAAACTTGTCTTGAAAAAAAAAAAAAAAACTAAAACAACAGCAACAACAAAATTAACCAAAAAAAAAAAAAAAAAAATAGTTGGAGAAACACTTAAAATGTTTAACATTCTTAGCCACCAGGAAAATGCAAATCAAAACTGCTTTGAGATTCCACCTTACACCTGTCAGATCAATAACACAAATGACAGCTCATGCTGACAAGGATGTGGAGCAAGGGTAACACTCCTCCATTTCTAGTGGGAGTGCAAACTTGTACAGCCACTATGGAAATCAACTTTCTCAGAATATTGGGAATTTACATATCTTAAGACCAAGCTACACCATTCTTGGGTATATACTCAAAGAATGCTCCATCCTACCACAAGTAGGACACCACATGTTCACTGTGGCTTTACTGGTAATAACCAGAAACTAGAAACAACTTAGCTGTCCTTTAACAGAAGAATGGATAAAGGAAATGTGGTACATTTACAAAATGGAGTAAAACTCAACTGTTAAAATCAATGCCATCATGAACTTTGCATGCAAATAGATGGAACTAGAAAAAAATACTGAGTGAGGTAACCCAGACCCAGAAAGACAAATATGGTATGTACTCATAAATGGATATTAACCATCAAGTAACTGATAACCATGCTACAATCCTTAGACTCAGAGAGATTTGGTAAAGAGAAGGGGTCTATGGTAGACACAAAACTCTCCCTGGAAGGAGAAAATAGAATAGATTTTATGGGTAGACTGGGAGTCAGTGGGAATAGGAAATGAGCATTAGGTGTGTGAGGGAGATGGAGTGCACAGAGTTTCAGGGAGGAAGTAGCTGGAATTGGGGGGTATCCTGAGGCATGGTGTGGAAACCTAGTGCAGAGGAAACTTCCTGCAATCTATAAAGGTGATCCTGATGAGGACTGTAATGGGAGATACAGACTTAATTGGCAATCTCTTGTAGCTAGGTAAGGCTTCAAGTGGTGGGACTGGGTTGCATGAAATTGAGTTGTTGGACGAGGGAGAACCATGGAGATCCCCAAACAACATAGGTTGTTGCTAAGACAAAGGGTTTCTCTCTATAAACTGACAGTGGGACCCCACTGCAGAGGATAACATCTGCACACTCACTGAGAAGTTGATGCCATGCCTACATGAAGTCTTCACCACTACACTCTAGTCTTTTTGGTGTGGGAAGGTTCCCTATAGGGTACCAAAAGAGAAACATGGACACCAATCCAGCCACAAAATCTCTGACCTACAATCTGTCCTGCCTACAAAATATGCAAGGGTATTGGTGTCACAGAACTTGTTGGAGTAGCCAACCAATGTCTGATTTGACTTAAGGCCCACTCCATGTGAAGCAACCCATACCTGATACTGCTTGGGTAGCCAGGAACCAGAGACTAGATAATTTGGACACCTAGAGTAAAACCAAGCACTACTAGTCTATATAAAAAAAGTGTTAATAAAATGACTCTTGATATTCTGCTATACTTATGATCAGTGCCTTATCCAGTCATCATTAGAGAGGCTTCCTCTGGCAGTGGGTGGGAAAAGATGTAGAGACCCACAGCCAGACATTATCGGAAAGGGTATGAGTGGAAGATGTCCATCAAATCCCTCATCTCTGACCACAGGGAGTACAATGAACAAGGAGCTGAAAGATTGTAACTGCCTGAGGGAATTAAGAACACCAGGAGAACAAGGCCCTCTGAATGGACTAAGCAAGGCTCAGATGAACTCACAGAGACTGAAGCAGCAAGTCCAGGGCCTTCATAGGTCTGCACCAAGTCCTCTGCACAGATACATTTAGCTTGGTATTTTTATGGGACTTCTGACTATGAGGGTGAATGGATCTCTGATGCTTGTACCTACTCTTAGGATTCTTTTCCTCCTGCTGGGTTGCTGTGTCCAAATCTGCTTTCATAGTTTTTGTTTTTATTTTATTATATCTTGAATCCAAATGGGAATGGAGGTGGGGAAGAACTGAGAGGAGTAAAGGGAGGGAAAACTTATTATATGAGAAAAGAATCTACTTTCACTTAAAAGAAAAAGAAAAGAAAAAGGAGAGAAAGTCCAGTTTAGTTGGTTTGTTTGATGAGATGAGATATCTCCTTTCCTCGTGGTGTCTTCTTTACTTGAAAATGATGGCCCTACAGAAAGAAGATTTATGTTGCCACGGAACTATTACTGCATCAAGAACTTGACAAGGTCATCAGCAGGGTACCATGGTCTCTGAGAAGATACACATTCTTGATGAAAATCAATCTCTAATCTGTTTACCCTGGGTAAGGCCTTAGCAGGGGAGAAAAGAGCAGGAGCTATCATCCTTATCCACAAGGGTACTCACACTTCACTACATAAATGGAAATGATATTGGTATGTAAAGACACTGCATTGGGGTTGCTTGTGATGGAATGGGAATTATTCTTACTCCCCACTTAAAGACAATTCCTGAAGACAGGCAGATTCTTGTATACTTCAAGGTTATAAGGTTCCTAACCTGTACATATATAATCTTACATATTAAGAAAAAGCCATTTGTTGGTAACTTAGTTTTTCATTACTATAACACAATGCTGAAGATAATAAACTTATATATGGAGACAAAAATGTTTATTTTGGATCATAGTTTTGGATTAGCCCTGTTGCTTTTGAACTGTGATAAAGCAGCCCATCATGGTGACCGTATGTTGTCCAGCCCAACTGCTTGCTTCATGGCTGGAGACAAATCAAAGCAAAAAACAAGGAAGGAACTGGGATCCCACAATAGCTTTCAAGGGTGTGCACCGCCAATAATTGTCAGCCCCCACCTCCATGTCTTAAAAGGTATCACTATTCACCAATAGCAACTAACCATGAACCAAACCTTCAACACTCAGGCCTTGAGGGTGGGGATGCTCAAAATTTAAGCTATAGCTCACAAATAGCAAACTTCACCGCTCTACTTGGAGGGTCATGCTCAAGGCATTTCAGTCTCAGATCCTTTATTCTACTTTTTTTTTTTATTATATTGACCATTTAAAAATTGCTTGACAATTTTATACATACATCTATATATTTATATATTTATACTCTCTCTCTCTCTCTCTCTCTCTCTCTCTCTCTCTCTCTCTCTCACACACACACACACACACACACACACACACACACGTGTATTTGGTTACCTTTCCCTTTCCTCCTCCTCTTTCCATTCTTTCTTCACAGCTAGTCTTCCCATATTTTCATGTCAGATCCACTAGTATTTTAAGTGTTGTTGATTGTTGGAATGCACTCTAAGAATGGAGTTATGTGAATTTTAAGTGCTTTTGAGAAAACTCCAAGAAAACAGAAAATAGTCGATTTCTTAGAGATAACTTTGAAGAATATAAGGACATATCAATCTCTATTTCTCTTGCTTTGCACATTAAAGTCTACTGTCATATTGTGTCCTAGATGCATCTTTCATTGGTCACATGTTTTGCTTCGTTATGCATTGTTCACTTGGAAAATTAGATTGCTCAATTATTCAGATTTTCCAAAAGTTGACACATTTGTTCTAGGATGTAAAAATGTCACAATTGCTAGTAGCACTACCCGTCTTATCAGAAAGTTCTTTAAGGATTTGCAAACTGTTAAGAGCTGATGATGGATGCAAGATTTTGAAAATTCAATACTTTGTTGGATACTTAAAAAAAAAATCACAGACGACAGACACCGCCAGTTTCTCTTGAGGTGACAGCCTCACTTGATTAAATGTCGGAAAATGCCCACGGCTCAATTTTTCAGCCATGTGCCCAACTCAAGAGAGTGCCCATGGAATAGGTAGTGTTCTACTTTGCTTTTCTGTTGCTGTTATAAATAACATGACCACAAAGCAACACGGGGAGGAGTAGATTTATTTTCGCTCATAGGTTTACAGCCCATCACTGAGGTAAGCCAAAGCAGGAACTCAAGGTACAAGCTTAAAGTGGAGTCCACAAAGGGACACTGTTCACTGACTCACTCAGCTCCCAGCTTATATGCCCGCCAGCCTAGGGATGGCACTGCTCACAGTGGGTTGGTCATCCCACATCAGTTAGCAGTTGAGAAAATGCCCCATAGATATGCCACAGACCAATCTGATACAGGTGTTTCTTTAGTTGAGGTTCCTTCATTCCCAGTGATGCTAGCTTTATGTAAAGTTGACAGCTGAAGCTATCCATGGTAAGTGGCTAGTCCATCCTATAGCCCAAGTGGTTACATGGGCTTTTCTTTTCTTTCTTTTTTTAAAATTATTTGGTATTTTCTTCATTTACATTTCAAGTCCCCCATACCCTCCCCCCCCCCACTCCCCTACCTACCCACTCCCACTTCTTGGCCCTAGCGTTCCCCTGTACTGAGGCATATAAAGTTTGCAAGACCAATGGGCCTCTCTTTCCACTGATAGCCGACTAGGCCATCTTATGATACATATGCAGCTAGAGACATGAGCTCGGGGGTGGGAGGTACTGGTTAGTTCATATTGCTGCTCCACCTATAGGGTTGCAGATCCCTTTAGCTCCTTGGTTACTTTCTCTAGCTCCTCCATTTCGGGCCCTGTGATCCATCCAGTAGCTGACTGTGAGCATCCACTTCTGTGTTTGCTAGGCCCCAGCATAGTCTCACAAGAGACAGCTATATCAGGGTCCTTTCAGCAAAATATTGCTAGTGTATGCAATGGTGTCAGCGTTTGGAGGCTGATTATGGGATGGATCCCCGGATATGGCAGTCTCTAGATGGTCTATCCTTTCGTCTCAGCTCCAAACTTTGTCTCTGTAACTCCTTCCATGGGTCTTTTGTTCCCAATTCTAAGAAGGGACAAAGTGTCCACACTTTGGTCTTTGCTCTTCTTGAGTTTCATGTGTTTCGCAAATTGTATCTTATATCTTGGGTATTCTAAGTGTCTGGGCTAATATCCACTTATCAGTGAGTACATATTGTGTGAGTTCTTTTGTGATTGTGTTACCTCACTCAGGATGATGCCCTCCAGGACATCCATTTGCCTAGGAATTTCATAAATTCATTCTTTTTAATAGCTGAGTAGTTCTCCATTGTGTAAATGTACCACATTTTCTGTATCCATTCCTCTGTTGAGGGGCATCTGGGTTCTTTCCAGCTTCTGGCTATTATAAATAAGGCTGCTATGAACATAGTGGAGCATGTGTCCTTCTTACCGGTTGGCAGAAGAGATTTGTGTTCATTTCCTATTTTAACACCAAACTTACCTGAAAGAAGGGGAAGAGTTGAGATCTAATAAAATTTCTATTTTTAAAAATGAATTATTGCGGTGGTTTGAATATGCTTGGCCCATAGCAAATGGCACTATTAGGAGATGTGGCCTCATTGGAGTAGGTGTGACCTAGTTGGAGGAAGGGAGTCACTGTCGGGGTAGACTTTGAGGTCTTATGCTTAAGTTCTGCCTAGGGAGGAAGAGATCTTCTTCAGGCTGCCCTAGAAGACATTCTTTTTCTGACTGTCTTCAGTCAAGATATAGAACCCTCAGCTCCCCCAGTGCTATGACTGCCTGGACACTGCCATGCTTCCTGCCATGATGATAATGGGCTGAACCTCTGACACTCTAAGCCAGCCTCAATTAAATGTTGTCTCCTGTAATAGTCAACTTGGCCATGGTGTCTATTCACAGCAATAAAACCCTAACTAAAACACTTATCAAGGAGACTCTTATGCAAAACTGACATTCTGTCTTTGACTGGAGATGAAGAGAGTGATACTCACTAGTGCTACTGTCTGGATTTGTGTTAATATCTCAGCAGTTAGTCATCATTCCCCCTGCAAATGTCAGAATCAGAGAAAAACACAAAAACCTCTCAGAATTATTACAAAAACAATTTAATCCTCATGGCTTTGGGGACACCCAGGGCTCTGTGGGCCATCTTTGGGAACCCCTGGATTTGAGAACTTGACTTGCCAAGGACATATCTATCTATCTATCTATCTATCTATCTATCTATCTATCTATCTATCTATCTATCTATCTATCTCCTCTCACAACCATCATCCTCTGAAAGGCCTTAGATGGCGAGCACAGGTGACACTCAAGTATTAAGCCAATGGAATTGCAGTCTTTCAATGCTTGGGGACATTTAATACTCAACAGTCCCTAAAATAGGACAGAAAGGCTTTCCCAGAATACATGTCTTTAGGCTAAGAACACAGGTTTCTAGGAGCTCTGCCCTCTCTTCTGGCAGTGTTCCATTTCTTCCTTCTCAAGTGATGGACAGTTACACCTGTGTTCTACAGATGATAATGGGACTACCTTACTTTACCATTTTCATGTCCTTCATAGAAACTTGTTTCAGAATCACCAGTTTGAGTCAAAAATCAAGTTTCCCACCCACAGCCATGACTGACTACAGGCTTTTGTCTTTAAGTTCCCTGCAATTCTCAAAGGACTAAGCTGTTTTGTGGACAGTCTGATGATTACCTAAATAATCAAGTGAATCCATCAGTATATATGGCTTCTTAAAGACTGAGCTCAGATTCCAGAGGACAGAGTATCAATGGAGAATGGGATGATGGCTGGAGAATATGTTTTGGCACTAAATTCAAAGGAAGGCTGTGTGCTGAGATTGGCTGACTGGCCAATGTTTGTGGGCAAAATGGCTTTCACTTGTCCTAATCTTGACTCTTCAGATGGTGTTTAGTTGGTCATGAGTTAGACAGCCATCTTCTAGGTCACGTGCTCGAGGCAACTGTGCCTACAGCAGTTGAAGGGAAAGGCTTCTTCTCTTTAAATGACCTCTAGCACCATTTTCATCTTAAAAGGGCTTGTCACCAGCTCCCATTCTAGCTCCATGACTTTTTATACCACAGCTTTATTGCTTATAAGGTGGTAATAATGCTTACATAGCAGGATTTGGTAGATTAAATGGATTAGTACTTGTAATGTGAATGTTTAGGGGGAGTGTTGGCACAGAGTAAAGTGGTCAATTAAATAAGTATTACTATTGTCATTGTTAGATTACTTCATTGAATTATCCCAAAACCTTAGGAAACAGATGGTTTATTTCTAATGAGGCATAGTGTTGAGACAGATAAAATGATTCTCACACAAACATAAAATGAATGCACATCAAATATCTTATTTACTTTATTTAATTAATAAAAGCTATCAAAATGTTGACACTGGTTCAGAGAATGTTTGAGGAAGTAGGTAGTTTGTAGGTAATTGGAACGTTAAATATAAAACTGAGTAATGTGAACAGGGCATAAATTATAGTTTTTAAGGTGATAGATACTATAAGATGGAGATTATTGCTAACTCAACTGAACAAAAATTTACAATGTCAACTTGAACTCTACATAGTGGAAAAATAGATAGAGCAGAAAGGACCATGAAAGCACAGGGCCATGCTGAAGGAACCCTGGTAGTCCCCTTTCCTACTTCAAAATTATGAAGAAAGTTTATGGTTGTTAGGTCCCAGGTAACACATATGCTCAAAAATGACAGCTTTGGCTTAGCTTAAGCTTGATTGTAGAAAGATTTCTGGCAGTAGATAAAACCCAGCATTCCTCAGGAACTTGTAAAATAGGCTCCCTATCTTCCAAAAGGAGTAATTTCTTTTGCCTTAGGCAGGAGGGACATATGACTCTCTATTGAATATACCTGTGGTTGCACATCAAAGCCCATGTTAGCCTCCAGGCTTCCTCATCCCTCACAGCTCCCCCTTCTACCTGAACTTCTAGGCTGTTGCAGTTAACAGACTTCCCTCATCCCGAGCCACATTCATTCTGTATATATGGCAAACTTCCTCCCCATCTCCTGCTGTTCTTTCAAGTTTCCTGCAGATAGCCCTGGACATGCCCACTCTGGTTCGTTTTCTTTCTTCTCTAGACTCTTTCAGATGCCTCGATATCCTCTCTCTCTTATTCACAATAAAAATCTTCCTCCTAGTCATGGAGTGGCCATTTTTGGAGTTTCTTTACTGTGCCCTCATATATAGAAGGGGAAAACTAATTTACGAGAAGCCAAATATTTCCTATAAGATTCTATGACTAGAAACAGGAGAGGTGGAAGCCAAATACCCACCGGTCCATGTTTTCTCAAGTGAGATCCCGTCACTCAATAAAATCCACTCCTTCAGGAGATAACAGTAGAGACAAGAAGTCCTGGTCCCTGTCAGAGGGGATGAGAGAAAGAAACACTTAAGAAAACACAAAAAAGTTCTCAGTTTCTCAGTTGCATGTGGGTTTCCAACCTTTCCACCATTTGTCGAAACATGTCTTCTTTTGAGAAATATATTGTGAGATGAACTTAATTTGAGAGTGCAGTGGAGGGTCCAAGTTTATGTGAAACCACGTAGAGGTTCCTATGCTTTTTCTGGATTGAAAAAGTAAGCGTAACATAATACATGCTATTGTTGGATTTCAGACCTGGGATAAAGGGTGGAGACATGTATTGTACACACCAAAGCAAACCTGGCTTCCAGGTTCTCCCAGCATCCCTCAGTCCCTACCTGGCATATCCTGCCCCCAACCCTGAACTCCCCTCCCATCAGAGGCTCTTCCCTAAATAATCCAGACATTTTGGTCCACCTCCAGCTTCTCTCTATGCACATTCACTTTTTCTCTCTTTCTCTTCCCCCTTCCCTCTTTCCCTCCCAATGACAACTTCCCTGGCCTTGGTCTTTGGGACCAGCAAACTCACAGGAGAGCAGTTTCCTGATAAATCTGCATTTATATTCACTAATCTGGCTTGAATTGGCTCATTTCACCACTAGGGAAATAACTTATCAACTTCCCCTTATTCTAAGTTAATAAATTACTATCTAGCAGAAATGGCTTATTTATTCTATTCAGAAAACAAAACTCCCAGTTTTTATGAACACCTTTTCCGGAATCACTCTTAGCAAGATTAAAAGCCGTTTTAAGATAAACTTGAAGCAGAGGCAGGTGCCTGCCTCATTTTTTTTTTTTTTTTAAGTTTTGTCAGAATTTGTCAAGACGTGATATAAAACAAAAATTCACAGAGTGGAGTAGATTTATTTATAAGCAGAAATTTGAGCCAAACGAAGCAGTAAACTACAAAATTGAACAAATCACATTAATTTGTTAAAAAAAATAAAACAAAACAAGCAGAATATTTTATCCCCCAAACCAACATAGTAGTTGAAGCCGTATCTGAGTAATGTTGAAATGGAAAACTTATTATCTTAGCCACTGAAACAAAAGAAGTATCTTGGGGAGTATCTTAGTATTTTATTGCTGTGAAGGGATACCATGACCAAGGCAACTCTTATAAAGGCAAACATTTAATTAGGGCTGACTGGTTTCCAGTCTCAGGGGTTTAGTCCATTGTCATCATAGCAGGAACCATGGCAGTGGTGCAAGCAGACATGATGCTGAAGATGCTGAGAGGTCTACATCTTGGTCCTGGACCACACATGCAGTCTCTGTTGCTAGGAAAAAAACATACAACCTGTTCTTGCTGAGTCATGCTCTGATTTCATTGCCAAGTTAAACAACTCCGCAAAACTTTTTTTTCTTTCTAATTGCACCTGACCAATGAATGAGCTGCAATCTTTTAAACAGACATATGTAAGTGGGAACCAATCACACATGTGTATTAGCATGGCATATCTGCTTACATAGACCAGGATGAGAACTTGGAGGTCCTTTGTCCTAAGCCAGCTACTCTGTTCCCTTGGAGCACATTTCACTTTGAGCTAAGATCAGCTGCTTTCTCCCCAGACTGCAAACTCATTCTTTCTTGTCTCCCAGTTGTCATGCCAGGAAACCTTCTGTTTCCTCCTCTCTTAGTTTGCTAATGACTTGGGTGAGTGGTACTCTTGTGTTTGAGGGTGTTGGCAAAGTTTCTAAGAGGAATTCAAGGGAAAAGCGATAAATATCTACAAGTCACGCCAAGAGAATAGCATGAGATGAGGCCCATTAGAGGCGCCAAGGAACTGACATTTAAATTTTGGCAGTAACTCCTAGAAGAGTGTATATAATGGGAGAGAGACCCTGAAATAATCTTTTTAATAAAGGGTGGGACAATGTCTTTTTGTTTGTTGAATTATAAAGTGAACAAAACAAATCTGGAACATGAAGATAGCCTCTGGATTAAATCCCTAGCATTCTGATGCCCATCACCTGCTCACCGTCAGCACTGGGTGAAGGATGCTGTGTTAAAGCAGCCTCAAACCCAGGTCTGAGTTGACTGAAATTAAGTGTTGTTCCTTTTATTCAATTTAGTACCAGTGCCTGGGGGTCTATTCTGACTCCTGCTCCTCTTCCTGGGATTAAAGGCATGCACCACCACGCCCACTGCTCCTCTTCCTATAACTCAGTCATGATGGAGCAGCTGTGTACCTAAGGGCTGATCTAGTTGCAGGAGCAGATGCCTTGCCTCCTGCCCAGCAGCCTGGAAGCCTAGAGGTGACCAGGGACTGATAGGCAGTCAGGAGTCTTCATGATCTCTGTCTGTTATCACCAGGAAAAACACTGGGAGAAAGCCATGCCAGAGCTCGAGGAAGACCCGCTAATTCTCCAGGAAGCCCCTGAATCTCACTTGGATGTACTCTTTATTTCAAAAACAAAACAAAACAAAACAAAACAGAACAAAATTCCCCACCTTAACAAAACCAAACCAACAAATAAAACACCATAGTTGGATTTAGGTTTTCATGATGTTGATACTATTCTTTCAAAGTATTTTTCCTTAATTTTTTTTATTATTAAATGCATTTTATACATCAAACATATTGATAATATTGAGTATTTTGAGAATCAAATAATAAATAAAAATTTGTCCAACTTCTATATTCACATCTTTTCATATCCTAAAAATATCATTAATATTTAATACTATCCATAACTGAGAATCCTATATCTAATGTTGAATACTACAATGTTTCAAAACATACAAAATCTTCTTTGTGAGCTAAGCATAGTAAAAGAACATAAAATATTAAAAATGAATCAATATAAGAAATATATTCAAAAGCCCTTATATGATACCACCTGACATAGTGAGAGAGTACTTAAAACACATTATATATCTGTGTACATTGTCTAACAATCAGTTTACTTAAAAAAGATTATCAGTGTTTCTAGGAAAGAAATATTTTATCAATAAGTATATTTTAAAAATTTCAAAATAGCAAAACCTTTTTGAAGTTAAACATTAAGAAAATGCTAATTTCAAGCACAGTGAGAAAAATTATCAATATTTCCATGATTTTTGTAGAACATGATTTTAATATTTTCAACTGTTATATTCAACAAACAGAATAATTATTTTAAGATTGTCTTAGTCAGGGTTTCTATTCCTGCACAAACATCATGACCAAGAAACAAGTTGGGGAGGAAAGGGTTTATTCGGCTTACACTTCCATACTGCTGTTCATCACCAAGGAAGCCAGGACTGGAACTCAAGCAGGTCAGGAAGCAGGAGCTGATGCAGAGGCCATGGAGGGATGTTCTTTACTGGCTTGCCTCACCTGGCTTGCTCAGCCTGCTCTCTTATAGAACCCAAGACTACCAGCCCAGAGATGGTTTCACCCACAAGGGGCCTTTCCCCTTGATCACTAATTGAGAAAATGCCTTACAGTTGGATCTCATGGAGGCATTTCCTCAACTGAAGATCCTTTCTCTGTGATAATTCCAGTTGTGTCAAGTTGACACAAAACTAGCCAGTACAAAGATATATTTCATTGTTATGTCTCCCTTTTTATTTCTGATTTTATTAATTTTGATACTGTGTGCCCTCTGGTTAGTCTGTCTAAGGGTTTATCTATCTTGTTGATTTTCTCAAAGAACCAGCTCCTGGTTTGGTTGATTCTTTGTACAGTTCTTTTTGTTTCTGTTTGGTTGATTTCAGCCCTGAGTTTTATTATTTCTTGCAGTCTACTCCTCTTGGGTGAATTTGCTTCTTTTTGTTCTAAAGCTGTCAGGTGTGCTGTCAAGCAGCTAGTTATGCTCTCTTCAGTTTCTTTTTGGAAGCACTTAGAGCTATGAGTTTTCCTCTTACCACTGCTTTCATTGTGTCCCATAAGTTTTGGTATGATGAGTCTTCATTTTCATTAAATTCTAAAAGGACTTTAATTTCTTCCTTGACCAAGTTATCATTGAGTAGAGTGTTGTTCAGCTTCCATGTGCATGTGTGCTTTCCATCTTTTTTGTTCGTATTTAAGACCAGCCTTACTCTGTGGTGATCTGATAGAGTGTATGCGATTATGTATCTGTTTTGTGACCAATTATATGGTCCATTTTGGAGAAGGTACCATGAAGTGCTGGAAAGGTATATTCTTTTGCTTTAGGATGAAATGTTCTATAAATATCTGTTAGATCCATTTGGTTCATAACTTCTGTTAGTTTCACTGTGTCTCTGTTTAGTTTTTGTTTCCAGGATCTGTCCATTGCTGAGAGTGGGTGCTAAAGTCTTCCACTATTATTGTGTGGGGTGTGATGTGTGCTTTGAGTTTTAGTAAAGTTTCTTTTATGAATGTGGGTGCCCTTGCATTTGGAGCATAGATGTTCAGAATTGAGAGTTCATCTTGGTAGATTTTTCCTTTGACCAGTATGAAGTGTCCTTCCTTATCCTCTTTGATAACTTTAGGTTGAAAGTTGATTTTATTTGATATTAGAATGGCTACTCCAACTTGTTTCTTGGGACCATTTGCCATCTGTTTTCCAACCTATTACTCTGAAGTAGTGTCTGCCTTTGTCATTGAGGTGCGTTTCCTGTATGCAGCAAAATGCTGGGTCATGTTTACGTGTCCAGTTTGTTAGTCTATGTCTTTTGGGGGAAATTGAGTCCATTGATATTTAGAGATATTAAGGAAAAGTGACTCCTGTTATTGTTGTTGTTAGAGTTGGACTTATGTTTGTGTGGCTAGTTTCTTTTGGGTTTGTTGAAAGATTACTTTCTTGCTTTTTCTAGGGTGTAGTTTCCCTCCTTGTGTTGGTGTTTTCCATCTATTATTCTTTGTAGAGCTTGATTTATGGAACGATATTGTGTGAATTTGGTTTTGTCACAGAATATCTTGGTTTCTCTGTCTATGGCAATTGAGAGTTTTGCTGGGTATAGTAGTCTGGGTTGGCATTTGTGTTCTCTTAGGGTCTGTATGATATCTGCTCAGGATCTTCTAGCTTTCATATTCTCTGGTGAGAAGTCTGATGAAATTATGTTAGGTCTGCCTTTATATGTTACTTGTCTTTTCCCCCTTACTGCTTTTAAAATTCTTTCTTTGTTTAGTGCATTTGGCGTTTTGATTATTATGTGATCTCTTTTCTGGTCCAAACTATTTAGAGTTCTGTAGGCGTCTTGTATGTTCATGGGCATCTCTTTCTTTATGTTGGTGAAATTTTCTTCTATAATTTTGTTGACTATATTTACTGGTCCTTTAAGTTTGGAATCTTCACTCTCTTCTATACCTATTATCCTGAGGTTTAGTCTTCTAATTGTGTCCTGGATTTCCTGGATGTTTTGCGTTAGGAGCCTTTTGCTTTTTGCATTTTTTGACTGTTGTGTCAATGCTTTCTATGGTATCTTCTGCACCTGAGATTCTCTTCTATCTCTTGTATTCTGTTGGTGATGCTTGCATCTGTGACTTCTAATCTCTTTCCTAGGTTTTCTAACTCCATGGTTGTCTCCCTTTGTGATTTATTTATTGTTTCTATTTCCATTTTTAGGTCTTGTATAGTTTTGCTCATTTCCTTCACCTGTTTGATTGTGTTTTACTGTAATTCTTTAAGGAATTTTTGTGTTTGTTCTTTAAGGGCTTCAAGCTATTTACCTGTGTTCTCCTGTATTTCTTTAAGGAAAGTACTCTATCACCATTATGAGAAGTGATTTTAGATCCAAATCTTGCTTTTCCAGTGTGATGGTGTATCCAGTACTTGCTATGGTAGGAGAATTGGGTTCTGATGACGTCAAGTAACCTTGGTCTTTGTTGCTTATATTCTTATGATTACCTCCTGCCATCTGATTATCTCTAGTGCTACATGCCCTAGTTATATCTGACTGGATTCTGTGATCCTGGTTGTATCAGAACTCCTCAGAGTTCAGCTGTTTCTGTGATCCTGTGAGTCGGAGATCCTGTGATTTTAAGCTCCTGGGTCACAGCTTCTGGGAGTCAAGCTGCCTCTGGGACCCTGAGATCCTGGTGTGATCAAGCTCCTGAGATCCTTGGATTACTGTGGTCCTAGGCACTTTAGAGTACCTGGGGGTGGATCTTCCTCTGGGTGTTGTGGGACTGGCTGCAGAGTTGGCACTCAAGGTCTGATCAGGGCACTGGCCCAGACCAGAAGCTGTTGATATTATTAACATATGACTTTGGAGGTGGAGCCCACATATTAACAATGCACATAACTATCATCTTAATTATTTAGTTGAGATTAATCATTAAGCAAGGAGGAATATGAATGAAGAAAAAGGGTTGTCATGGGTTCCCTCTAATGCGATGGACACCTGAAGTGTTATTGGTATGTGTTGGTGTGTATAGTAGGGGTCTTGGATAAGTTTACAGCCCCCACTAAGCCCAAGCACAGAATATATAGCTGTTGAGAGCATCAAAGCTTCTGGAGAAGAGAAAATAACATTACAGAATGAGTAACAGCACAGCCTTGGCTGTACCTTTTCATACTCAAGTTTCTTTTGAATAGCATCCTCTTTAGGTTCCTCCTTACTCATGGTCCTTTCTCTGTAAACTGGGAAGGTAGGTCCACTCATCCATCCACACCCATGAAGATCTGCAAGATGGCTCTCTCTTCTTTCTTATTGAACCAAGAAGAAGCGAAGTGTCCCTGCTTACTGACCTATAATTTGGGAAATAGTGGGATAGACCTTTCTGTATGACTCTACCTCATGAGCCTCATGGGAAATATCTGGAGGCCCATTTACCTACTTTTGGGTCCAGAAAGCAACCATACAGACATTTAGAACACCTATTATTCCGTGTTATGCAAGAGCAGGGCATCTGTCCAGCCCTAGGACATTGCTCTATCCTTGCATTGGCCTTGTAATCTGGTAGACAGCTTATTTCTAAGGCAGACAGTTCTCACCTGCCCAAGTCCACTAGGGTGGTCCTATGCTCCACAAATCATTAAAATGATAAGGACTAGCTGGGCAGTGGTGGTGCACGCCTTTATTCCCAGCACTTGGGAGGCAGAGGCAGGCAGATTTCTGAGTTCAAGGCCAGCCTGGTCTACAGTGAGTTCCAGGACAGCCAGGGACCTGTCTCAAAAAACTAAACCAAACCAAACCAAACCAAACCAAACCAAACCAAACCAAATCAATAAGGACTTAGTACTTGAAGCCAAGATTGTGGTACCCAGAACCTCTGGCAAACCTACCCCATAAGAGAGCTGCATCCCAGTTGGTAGAAATGTATAACCATCTTTCTGACTCCTAGGTCACTAAGATATTCCAAAAATTCCTGAGCTGATTGCACCTGAAAAATATCATGGAAACCATATTACCGCACCCACCTGCAATTAAATCCAATAGATAACTAAGATCCATCTTGAGGAGGTGGTGAATAAGTCAGCCTATGAAGTCAATGGAAGCAGTCAGTCCACCAGGTAGGCAACGTTAGTGCAGGAACACTAGAATCGTTGAGAGTAAACACAACTCAATGCTTGCCACAGATCCAAAGAAAGAAGATGAAAACAAAACAAAACAAAACAATCCCCCCACCCCCACCAAAAGAATGGTTTTAAAGGAAACCTAATGAAATATGGGAGAATACAGGCAAAAAAAAAAAAAAAAACCTCCACAAAATTCTGTCAGCAGACAAAGAACATAGCAAAGAACCAAGCACAGTCTTGAGCTGGGTAACGTCCAGCTGAGTGCCTAGGTAGCAGACTAGACCTAGCTGAGGGAGCAATAGCTGAACTTAAAAAGACTGGTCACGGGAAACAGCGCTGTGAGAAAAAAAAAAAAAGCCCATGAAGATGGTATTAAGTGAGCAGATATTTGCATGATAGGGTTCCAGAAGGAGAAGGGAGAAGGTTAAAATGAAACACTAGTTAATTTTTTTCAAATCTTAAAAAAATAGACCAAAAGGTGACAGATAAATTTAGCCCAAAAGATCTCTAGGAAGCTGATTAGAGTCAAACTCTCAAAAGTCCAAGATAAAGAAATTCTTAAAACAGCCAAGAGAAAAAAAGCACCGTGGCAGGTGTAAGGGAATATTCCCTAAGATACTCTGATGATATCAGAAATGATACAGAAGGAAATATTCCCTAAGATATTGCGATAATATCAGAAATGATACAGACCAGGGAAGAATAGGATGATTACAGTTGCAGTAGAATAAGAAAAATAGCTGCTAATAATGAATATTATATTCAGGAAAGCAATGTTTAGAAATTAAGGGGAAACTGGAGTTTATCAGCACTAGACTCAGCTTACTTGGAATGTTTGAGAGGGCCCAAGACTGTAAGGAAGGCAAGTGTAATGGAAATGTACTCAAACATAGCATCCATGATAGAAAAGATAACACAAGACAAAGTCAACATAGTAAATACAAAAACCCAGGATGATCAGTGAGAGATGAAGAAAGGATCAGAGAATGGTCAAACAATGAAGAAAATTGTTTAAGAAGATAGACGTATCAGACAAAACAAGACCAACGAAAACCTAAAAAAATGAACAAAAAATAACCAAGAGACTCACTTCCCAAGTAAAGACACACAGACTGTAAGTGTAGGGATGGGAAGGGATAGGCAGTAGCACACACCTAAAGTGAGCAGAAATAATTATACACATAGTGTTGTGCCAAGGAAATGTTAGTGATCCCCCAAAACACACACAGGAGCTGATCTGATGCAACTCACAGCAGGGTCTTTATTCTATTCGCGCTAGCTTGGGGTCCCCCAATGCATCTCTGTCAAGAAGGATGGTTTTGGTGGTGGGGAGCCCAGAATGTCTATCAGGGCAGGGCTTTATAGTAAGCAGTAAGCAGGGAGTATGTGTGCAAGCATCTAATTGGAAAGCTACCATGGCCTTTAACACAATTGTCTCGTGCTGAGAGTCATATCATAAACTTAACTTCAGCTCCCGTCTGCATTGGTGATCATTAGGCAGGGGGTGAGCTTGTAATCTGGGGTGCAAGTTTGCTTGGGAGAATAACCTGGAGACGCTGGTCTTGCTGAGGGTGTAACCTGGAAACATTTGTTGGGGGATTAGCCTAGAGATTGGAGCTAACCTTGGATTTTGTTAGGGGCAACTTGGAAACGAATGCTAGGTACCTGCCTGTTAGTTTACCTGAGTTCAAACTTAGGTCAAGTTCTCTAGAATGGAGTCTGAACTTGAAAGATTTGGCATCTCAGTAGAATGGATGTTAAGTAAACAGCTGCAATAGGGTACAAACTTTTTTTTGTCTCCGATGGCTAAAAGAGACAGTAAATGCATATGTATTCAATGTGAAAGCACCCACCTACACATAGCAAATGGTATCAAGTCTAAAGGAAGAAATAGGCTCCAATAAAATGACAGTTGAAGCCTCTAAAATCCTACTTTTGTCAATATGTCAGACATCCAGGTTGAAAAATAAACAAACTCATCAGCTAAACAATTTTTGCAGAGCTGGGAATCCGACTCAGGGCCCTGTGTGTGAGAGGCACGTGCTCCGCCCCTGAGCTACAGCTCATGTTCCTGTTAGTGCAATTATCTTCTCGGTTCTCCTGGTTGGTGGGGTACAGTTTGTTCTCTGTCACTGTCCTCAGTCATTCTTTGTGTTCTGGTAATAAAATGTGTCCTATATTTCTGCCTTTTTAAAAAAAATTTATTTGGGTCTTATTTCTTTGCTTTGTTAATTTGCCTGAAGTTTTGTCCATTCTATCTTTTCAAAATACCACTTGATGAAATTTGGCTTTGTGTGTGTGTGTGTAAGATGAAAACCTAAAAAAAAAAAAAAATTCAGTACAGAAGGAGTGTGTCAACACGGTGACGACTCTAAGGGGCACACACATAGCCAGCATCATGATACCATACCAAATAAGGGAAAGTGGCAATCTCTTTTTCCTGAAGCCTGGAGCGAGATGAGAACTTTCACTTTCAATATCTATCAGCATAGTATGGGAGGGCTGCTCTCCAGGAGCCCCAGTTTCCTCCTGAGAAATCCCCTTTTTAGCTCCCCATCTTCGTGTTTTCTTGATTTCTTGTGGTCTTCCACTGCTCCACAAAATTTTAGTTCCCGAGTCTGTGGGCGAGCTTCATGTTTTAGCTGAGCAGGCGTCGTTTACATGCTTCAGTAATATGACCGTTACTACGGTTCAAAGTCAAGCAAAAACTCATTCTTTTTATAAGGAAGGCCCGATTTTTTTCCTTATTTGTTAGTGCTCGACAAGCCCTCCTTGCTTTTATTTCTTCTTGAGGAAAAGCCTGTAAGATGCGGAGATAGGGAAAGGGGGCCGACTGAAGGCAAGCTCAACTTACCTGGTGATACAGATGCTGGGAATGTATCTCTGTGCGAGCACAGGACCGTAACTTCATCAGTATCTGCTGGGATGGGTTATGATTGTGTTTTAGCACAGAGAGGTGGGGCCGAGATCTGGGGTGGCTGCTGATCCTTTTATCCCTAGCACACGCATGCCTGACGCACCTGGCAGCAGCAGACGGTACCCCAAGCAGCTGCTAGGTCCTGAGAGCTGGCCAGTGGAATCGCCTGTACTAACACGGCAGGCAGCACTTTTATTTTTGTTGTTGCTGTTATTTGCTTATTTTCTTTTATGTGAGTTCTCTTAGTAGGTAGGCTTCTACCTGTGGTCCCCATTTTATGGCTGGACTTTCTTCTTCTACTAGAGTTCACACTGTGTTACCACAAGATGGCTTTCCCCTGCTTCATGCTGTGTTAGTGTATAGGCGATTCCACTGGCCAGCTCTCAGGACCCAGCAGCTACTTGTAGCATCATCTGCTGCTGCCAGGTGTGCCAGGCATGCCAGGCACACAGGTGTGTGCTACGAATAAAAGAATTACCAGCCAACCCAGCCCTACCTCTCTGTGTTTCCTGTTTCTTGGGGTTCTCTGTCTCTCACTGCCTCTCTGTCTCTTTCTCTCTTTGCCTGAATGCCTCCTCTCTGCCCTTAGGTTTTCTCTCTCTCTCTGCTCTGTCTGCCTGTCTACATGTCCACCTGTCTCCCTCCATCCTTTCCTCAGGTTCCCTCTCCCCTCCCTTCCCCCAACAAACTTCTTCTACACTAGATCTATCATATGGTGCAGTTTCTCAGGGGTACACCTTGGCATTGGCCTGCCAAAGGTACCTCTCAATTTTTTTTTATCATAACATTTGTAGTCTACAGTCTTTATGCAAGCATATTTGAATCCATCATATTGAGTCTGTATTGAGTCTCATGCTATATCCATGGAGGGTTTTGGAGAACTCACCTATGTAGTCTGTCTAAAATATCATATCGTTTTAGATTTAGAATTTTTTTATTCTTAAAAATAGGCAGAGAAGTTCTTAGCATGTGCTAAGTGCAATAGTCCTCATGGCTAGGGTCTGGGAATAGCACAGCCCTCAATATTCACAAAGCTTCCCCCTGGATAGACAGCAGTCTTGATAGCAGCTCCTCATAACATAATTAACACAGTGAAGACTTGTCAGTTTCTTCTGTCCCTGTGCAGCCAGATGCTGTGGAGGAGACAGCAGGGAGATGGTGGTTGTCATGGAGGCGTAAAGATGCTTGACTTCTGCTCATCATTCTCTAGAGGTACCTTCAGGAATGGCCTGAAGTGAACTGTGCTCACTTGGGGATTGTTTTTTTTTTTTTTTTTTTTTAAATCCTTAACTTCCTTGTTCTTCTCCCCACGCTGGGCTTCATCCTCCTCTGGGGAGTTGCTTTGAGTGCTCAGATAATTTGATTAACGTGGTCCAGCTGACTATTAACACGCATTAATTGCATCAAATATAGTAGACCCTAGCAATTCCTATTTGCACAGAGGAGCCCTGCAGGACATACTTCATAAAGTACTCAAAAGAGGGGCCTTTCTAGTAATATATTCAATGGGGTCAGAGGAAGACATTCTTGGCTGGACAAATCTGTCACCCATGTGTACAGAATCAGAAAATATGAGAACTCCCTCTGAGGCTGCTCCTGTATATCCAGATACCCCCCTGGGATAGGTTGGAATAGGATTAAAGTGGAGAGAGAGGGGAAAATCTGTGAGCTATTAGCCCCAAATCTCTCCCATCCACCAGCAGTGTAGCTGTATTGGCTCTCTGCCTTCTCCCTCTTGGGACTTCACGTTAATGAATCATAAGACACAGAGCTTCAGGGGAGAATTTCTTTCTCTGCTTTGAGAGGAGTCCAACGGACAATGACTTAGTTGCTATGTTGTTAGTCTTTCTACTTAGGACCTTTTTAGGCCAAAGTAAATTTCCCTTTAGAGTCAGACAAAACGGAGAAGCAGGAACTCTTTATGAAGCTCTATTGATTGGCACATGTTGCTTCTATATTTTTCAGTCCTTTAGTGTATATTAAAGTGATTCATCAAACCAATGCAAGCACAGCTTGAGAGGAGGCCTAGAGGAGCATCACGAGGTTCTCTGTGTCCTGAGAACTGGTCTGCAGTGCACCTCCACAACGAAAAGGAATAGGACTGAACACCGTGCTAGCTGACTGGAAGGTCGAGACGCAGGCGTCCCTGGAGGTGGCTGGCCCGTAGTGCACATTCCTCTTGCACCTTTAATCTAGAGCGGCACACATGGATGATGTTTGAGAACAGTGTGCTATCTTTTGCCTCTTTTTCGGGCATCTAAAGAGATCTGGTAGGTGGTTGTAAAGGTTGTCCTGTTCTTAAAGTGCCCCTAAAAAGGAGAATTCTGGCACTGCTGAGTAACCCATCTTCAGCCTGCCAGGCAACTCCTCTTGTTACTTTGCTGTGCACTGTGTGTGTGTGTGTGTGTGTGTGTGTGTGTGTGTGTGTGTGTGTGTGTGTGTTTCCTCTTCTTTGGCTTCAGTGCTGTTAGTTTTCTGGACTTAGCTCTTGGTAAAGGAAAGGAAGTTTTAAACGACTTATGTTCTTTTTAAAAAAGCTGAGTGAGAGATTTTTCTATAATGTGAGATGAAGCCTCATTTCCCCTAATCATTTGCACATTCTGTTCCCTTTAGGTTTATATGGAGGTAAAGCTTGTTTAAAAGTTCCAAATTCAAAATACATAGTGCTGCTGAATACATGAATATCTCCTGCCTCCCCCTCACACCAGTCCTCTCAATTCTCACTTGCTTGTTCTGTCTTTTTTTTTTCTTTTTTAGTTTTCAGTTTTTAGAGACAGGTTTATTTATATATATAAGTGCATGAAATTGAATACAGAAACTTTATTAAAATACTGTATATTACAAACTTTAATCCAATAAATTCTGTGTAATGACATTGAAGTGCTGGATTCACTGTAACAGATATCCTGTGTGTTTTCAACAGTTCACCCCTGTATATTAAAAAGAGGAGAGCCATGTGCAGATGGATCTCAGAAGTTGTCCTGGGACCAGACGCGGATGGTGTAAGTTGTGCATCTTTTCTTTACAGCTGTGAATTGAACTGCACTCTTATCTTCTGAGGCCAACTTTCAAGAATCTAAATAACTTGCATATGTTTATTGCTGCCCTTTGAAGAGAATGTGTGTTGAAAAATAATCTTTAGAACTTTTTCTTAAGCATCACACAAAGACGTAGGAGTGAGCTGACCACGTTAGAAACTCCACACTGTTGGGTTAAAGCCATCCTTACTGTAGGTATAGAGAATATTGTTTTTAATTTGCATTCATTTATTTGTTTATGTGTGTGTACGCATGTACCAAAGGTCCTGTGAGGAGGGCAGAGGTCAGATATAGGGAGCTGATTATCTTCTTCCTCCACTTGGGATACTGGAATGGAGTTCAGTTTGTCAGGCTTGGTGGCATGCACCATTTTGCTAGTCCAATACAGAAAATTTTAATTCGAATGATATTTTACCCAAAATCCTAATTATTCCTTATACATAAATGAGTAACTTTCTGTTTTAATAAACAATATTTCTGGGAAAGACAAATACGCTTTTTCCTCCTTAAAATCTGAAATTCTGCCAGAACTGGTTATAATTTTAAGAATTTCAATTTTTTTTTTAATTTTGCTGAAAAATATTCTCTTATCTGGCTCAAATGATATATTTAAATATTGAACCCTCCCGTGCATATCTACCTTCATGGTCTTATAAAGTCCTATATTTGGTAAGAAACAATACCCTATACTAGGGGGTTGAAGTTGAAACTATAAAAAGAAAAGGGCTAGATGTCTGGGTAAGTTGGCGTACTGGAAGACTCGCCACTAAAACGCAGGAAAAACAAACAAACCAGCTATGATAACATACAGGAAGGGCTCATCCTGTGGGGCGTATAAACAGATATTAAACTAGGGGAGAGTCTGTAGGGAAGCTGAGAATTGGAGCCCAGCTGGAAGCTGCCTAGGAAAGATGCATAGAAGAGAGCAGCAGAAAATTCCAGGGTAGTGCTGCTCTTCCCGCACTCTGGACCTTCAACCAGAGGAGCCAAGGGAAGTATATGAGTCCAAAGAAATTACTGAAAAGGAATCTAGAACCTCTCCCACTATCCCACCCTAGAAACCACCCCCCCCATCCTAGAACCCCATAAAAGTAGGCAGCACACTTCAAGGCCTCCCACTCCTTTTTTAAGTAACCAAAAACATTTTTGTATAATATGTTTTGATTATATTCTTTGCTCTCCCCAACTCCTTTGATCTTCTCCACCTTCTTACCCACCCAGCCTCATGTTCTTTCTCTCCCTATATCAAAACAGAAAACAAAACATAAAAATCACAGCAAATAAAACCCAACCAGTCAGAAAATATCCCCAAACAAACCAAAGCAAAACCAAAGCCTCCACCCACACCCCCCATTCTGTAGAATATGTTTTGTGTTAGCCAACTACCCCTGGCCCTGAGCCTGCCTAGGAATGTGGTTGATGTATCCAGCGCAACGCCATTGAAGAAAACTGTTTTTCCCCTCTCTCAACAGATATCAGCTGCAAATAACTTCTTGATTAGGGTGAGGCTTTGTGTCTACCACCCCGTGACAGTGTTGGGACTTTGTCTGGTTTGAATCTGTGCAGATCCCGTGTGTGCTGTCAGTCTGTGTGAGCTCAGTGTGCATCAGACCTGTTGTCTGGAAGCTACTGTCTTCTTGGCGTCATCCACCACCTCTGGCTCTTCCAATCTTTCTGTCTCCTCTTCCATAGAGATCCCGAGTCTTGAGGGAAGCGGTCTCATGCAGGACTGAGTATTCCCAAGTCTTGTCTCTTCTCTCTCTCTCTCTCTCTCTCTCTCTCTCTCTCTCTCTCTCTCTCTCTCTCTCTCTCTCCATTGTCCAGTTGTGGGTCTCTGGGTTAATTACCATCCACCAAAAGCAGGAGATTCTCTGATGAAGGTTGAACAATGCACTGGTCTAAGTCCTAGCCTAGTGTGACTGTCCTAGGTCCCTGATATAGAGTATTTCTGTGAGTTGGTGGAATGGATATGGTCTAGAAGGAAAGGGGCAGCTGGAAAGAATGAGGAGGACTCTGGGACCTCTCCAAGAGGAGTTCCGAGGCGATGGTTTTCTATTTTTACCCAGCCCCTAAGATCATGTGGAACCTGCTGTAGCCAGATGGGTCTGAGAACCTTTCAACTCAGTGTTGCTGCTCTCAAACTTGGTTCTAGAAACTTCTTTTTGCAATGAGTAGTGATTAATGCAGAGACATGCAAATGATCAAAGTGCTTAAAATAAGTGACTTCATGTTTATCCCTAAGTGAGGTTTATCTATATCATCCCTTTTCTCTAAGGCTCAGGGAAGATCCTGGAAAGGAGGTAGGAGAATAAGAGGTTAGGGAGGTGTACTGGCTAGTTTTTTTTTTTTTCTTGCGTCTCTGTTTTTTTTTTTTCTTTCCATTTTTTATTAGGTATTTAGCTCATTTACATTTCCAATGCTATACCAAAAGTCCCCCATACCCACCCACCCCCATTCCCCTACCCGCCCACTCCCCCTTTTTGGCCCTGGCGTTCCCCTGTTCTGGGGCATATAAAGTTTGTGTGTCCAATGGGCCTCTCTTTCCAGTGATGGCCGACTAGGCCATCTTTTGATACATATGCAGCTAGAGTCAGGAGCTCTGGGGTACTGGTTAGTTCATAATGTTGATCCACCTATAGGGTTGCAGATCCCTTTAGCTCCTTGGGTACTTTCTCTAGCTCCTCCATTGGGAGCCCTGTGATCCATCCATTAGCTGACTGTGGGCATCCACTTCTGTGTTTGCTAGGCCCCGGCATAGTCTCACAAGAGACAGCTACATCTGGGTCCTTTCGATAAAATCTTGCTAGTGTATGCAATGGTGTCAGCGTTTGGATGCTGATTATGGGGTGGATCCCTGGATAAGGCAGTCTCTACATGGTCCATCCTTTCATCTCAGCTCCAAACTTTGTCTCTGTAACTCCTTTCAAGGGTGTTTTGTTCCCACTTCTAAGGAGGGGCATAGTGTCCACACTTCAGTCTTCATTTTTCTTGAGTTTCATGTGTTTAGGAAATTGTATCTTATATCTTGGGTATCCTAGGTTTTGGGCTAATATCCACTTATCAGTGAGTACATATTGTGTGAGTTCCTTTGTGAATGTGTTACCTCACTCAGGATGATGTCCTCCAGGTCCATCCATTTGGCTAGGAATTTCATAAATTCATTCTTTTTAATAGCTGAGTAGTACTCCATTGTGTAGATGTACCACATTTTCTGTATCCATTCCTCTGTTGAGGGGCATCTGGGTTCTTTCCAGCTTCTGGCTATTATAAATAAGGCTGCTATGAACATAGTGGAGCATGTGTCCTTCTTACCAGTTGGGGCATCTTCTGGATATATGCCCAGGAGAGGTATTGCTGGATCCTCCGGTAGTACTATGTCCAATTTTCTGAGGAACCGCCAGATGGATTTCCAGAGTGGTTGTACAAGCCTGCAATCCCACCAGCAATGGAGGAGTGTTCCTCTTTCTCCACATCCTCGCCAGCATCTGCTGTCACCTGAATTTTTGATCTTAGCCATTCTGACTGGTGTGAGGTGGAATCTCAGGGTTGTTTTGATTTGCATTTCCCTGATGATTTAGGATGTTGAACATTTTTTCAGGTGCTTCTCTGCCATTCGGTATTCCTCAGGTGAGAATTCTTTGTTCAGTTCTGAGCCCCATTTTTTAATGGGGTTATTTGATTTTCTGAAGTCCACCTTCTTGAGTTCTTTATATATGTTGGATATTAGTCCCCTATCTGATTTAGGATAGGTAAAGATCCTTTCCCAATCTGTTGGTGGTCTCTTTGTCTTAATGACGGTGTCTTTTGCTTTGCAGAAACTTTGGAGTTTCATTAGGTCCCATTTGTCAATTCTCGATCTTACAGCACAAGCCATTGCTGTTCTGTTCAGGAATTTTTCCCCTGTGCCCATATCTTCAAGGCTTTTCTCCACTTTCTCCTCTATAAGTTTCATTGTCTCTGGTTTTATGTGAAGTTCTTTGATCCATTTAGATTTGACCTTAGTACAAGGAGATAAGTATGGATCGATTCGCATTCTTCTACATGATAACAACCAGTTGTGCCAGCACCAATTGTTGAAAATGCTGTCTTTCTTCCACTGGATGGTTTTAGCACCCTTGTCGAACATCAAGTGACCATAGGTGTGTGGGTTCATTTCTGGGTCTTCAATTCTATTCCATTGGTCTACTTGTCTGTCTCTATACCAGTACCATGCAGTTTTTACCACAATTGCTCTGTAGTAAAGCTTTAGGTCAGGCATCGTGATTCCACCAGAGGTTCTTTTATCCTTGAGAAGAGTTTTTGCTATCCTAGGTTTTTTGTTATTCCAGATGAATTTGCAAATTGCTCCTTCTAATTCGTTGAAGAATTGAGTTGGAATTTTGATGGGGATTGCATTGAATCTGTAGATTGCTTTTGGCAAGATAGCCATTTTTACAATGTTGATCCTGCCAATCCATGAGCATGGGAGATCTTTCCATCTTCTGAGATCTTCTTTAATTTCTTTCTTCAGAGACTTGAAGTTCTTGTCGTAGAGATCTTTCACTTCCTTAGTTAGAGTCACGCCGAGATACTTTATATTATTTGTGACTATTGAGAAGGGTGTTGTTTCCCTAATTTCTTTCTCAGCCTGTTTATTCTTTGTGTAGAGAAAGGCCATTGACTTGTTTGAGTTAATTTTATATCCAGCTACTTCACCGAAGCTGCTTATCAGGTTTAGGTGTTCTCTGGTGGAATTTTTAGGGTCACTTATATATACTATCATATCATCTGCAAAAAGTGATATTTTGACTTCCTCCTTTCCAATTTGTATCCCCTTGATCTCCTTTTGTTGTCGAATTGCTCTGGCTAATACTTCAAGTACTATGTTGAAAAGGTAGGGAGAAAGTGGGCAGCCTTGTCTTGTCCCTGATTTTAGTGGGATTGCTTCCAGCTTCTCTCCATTTACTTTGATGTTGGCTACTGGTTTGCTGTAGATTGCTTTTATTATATTTAGGTATGGGCCTTGAATTCCTGATCTTTCCAGAACTTTTATCATTAATGGGTCTTGGATCTTGTCAAATGCTTTTTTCTGCATCTAACGAGATGATCATGTGGTTTTTGTCTTTGAGTTTGTTTATATAGTGGATTACATTGATGGATTTTCGTATATTAAACCATCCCTGCATCCCTGGAATAAAACCTACTTGGTCAGGATGGATGATTGCTTTAATGTGTTCTTGGATTCGGTTAGCGAGAATTTTATTGAGGATTTTTGCATCGATATTCATAAGAGAAATTGGTTTGAAGTTCTCTATCTTTGTTGGATCTTTCTGTGGTTTAGGTATCAGAGTAATAGTGGCTTCATAAAATGAGTTGGGTAGAGTACTTTCTACTTCTATCTTGTGAAAAAGTTTGTGCAGAACTGGAATTAGATCTTCTTTGAAGGTCTGATAGAACTCTGCACTAAACCCGTCTGGTCCTGGGCTTTTTTTTGGCTGGGAGACTATTTATAACTGCTTCTATTTCTTTAGGGGATATGGGACTGTTTAGAAGGTCAACTTGATCCTGATTCAACTTTGGTACCTGGTATCTGTCCAGAAATTTGTCCATTTCGTCCAGGTTTTCCAGTTTTGTTGAGTATAGCCTTTTGTAGAAGGATCTCATGGTGTTTTGGATTTCTTCAGGATCTGTTGTTATGTCTCCCTTTTCAGTTCTGATTTTGTTAATTAGGATTTTGTCTCTGTGCCCTCTAGTGAGTCTAGCTAAGGGTTTATCTATCTTGTTGATTTTCTCAAAGAACCAACTCCTCGTTTGGTTAATTCTTTGAATAGTTCTTCTTGTTTCCACTTGGTTGATTTCACCCCTGAGTTTGATTATTTCCTGCCGTCTACTCCTCTTGGGTGAATTTGCTTCCTTGTTTTCTAGAGCTTTTAGATGTGTTGTCAAGCTGCTAGTATGTGCTCTCTCCCGTTTCTTCATGGAGGCACTCAGAGCTATGAGTTTCCCTCTTAGAAATGCTTTCATTGTGTCCCAAAGGTTTGGGTACGTTGTGGCTTCATTTTCATTAAACTCTAAAAAGTCTTTAATTTCTTTCTTTATTCCTTCCTTGACCAAGGTATCATTGAGAAGAGTGTTGTTCAGTTTCCACGTGAGTGTTGGCTTTCTGTTATTTTTTTTTGTTATTGAAGATCAGCCTTAGTGCATGGTGATCTGATAGGATACATGGGACAATTTCAATATTTTTGAATCTGTTGAGGCCTGTTTTGTGACCTATTATGTGGTCAATTTTGGAGAAGGTACCATGAGGTGCTGAGAAAAAGGTATATCCTTTTGTTTTAGGATAAAATGTTCTGTAGATATCTGTCAGATCCATTTGTTTCATCACTTCTGTTAGTTTCAGTGTGTCCCTGTTTAGTTTCTGTTTCCATGATCTGTCCATTGGTGAAAGTGGTGTGTTGAAGTCTCCCACTATTATTGTGTGAGGCGCAATGTGTGCTTTGAGCTTTACTAAAGTTTCTTTAATGAATGTGGCTGCCCTTGTATTTGGAGCATAGATATTCAGAATTGAGAGTTCCTCTTGGAGGCTTTTACCTTTGATGAGAACGAAGTGCCCCTCCTTGTCTTTTTTGATGACTTTGGGTTGGAAGTCAATCTTATCAGATATTAGGATGGCTACTCCAGCTTGTTTCTTCATACCATTTGCTTGGAAAATTGTTTTCCAGCCTTTTATTCTGAGGTAGTGTCTATCTTTTTCTTTGAGATGTGTCTCCTGTAAACAGCAAAATGTTGGGTCTTGTTTGTGTAGCCAGTTTGTTAGTCTATGTCTTTTTATTGGCGAGTTGAGACCATTGATGTTAAGAGATATTAAGGAAAAGTAATTGTTGCTTCCTGTTATTTTTGTTGTTAAAGTTGGCATTCTGTTCTTGTGGCTGTCTTCTTTTAGGTTTGTTGAGGGATTACCTTCTTGTTTTTTCTAGGGCATTGTTCCCGTTCTTGTATTGGTTTTTTTCTGTTATTAACCTTTGAAGGGCTGGATTCGTTGAGAGATAATGTGTGAATTTGGTTTTGTCGTGGAATACTTTGGTTTCTCCATCTATGGTAATTGAGAGTTTGGCTGGGTATAGTAGCCTGGGCTGGAATTTGTGTTCTCTTAGTGTCTGTATAACATCTGTCCAGGCTCTTCTGGCTTTCATAGTCTCTGGTGAAAAATCTGGTGTAATTCTGATAGGCTTGCCTTTGTATGTTACTTGACCTTTTTCCCTTACCACTTTTAGTATTCTATCTTTATTTAGTGCATTTGTTGTTCTGATTATTATGTGTCGGGAGGAATTTCTTTTCTGGTCCAGTCTATTTGGAGTTCTGTATGCTTCTTGTATGTTCATAGGTATCTCTTTCTTTATATTTGGGAAGTTTTCTTCAATAATTTTGTTGAAGATGTTTGCTGGTCCTTTGAGTTGAAAATCTTCATTCTCATCCACTCCTATTATGCGTAGGTTTGGTCTTCTCATTGTGTCCTGGATTTCCTGGATATTTTGAGTTAGGATCTTTTTGCATTTTCCATTTTCTTTGATTGTTGTGCTGATGTTCTCTATGGAATCTTCTGCACCTGAGATTCTCTCTTCCATCTCTTGTATTCTGTTGCTGATGCTCAAATCTATGGTTCCAGATTTCTTTCCTAGGGTTTCTATCTCCAGCGTTGCCTCACTTTGAGTTTTCTTTATTGTTTCTACTTCCCTTTTTAGGTCTAGTATGGTTTTGTTCATTTCCATCACCTGTTTGTATGTTTTTTCCTCTTTTTCTGTAAGGACTTCTACCTGTTTGGTTGTGTTTTCCTGTTTTTCTTTAAGGACTTGTAACTCTTTAGCAGTGTTCTCCTGTATTTCTTTAAGTGATTTATTAAAGTCCTTCTTGATGTCCTCTACCATCATCATGAGATATGCTTTTTAAATCTAGGTCTAGGTTTTCGGGTGTGTTGGGGTGCCCTGGACTGGGCAAAGTGGGAGTGCTGGGTTCTGATGATGGTGAGTGGTCTTGGTTCCTGTTAGTAGGATTCCTACGTTTACCTTTTGCCATCTGGTAATCTCTGGAGTTAGTTGTTATTGTTGACTCTGTTTAGAGATTGTTCTTCTGGTGATTCTGTTACCGTCTATCAGCAGACCTGGGAGACAGATTCTCTCCTCTGAGTTTCAGTGCTCAGAGCACTCTCTGCTGGCAAGCTCTCTTACAGGGAAGGTGCGCAGATATCTTGTTTTTGGACCTCCTCCTGGTCGAAGAAGAAGGCCCAAAACAGGGCCTCTCTCAGAAGCTGTGTTGCTTTGGCAGTTCCCAGAAGCTGTCAGCTTCTGTGGTGCAGACTCTCACCTGTGCAGACTAAATTCCTAAGTTCCAGGGAGTCCTGGAACCAAGATGGCGACCGCTGCTCCTGAGGCTGAGGCCGCCTCCCGAGCCAGGCGGACACCTGTCCTCTGGTCCGGACGGTGGCCGGCTGTCTGCGGCCCACCAAGTGTGCTGCCTCAGCGGCTCTGTGCTTCTGCCCGTCCCAGAAGCTGTCCGGTTCTCTGGCGCACCCTCTAACCTGTTCAGACTAATTTCCTAAGTTCTGCTGAGTCCCGGAACCAAGATGGCGACCGCTGCTGCTGAGGCTGAGGCCGCCTCCCAAGCCAGGCGGACACCTGTCCTCTGGTCCGGATGGTGGCCCGCTGTCTGCGGCCCGCCAAGGGTGCTGCCTCAGTGGCTCTGTGCTTCCGCCTGTCCCAGAAGCTGTCCGGTTCTCTGGCGCACCCTCTAACCTGTTCAGACTAATTTCCTAGGTCCCGCGGAGTCCGGGAACCCAGATGGCGACCGCTGCTTGTACTGGCTAGTTTTGTGTCAACTTGACACAGCTGGAGTTATCACAGAGAAAGAAACTTCAATTGAGGAAATGCCTCCATGAGATACACTGTAAGGCATTTTCTCAATTAGTGATCAAGGGGGAAAGGTCCCTTGTGGGTGGGACCATCTCTGGGCTGGTAGTCTTGGGTTCTATAAGAGAGCAGGTTGAGCAAGCCAGGGGAAGCAAGCCAGTAAGGAACATCCCTCCATGGCCTCTGCATCAGCTCCTGCTTCCTGACATGCTTGAGTTCCAGTCCTGACTTCCTTGGTGATGAATAGCAGTATGGAAGTGTAAGCCGAATAAACCCTTTCCTCCCCAACTTGTTTCTTGGTAATGATGTTTGTGCAGGAATAGAAACCCTGAGTAAGACAGGAGGTATGCTGTGAAATGCTTTCTTCAGCATATGACTTGGCTACTAAGGGCATAATTCTTGTGGCTGATTGTATGCATGACCTGCACAGGATCAAGCCATTAAAAATCCCAACATACAGGCAGGAGGGCTCTTGAGGATCTACCCTAGTGGGAACTATTAGCAATTGATAGTTTTTGTGGGAGAAAAAGTCCTTTTCTGTGGGTTTCTGTCCCTGGTTGGTTTCCTATGTAACAGTGGATGGTCCCATACCCAAGCCCATATTGGACTTAGCGGATTAGTAAAAAAATAATAATAAAAGAAAAAAAAGAAGAGAACAGATAATTGGGAGGGGAACTGGGGGGCTAGGAGAAGAGGAACAGGCATAGTATATTATAAAGATACATTGTATTCATGTGTGAAAATTTATATAGTGAAGAAAACAAAGTAAAAGATATAAAGTTTAATGTGTATAGCTTTAAAAATGGTTAGAAATTATCCCCAGAACCTGGTATTTTTCCCTTTTAGTTTTGATCTCCAAATAGTTATTCCACTGCATCGTCCTTTAATGAGGTAAGTTGTCCATTCTCTGGACAATTTGTTTCATCAAAACACATCCATCTTCTGTCTCATTCCATTAGGACCCTATTTTCTGCCACAAATTGATAAATTTAGAGGGACAAAGACATTCTTTATTGATAATGCTTTACTACAATCTCCTCATCTGGAAAGTACTCACATTTTAGTAGCTGCCTTCAGGGCTATAATCCAAGGATGTTAATAGTGATGAGATCATGGGGGGAGGGAGGATGCCTGTGCAAGAGTCTTGTCATCAGGAAAACTTGATCCATCATTCTCATGAAAAACTCCTCCATCAAAGCTTAATATCAACTCAATCATGAGTTGCAAATTGGCATGCCATAATGCAGATGAATCAGGGCTTTGCTTGGCCTAGGGAGGTCAGGAGAAAAGAGGGAAGGACAAGGGACAATGGGAAGTGTCTAGAGCCACACTGTCAAATTCGGAAGCCATCATCCACATTTCTGAAACTCTGTAACATTTTATTGAATGGTGCCCATTTAGCAAGCGGCCATGGCTCTGCTAGAAAACAAAACAAAACAAAACAAAACAAAACAAAACAAAACACGTGATTCTCCCTAAGAGAATGGTTCTCCTGTGTGTGCTAGTGTCTACCTTGTTGTTGTCGACTTAAGGATTACGGCCTGTGCTGTGAGTCGCAGAAAGGAACAGATACCATAAGATGGCTCTTTGTTCTAAGAAATTAGTTTTTATGAAGAAAGACTGCAACTCATGTTGATGTGTGATAATGGTCACCTTTATCACAAGTTTAAAGACATAGATGCTTTTTAATCCACTTATCCTTAGAGTAGGTACATTCATTTCTATATTTTTATGGATTGGTAAACGGATATTTGTGGAAGCAAAGGTGTTTTGTTTCCTTAAAAATAATGAGTCCCCAAGAACATGTGCCAAACAAGAGCCACACTGTCATGTACGTGGCTATAGCACAGGCTCTGGACAAGACATCTGGCGAGCTAATGTGGCTCTTCAAGCGCCATTTCCTAATTGTGGCTCAGGGATAATGCTTTATGAAAAACAATTCTCAAGACCAAACAGTTTTAGCAAATATTAGTTTAAAGACAATGTTAAAGACCAGTGAGATTGCTAAGTGGGTAAAGATCTTTGCCACCAAACCAGACACTTTGTATTCTACCCCACAGGAACTGACAAGATGGAAAGAGGGAACCAACTTCCACAAGATTTCCTCTGTCCTCTACAGGTGCATACATGTACATGCACATGCACATGTGCACACACACACACACACACACACACACACACACACACACACAAAATGTGTGAGGGTGTCAGATACCTAGAATTGGAGTTACAGGTAGTAGTGAGCTGCCATGTGGGTATTAGGAGTTGAACCCAGGTCCTCTGGGAGAATGGCTAGTGCTCTTAATTGCTGGGCCATCTCTCCAATCCCAAATGTTTTTAAATAAGAAAATAAAACAGCAGGCAGAAGACTCAGACAGAAAAATTGTGAATTGAAGACCAGCCTTGGGTACCTAGCAAGACCCTATATGAGATGGAGGTAATAAATTTGCTTATTCAAGAATTTCTCAAAGTCTTTAATATATTATTACATACTGTGAGGTGCCAGGAAGAGATATGATAGGTAGAGTTTCACAGTTTACTTGACCACAGAATATTTCTTGTCAGATAAATATTCTCCAGAAAACTGTGGGAAGTAGGGTGTTGTGACATGGTTACTTGGAGCAGAGAGTTTCAAGAAAGTACTATTTGTTGTTGACGATAATCTCATAGTTTCTTGGTAACAGTTAAGTGCTCAATTAGTATTTTAGAATGAGTCTTTACAAAAATAATCTAGAATTATGTAGCTTCAGTGCTTGTCCCAAGAATGAGAGCAACCTCAGCTGGTACAACAAGGCCTCATTTGTGGTGTAGGAGGTGGCACATGTATGTGTGTGTGTGTGTGTGTGTGTGTGTGTGTGTGTGTGTGTGTATGTATACAGGTGTACCCATTCTTTCCAGAATAATTAGTGTTGTCATTTATTTTATGAACAGTGAGTGCTTTGATGAGTCCATGGTCAGGCCCTGTAATGAACTTGGTCTTTGAAAGGGGAGAGGAGCCAGCAAGTCCTCCCACGTTCTTTCAGAAAAGCCCTGTCAAAGACCCACTATAAAACAGTGATCAGCAGGCTTCCCCTTTGTTAAAATCTGAGGCAAGATAGAGCAAATGGCCCAGGAAGAATATTTGATGGGAGAGAGGATCTTTACTGTTATTTCTCCTGCAGGTTTTCTGAGTTGTAACCTGTACTGACAGACATTACAGATACCTCTGTTCTGATGTGTCTTCAGATAGCTCACTGCTGGACAAAGCTAGGACGGTAGCTGCCCTGCTACTTAGCAGGCAGCTCTGAAAGACAGACAACTGCTTGGGGGTAGCTTCCCCTGTCCTTCATGGGTTCATTGATATAGAACATTAGACAGAAGAGCCACACAACCCAAATAGAACAAAACAGGGCTTTGTCTTCATGAAGCTGCTGGTCCCTCAGGCCAATTCCTAAATTCTTTGTTCACTTGGATAGAATACAGGTGGATCACAGTCTTTCATGTGTAAAAGTTTACTCCAGAGAACTCCGATCCTTCAAACCAGGCCTCTTCACACAGCTCACTCCTATTCATAAGAGATGCTGTTCTCTTTCACAAAATTCCATTGTAGCCGAATGAGCCCACTGAGAAGGATGTGCCGTTACCTCTCCAGCTGAGCAGAGTTATGATCAAGTTCTCTGTGGGCAGTAACGTTTCCTCACTCTACTCTGGAGCCGATCAATAAGAACGGAAGATACTGCAGTGCATCGCACAATAGCTGGGAGCTAAACAGATAAACAGTCCCCTGGCAGGGAACTCCATCAATTCACCTTTATCAATAGCCAACAGACATTTGTTCCCATGTGCACCAAAACACGTGTAAGTGCATTCTTAATAGCAGTTCCTGAGCTGTCACATCTTTCTGAGGATTGTGGCCATTTCAAACAGTGGAATATTACACAGCAGATACCGAGCAAACTAAAACTTTAAGGAGCAACATGCATTCTTCAAAGACACAAGAGAAGCCAGATACAGAAGCCCCCACTCCACCACATCATTTATATAAATCTCAAGAAGAGATGTCTGATCTCTAGTGTTTAAAGCCATCTTTGGAATGGTGACTGAGAGAGGACTTAGGGATTATTTTTAGGTGTTGGTTGGTAATATTTGATTACTTGGCTCTGTGGTGGTCTCACAGCACATTTTGGTTGAACTATGGAATCGAGTTCTTTCTCTCTGTGTGTTATAGTCCAAAGCATACTTAAGTAACAGAAAATAACAGACTTAGGGTTCATAATGCTCTGCCTCTGACCTTAGAGGCCATGTTGCTGGAGGGCAGGCAGGCAGGCAGGCAGGCAGGCAGAAGGAGAAGGATGGGAGAGCATGACAAGGCCAGCTCTCTCTTTTAAACACTCTTGGTAGGAGGGGTGGCTGAGGCTACAGGGTCATCCTATGGACTCCTCCTCTTTAGGATTAGATGAACTGCACGTTGACCAACATGCTGTTCTGATTCCAAAGCCCTTACTTAATAAAGAGCAATAGTTCAAATATAGCATTTAAAATTAGTGGAGGGCTGGGGACATTACTTAGTTGGCTAGATTGTTTGCTTAGTATACACAAAGTTAGATCCTCAATAGATCTGGCAAGGTGGTAGCACATGACTACATTCCAAGAGCGCTGGAGGTGGAAGCAGTAGGCTTAGAAGTTCAAGGTTATTCTCAGCTACACAAGGATTCTCAGTCCAGCCTGAAAAACAAGCAAGCAAGCAAGCAACCAAACAAACCACAGTGAATACATACTATATATTTTTGCTTTTAGGAGAATTTTAAGTCACCCAGTAGGTCCCAAGACTCAGACACACACCTGGTCTCCTATCTGCTGCCTCTAGTTGAGAACTCACAGTTGTCACCAAGAGTCATGAGTACGTTGTTAATGGTTTGTGGCTACACATCCACCAAGAGATGAATTGTGTGTTTATTTTATGAGACACTGGAAAACTTAAGTAAAATTTGATTAATGAGGGCTTAAGCTGGGACATTGAAATCTGTTATGCCTATACTGGGGAAGGAATACTTTTATTAACAATCTTTGTTTTCAGATGGACAGGTTTATAAGGCCATGGGGGATTTCTACAATTCAAATGAGGAACATAACTGTTTTCAGTAGAATTACTTGTGAGTGAGAAGAGCTAACTGAGATTCTTTCATTACAGTGCCACCAAGAAGACAGGCCTAGCTCGAAATAACCAGAATGCATGTTTAAAACTACCAATTCAGCATCCAGCACTGCTAGAACATTCCAGTACACAGCCTTGACAGTCTAAGGAGACTCAGCATTGACTTTTATTGGGAGTGGATTTCTAGGACATGCCTAATTTGTGAGAAATCTTTCAGTTCATAGAACTTGCTTAGTTGAAGTTTTCATTATGTGTGAAGTTGTTTAAGTCTGGCTCAGATATTAAAACTGAAGTTTACCAGCTGTGGATGGAGGAAAAAAAAATGCTTGGCAGTTCCAAATGAGAAGATCGGAGCAGGTCACCTTTCAAGGCTAAACCAGGTTTTTTGTTTTTTGTTTTTGTTTTTTTAAATTTAGATTGTTTGGTATCTTAGTTTGTGGTTTACTGCTGTGAACAGACACTATGACCAAGGCAACTCTTACAAAGGACAACATTTAATTGGGCCTGGCTTACAGATTCAGAAGTTCAGTCCGTTTTCATCAAGGTGGGACGATAGCAGCATGCAGGCAGACATTACACTGGAGGAGCTGAGAGTTCTACATCTTCATCCAAAGGAAGCCAGGAGCAGATTGTCCTCAGGCAGCTAGGAGGAGGGTCTCAAAGCCCAGTCCCACAGTGACACACTTCTTCTAAGAAGGCCACACCTCCTCCAACAGGGCCACAACTCCTAATAGTGCTACTCCCTGGGCCAAGCATATTCAAACCATCTCATTAGGTAAAGAGATTGTTGAAATATATCCATTGTGAAGGAATAACATGTTTTTGGGTTTCAATAATTACAAATACGTTTGTTCTGGGAAAAATTACAAAGTAAATTTAGTTCTATATTTCTTTCCCCTATGGTGCCCCCCTCTTTTTCTCTTGTCTTTGTTTTCCCCTCCAACATAGCATTACTCTATCTTTGTCATCTTTGAACGTGCACATTCTATGTTCATTTATCTGGTTTTTAGTACACACACACACACACACACACACACACACACACACACACACACACACAGAGAGAGAGAGAGAGAGAGAGAGAGAGAGAGAGAGAGAGAGAGAGAGAGAGTTTATACTCAACTGGTGAAATAGAATCAGTTTTAAGGAAATGCAGGGTTGTTTAGTGATCCCAGGTATATTATCAATGCTTTGAGATGGAGGTTATCTATTATGAAAGAAACTCCAAAGTAGTTGGCTGAAAAGAATACAAATGGCAGGCTGGTGGATGTATATCAGTCAGCATCAAGTGACTTCTAGACTTAATTATAAAAATAAAAATTTATTTTCCCATTTTTGTTGTTGTCTAATATTTTATGCACAGAAATTCAAATTTCTGTGTAGAGAGTATCTCTCATGTACTGTGTGGAAGCATCGCCTGTCTATACAAATCCAATGGTCAATGAGCTGAGGCGGGATTAGAAGGTGGGATATCCAGCAGAAAGAGATGGAAATTCTAGGAGTCAGGAGTAGGAAATTTGCCTCAAATTCTGAAGAATTTGGACACATGAAACTGAGGAAAGATAACAAACCATGTGGCAGACATGGGCTAGAATAAATGGGTTATATAAGTATGAGCTAGTCAGGGAATGAGCTAAATCTTTGGGCGTAGGCATTTATTCATAAATAACCAGTCTTAGAGACATTATTCTGGGAATAAAGAGGCTGGGTAGAAATCTTGTAGCCAGGCGTGGTGGCACACGCCTTTAATCCCAGCACTCGGGAGGCAGAGGCAGGTGGATTTCTGAGTTCGAGGCCAGCCTGGTCTACGAAGTGAGTTCCAGGACAGCCAGGGCTATAAAGAGAAACCCTGTCTCGAAAAACAAACAAACAAGCTTGCAATCCCACCAACAATGGAGGAGTGTTCCTCTTTCTCCACATCCTCGCCAGCATCTGCTGTCACCTGAATTTTTGATCTTAGCCATTCTGACTGGTGTGAGATGGAATCTCAGGGTTGTTTTGATTTGCATTTCTCTGATGATTAAGGATGCTGAGCATTTTTTCAGGTGCTTCTCAGCCATTCGGTATTCCTCAGGTGAGAATTCTTTGTTTAGCTCTGAGCCCCATTTTTTAATGGGGTTATTTGATTTTCTGGAGTCCACCTTCTTGAGTTCTTTATATATATGGGATATTAGTTCCCTATCTGATTTAGGGTAGGTAAAGATCCTTTCCCAATTTGTTGGTGGCCTTTTGGTCTTATTGACGGTGTCTTTTGCCTTACAGAAGCTTTGCAGTTTCATTAGGTCCCATTTGTCAATTCTCGATCTTACAGCACAAGCCATTGCTGTTCTATTCAGGAATTTTTCCCCTGTGCCCATATCTTCGAGGCTTTTCCCCACTTTCTCCTCTATAAGTTTCAGTGTCTCTGGTTTTATGTGAAGTTCCTTGATCCCCTTAGATTTGACCTTAGTACAAGGAGATAGGAATGGATCGATTTGCATTCTTCTGCATGTTAACACCCAGTTGTGCCAGCACCATTTGTTGAAAATGCTGTCTTTCTTCCACTGGATGGTTTTAGCTCCCTTGTCGAAGATCAAGTGACCATAGGTGTATGGGTCTTCATTTCTATTCCATTGGTCTACTTGGAAATCAGTCTGGCGGTTCCTCAGAAAATTGGACATAGTACTACCGGAGGATCCAGCAATACCTCTCCTGGGCATATATCCAGAAGATGTCCCAACCGGTAAGAAGGACACATGCTCCACTATGTTCATACCAGCCTTATTTATAATAGCCAGAAGCTGGAAAGAACCCAGATGCCCCTCAACAGAGGAATGGATACAGAAAATGTGGTACATTTACACAATGGAGTACTACTCAGCTATTTAAAAGAATGAATTTATGAAATTCCTAGGCAAATGGATGGACCTGGAGGGCATCATCTTGAGTGAGGTAACACAATCACAAAAGAACTCAAATGATATGTACTCACTGATAAGTGGATATTAGCCCAGATACTTAGTATACCCAAGATATAAGATACAATTTGCAAAACACATGAAACTGAAGAAGAACGAAGACCAAAGTGTGGACACTTTGCCTTTTGATTTTCTTATTCCATGGCTACTGTTGTGTTCCTTCCCTGCCTGTCCATGACTACTGTGGGACTAGCAACTATGTGTAGGTCCTTCTTAGTGTATGTGAGTAGAACCTTTGGGAGGCATAGAAAAATCATCTTCAATGCATGGCTCCTTAACCTGGGTGCAGGAAGGATGAGCAAACCTGGAACTTAACAGCTTTGTTCTGCTCCAGAGTCTCTTGGCCTTTTTTTCTTGTAGGCTAGTGGTTCTGCATGCTGGCTGAGTATTTCAATCACATAAGAATCCTTTACAAAAATACCTATGTTTGGGAAAACCAAAGAAATCCTGACTGTTTTGGTTGGGTTCAGGTCTGGGTGCTTTTATAAAACTCAGCACCTCATTCCAATCTACTGGCAAGCCTGAGAAGTAAGTTTGTTGGGAATAGAAGGGCGAAGACAACAAAAACCTTGAGTGGGGGGGGGGGTCACATTTAGAATTTGGGAGTCTCTTTCATAGTAAGTTTAAATATTTAATGCGATATTCATCAGATCTCTGACAGGTTTGAGGGCCAGTACCTAGCATATCTGGGTTAAACAATTTATATCTATTTCTAGTTATCTGCTCTAAATTGTACCTAGTAAACATAAACCAGGAGGCTAAATAAAGCTTAATAATTAACTGCATCAGTTCTCGACATGACTTTAAATGTAATTCTGAACATTATAAAGGATATGATCATTTATAAGTTTACTTGTTCTCAACTTGCATTTCTTAATTATAGTAGGTTTTATGAGTCTAGAACTATTATGGTAGCTTTTGAGACTAGAAATTGTTAGATTTGAGCCTTAAAAGTCGTGAGTTTGAATTGAAACGTGTCTAGCATCAGAACAAAATCCTTCAATCTATAAACATAGTCCATAAAGAGACTGGGGACTTTTTAACCTTTATATATTGTATTATTATAAAAATCTATAGCTTATAAAAATCTCATGCTATATTATATCTTAATAACACCAGCAAAAACAAGGCCAAACATATTTTATGGCAGTGATTTCTAACCTTTTTAATGTTGTAAACTTCTGAAACTTGGAAAGTTTATAGTCTCAATGGTGTTTTTAGTAATATTAAAATAAGGTACCTTCTTAAGAGTAAAGACATAGAGCCATGGTGTAATGAGTACCAAGACAGGACAGAAATCACACAACAATCTTACCTCAGTTTAAAAGTGTCTTTGGAGACCTGGTTTTCTGGTTGGCTCACATCATGTGTTGCTACCCTTAGGCAAGACAGGTGTGAAGCTATGACTCCCCATAATAGATGGATGCTGGCCTTGTGACTGCCCTTAACCAAGATGCTTGTGAAGCCATGATTCCTCTCTTTAGATGGAGACCAGCATGTGCCGTCTACCCACTGTGTATACTTTCACGCTGCTGGCATGGTGGGTGATTTAAAATGAGAAGGTTAGTCTTTCAGTAATACCATTGTTGCAATCAACACCACAGTCAGCACTGTAATTGGCGCTGCCATCATTGCTGTTGAGATACAGAGGTAGCTGGGGGAGTGTGGGGCTAGGCAGCACCTGGGGCCTCGTGCTCAGTGCAGCCAAGTGGGAGTGGGAGATCGCCAAGATCTCAGTTTGCAAAAAAATTAGACATAGGGAATTCAAACCAATTTGAATAAATTTTTTCCCCATTTTTTATTAGGTATTTAGCTCATTTACATTTCCAATGCTATACCAAAAGTCCCCCATACCCACCCACCCCCACTCCCCTACCCACCCACTCCCCCTTTTAGGCCCTGGTGTTCCCCTGTACTGGGGCATATAAAGTTTGCATGTCCAATGGGCCTCTCTTTCCAGTGATGGCCGACTAGGCCATCTTTTGATACATATGCAGCTAGAGTCAAGAGCTCCGGGGTACTGGTTAGTTCATAATGTTGTTCCACCTATAGGGTTGCAGATCCCTTTAGCTCCTTGGGTACTTTCTCTAGCTCTTCCATTGGGAGCCCTGTGATCCATCCATTAGCTGACTGTGAGCATCCACTTCTGTGTTTGCTAGGCCCCGGCATAGTCTCAAAAGAGACAGCTACATCTGGGTCCTTTCAATAAAATCTTGTTAGTGTATGCAATGGTGTCAACGTTTGGATGCTGATTATGGGGTGGATCCCTGGATATGGCAGTCTCTACATGGTCCATCCTTTCATCTCAGCTCCAAACATTGTCTCTGTAACTCCTTCCATGGGTGTTTTGTTCCCAATTCTAAGGAGGAGCATAGTGTCCACACTTCAGTCTTCATTTTTCTTGAGTTTCATTTGTTTAGCAAATTGTACCTTATATCTTGGGTATCCTAGGTTTGGGGCTAATATCCACTTATCAGTGAGTACATATTGTGTGAGTTTCTTTGTGAATGTGTTACCTCACTCAGGATGATGCCCTCCAGGTCCATCCATTTGGCTAGGAATTTCATAAATTCATTCTTTTTACTAGCTGAGTAGTACTCCATTGTGTAGATGTACCACATTTTCTGTATCCATTCCTCTGTTGAGGGGCATCTGGGTTCTTTCCAGCTTCTGCCTATTATAAATAAGGCTGCTATGAACATAGTGGAGCATGTGTCCTTCTTACCAGTTGGGGCATCTTCTGGATATATGTCCAGGAGAGGTATTGCTGGATCCTCCGGTAGTACTATGGCCAATTTTCTGAGGAACTGCCAGACTGATTTCCAGAGTGGTTGTACAAGCCTGCAATCCCACCAACAATGGAGGAGTGTTCCTCTTTCTCCACATCCACGCCAGAATCTGCTGTCACCTGAATTTTTGATCTTAGCCATTCTGACTGGTGTGAGGTGGAATCTCAGGGTTGTTTTGATTTGCATTTCCCTGATGATTAAGGATGTTGAACATTTTTTCAGGTGTTTCTCTGCCATTCGGTATTCCTCAGGTGAGAATTCTTTGTTCAGTTCTGAGCCCCATTTTTTAATGGGGTTATTTGATTTTCTGAAGTCCACCTTCTTGAGTTCTTTATATATGTTGGATATTAGTCCCCTATCTGATTTAGGATAGGTAAAGATCCTTTCCCAATCTGTTGGTGGTCTTTTTGTCTTACTGACGGTGTCTTTTGCCTTGCAGAAACTTTGGAGTTTCATTAGGTCACATTTGTCAATTCTAGATCTTACAGTACAAGCCATTGCTGTTCTGTTCAGGAATTTTTCCCCTGTGCCCATGTCTTCAAACTTTTTCCCACTTTCTCCTCTACAAGTTTCAGTGTCTCTGGTTTTATGTGAAGTTCCTTGATCCACTTAGATTTGACCTTAGTACAAGGAGATAAGTATGGATCGATTCGCATTCTTCTACACGATAACAACCAGTTGTGCCAGCACCAATTGTTGAAAATGCTGTCTTTCTTCCACTGGATGGTTTTAGCACCCTTGTCGAACATCAAGTGACCATAGGTGTGTGGGTTCATTTCTGGGTCTTCAATTCTATTCCATTGGTCTACTTGTCTGTCTCTATACCAGTACCATGCAGTTTTGATCACAATTGCTCTGTAGTAAAGCTTTAGGTCAGTTATGGTGATTCCACCAGAGGTTCTTTTATCCTTGAGAAGAGTTTTTGCTATCCTAGGTTTTTTGTTATTCCAGATGAATTTGCAAATTGCTCCTTCTAATTCGTTGAAGAATTGAGTTGGAATTTTGATGGGGATTGCATTGAATCTGTAGATTGCTTTTGGCAAGATAGCCATTTTTACAATGTTGATCCTGCCAATCCATGAGCATGGGAGATCTTTCCATCTTCTGAGATCTTCTTTAATTTCTTTCTTCAGAGATTTGAAGTTTTTATCATACAGATCTTTCACTTCCTTAGTTAGAGTCACGCCAAGATATTTTATATTATTTGTGACTATTGAGAAGGGTGTTGTTTCCCTAATTTCTTTCTCAGCCTGTTTATTCTTTGTATAGAGAAAGGCCATTGACTTGTTTGAGTTTATTTTATATCCAGCTACTTCACCGAAGCTGTTTATCAGGTTTAGGAGTTCTCTGGTAAATTTTAAGGTCACTTATATATACTATCATATCATCTGCAAAAAGTGATATTTTGACTTCCTCTTTTCCAATTTGTATCCCCTTGATCTCCTTTTGTTGTCGAATTGCTCTGGCTAATACTTCAAGTACTATGTTGAAGAGGTAGGGAGAAAGTGGGCAGCCTTGTCTAGTCCCTGATTTTAGTGGGATTGCTTCCAGCTTCTCTCCATTTACTTTGATGTTGGCTACTGGTTTGCTGTAGATTGCTTTTATCATGTTTAGGTATGGGCCTTGAATTCCTGATCTTTCCAAAACTTTTATCATTAATGGGTCTTGGATCTTGTCGAATGCTTTTTCTGCATCTAACGAGATGATCATGTGGTTTTTGTCTTTGAGTTTGTTTATATAATGGATTACATTGATGGATTTCCGTATATTAAACCATCCCTGCATCCCTGGAATAAAACCTACTTGGTCAGGATGGATGATTGCTTTAATATGTTCTTGGATTCGGTTAGCGAGAATTTTATTGAGGATTTTTGCATAGATATTCATAAGAGAAATTGGTCTGAAGTTCTCTATCTTTGTTGGGTCTTTCTGTGGTTTAGGTATCAGAGTAATAGTGGCTTCATAAAATGAGTTGGGTAGAGTACCTTCTACTTCTATTTTGTGAAATAGTTTGTGCAGAACTGGAATTAGATCTTCTTTGAAGGTCTGATAGAACTCTGCACTAAACCCGTCTGGTCCTGGGCTTTTTTTGGCTGGGAGACTTTTAATAACTACTTCTATTTCTTTAGGTGATATGGGACTGTTTAGATGGTCAACTTGATCCTGATTCAACTTTGGTACCTGGTATCTGTCCAGAAATTTGTCCATTTCGTCCAGGTTTTCCAGTTTTGTTGAGTATAGCCTTTTGTAGAAGGATCTGATGGTGTTTTGGATTTCTTCAGGATCTGTTGTTATGTCTCCCTTTTCATTTCTGATTTTGTTAATTAGGATTTTGTCCCTGTGCCCTTTAGTGAGTCTAGCTAAGGGTTTATCTATCTTGTTGATTTTCTCAAAGAACCAACTCCTCGTTTGGTTAATTCTTTGAATAGTTCTTCTTGTTTCCACTTGGTTGATTTCACCCCTGAGTTTGATTATTTCCTGCCGTCTACTCCTCTTGGGTGAATTTGCTTCCTTTTTTTCTAGAGCGTTTAGATGTATTGTCAAGCTGCTAGTATGTGCTCTCTCCCGTTTCTTCTTGGAGGCGCTCAGAGCTATGAGTTTCCCTCTTAGAAATTCTTTCATTGTGTCCCATAGGTTTGGGTACGTTGTGGCTTCATTTTCATTAAACTCTAAAAAGTCTTTAATTTCTTTCTTTATTCTTTCCCCGACCAAGGTATCATTGAGAAGAGTGTTGTTCAGTTTCCACGTGAATGTTGGCTTTCCGTTATTTATGTTGTTATTGAAGATCAGTCTTAGGCCATGGTGGTCTGATAGGATACATGGGACAATTTCAATATTTTTGTATCTGTTGAGGCCTGTTTTGTGACCAATTATATGGTCAATTTTGGAGAAGGTCCCGTGAGGTGCTGAGAAGAAGGTATATCCTTTTATTTTAGGATAAAATGTTCTGTAGATATCTGTCAGGTCCATTTGTTTCATAACTTCTGTTAGTTTCACTGTGTCCCTGTTTAGTTTCTGTTTCCACGATTTGTCCATTGATGAAAGTGGTGTGTTGAAGTCTCCCACTATTATTGTGTGAGGTGCAACGTGTGCTTTGAGCTTTACTAAGGTGTCTTTAATGAATGTGGCTGCCCTTGCATTTGGAGCGTAGATATTCAGAATTGAGAGTTCCTCTTGGAGGATTTTACCTTTGATGAGTATGAAGTCTCCCTCCTTGTCTTTTTTGATAACTTTGGGTTGGAAGTCGATTTTATCCGATATTCAAATGGCTACTCCAGCTTGTTTCTTCAGACCATTTGCTTGGAAAATTGTTTTCCAGCCTTTCACTCTGAGGTAGTGTCTGTCTTTTTCCCTGAGATGGGTTTCCTGTAAGCAGCAGAATGTTGGGTCCTGTTTGTGTAGCCAGTCTGTTAGTCTATGTCTTTTTATTGGGGAGTTGAGACCATTGATATTAAGAGATATTAAGGAAAAGTAATTGTTGCTTCCTGTTATTTTTGTTGTTAAAGTTGGCATTCTGTTCTTGTGGCTGTCTTCTTTTAGTTTTGTTGAGGGATTATCTTCTTGTTTTTTGTAAGGCGTGGTTCCCGTCCTTGTATTGTTTTTTTTTTTTTCTGTTATTATCCTTTGAAGGGCTGGATTCGAGGAGAGATAATGGGTCAATTTAGTTTTGTCGTGGAATACTTTGGTTTCTCCATCTATGGTAATTGAGAGTTTGGCTGGGTATAGTAGCCTGGGCTGGAATTTGTGTTCTCTTAGTGTCTGTATAACATCTGTCCAGGCTCTTCTGGCTTTCATAGTCTCTGGTGAAAAATCTGGTGTAATTCTGATAGGCTTGCCTTTATATGTTACTTGACCTTTTTCCCTTACTGCTTTTAGTATTCTATCTTTATTTAGTGCATTTGATGTTCTGATTATTATGTGTCGGGAGGTATTTCTTTTCTGGTCCAGTCTATTTGGAGTTCTGTAGGCTTCTTGTATATCATGGGCATCTCTTTCTTTAGATTTGGGAAGTTTTCTTCAATAATTTTGTTGAAGATGTTTGCTGGTCCTTTGAGTTGAAAATCTTCATTCTCATCCACTCCTATTATGCGTAGGTTTGGTCTTCTCATTGTGTCCTGGATTTCCTGGATGTTTTGAGTTAGGATCTTTTTGGATTTTCCATTTTCTTTGATTGTTGTGCCGATGTTCTCTATGGAATCTTCTGCACCTGGGATTCTCTCTTCCATCTCTTGTATTCTGTTGCTGATGCTGGCATCTATGGTTCCAGATTTCTTTCCTAGGGTTTCTATCTCCAGCGTTGCCTCACTTTGGGTTTTCTTTATTGTGTCTACTTCCCTTTTTAGGTCTAGTATGGTTTTGTTCATTTCTATCACATGTTTCGATGTGTTTTCCTGTTTTTCTATAAGGACTTCTACCTGTTTGGTTGTGTTTTCCTGTTTTTCTTTAAGGACTTGTAACTCTTTAGCAGTGTTCTCCTGTATTTCCTTAAGTGAGTTATTAAATTCCTTCTTTATGTCCTCTATCATCATCATGAGAAATGCTTTTAAATCCAGGTCTACCTTTTCAGGTGTGTTAGGATGTCCTGGACTGGGCAAAGTGGGAGTGCTGGGTTCTGATGATGGTGAGTGGTCTTGGTTCCTGTTAGTAGGATTCTTACGTTTACCTTTTGCCATCTGGCAATCTCTGGAGTTAGTTGTTATAGCTGTCTTTGTTTAGAGATTGTTCCTCTGTTGCTTTTGTTACCCTCTATCAGCAGACGTGGGAGGCTAGCTCTCTCCTCTGAGTTTCAGTGGTCAGAGCAGTCTCTGCAGGCAAGCTCTCCTCTTTCAGGGAAGGTGCACAGTTATCTGGTGTTTGGACCTCCTCCTGGCTGAAGATGAAGGCCCAAAACAGGATCTTTCCCAGAAGCTGTGTTGCTTTGGCCAGGAAGGTGGCCGGTTGTCAGGAAGGTGGCCGGTTGTCTGGAGCCGAAGATGGCGCCGCCCCCGAAACTCTCTGGCTCTCACCAGGAAGGTGGCCGGTTGTCTGGAGCCAAAGATGGCGCCGCCCCCGAAACTCTCTGGCTCTCACCAGGAAGGTGGCCGGTTGTCTGGAGCCGAAGATGGCGTTGAATAAATTTTGTTTCATAGCCAGTGGTATCTATTCTCCCAGGCATTGCCAGAGATCCTGAGACTACAGACATGGCATCTCATTTGATAGTCTGGGATGGAACCATTTATACAGGGGCCGTAACCTCAGATCAAACATTTTTGTATCAAAGGTTCCCCCAAAACAAAGACCTGGTCTTTGTTCACATGGGGATAGCTCTGGCAGCTGGGGCTTAGCAGAGAAAGCCTGGAGGGTCCTTGACTCTAATAGGCAGTAGTTGGGAATTGGTACTCATGGAGTCCAAAGAAATGTTTCCCCTGGAGAAGGATAGAGGGAGAGAAGTGGTCTCCATGTGGCCAAGAAAGACCCAGGCCATGGGGCTGGAGACTCAACTACTCCTGGGTTTGGTATCATTTGATAAGTTATTTCAATGCCAGTGTAATGAGCCAGATTAAACTATATTAAATGCAGGTTTATTGGGAAGCTGGTCTTGGGCAAGATCACTGGTCCCAGGGACCTAGGCCAGGGAAGTCACCACAGGGAGAGTGACAGAGATGGTGAAAGAGACACACAGAGAGAAGGAGAGAGAGAGAGAGAGAGAGAGAGAGAGAGAGAGAGAGAGAGAGAGAGAGAGAGAGAGGGAGAGAGAGAGAGAGAGAGAGAGGAGCAGAAGAGACCAATATGTCTGAAATATATAGGAAAGAGCCTATTTGGGAAGGGTAGCAGAGCCCTGGCCTGGAAATTTCAGGGTTGGCAACTGAAGGATGCTGGGAGAACTTGGAATCCAGGTCTGCTTTGGTATGTGAAATGTACATCCCAGTCTCTTGTCCCTGGGTCTGAAACTAAACAGCTGTCACTTTTGCTAGTGAGTGTTTCTTGGTGGCTAGTGTGTTTTATGATGTAGGATAGATATATCAAGTGTTGTTGGCTTTCTATTCTACAGGGGTTGAAATTCAAGGCCAACAGGAAAATCTCACCTGACATTGTTTGTTACCCTTTTTGAAAGTCTTTGTGGTCCTTATGCTACCTTGACATCTATCTCTGCACAGAGGAGGTTCATAGTAGAGCTATAGTTGCCTACACAGGTCAAGAGGCTCAGACAATACAAGCAACCTCTATGAAACTGTATTTAACTCTAGAAGTTTCTGAAGCAGGCTGGGGAGTTCATGAGCTCATAACAGCTTGTACTTCTCCAACTAAGATTAATAAGTGTTTCCTCGAGAAACCACAGACACATTCAAGTGACATTTTCCTTCCTCTTATTCCATCTTCCCCTTCTTCAACACATTTTACTAGCACCTTCAGTATTAAAATAGTATCTTTGTTACTGAGATTTTTGTCAGTTCTTGCTACTTACACTGTCCATGAATTCATTATCCTTTGGTCTCTTGACATAATATAATTGTCTCTATAGCAACAGATTTTAATATCAGAAACTGAGAAGATTTCAGGTGAAGAATAAATAACAAAGAGCCAACAAACTTAGAGGGACCAAGTGCCCTGTTGCAAATGCAATGAGAGCCACGCTGAAGAGACATGATTCAATACCATAACAGAGTTATCCCTAAATAGAAATTCCAATTTTTCCCATGAATCCTCAGCAATTCCTACAGTTTTTGATATGAAAACTACCAAAAGGAAACAAATTGCTTGACAAAATTGTATGTGGTGCAAGATGGGAGTGTTCTTAACATTTGAGGGTATTTGCTTGTAAATATGTAAAGCTGAGACCTTGCTGATATCTAGCGACATTGGGTATATGACATTATATCCCTCGGATAATCAGAGATCAGTATGTGCTTAGAGGTGTTATTAGGTAATAATGTGAAAATTCGGTTCTCTCCATCTTTCTTCTAGTGGGGATCAGGATATGATCCTTTTGGCATTAGGATTATTTTGAGCTAAGAAATTCAGAAATAATATATGCAAGAAAATTTCTGTGCCTTCCCTTCCATTTTTGCCTGAAGAGGAACATAAATATTTAAAGGGCAGTTTGGCAGTGCAACTAGTTAGTAAAACAGTAGTAGTACCCCACAGTCCAACTCCTCAGGACCTGTGATTTCCCCCACCATGGTCATTGACTCCCTCTGTAACACAGGCTGCATATATCTAAACAGAACATAGTTGGTTACACCCATGGACAGTTTCCCTCTCCCCACACCCTCACCAGCACTTGCTGTCATTTGTTTTCTGATGATAGCCATTCTGACTTTGGTGAGAAAGGATCTCAAAGTCGTTTTAATCTGCATTTTCCTCAGTGGCTAATGTTGTTGAATACTTATAAATGTTTACTACCCTCTCAAGTTTCTATTTCTTCTTTTGAGAACTCTATTCAGCTCTATTACCCATTTTTGATTGGATTGTTTGTTTTCTGGATATTTCAATTTCTGTAGATTATAGATATAAATCTTCTGTTGGATATGTAGCTGACAAGTATTTTTTTCCTCCATTCTGTGGACTGTCTCTTCACTCAGCTGACAGTTTCCTTTGCTGGGCTGAGTTTATTATATCCAGGAGATCTCATTTCTTGATTATGGGTTTTATTTCCCAAGTGATCAGAGTCCTACTTCGTCTTTGCCTATGCCTGTATCTCAGAGTGTGTTCCCGGCTTCTTCCTCTGTCCGTTTTGCTGTTTCAGGACTTATGATGATATTCTTGATCCATTTAGAGTTGATTTTCATTCGGGGTGAGGAGAAAAATCTAGTTTCATTTTTTTCTCCTTATAAATACTTAGTTTTCCTGGCACGTTTGTTGAAGATGTTGAATATTCTCCACGGTATGTTTGTGTCATCTTTGTCACAACTCAGCTTGCTGTAAGTTGTGTGGCCTTGACTTGGGCTCCTTTGTTCTATTCCATTGCTCTATACGTCTGGTTTTGTGTCAGTATAAATCTATCTTGTTGTTGTTGTACTGTGGCTCCACAGTATAACCTGAAATCAGGTGTGATGATATCTGATTGTGTTCTTTTTGCTCAGGATTCCTGTCTATCTTGTGTCTTTTGTTCTTCCTTATAAAGTTTAAGTTTTTTTTTTCTTTTTCTGTGAAAAATGTCACTATAATTTTTATTAGAATTACAATGAATTTGTAAATTGCTTTTCATAGGATATCGGTTTTCATAATACTGGTTCTTCTGATCCATGAGTAGGAGAAGTGTAATGTATCCCTCAATTTTGTTCTTTAGCATTTTAAAGTTTTCATCATAGAGATCTCTTAAATCTCTTGGCTGTGTTTATTCCAAGGAATCAATCAATTAATTAATTAGCTAATCAATTTTGAGGCTATTGTGACTGGAATTATTTCCTTGATTTTGTTTTCAGTATGTTTTTTTATTGGCTGCTGGTGTTATTAAAGCTGTATCCTGCCAATTTGCTAAAAGCATTTGCCAGCTCTTAAAAGTTTTCTGGTTGAGTCTTTAGGGTCTTAGGTGTGTAGTTATATCATCTGCAAATAGAGACCCACTGAATTCTTTTCCTATTTGTATCTCTTTTATTTGCTTCTTTTGTCTGACTGTTCTAGATGAAACTTCCAGTGCTCTATTGAATGAGAGGAGAAATTGGGCCCACTTGCTCAGAGTAGAAATACTTTGAACTTTATTTCATTTAATATAAAGTTGGCTAGAGGTTTGTTATATATATTCTGTATTATGTTGAGATATATTGTGTCTACTTCGGATTTCTTCAGGACTTTTAACACAAAGATATACTGAGTTTTGTCAAAAGCTTTTTTGTTCCTATCAAATGACCATATCACTTCTGTACTTGACTCCATTATTTTGTGTGTGTTTAAATTTTATTATTTTACTTATTCACTTTACATCCCATTCACTGCCCCTTTCCAAAGTCACCCCTCCCACAATTCTTCCCTCATCCTCCTTCCCCTTCTCTTCTGAGCAAGTGGGGACCCTGTAGGTATCCCCTCACCCTGGCACATCAAGTCTCCCACTGAGGCCAGACAATTCAGCCCAGCTAGAAGAACATATTTATAACATTTGCTGTTTGTATATGTTGAATTATCTCTACTTTTCTGACATAAAGCTAACTTGATTGTGATAACTGTTTTTTCATTTGTATTCATAAAAGAAACAAAACTGTAATTTTCTTTTTTTTTCCTTTTCTTATTTCATCTTTTTCCTGTTTTCATTTGCATCTCCAGTATTGGGATAATAGTTGCTTTATAAAAAGAGCTTTGTAATGTCCCTTCCTTTTTTCTTTTATGGGCTAGTCTGAGAAGCATTGGTAGAGCTTTGAAGAGCTGATAAAATTCAGTAGTAAATCCTTGTGGGCCTGGACGTTATTTTATTTGGGAGATTATAAATTACTAATATAACCTCATTTTCTTCTGTTAATGTGGTACCTTTCACTTAAGCTTATAGGTCTCAGTCAATAAAAAGAGGGGGTGGAAACCCCTTGAATTGCACAGTGGACACTTTAAAGTCTTAAAATTAAAACTTAAAAGAATTGGGTCCATTTTAAAAAAAAAGATCTGGTGAAAGTGGAGTTGATAGGAAAAGCACAGGGAGAAGGCTCCAGGGGTCTCAGGCCTTCTCTTTTCTCTGCCATTAAGCAGGTTAGTGGGATAACAACTTCCTGGGACTCCACTTTCTTTGTTGCAAATTGAACTGGGCTGGCATTTGTGTTCTCTTAGGGTCTTTATAACGTCTATCCAGGATCTTCTGCCTTTCATAGTCTCTGGTGAGAAGTCTGGTATAATTCTAATAGGTCTGCCTTTATATGTTACTTGACCTTTTTCTCTTATTGTTTTTAATATTCTATCTTTGTTTAGTGAATTTGGTGATTTGATTATTATGTGATGGGAGGAATTTCTTTTCTGGTCCAGTCTATTTGGAGTTCTGTAGGCTTCTTGTATGTTCATGGGAATCTCTTTCTTTAGGTTAGGGAAGTTTTCTTCTATAATTTTGTTGAAGATATTTATTGGCCCTTTAAGTTGAAAATCTTCATTCTCATCTATACCTATTATCTTTAGGTTTGGTCTTCTCATAGTGTCCTGGATTTCCTAGATGTTTTGAGTTAGGATCTTTTTGCATTATCCATTTTCTTTGATTGTTGTGCCGATGTTCTCTATGGAATCTTCTGCACCTGAGATTCTCTCTTCCATCTCTTGTATTCTGTTGGTGATGCTTGCATCTATGGTTCCTGATTTCTTTCCTAGGATTTCTATCTCCAGAGTTATCTCTCTTTGTGATTTCTTTATTGTTTCTACTTCCATTTTTAGATCCTGGATGGTTTTGTTCAATTCCTTTACCTCTTTGGTTGTGTTTTCCTGTAGTTCTTTAAGGGAGTTTAATGTTTCTTCTTTTAAGGGCTTCTACCTGTTTACCTGTGTTCTCCTGAAATTCTTTAAGGTATTTTTGTGTTTCCTCTTTAAGGACTTCTACCTGTTTATCTGTGTTCTTCTGTATTTATTTAAGGGAGTTAGTTATGTCCTTCTTAAAATCTTCTACCATCATCATGAGATATGATTTTAAATCCAAATCTTGCTTTTGTAGTGTGTTGGGGTATCTAGGACTTGCTGTTTTGGGAGTACTGGTTTCTCATGATGCTAAGTAGTTTTGGTTTCTGTTGGTAAGATTCTTATGTTTGCCTTTTGCCATCTGGTAATCTCTGGTATTAGATGTTCTTGCTGTCTCTGGCTGGAGCTTGTCGTCCCGTGAGTCTGTAAGCCTGTGTCAGCACTCCTAGGAGACTAGCTCTCTCGTGGCAAGACCAGTGCACAGAGGGCTGTGGAATAGCCCCACCTCCTGGGTGCAGATGTAGGCATGTAGGACTCTGCCCTAGAATCTCTGTTGCCTGTGCTCTCCTGAGTGGTCCCACCTTAGAGAGACACTGGAGGGAAAATGACTATCTCTCCTGAGTCCCAGGGTCTGAGCACTCACTGGAGGCAAGCTCTCCTCTGGCAGGGAAGGTGCACAGAGGACTGAGGATCAGTTCCACCTCCTGGCCAAAGATGAAGGCCCTAGTAGAACCTTGTCTGAGAAGCTCTGCTACTTCTTTGGCCCAGGCTCTCCTGCGCAGACCCACCTTAGAGACACCGGAGAGAAAAATGGCAATCCCATCCAAGTCCCAGGGTCAGAGCACTCCCTCTAGATTAGTTTTAATATTGATTATCTATGATTTTCTACAGGATGATGTCTTCATTAGGGTTTCTGTTGTTATAAAGAGACAGATGACCACAACAACTCTTGTAAAGGAAACAATTCAGTTGGGACTGACTTACAGTTCAGAGGTTTAGTCCATCATCATCATGGCAGGAAACATGACCCCATGCAATTAGATATGGCTCTGGAGAATGAGCTGAGAGTCTTACATCCAAATCAGCAGGCAGCAGGAAGAGAACTGTCTTGAGCTTCTGAGACCTCAAAGACTGAGCCCACAGTGACACACTTCTTCTAGCAAGGCTACACCTATCCCAACAAGGCTACAACTTTTAATGCTGCTACTACCTATGTGCCAGGCATTCAAACACATGAGTCTGTGGGAGCCATTCCTATTCAAAACACCACAGATGGCTATTAATAAAGTTCTATATTTTCCACAGCATAGAGTTTAGTCAGCACTTTGGATGTAAGTGAAGCCTACTCCTAGAATCTATTGCAAGAATATAAAGGGTATAGTGAGGTGACATTCTTGCATCCAAACCAAAGATGCTCTGTGGAGTCTTTCCCTTGATTTTGCAGGATGTCAATACCTAGGACAGTCTGGAGAGCATAAGATAAATGGCTGAGTGACTGTGTGGAGCAGGGAATTATGTTTTCCTAGAGGTTCTGATGTTTTACCTATTTTTTTTTCCATTTTTTATTAGGTATTTAGCTCATTTACATTTCCAATGCTATACCAAAAGTCCCCCTTACCCACCCACCCCCACTCCCCTACCCACCCACTCCCCCCCTTTGGCCCTGGCGTTCCCCTGTACCGGGGCACACAAAGTCTGCGTGTCCAATGGGCCTCTCTTTCCAGTGATGGCCGACTAGGCCATCTTTTGATACATATGCAGCTAGAGTCAAGAGCTCAGGGATACTGGTTAGTTCATAATGTTGTTCCACCTATAGGGTTGAAGATCCCTTTAGCTCCTTGGGTACTTTCTCTAGCTCCTCCATTGGGAGCCCTGTGATCCATCCATTAGCTGACTGTGAGCATCCACTTCTGTGTTTGCTAGGCCCCGGCATAGTCTCACAAGAGACAGCTACATCTGGGTCCTTTCGATAAAATCTTGCTAGTATATGCAATGGTGTCAGCGTTTGGATGCTGATTATGGGGTGGATCCCTGGATATGGCAGTCTCTACATGGTCCATCCTTTCATCTCAGCTCCAAACTTTGTTTCTGTAACTCCTTCCATGGGTGTTTTGTTCCCACTTCTAAGGAGGGGCATAGTGTCCACACTTCAGTCTTCATTTTTCTTGAGTTTCATGTGTTTAGGAAATTGTATCTTATATCGTGGGTATCCTAGGTTTTGGGCTAGTATCCACTTATCAGTGAGTACATATTGTGTGAGTTCCTTTGTGATTGTGTTACCTCACTCAGGATGATGCTCTCCAGGTCCATCCATTTGGCTAGGAATTTCATAAATTCATTCTTTTTAATAGCTGAGTAGTACTCCATTGTGTAGATGTACCACATTTTCTGTATCCATTCCTCTGTTGAGGGGCATCTGGGTTCTTTCCAGTTTCTGGCTATTATAAATAAGGCTGCTATGAACATAGTGGAGCATGTGTCCTTCTTACCAGTTGGGGCTTCTTCTGGATATATGCCCAGGAGAGGTATTGCTGGATCCTCCGGTAGTACTATGTCCAATTTTCTGAGGAACCGCCAGACTGATTTCCAGAGTGGTTGTACAAGCCTGCAATTCCACCAACAATGGAGGAGTGTTCCTCTTTCTCCACATCCTCGCCAGCATCTGCTGTCACCTGAATTTTTGATCTTAGCCATTCTCACTGGTGTGAGGTGGAATCTCAGGGTTGTTTTGATTTGCATTTCCCTGATGATTAAGGATGTTGAACATTTTTTCAGGTGCTTCTCTGCCATTCGGTATTCCTCAGGTGAGAATTCTTTGTTCAGTTCTGAGCCCCATTTTTTAAGGGGGTTATTTGATTTTCTGAGGTCCACCTTCTTGAGTTCTTTATATATGTTGGATATTAGTCCCCTATCTGATTTAGGATAGGTAAAGATCCTTTCCCAGTCTGTTGGTGGTCTTTTTGTCTTATAGACAGTGTCTTTTGCCTTGCAGAAACTTTGGAGTTTCATTAGGTCCCATTTGTCAATTCTCGATCTTACAGCACAAGCCATTGCTGTTCTGTTCAGGAATTTTTCCCCTGTGCCCATGTCTTCAAGGCTTTTCCCCACTTTCTCCTCTATAAGTTTCAGTGTCTCTGGTTTTATGTGAAGTTCCTTGATCCACTTAGATTTGACCTTAGTACAAGGAGATAAGTATGGATCGATTCGCATTCTTCTACATGATAACAACCAGTTGTGCCAGCACCAATTGTTGAAAATGCTGTCTTTCTTCCACTGGATGGTTTTGGCTCCCTTGTCGAAGATCAAGTGACCATAGGTGTGTGGGTTCATTTCTGGGTCTTCAATTCTATTCCATTGGTCCACTTGTCTGTCTCTATACCAGTACCATGCAGTTTTTATCACAATTGCTCTGTAGTAAAGCTTTAGGTCAGGCATGGTGATTCCACCAGAGGTTCTTTTATCCTTGAGAAGAGTTTTTGCTATCCTAGGTTTTTTGTTATTCCAGATGAATTTGCAAATTGCTCCTTCTAATTCGTTGAAGAATTGAGTTGGAATTTTAATGGGGATTGCATTGAATCTGTAGATTGCTTTTGGCAAGATAGCCATTTTTACAATGTTGGTCCTGCCAATCCATGAGCATGGGAGATCTTTCCATCTTCTGAGATCTTCTTTAATTTCTTTCTTCAGGGACTTGAAGTTTTTATCATACAGATCTTTCACTTCCTTCGTTAGAGTCACGCCGAGATATTTTATATTATTTGTGGCTATTGAGAAGGGTGTTGTTTCCCTAATTTCTTTCTCAGCCTGTTTATTCTTTGTGTAGAGAAAGGCCATTGACTTGTTTGAGTTAATTTTATATCCAGCTACTTCACCGAAGCTGTTTATCAGGTTTAGGAGTTCTCTGTTGGAATTTTTAGGGTCACTTATATATACTATCATATCATCTGCAAAAAGTGATATTTTGACTTCCTCTTTTCCAATTTGTATCCCCTTGATCTCCTTTTGTTGTCGAATTGCTCTGGCTAATACTTCAAGTACTATGTTGAAAAGGTAGGGAGAAAGTGGGCAGCCTTGTCTAGTCCCTGATTTTAGTGGGATTGCTTCCAGCTTCTCTCCATTTACTTTGATGTTGGCTACTGGTTTGCTGTAGATTGCTTTTATCATGTTTAGGTATTGGCCTTGAATTCCTGATCTTTCCAGAACTTTTATCATGAATGGGTGTTGGATCTTGTCAAATGCTTTTTCTGCATCTAACGAGATGATCATGTGGTTTTTGTCTTTGAGTTTGTTTATATAATGGATTACATTGATGGATTTTCGTATATTAAACCATCCCTGCATCCCTGGAATAAAACCTACTTGGTCAGGATGGATGATTGCTTTAATGTGTTCTTGGATTCGGTTAGCGAGAATTTTATTAAGGATTTTTGCATCGATGTTCATAAGAGAAATTGGTCTGAAGTTCTCTATCTTTGTTGGATCTTTCTGTGGTTTAGGTATCAGAGTAATAGTGGCTTCATAAAATGAGTTGGGTAGAATACCTTCTACTTCTATCTTGTGAAAAAGTTTGTGCAGAACTGGAGTTAGATCTTCTTTGAAGGTCTGATAGAACTCTGCACTAAACCCGTCTGGTCCTGGGCTTTTTTTGGCTGGGAGACTATTAATAACTGCTTCTATTTCTTTAGGGGATATGGGACTGTTTAGAAGGTCAACTTGATCCTGATTCAACTTTGGTACCTGGTATCTGTCCAGAAATTTGTCCATTTCGTCCAGGTTTTCCAGTTTTGTTGAGTATAGCCTTTTGTAGAAGGATCTGATGGTGTTTTGGATTTCTTCAGGAAATGTCTCCCTTTTCATTTCTGATTTTGTTAATTAGGATTTTGTCTCTGTGCCCTTTAGTGAGTCTAGCTAAGGGTTTATCTATCTTGTTGATTTTCTCAAAGAACCAACTCCTCGTTTGGTTAATTCTTTGAATAGTTCTTCTTGTTTCCACTTGGTTGATTTCACCCCTGAGTTTGATTATTTCCTGCCGTCTACTCCTCTTGGGTGAATTTGCTTCCTTTTTTTCTAGAGCTTTTAGATGTGTTGTCAAGCTGCTAGTATGTGCTCTCTCCCGTTTTTTCTTGAAGGCACTCATAGCTATGAGTTTCCCTCTTAGAAATGCTTTCATTGTGTCCCAAAGGTTTGGGTACGTTGTGGCTTCATTTTCATTAAACTCTAAAAAGTCTTTAATTTCTTTCTTTATTCCTTCCTTGACCAAGGTATCATTGAGAAGAGTGTTGTTCAGTTTCCATGTGAATGTTGGCTTTCTGTTATTTATTTTGTTATTGAAGATCAGCCTTAGTGCATGGTGATCTGATAGGATACATGGGACAATTTCAATATTTTTGAATCTGTTGAGGCCTGATTTGTGACCTATTATGTGGTCAATTTTGGAGAAGGTACCATGAGGTGCTGAGAAGAAGGTATATCCTTTTGTTTTAGGGAAAAATGTTCTGTAGATATCTGTCAGATCCATTTGTTTCATCACTTCTGTTAGTTTCAGTGTGTCCCTGTTTAGTTTCTGTTTCCATGATCTGTCCATTGGTGAAAGTGGTGTGTTGAAGTCTCCCACTATTATTGTGTGAGGCGCAATGTGTGCTTTGAGCTTTACTAAAGTTTCTTTAGTGAATGTGGCTGCTCTTGTATTTGGAGCATAGATATTCAGAATTGAGAGTTCCTCTTGGAGGATTTTACCTTTGATGAGAATGAAGTGTCCCTCCTTGTCTTTTTTGATGACTTTGGGTTGGAAGTCAATCTTATCAGATATTAGGATGGCTACTCCAGCTTGTTTCTTCATACCATTTGCTTGGAAAATTGTTTTCCAGCCTTTCATTCTGAGGTAGTGTCTATCTTTTTCTCTGAGATGAGTTTCCTGTAAGCAGCAAAATGTTGGGTCTTGTTTGTGTAGCCAGTTTGTTAGTCTATGTCTTTTTATTGGCGAGTTGAGACCATTGATGTTAAGAGATATTAAGGAAAAGTAATTGTTGCTTCCTGTTATTTTAGTTGTTAAAGGTGGCATTCTGTTCTTGTGGCTGTCTTCTTTTAGGTTTGTTGAGGGATTACCTTCTTGTTTTTTCTAGGGCGTTGTTCCCGTTCTTGTATTGGTTTTTTTCTGTTATTATCCTTTGAAGGGCTGGATTCGTGGAGAGATAATGCGTGAATTTGGTTTTGTCGTGGAATACTTTGGTTTCTCCCTCTATGATAATTGAGAGTTTGGCCGGGTATAGTAGCCTGGGCTGGAATTTGTGTTCTCTTAGTGTCTGTATAACATCTGTCCAGGCTCTTCTGGCTTTCATAGTCTCTGGTGAAAAATCTGGTGTAATTCTGATAGGCTTGCCTTTATATGTTACTTGACCTTTTTCCCTTACTGCTTTTAGTATTCTATCTTTATTTAATGCATTTGATGTTCTGATTATTATGTGTCGGGAGGAATTTCTTTTCTGGTCCAGTCTATTTGGAGTTCTGTAGGCTTCTTGTATGTTCATATGCATCTCATTCTTTAGATTTGGGAAGTTTTCTTCAATAATTTTGTTGAAGATGTTTGCTGGACCTTTGAGTTGAAAATCTTCATTCTCATCCACTCCTATTATCCGTACGTTTGGTCTTCTTATTGTGTCCTGGATTTCCTGGATATTTTGAGTTAGGATCTTTTTGCATTTTCCATTTTCTTTGATTGTTGTGCCGATGTTCTCTATGGAATCTTCTGCACCTGAGATTCTCTCTTCCATCTCTTGTATTCTGTTGCTGATGCTCAAATCTATGGTTCCAGATTTCTTTCCTAGGGTTTCTATCTCTAGTGTTGCCTCGCTTTGAGTTTTCTTTATTGTGTCTACTTCCCTTTTTAGGTCTAGTATGGTTTTGTTCATTTCCATCACCTGTTTGTATGTTTTTTCCTCTTTTTCTGTAAGGACTTCTACCTGTTTGATTGTGTTTTCCTGTTTTTCTTTAAGGACTTGTAACTCTTTAGCAGTGTTCTCCTGTATTTCTTTAAGTGATTTATTAAAGTCCTTCTTGATGTCCTCTACCATCATCATGAGATATGCTTTTAAATCTAGGTCTAGGTTCTCAGGTGTGTTGGGGTTCCCTGGACTGGGCGAAGTGGGTGTGCTGGGTTCTGGTGATGGTGAGTGGTCTTGGTTCCTGTTAGTAAGATTCCTCCGTTTACCTTTCGCCATCTGGTAATCTCTGGAGTTAGTAGTTATAGTTGACTCTGTTTAGAGATTGTTCTTCTGGTGATTCTGTTACCGTCTATCAGCAGACCTGGGAGACAGATTCTCTCCTCTGAGTTTCAGTGCTCAGAGCACTCTCTGCTGGCAAGCTCTCTTACAGGGAAGGTGCGCAGATATCTTGTATTTGGACCTCCTCCTGGCCGAAGAAGAAGGCCCAAAACAGGACCTTTCTCAGACACTGTGTTGCTTTGGCAGTTCCCAGGTGGTACAGACTCTCACCTAAGCAGACTAAATTCCTAAGTTCCTTGGAGTCCCGGGACCAAGATGGCGACCGCTGCTGCTGTGGCTTAGGTCGCCTCCCCAGCCGGGCGGGCACCTGTCCTCTGGTCCGGAAGGTGGCCGGCTGTCCCCGGCCCACACAGGGTGCTGCCTCAGCGCCTCTGTGCTTCTGCCTGTTCCAGAAGCTGTCAGGTTCTCTGGCGCACCCTCTCACCTGTTCAGACTAATTTCCTAAGTTCGGCGGGTCCCGGACCAAGATGGCGACCGCTGCTGCTGTGGCTTAGGCCGCCTCCCCAGCCGGGTGGGCACCTGTCCTCTGGTCCGGAAGGTGGCCGGCTGTCCCCGGCCCACGCAGGGTGCTGCCTCAGCGCCTCTGTGCTTCCGCCTGTTCCAGAAGCTGTCGGGTTCTCTGGCGCACCCTCTCACCTGTTCAGACTAATTTCCTAAGTTCGGCGGGTCCCGGACCAAGATGGCGACCGCTGCTGCTGTGGCTTAGGTCGCCTCCCCAGCTGGGCGGGCACCTGTCCTCCGGTCCGGAAGGTGGCCGGCTGTCCCCGGCCCACACAGGGTGCTGCCTCAGCCCCTCTGTGCTTCTGCCTGTTCCAGAGGCTGTCAGGTTCTCTGGCGCACCCCGATGTTTTACCTATTATATTACAAATATTATGACTAATTCTCATATTGCTACCTGATCAATGTGGTTTGGGAGTTTCTTTCTCTATGATTATTTTTATCAGCTCTTCACAAATATGAAAGAAAGTAACCTTCTTTAAACAGTTTCAATCATGAAATTCCACTAAGATGATTTAGCTAGAATATCCAAAAAGGCATATTCCTTGGAAATTTTATGTCTGAGGTTTACCAGCCAGTGGTTCACTTTCCAGAGGTCTGATGTTAGATTTCCTCATGTTGGCACCAGTATGGAGTAAGTGGGAATTAGGAAGTTGGAATATCTAACTCTCTTGCTCTGCACCAGGCAGAAACTGGATTTGGATGGCATCATGGAGAACCATGGATATTAGAAACTAATAGCCTTTGAATGAGCCCCACGAATCCGGGCCTGTCACACTTTCCTGAGCCAGATAAACCTCATATTTTGCTTTTGTTTTTTGACCCTCTCTTACAATGCATGGCTGGCATCTGATTGAGCTTGTTCTTTCTGTCAACCATGGCCAGTTGGAACCTGAGTAGGATTCAATTTTACTTTGAAAAATAAATGCAACAGTTCTTGCCCTGTGGGTACACAGAACAGTTGGTACTGGTTACAAATAGGCTAATTGATAATTTCAGTGGATACTATGCAGGCATATGAATAATGCATAGTGTTAGAAGTCTGTGTTTCTCTGTACTTTACTAGGCAGCTTAACTGTCTTATGGGCTCAGCAAATAATGTCACCTTTGCTTTGTGGATTAGCTCAGGCTGTGTTAAACTCAAGATTTATGTGTAATGTCTCTGTAGTTTTGCATCCCAACCCCCAGGCCCCTTAATATGTGCTCCAGACTCCAGACTTACTTAATGTGGGCTCAAGAAAAGCAGGGTCAGGAAAAGGAATGGGCCGATACTATTTCAAAACCAAGATTTTAGAGTGTCTGATAAATCAGGTAAAACTATCTTTCAATATTATTTGTATTCTTGTGACCACTTTAGCTTGACTAATTAAGCACTGCTTATTCCTAAAAAATATTATGTGCAAAGAATATTAGGAAAAGATGTGTATCCTAGGTGTTAGATATGAGAATAAAGACTCTTAGGATTCAAAAATTTTTCTTTTAAGCAGCTGAAATTGTTGGAAAAGAAAAGCTGTTGTGCTAGAGGAAGGAGGCAAGAGCTCAGGGCTAATGAGAAAAAAATAGAAAGTATGAATTCAGTGGATTTAGATTCCATGATCTCATTTGGAGAACAAAATTTAAAAAGGGGGGGGCATGTTAATAGTTTGTGTTCTTTTATTCAGAAGGGCAAATGGATAAAGGTCCACACTGTTCACATATAAGACAGCCCATTGGACTGTACCATTGGCAAGCAAATGTTACTCTCTCTTCCTGCAATAGATTTATGATAGAGGGTAATGCTATATAAAAGGCAGTCAAAAATATTTAGGAGAAGTGCTGAAAGAAGTTTGTCTAGACCCGTCTTGGTGGAATATTGGATGAAGCCAAGAACAAAAGGGTTTCAAGTTGTATAATGGTGTGGGGTAGTTTTTTGTTTTGTGGTAGTAATCTTTTTTATTATCTATCTATCTATCTATCTATCTATCTATCTATCTATCTATCTATCTATCTATCCATCCATCCATCTATTCCTTTATTTGACTTGAAAACTTTTAACTGACATATCAAGACATAAGATTTGTAATTCCCTGTGGCACTTTAATATATGTGTTTGTTAGCACATACATTTAAACATTTGTTATTTGCTTGTGCTAAAACAAGTCAAGGCACTTTCTTCTACCTTTTTGAAATGTGCGGAATGTACTGTCATCTACAGTGACTGACCTTGCTGTAGAGCAGCACATTAGATCCTCCTTGTTTTCACTTGCCATAGCTCCCCTACCTCTCCCCATGACCCTCTTCTTGTCAGCTTGTGGGAACCATTAGTCTACTCCGGATCTTTTCATGTTTTATGTAGGAGTGAGGTAATGAGGCACTTGTCCTGCTGGGAAAAGGATTAACCTTTGCTTGATATACCTAAGGCAGCTGTTGAATACTGTGAGTTGGTTCTTCCTCTGGTTCTTGTCATGTCAGCCCAGGAAATAAATCACATGATAGCGAACTCCCTTGCTTCACATCAGAAACCTATACCGGGGGTGAAGCTCCCGGTATCTGGAGTCCACTTGATACTCATAGGTAGCTAGACTTTTTCCTACTTCTGTTCTTTTCCTCACCCCTCCCCTTTTGACAGTGTGTATTATAGCAGGAAATGAGCATCTTGTGTTTGTCTTAAACATGTTGAGGGACCACCTTCACAGGTAACACAACATCTACCCTTTGTATCCCAACCACATCTTGTATAGTACCAGGTGTATACTGTGCATGCAATAACTTCCAAGTAAAAAACATGTGACTGAATGAATAAATCCTGCTTCTTTGAGAAAAATAAGGAAGGCCTGAATTTTATGTGCCTCTAGTGGTAAAAATCTCTCTCTGTGTATGGTATACAAAAACTGTAAAATGTATTTTTAGGTAAAGTCATAAAGCTACCATCATTATCTCATAATAACCTTTGTTTAAATATAACATGAAATTAATTTTCTTTTCTTTGCCCCTTGGAAGAAATTCTTAGAAAGGTTCCACAGCCAGTCTATTTACTGTTAGTTATTATTTTTGGCCTCTTGAATACCTAGAACAAAGCTGTGATTAGTGTGAGTTGATGTCAATCAAATTTCTTGTCAGTTAGGAAGTTGGGGCCGATGGGAGTGTTTAATTGCATCTCCACCTGTGGTTGGTGGTCTCCTTTCTCTGTCTACTAGGACATTCCAATGGGCATCGACATTGGATACAGAGGAAAGTGAGAGGCATGAGAGGTCTCCATTGACTGCAGGGCTAGAAATATTACTAACATACTGGGCTCATTGCAGGGCCAGAGCTGAATCTTGGGTTGTTTGGAGATACCCTCTGTCAGTTCTGGGTATTCATGCAGCTCCACTGAATCTGCTATGGTTGGTTGCTTAGGGTTTGCTCAAAGTTCCTGTCCTGGGTCTCCTGACAGTTCACCTTCAGCCTGTATTCTGAGAGCTTGTGAGAGACCACATCTTTTGGGTTCAGTCTCCATTTTAGAGAACCTGACCTAAGGTTGGACTCAAGTTAACTAACAGGTGTCTACCTAGCGCCAGTTTCCAGGCTACCCCCCAACTAGACCTGGGTCTAACACCAGTTTCAAGGCTACCCCCCCACCCCCAACAAATCTGCACCTCCCAGGTCACAAGTCTGCCCCTGACACTTCACTTCCTAACAGCCACAAATTAGGAGGAAAGCAGAAGTTAAGTTTATGGTTTGGGTCCTAGCACCAGCCAATTATGTTAAAGGCCATAATGGCCCTCCAATCAGATGTGTACCAGGCTAGATACCCATTTTTGCCTCTATAAATGCTTGCCTAAAATTAGGCCCTGGGATCCACCTTCTTGCTGTGTCGGGGATGGTAGGAAGTCCAAGCTTGAGCTTGTAATAAAGAGACCCTAATGTGATTACATCACAATTGGATCCTTGGTGGTCTTTTGGGATTCACGAATGCTTCCTGGCAGAACACTTGCTGTCTTGTAGGCCATCTTTTGTAAGACTTGTGTTGGTATTCTCCTTCCCCCTTTACCCCTGTCCATGTCTGATCCACAAAAAAATGGACTTTTAAGTCACCATTGGTGGTAATTTAATTACTGTCTCAACATTGTTATTTTGTCTTCAACTCTCATGCAGATTCAGCCACTTCTTAAATGTGAGTCACACCCGAGTCGCTGCTCCTCAAGTCCCATGTCACCCTCACTGAGGGACTTCTATAACACTCTGTCTATAATCTTGTGTCCCTATCAGTCCCATTTCAGGGTAGAGGGAAATGAAAATCCTACAACTGATGGACAGAGATGTCCTCTGACTTGCCTCTTCTAACTCTCTCAGCGTTAGCTTGAGGAGCCCAGGCACCTCTTTGCCAACGCTATGTGTAGGTTTACAGAATTCATTCTGAGATGTGAGAAGGGTTGGCTTATATCACCCTGGGGCCACAGTTGAAAGTGAGGTGAGTAATCATTCCATATGCTCACACTCATGCTATAGTCATGAAAGATCATTCGCAGGTTTTTTTTGTATTAGATACTTTCTTTATTTACATTTCAAATGTTATCCCCTTTCCTAGTTTCCTCTCCAAAAAATCCCCTATCCCCTCCTTCCTCTTCCTGCTCCCCAACCCACCCACTCCTGCTTCCTGGCCCTGGCATTCCCCTATAATGGTACATAGAACTTTCACAAGACCAAGGGCCTCTCCTCCCATTGATGGCTGACTAGGCCATCCTCTGCTACATATGCAGCTAGAGACATGAGTCCCACCATGTGTTTTCTTTGATTGGTGGTTTAGTCCCAGGGAGCTCTGGGGGTACTGGTTAGTTTATATTGTTGTTCCTCCTATAGGGCTGCAAACCCCTTCAGCTCCTTGGGTACTTTCTCTAGCTCCTTCATTGGGGACCCTGTGCTCCATCCAATGGAGGGCTGTGAGCATCCACTTCTGTATTTGTCAGACACTGGCAGAGCCTCTCAGAAGATATCTGTATTAGGCTCCAGTCAGCAAAATCTTGTTGGCATCTGCAATAGTGTCTGGGTTTGGTGGTTGTTTATGGGATGGATCCCCAGGTGGGGCAGTCTCTGGATGGTCATTCTTTCAGTCTCTGCTCCAAATTTCGTCTCTGTAACTCCTTCCATGGGTATTTTGTTCCTTCTTCTAAGAAGGATCGAAAGTATCCACACTTAGGTCTTCCTTCTTCTTGAGTTTCATGTGTTTTGCAAATTGTGTCTTGGGTATTCTGAGCTTCTGGGCTAATATCCACTTATCAGTGAGTGCATATCATGTGTGTTCTTTTGTGATTGGGTTATCTTACTCGGGATCCAAGATAAGTCATTAAAATATGAAATGTACAAGCAAACGTTGAATATTTTGATCTCTAGAGTAGAAGACAGAGTAGAAGACAGATAATGATTTTTAAAAGTGGTGCTTCACAAAGAGGCAGAGAGAAAACCCGGGTGTAACCAGAAGTCGGTTCTCTAGTCTCTTGCTAGGGTGCAAATGTTCTTTTTATACGTGTATCAAGTTTGCTTCCTCTTTCTCTTTCCTTTTCCTACCCCCCCACCAATGTATTTTGGTGATATGTAGATGTATTAGTTAGGGTTCTCTAGAGTCACGGAACTTATGAATAGTCTCTATATAGTAAAGGAATTTATTGATGATTTACAGTCTGCAGTACAATTCCCAACAATGGTTCAGTAGTAGCTGTGAATGGAAGTCCAAGGATCTAGCAGTTACTCAGTCCCACACAGCAAGCAGGTGAGGGAGCAAGAGCGAGACTCCCTTCTTCCAATGTCCTTATATGGTCTCCAGCAGAAGGTGTAGCCCAGATTAGAGGTGTGTTCCTCCACACCTTTAATCCAAGATGACCTTGAACTCAGAGATTTAATCTTCTGGAATCCATAGCCACTATGCCTCAAGATCTCCATACCAAGATCCAGATCAGAAACTTCTATGTCCCAGTCTCCAGATAAGGGTCACTAGTGAGCCCTCCAATTCTGGATTGTAGTTCATTCCAAATATAGTCAATTTGACAACCAGGAATAGCCACTCAGTAGATTATTATTTTTGATATGTAATTTTTTTTTGTTTTTGTTTTTTTCATGATAGGGTTTCTCTGTGTAGCCCTGGCTGTCCTGGAACTCACTCAGAAATCCACCTGCCTCTGGCTCCCAAGTGCTGGGATTAAAGGCATGTGCCACCACTGCCTGGCTCAATATGTAATTTCTAATGTCTAACAAATTAGGAGATCAAATCCAATTCTTCCATGTATACTTTAAAAAAGTAATCATTTTCAAAACAGACTTCAGGGGGCATTTGTTTTAAGTTTCTGAGAATGGGTGCTATGAGCTGGTAGCTTAGTATACAGTGCTCAAAACCTACACTTTAGTGCTTATGGGGAATTCTGAGTTTCAATAGCAAGCTGTTCTATTTAGACACACCCATGTCAGGTATCAGGAAAAATTTTAATATTAGAGTAAGATGCTAAACATATCTCACCTGAACAAACAAATGTGTGATTTGTAGATTTGAGTCACTTTGATTATAAAACATATTAAAGAAATGGAATTTTTGTGTATGTTTAAATGGATTAATTAATTTTAAAAAGTTATGTGCTGAAGGATGGCAAGATGACATACTAAGTCAAGGTGCTTGCCCCACAAGCACGGTGAAATTTGGTCCCTGGGATCTACGTAAAATTAGAAGACAGAATTGATTCCACAGAGTTGTCTTTTGACCTCACTTGTGCTGTGCCCCACCCCCATGTACCTCATAGGCATGTTGTGCACACACACTTACATTTTAAAATTACTTCCTGAATATCCATTCTGAGCTAGGCAGTCGAATGGGGTCTCTGGGCACAACAGTGATCAGGAAGGACCCCTTCTGTATTCAGATGTTTGTGCCCTGAAATACCTTTAACTCTAGTCAAAAGGCTTTTCATTTCTTGCTAGCAATTCTTCAGGGACATATGTTTGAAAGGAATGTAGAAATAATATACACATCTCCCTGGTGAGGAAGTTGAAACAGGAGGATAGAAATGGAGATTTGGCTTTATCTGTAGACAGCAGTAGCTCTCAGGGTCACCTTGCGTCTGCTTCATTTTCTCAAAGCCCATTTCCCTTGGCAACACAGTACCATGGAGATCGTAATTGTCTGCACAGTGTTTGAAAATCTTCAGAAGCAGGCTGCTGTAACTGTAAAATAATATTTAAAAAACAAAAAACTTTGAGATTCAGTGTTAGCTTTTCCCATCCTAAGGCAAATACCTGTTGTTTTTCTCAGGGAACCTGAGGAGACAATGAAACTTGTCAAATATTTCTGATCCAATTTTTTTTTTTTGCTTTGTTGTCTGGATCCTGTGGGAGGAATTTTGATTAATCATAATTGCTCACTTTCAGCAGGTGACCTGATTATTTTTTCCTATTTTAACAATTGCTTGACAAATATTATTAAAAAAAAATAGAGTCATGGAAATGTCGATCTCATGATCTTGACGTTCGAGCATGACATTTGTCACCTGCCCTAAGCTCTTAAGCCATTTTCAACATCTATAAACTTTTATGCATGCATCAAAACTCTAGGAGCCAGAAGCATGTTAGAAGCTCAATATAGCTTGTATTGGCCAAGCTGCATGCATGGCTGTATCTTCCTTGGGAGATGTTCTCACCTCCTCTCCTTAACTAAACTGCATGGCTGCTTCTTTCTTCACCATCATCAGCCAGCTGCTCACCCTTGGAGGATCACATTAAACCCACTGGAGTTGTTCTTAGCAAAGCCCTTTGGGTTATTATCCAGCACCCCCTTTCTCTACAAAGGACAGAGTACTTGATTTTATAATGAATGAAACTCACATCTCTTGAAAAACAAGGCTCTGTTCCCATCTGTGTGGCGCACCTGTGTGATGTCCTCCCTGGTGCTGTTGGGTGACGTGTACCAGCAGGGCCATGTGGGTACCTTATTTGTAATTTTGATGTCAGAACTACAAAGTAAAAGGTTCTTAAGAGCTTCTGTTGCCTGATTTCTCACTCCCTATCCATGTGATATAATCACAGAATGTTTGTAGTATTGTCAGGAGTGTGGTCACTTAAGATTAGGTGAGCATGCTCTGGGACCAGCAATGACAAAATCTCATAACATACACATGCAGACAAGGTGTGTGTGTGTGTGCATGTGTGTGTAAGTGAGTGTGTGTGAGTGTATATGTGAGTGAATGAGTGTGTATATGTGTGTCTGTGTGAGTGTGTATATGAGTGTGCATGTGGCTGTGTATATATATGTGTGTATGTGTGTGGGTGTATATATGTGTGTATATGTGGGCTGTGATTGTGTATATGATTGTGTATATGAGTATGTGTGAGTATATATTTGTGTGTGTATGTGAGTGTGTGAGTTTTTGTGTGTATGTATGTGAGTGTATGTGCTAGTGTGTGAGTGTATGTGTATTGTACATTTTTTTTAGCAATTATTGAACTCTGTCTTTTATGGGTTGATTACACTATTCTTGTAACTCCATGTGTAATACTCTTAATTATGCCCATGTAGCACTGATCTTGGTGGCCAAACACCCAGTCCTTGCTGAGAATCGGATACTTAGCTAGTGATTTGCATTATTGCAGATAAAATAAGCTGCCAAACATCATAGCACTCTGATGAACTTAGAGCTCGTTCCACAGTATCCAAGATTTTGTAGTTGGGAGGTAGCATTAAGCTACAGGCCACAGGATGTAGACAAAAGAGGTGCCAGTGAGTGGAATGGAAGGCCCTGAGTGAATTCAAGTAAAATTCTGAAAATGGCATAAAACATAGGTCTGGTCAGATAGGGATTTTTTTCCCCCATTTTGGTAGAGATGCAGGTTCAGAGAAGCATTTTTAACAGTACAGCGACATTACACATCAACGGTGACCTAGCGATTCCAGTTGTGCTAACAAAAAGATGTGAACACGGTTATGTGTTTTTTCCTGGACAGGTGTGGGTTAGGCTACAGCCTCCTCTGGCCTGAGCTTGTTTGCACGGTCTCTGGCTACCTGCTTGGGGGGTGGGTGGGGTTGCTACTGCATTGGGCCATTTCTGGCATGTTTAAAGGAGCATTTCTCTCAGGGCTCTTTTCTCTTTTCTGTCTTTCAGGCTGACATGGTGGTGGGCAGGGGCTCCTCCACTCTCCTTCATTAGGCTTGTGCGACCAGTGTCAGTGGAAGTTCTCAGTAGCTTCCTTTGTATCACTCTGCTCCAGGAGATCCTAGCAATAAACGACTCTTCTGTGTCGGCAGTATTTGAACTGTATCCTTCTAAGGAAGGATGCGGAATACACAGGAAGAACAGACTATACACAGGTCCAGAAGGGCAGCAAGGAGCCTGGCTCTTATAACAGAGGTATGTGTGGTAAGCTTTGTGGGACTAGAATGGGAAGTGACTGGGAAGTAGCAAGGGCTAGAACTGTAGCTCAAAGTAGGAATCAAACACCATACCAACTCCTCTTGCCCCCTGTGGAGGACTAGGAAGCACTGACTGCACATAGCGCTCCCTCCCTCCTCCCCTGTGGAGGACTAGGAAGTACTGACCGCACAAAGCGCTCCCTCCCTCCTCCCCTGTGGAGGACTAGGAAGCACTGACTGCACATAGCGCTCCCTCCCTCCTCCCCTGTGGAGGACTAGGAAGTACTGACTGCACATATCGCTCCCTCCCTCCTCCCCTCCCTTCCTTCCTTCCGATCTACAATTGACACTTTACATTTCTATTGCATTTTTGTCTCCGTGTGTATTCACATCTTTGTGTGCATGTGCACATGTGTGTGTGTGTGTGTGTGTGTGTGTGTGTGTGTGTGTGTGTGTGTGTGTGTGTATGTGAAGGCCAGAGGTCAGTTCTGTAGTCTTTCTCAATTGCGTTTCATCTTTCTGGTCTCTCTCTGATTTCGAAGCCCTCACAGCTGACTAATGAGTCTGGTTAACCAGCAATCCTCTGGGACCCTCCTGGCTTCCATCCTTCTGCTTTCATTTCTCCAGCTCGAGGGTCATGAGCAACCAACCACTGCTGTGGCTAACTTTCTATGTAGCTTCTGGAGGCTTAAACGTGTCCTTCTGCTTACTCACCAGGCAGCTGGTCAACCGGACCGTCTCCCTGTGTTTAAAAGCCACCACCCATTGCCACTTAACATGTAAAAGCTGCCTTAAATATTCTCACCCACTTCTTTTTTTTTTTTTTTCCATTTTTTATTAGGTATTTAACTCATTTACATTTCCAATGCTATACCAAAAGTCCCCCATATCCACCCACCCCCACTCCCCTGCCCACCCACTCCCCCTTTTTGGCCCTGGTATTCCCCTGTACTGGGGCATATAAAGTTTGCAAGTCCAATGGGCCTCTCTTTCCAGTGATGGCCGACTAGGCCATCTTTTGATATATATGCAGCTAGAGTCAAGAGCTCCGGGGTACTGGTTAGCTCATAATGTTGTTCCACCTATAGGGTTGCAGATCCCTTTAGCTCCTTGGCTACTTTCTCTAGCTCCTCCATTGGGAGCCCTATGATCCATCCATTAGCTGACTGTGAGCATCCACTTCTGTGTTTGCTGGGCCCCGGCATAGTCTCACAAGAGACAGCTACATCTGGGTCCTTTCAATAAAATCTTGCTAGTGTATGCAATGTCTCACCCACTTCTTAATAAAGCCAATGCACTATGACTGTCCCTGAATTTTTTTTTTTTGCCGATTATTGGAGGTAGATTTTCTTTTTATGCAGTGCATACTGGTTACTGTCTCCCTTCCCTCTACACCTGCATACAGCGAGGATTCTCCAAGCTACAAAACACTCCCCTGTCACACTTGCTGGGATCTTTATATTGTCTGGCTCTCTCTAGGCAGTTATAAAAACACAGGCTGTGTGCTTGCCTACCTACCAGCTGTAGATAAACAGCCAAAGCAATCTTAGATTATTCCAGAATGTTCAGGGCAAACGTACATTCCTCAGGTTATCTCTTCCACCCAATAGGATCAGAGCCCCAGGCCTGCCTGTGATCCACTTCTGCAAGTCATTTGGACTTTTCTCTCTTGTTCGGTGCCTTAAAAGATGATTTAAAAAGTGAGATATTTCAGCCTAGAAGCAAGAGGAAACATGGCAAGCCAGCAAGAGTGAGCCCCCAGGAAAGCTCAAGGCATTCTTTTCCGGAATGTTTCTTCTGTCGAAGCCCTTTTGTGCAGAACATATTTATTGTTTTTCATCTGGACCTGTCTGTGGTTTCCAATGATTTTTGCCAAAGATACTCCCTGGAGATGTCTAGCAAGGAAGAGCAGGACTGCCTATCATTAGCAACTACGAGACAGAGTGACAGTGCTTTTCTTTTTCCACACAAGAGGTGGGACGATGAGAGGTGATAGAGGGGAAGTGTCCAGTGTGGTGCCTGTCACCCGTCACATGTCACATAGGAGGTCCTAGAGGCACAGTTTACTCTCATTACTGTTCTTGTGTTTCACTTCCTCTTTTCATTTTCAAGAACCAGGATAAAATACACACACAGAGGCCCAAGGCAGTTATAGTTTCTGGCCCTAATGAAGACTGATTGAATATGCACTTTGTATATTCATGCTATGCTCAAAGTGGGTAGCTTCCAGCAACAAAACTCTTATATTAACTTTCTAGAATGAACGCATAGCCTTGGATCACATAGGTCATAGCCAACCAGGAGTGCTGGCAGTGAAGGCTAGGATTATGTTCTGGTGGGTGGGTCTGATCTGTTACTCTGCGATCAATGAGGTACAGTGTGCCTGGATTTTTAAAACACGTTTTGCTTTAGATTTTTTCCCATGCTTTGTTGATTATTTTATTAAGTGTGTGAGTGTTTTGCCTGTATGTATGTACGTGCACCACATGCATGCATGGTGCCTACAGAGATCAGGAGAGGGTATTAGAGCTTCAGGAACTGAGGGGACAAACAGCTGTGAGCCACCATGAGCTGGAACTGAACAGGGAAGTAGTGAGGTGTCTTCCCTGCAGAGCTATCATCTCTCCAGCCTTGTGACTAGATCTTTCCTTACTTCAGTTGCCCCCAGTCATTTTACTTTTCTTAACAGTAGCATGTTAAAGCCAATTATTTCATCCTGACTGGGAGTGGCCTGGTGGGACTATCATCAACTACACTGACCTTTGTTAGCTAAAAGATGTGATTTGACCCAAATGAGACCAGTTGAATGCCCCCTGCCTGGAATATAAATTGTAATTAGAGGGAAAAGAGACTGCATATTTTCAGAATCCACAAGTCCATTGACAGGTAGGTCTCCATTAAAGAGAATTCTAAATTCCTATTATCTATCTATCTATCTATCTATCTATCTATCTATCTATCTATCTATCATCTATCTATCTATTTATATTAGATATTTTCTTCATTCACATTTCAAATGTTATCCAGAAAGTCTCCTATACCCTCTTCCCACCCTGTTCCCCTACCCACCCACTCCTGCTTCCTGGCCCTGGCATTTCCCTTTACTGGGGCATATGATCTTCCCAAGACCAAGGGCCTCTCCTCCCTTTGATGGCAGACTAGACCATCCTCTGTTACATATGCAACTAGAGACACAGTTCTGGGGGTACTGGTTAGTTCATATTGTTGATCCTCCTATAGGGTTGCAGACCCCTTTAGTTCCTTGGGTACTTTCTCTAGCTCCTCCATTAGGGCCCTTATGTTCCATCCAATAGAAGACTGTTAGCATCCACTTCTGTATTTGCCAGGCACTAGCATAGCCTCACAAGAGATAGCTATATCAGCGTCCTGTCAGCAAAATCTTGCTGGCATCTGCAATAGTGTCCGGGTTTGGTGGTTGTATATGGGATGGATCACCAGATGGGGCAGTCTCTGGATGGTCCTTTCTTCCATCTCAACTCCTAACTTTGTCTCTGTAACTTCTTCCATGGGTATTTTCTTCCCCATTCTAAGAAGGAACGAAGTATCCACACTTTGGTCTTGCTTCTTCTTGAGTTTCAGGTGTTTTGCAAATTATATTTGGGTAGTCTAAGTTTCTGGGTTAATATCTGCTTATCACTGAGTGTATATCATGTGTGTTCTTTTGTGATTGGGTTACCTCACTCAGGATGATATCCCCCACGTCCATCCATTTTGTCTAAAAATTTCATAAATTCTTTGTTTTTAATAGCTGAGTAGTACTCCATTGTGTAAATGAAACACATTTTCTGTATCCATTCCTCTGTTGAGGGGCATCTGGGTTCTTTCCAGCTTCTCGCTATTATAAATAAGGCTGCTAGGAACATAGTGGAGCATATGTCCTTATTACCAGTTGGAACATCTTCTAGGTATGTGCCCAGGAGAGGTATTGCTGGATCTTCTGGTAGTACTATGTCCAATTTTCTGAGGAACCACCAGACTGATTTCCAGAGTGGAATCCCACCAACAATGGAGGAGTGTTCCTCTTTCTCCACATCCTCGCCAGCATCTGCTGCCACCTGAATTTTTGATCTTAGCCATTCTGATTGGTGTGAGCTGGAATCTCAAGGTTGTTTTGATTTGCATTTCCCTGATGATTAAGGATGTTGAACATTTTTCAGGTGCTTCTCAGCCATTCGGTATTCCTCAGGTGAGAATTCTTTGTTTAGCTCTGAGCCCCATTTTTTAATGGGGCTATTTGAATTTCTGGAGTCCACCTTCTTGAGTTCTTTATATATATTGGATATTAGTCCCCTATCTGATTTAGGGTAGGTAAAGATCCTTTCCCAATCTGTTGGTGGCCTTTTTGTGTTATTGACAGTGTCTTTTGCCTTGCAGAAGCTTTGCAGTTTTATGAGGTCCCATTTGTCGATTCTCGATCTTACAGCACAAGCCATTGCTGTTCTATTCAGGAATTTTCCACCTGTACCCATATCTTCAAGGCTTTTCCCTACTTTCTCCTCTGTAAGTTTCAGTGTCTCTGGTTTTATGTGGAGTTCCTTAATCCTCTTAGATTTGACCTTAGTACAAGGAGATAGGAATGGATCAATTCACATTCTTCTACATGATAACAGCCAGTTGTGCCAGCACCATTTGTTGAAAATGCTGTCTTTTTTCCACTGGATGGTTTTTGCTCCCTTGTCAAAGATCAAGTGACCATAGGTGTGTGGGTTCATTTCTGGTTCTTCAATTCTATTCCATTGGTCTACTTGTCTGTTGCTATACCAGTACCATCAGTTTTTATCACAATTGCTCTGTAGTAAAGCTTTAGGTCAGGCATGGTGATTCCACCAGAGGTTCTTTTATCCTTGAGAAGAGTTTTTGCTATCCTAGGTTTTTTGTTATTCCAGATGAATTTGCAAATTGCCCTTTCTCATTTGTTGAAGAATTGAGTTGGAATTTTGATGGGGATTGCATTGAATCTGTAGATTGCTTTTGGCAAGATAGCCATTTTTACTATATTGATCCTGCCAATCTATGAGCATGGGAGATCTTTCTATCTTCTGAGAGCTTCTTTAATTTCTTCAGAGACTTGAAGTTCTTATCATACAGATCTTTCACTTCCTTAGTTAGAGTCATGCCAAGGTATCTTATATTATTTGTGACTATTGAGAAGGGTGTTGTTTCCCTAATTTCTTTCTCAGCCTGTTTATTCTTTGTGTAGAGAAAGGCCATTGACTTGTTTGAGTTTATTTTATATCCAGCTACTTCACCGAAGCTGTTTATCAGGTTTAGGAGTTCTCTGGTAGAATTTTTAGGGTCACTTATATATACTATCATATCATCTGCAAAAAGTGATATTTTGACTTCCTCTTTTCCAATTTGTATCCCCTTGATCTCCTTTTGTTGTCGAATTGCTCTGGCTAATACTTCAAGTACTATGTTGAAAAGGTAGGGAGAAAGTGGTCAGCCTTGTCTAGTTCCTGATTTTAGTGGGATTGCTTCCAGCTTCTCACCATTTACTTTGATGTTGGCTACTGGTTTGCTGTAGATTGCTTTTCATCATGTTTAGGTATGGGCCTTGAATTCCTGATCTTTCTAAGACTTTTAACAGCTAGAAACACCGTACAAGTGCCGTTGGTCTAACACACAGGCTACACTCTCAAGTTCTTCTGTATGGGCCAAGCAAGACAAGAAGGGCTGTGACACAAATGCACGTTTTTCTCAAAGACCCTGACTCTGGAACAGAGGTGAATAGAGTGATCTTTCTCATCTCTTAATGGAGGATAATCTCATTTGTAGTTTTATATAATACCTTTTTTAGTTCTAAAATTCTATTTATTTATTTTTTAAAGTTGAGATTATAATTTCACAGTTTCCCCCTTCCCTTTCTTCTCTTCCAGTTTTCCCATGTGCTCCATCCCCTCATTCTCTTTGAAATTCGTGGCCTCTTTTTTAGACTGCTAATTGTTGTTATGTGCAAATGTGTGTTCTTCTAAATATATAAAGACAACCGGCACGGTCTGTATAATGTTACTTGTTTGTGTGTTTTCAGGGCTGACCATTTGGTAGTGGATAACCATTGGGTGTGCTCACCCCTGGGGAAGACTCTTTCTCCCTCTCTCAGCATTTCTTTGTTGCCTGTAGTTCTTTGTATACTGTTGATGGCTCACGAGCTTACTCCTGTCTGTGTTAGCAGGCCCTTTGGTGTGATTATTGTTCTGGTAAGGTTTAGTCAGTCATGTTGGTGGGATTTCATGAATGCAGCTTTTGATGCTTTTAGGAGACACAATACCACAGAAAACTCCCAGACCTTTTGTTTCTTACAGTCTTTCCACCCCTACTTCCTCAGTGATTCCCTAGTCTTAGGTATGGTAGTTATGTTGTAGAAGTTGGAAATAGCCTCCACAACTCCAAATTTTATTGGTTGGTATTTTCTGTAATGCTAGGTTACAAAGAGAAGTTCCTTCAATGAGGGTTTGGTCTATCTGTTTGGTCTATCTATGTATCTATCTGTTGTGTAACTTAGGGATTGTGCTGGTTTAGCAAAGTGGTTGTAGGCTCTATTCAAAGATCCATGACTTTCCTAGGTTTGGATAGTTGTCTAGATTTCCAGTACCTGGTATGATTTTCCTCTTGGTAAGAAGATCTTAAGTCCAAGTAGAGAGCCATTGGTTACTGCCAAGGTATGTGTGCTACTACTGCACCCATAGGTTTATTGTTCCATGCTGTTCATACTTTAAAGTCTTCTAATTAGTCATTGATCTCTTCCACAGTAGTATAGCAACACATTTACACAATACTCAGTCCATGTTAATTGAATTGAACTGATGATGAGCCAGAACCTTAAGTGCTAATCCTGACTCTATAACTACTAACAGTGGAAACAAATTAATCCTGGTGTCACTTTACTCCTAAAGAAAATTAGAATCATTCATTGGGAATAGTGGTACGTGCCTGTAACTTTGGTACTTAGGATGCAGAGGCAACTTTACAATTGGTTTGAGGATGATCTTGGCTTGTCTCAAGAAAATTAGAATTGTTCTTTGTGCCTTGTATACTTACTAGAGTTAAAAGATGTGGGGTGTAAAGAAGGACTCAGGACAGTACAAATATGTAAGAAAGTAATTGGAAAGGTCGCTATGGATCAAGATATCACTTCTTGGCTCCTAGCATCCTAATAGCTATACAGGCATTTGGGCTTACACTTTGGAAGCTTGTAGCCACTTCTAACTGTGTAATTCTGTAAGGGAAAAAAATCACACCCCTTTTGTATGGAGGAGTTGAAGTCACTCAGCTTTGCTTGAGTACTTCTGTTCTCCTGAGTCTAAAGTGCCCATCATCTCTGATGACAGTCTGTCCTCTGGGTCACATTTGTAGGTCTCTTCAATGCATTGAAGATAGACACACACTGTGAAGATATGGGAAAATGTTTTGATGGGGTCTTGCACTTGTCTCATATGTGCCTGGAGCTCATTATATAGCCAAGGCTAGCCTCAAACCTAGGTAATCCTGCTTCAACTTCCTGAGTGCTGAAATTACAGGCATATGCTACCACAATCAGCTCACAGTTACATTAAAAAAAAATACATCTCTCATCCACATTCTCACTAGTTCTGAGTGCTGCCACGCTGGCTTTCTGTCCCTGAGGTTCCCTGATCCTATCAGAGAACTGTCTGCATAATTTCCCCATTGGTTATGGTTCGATGATTAACTGTCCACACAAAAGATTCATGTATTGAATGCTTGGCAGGCAGCTGGTGGTGCTATTTTGGGATATTCTGGGAGTTTTAGGAGGTGGGGCTTAGCTGGAGGAAGTAGGAATGGTTCCTACCACATTCTTCTGTTGCTGTGATGTTCTCTCTCACCAAGGATACAGAATCAGCAGAGTCCAGGAGTGTAGGTTGAACCTTCTGAAACCATGAGCCCAAATAAATCTTTCTAGCACTAAATTGTTACTCATTTTACTGTAGTGATGCATAATGTGATGAATATTATCTTTATATTTGCCTGGTTAACTTCTCCTCATTCATTAGGGTTTATCTTAAGTCTCTCTTGATTTTGTAGGTTTGGTCAGACTCTCTCTTCATCTTCCTCTTAAAAAGTGTGTGTGGGACTCAGCAGAACTTAGGAAATTAGTCTGAACAGGTTAGAGGGTGCGCCAGAGAACCGAACAGCTTCTGGGGCGGGCAGAAGCACAGAGCCGCTGAGGCAGCACCCTTGGCGGGCCGCAGACAGCCGGCCACCGTCCGGACCAGAGGACAGGTGTCCGCCTGGCTTGGGAGGCGGCCTCAGCCTCAGCAGCAGCAGTCGCCATCTGGGTTCCGGGACTCCGCAGGACCTAGGAAATTAGTCTGAACAGGTTAGAGGGTGCGCCAGAGAACCGGACAGCTTCTGGGCCGGGCAGAAGCACAGAGCCGCTGAGGCAGCACCCTTTGCAGGCTGCAGACAGCCGGCCACCGTCCGGACCAGAGGACAGGTGTCCGCCTGGCTCGGGAGGCGGCCTCAGCCTCAGGAGCAGCGGTCGCCATCTTGGTTCCAGGACTCCCTGGAACTTAGGAATTTAGTCTGCACAGGTGAGAGTCTGCACCACAGAAGCTGACAGCTTCTGGGAACTGCCAAAGCAACACAGCTTCTGAGAGAGGCCCTGTTTTGGGCCTTCTTCTTCGACCAGGAGGAGGTCCAAAAACAAGATATCTGCGCACCTTCCCTGTAAGAGAGCTTGCCAGCAGAGAGTGCTCTGAGCACTGAAACTCAGAGGAGAGAATCTATCTCCCAGGTCTGCTGAGAGACAGTAACAGAATCACCAGAAGAACAATCTCTAAACAGAGTCAACTATAACTACTAACTCCAGAGATTACCAGATGGCGAAAGGTAAACGTAGGAATCCTACTAACAGGAACCAAGACCACTCACCATCATCAGAACCCAGCACTCCCACTTCGCCCAGTCCAGGGCACCCCAACACACCCGAAAACCTAGACCTAGATTTAAAAGCATATCTCATGATGATGGTAGAGGACATCAAGAAGGACTTTAATAAATCACTTAAAGAAATACAGGAGAACACTGCTAAAGAGTTACAAGTCCTTAAAGAAAAACAGGAAAACACAATCAACAGGTAGAAGTCCTTACAGAAAAAGAGGAAAAAACATACAAACAGGTGATGGAAATGAACAAAACCATACTAGACCTAAAAAGGGAAGTAGAAACAATAAAGAAAACTCAAAGTGAGGCAACACTGGAGATAGAAACCCTAGGAAAGAAATCTGGAACCATAGATTTGAGCATCAGCAACAGAATACAAGAGATGGAAGAGAGAATCTCAGGTGCAGAAGATTCCATAGAGAACATCGGCACAACTATCAAAGAAAATGGAAAATGCAAAAAGATCCTAACTCAAAATATCCAGGAAATCCAGGACACAATGAGAAGACCAAACCTACGGATAATAGGAGTGGATGAGAATGAAGATTTTCAACTCAAAGGACCAGCAAACATCTTCAACAAAATTATTGAAGAAAACTTCCCAAATATAAAGAAAGAGATACCTATGAACATACAAGAAGCCTACAGAACTCCAAATAGACTGGACCAGAAAAGAAATTCCTCCTGACACATAATAATCAGAACAACAAATGCACTAAATAAAGATAGAATACTAAAAGCAGTAAGGGAAAAAGGTCAAGTAACATACAAAGGCAAGCCTATCAGAATTACACCAGATTTTTCACCAGAGACTATGAAAGCCAGAAGAGCCTGGACAGATGTTATACAGACACTAAGAGAACACAAATTCCAGCTCAGGCTACTATACCCAGCCAAACTCTCAATTACCATAGATGGAGAAACCAAAGTATTCCACGACAAAACCAAATTCACACATTATCTCTCCACGAATCCAGCCCTTCAAAGGTTAATAACAGAAAAAAACCAATACAAGAACGGGAACAATGCCCTAGAAAAAACAAGAAGGTAATCCCTCCACAAACCTAAAAGAAGACAGCCCCACGAACAGAATGCCAACTTTAACAACAAAAATAACAGGAAGCAACAATTACTTTTCCTTAATATCTCTTAACATCAATGGTCTCAACTCCCCAATAAAAAGACATAGATTAACAAACTGGCAACACAAACAAGACCCAACATTTTGCTGTTTACAGGAGACACATCTTAGAGAAAAAGATAGCCACTACCTCAGAATAAAAGGCTGGAAAACAATTTTCCAAGCAAATGGTATGAAGAAACAAGCTGGAGTAGCCATCCTAATATCTGATAAGATTGACTTCCAACCCAAAGTCATCAAAAAAGACAAGGAGGGGCACTTCGTTCTCATCAAATGTAAAATCCTCCAAGAGGAACTCTCAATTCTGAATATCTATGCTCCAAATACAAGGGCAGCCACATTCATTAAAGAAACTTTAGTAAAGCTCAAAGCACACATTGCACCTCACACAATAATAGTGGGAGACTTCAACACACCACTTTCACCAATGGATAGATCATGGAAACAGAAACTAAACAGGGACACACTGAAACTAACAGAAGTGATGAAACAAATGGATCTGACAGATATCTACAGAACATTTTATCCTAAAACAAAAGGATATACCTTCTTCTCAGCACCTCATGGTACCTTCTCCAAAATTGACCACATAATAGGTCACAAAACAGGCCTCAACAGATTCAAAAATATTGACATTGTCCCATGTATCCTATCAGATCACCATGCACTAAGGCTGATCTTCAATAACAAAAAAAATAACAGAAAGCCAACACTCACGTGGAAACTGAACAACACTCTTCTCAATGATACCTTGGTCAAGGAAGGAATAAGGAAAGAAATTAAAGACTTTTTAGAGTTTAATGAAAATGAAGCCACAACGTACCCAAACCTTTGGGACACAATGAAAGCATTTCTAAGAGGGAAACTCATAGCTCTGAGTGCCTCCATGAAGAAACGGGAGAGAGCACATACTAGCAGCTTGACAACACATCTAAAAGCTCTAGAAAACAAGGAAGCAAATTCACCCAAGAGGAGTAGACGGCAGGAAATAATCAAACTCAGGGGTGAAATCAACCAAGTGGAAACAAGAAGAACTATTCAAAGAATTAACCAAACAAGGAGTTGGTTCTTTGAGAAAATCAACAAGATAGATAAACCCTTAGCTAGACTCACTAGAGGGCACAGAGACAAAATCCTAATTAACAAAATCAGAAATGAAAAGGGAGACATTTCCTGAAGAAATCCAAAACACCATCAGATCCTTCTACAAAAGGCTATACTCAACAAAACTGGAAAACCTGGACGAAATGGACAAATTTCTGGACAGATACCAGGTACAAAAGTTGAATCAGGATCAAGTTGACCTTCTAAACAGTCCCATATCCCCTAAAGAAATAGAAGCAGTTATAAATAGTCTCCCAGCCAAAAAAAGCCCAGGACCAGACGGGTTTAGTGCAGAGTTCTATCAGACCTTCAAAGAAGATCTAATTCCAGTTCTGCACAAACTTTTTCACAAGATAGAAGTAGAAAGTACTCTACCCAACTCATTTTATGAAGCCACTATTACTCTGATACCTAAACCACAGAAAGATCCAACAAAGATAGAGATCTTCAGACCAATTTCTCTTATGAATATCGATGCAAAAATCCTCAATAAAATTCTCGCTAACCGAATCCAAGAACACATTAAAGCAATCATCCATCCTGACCAAGTAGGTTTTATTCCAGGGATGCAGGGATGGTTTAATATACGAAAATCCATCAATGTAATCCATTATATAAACAAACTCAAAGACAAAAACCACATGATCATCTCGTTAGATGCGGAAAAAGCATTTGACAAGATCCAACACCCATTCATGATAAAAGTCTTGGTAAGATCAGGAATTCAAGGCCCATACCTAAACATGATAAAAGCAATCTACAGCAAACCAGTAGCCAACATCAAAGTAAATGGAGAGAAGCTGGAAGCAATCCCACTAAAATCAGGGACTAGACAAGGCTGCCCACTTTCTCCCTACCTTTTCAACATAGTACTTGAAGTATTAGCCAGAGCAATTCGACAACAAAAGGAGATCAAGGGGATACAAATTGGAAAAGAGGAAGTCAAAATATCACTTTTTGCAGATGATATGATAGTATATATAAGTGACCCTAAAAATTCCACCAGAGAACTCCTAAACCTGATAAACAGCTTTGGTGAAGTAGCTGGATATAAAATTAACTCAAACAAGTCAATGGCCTTTCTCTACACAAAGAATAAACAGGCTGAGAAAGAAATTAGGAAACAACACCCTTCTCAATAGTCACAAATAATATAAAATATCTCAGCATGACTCTAAGGAAGTGAAAGATCAGTATGATAAAAACTTCAAGTCTCTGAAGAAAGAAATTAAAGAAGATCTCAGAAGATGGAAAGATCTCCCATGCTCATGGATTGGCAGGATCAACATTGTAAAAATGGCTATCTTGCCAAAAGCAATCTACAGATTCAATGCAATCCCCATCAAAATTCCAACTCAATTCTTCAACGAATTAGAAGGAGCAATTTGCAAATTCATCTGGAATAACAAAAAACCTAGGATAGCAAAAACTCTTCTCAAGGATAAAAGAACCTCTGGTGGAATCACCATGCCTGACCTAAAGCTTTACTACAGAGCAATTGTGGTAAAAACTGCATGGTACTGGTATAGAGACAGACAAGTAGACCAATGGAATAGAATTGAAGACCCAGAAATGAACCCACACACCTATGGTCACTTGATCTTCGACAAGGGAGCTAAAACCATCCGGTGGAAGAAAGACAGCATTTTCAACAATTGGTGCTGGCACAACTGGTTGTTATCATGTAGAAGAATGGGAATCGATCCATACTTATCTCCTTGTACTAAGGTCAAATCTAAATGGATCAAAGAACTTCACATAAAACCAGAGACACTGAAACTTATAGAGGAGAAAGTGGGGAAAAGCCTTGAAGATATGGGCACAGGGGAAAAATTCCTGAACAGAACAGCAATGGCTTGTGCTGTAAGATCGAGAATTGACAAATGGGACCTAATGAAACTCCAAAGTTTCTGCAAGGCAAAAGACACCGTCAATAAGACAAAGAGACCACCAACAGATTGGGAAAGGATCTTTACCTATCCTAAATCAGATAGGGGACTAATATCCAACATATATAAAGAACTCAAGAAGGTGGACTTCAGAAAATCAAATAACCCCATTAAAAAATGGGGCTCAGAACTGAACAAAGAATTCTCACCTGAGGAATACCGAATGGCAGAGAAGCACCTGAAAAAATGTTCAACATCCTAAATCATCAGGGAAATGCAAATCAAAACAACCCTGAGATTCCACCTCACACCAGTCAGAATGGCTGAGATCAAAAATTCAGGTGACAGCAGATGCTGGCGAGGATGTGGAGAAAGAGGAACACTCCTCCCTTGTTGGTGGTATTGCAGGCTTGTACATCCACTCTGGAAATCAGTCTGGCGGTTCCTCAGAAAATTGGACATAGTACTACCGGAGGATCCAGCAATACCTCTCCTGGGCATATATCCAGAAGATGCCCCAACTGGTAAGAAGGACACATGCTCCACTATGTTCATAGCAGCCTTATTTATAATAGCCAGAAGCTGGAAAGAACCCAGATGCCCCTCAACAGAGGAATGGATACAGAAAATGTGGTACATCTACACAATGGAGTACTACTCAGCTATTAAAAAGAATGAATTTATGAAATTCCTAGCCAAATGGATGGACCTGGAGGACATCATCCTGAGTGAGGTAACACATTCACAAAGGAACTCACACAATATGTACTCACTGATAAGTGGATATTAGCCCAAAACCTAGGATACCCAAGATATAAACACATGAAATTCAAGAAAAATGAAGACTGAAGTGTGGACACTATATCCCTCCTTAGAAGTGGGAACAAAACACCCTTGGAAGGAGTTACAGAGACAAAGTTTGGAGCAGAGATGAAAGGATGGACCATGTAGAGACTGCCTTATCCAGGGATCCACCCCATAATCAGCATCCAAACGCTGACACCATTGCATACACTAGCAAGATTTTATCGAAAGGACCCAGATGTAGCTGTCTCTTGTGAGACTATGCCGGGGCCTAGCAAACACAGAAGTGGATGCCCACAGTCAGCTAATGGATGGATCACAGGGCTCCCAATGGAGGAGCTAGAGAAAGTACCCAAGGAGCTAAAGGGATCTGCAACCCTATAGGTGGAACAACATTATGAACTAACCAGTACCCCGGAGCTCTTGACTCTAGCTGCATATGTATCAAAAGATGGCCTAGTCGGCCATCACTGGAAAGAGAGGCCCATTGGACACACAAACTTTATATGCCCCAGAACAGGGGAACGCCAGGGCCAAAAAGGGGGAGTGGGCGGGTAGGGGAGTGGGGGTGGTTGGGTATGGGGGACTTTTGGTATAGCATTGGAAATGTAAATGAGCTAAATACCTAATAAAAAATTGAAAGAAAAAAAAAGTGTGTGTGTCTGTGTCTATGTGTGTGTTTGTATGTTTGTGTCTGTGTGTATGTGTTTGTATTTGTGCATGTGTCTGTGTGTGTTTGTCTTTGTGTGTGTGTGTCTGTCTGTGTGTATATGTCTATGTGTGTGTTTGCCTTTGTGTGTGTGTATGTTTGTGTGTCTGTGTATATTTGTGTGTTCATACATATGTGGGTATCAGAGGACAACTTTCAGAAATTGGTTCCCTCTTCCCATCACAGATCTGGGGACTGAACTCAGGTCCTCAGGCTTGCACAGCAAGGACTCATACCTGTTCTTTTCTTGTCTTCTCAGCACCTGGCACACTTAAAGTATTTAATTTTATATCATCTGCTCAAGGAAGTCCTCATGTAATGGACTAAATGTTTACTCCTTCTAGGTTCATCTATGGAATCCTACATCCACAGCTCATGGTATTAAGATAAAGGGTCTTTGGAGAAGGTTAAACAATGAGGATGGTGCTCTAATGAATGTGATTACTGTCCTTGCAAAGGTACTTTAAAGAACTTTCTCATTCCATTTCCATCATGTGAAGAAGATCATGGAAAGAGCAGCCTCCAACCTGGGCACTCATGTAAGTTTATTTTAAATGTCACATCTATCTATCTATCTATCTATCTATCTATCTATCTATCTATCTATCTATCTATCTTACTTCTCTTACCAGTCTTCCATATGATGCTTTCCAAAATGTTTCTCTATTTCTCACACACTGACAAGTTTATCAATACAAAGATATTCATAATATCCTTTTTCTTCTTGCCATCTGTTAATGCCACTTTTGGTCTTTTTAATATTTATTTTTTCTTCTTCATGTTAATGTTTCTTTTCCTTCCTTCTTTACTTCCTTTCTTCATTTATGTTATATCCTGATCGAGCCCCTCTGTCCTATCTTCTCCTCCCAGTCACACCCTTACAAGTCCCTTCCCCCACAACTCCCTCTCCTTCACCTCAGAGAAGTGGAAGCACCCCCTTGGGTATCACCCTATCTTGGGACATCTAATCACAGTAGGCCTGACTGTATCCTCTCCCACTGATGCCCAACTGGTCATCCAGTTAGGAGAAGGGGATCCAGTGGCTGGTAACCAAATCACAGATAGTCCTTGCTCTAATTGTTAGGGGACCCACATGAAGACTAAGTTGCACATCTGCTATTATATCTTTTTGTTGGTAATATACATTTGGAGGCTAATTGCCACATGTGAAAACTTTTAAATTTTGTATATGAACTGCTTCATGCATAATTGCTATTTAATGTATTTCTATAAATCCTATAAATATGGGAACACTATACATTCTTCTCATACATTTTCCAAGTTAATGATGCAAAAGCCAACTACTACATTTTATGTAACTGCATGATTAAGTACATTCTTGATACGAGTACAATCTTTAACCAGATGTCAATGAGAGCCCTATTTATAACCTTATAGGTCTCACGATTTGATGCATTTCCCTCTAGCTGGTTTTCAGTTTTATATGGGGGTACATATTTGACCCTTTATCTTTGGGCTCTGATGCTGCAAGAGCAGCCTAGCAGCAGTCTGAATATTCTTTTTAGAGGGTTTTTGTATGCTGGATCAGCAGCGATAATTTAGCTACATACGGAATTGACTATGAACCACATAGCTCAATTCAATTAAGTTAAACTAAATGTATTTTAATTTAACTTTCTCTTTTAGCCAGATCCCAAAATAACTACAGCTTCTCCAGTATCACACTACTGCAGTCAATTGATTAAGACTGCTGTTTATTTACATTTTAACATTCTAACATTAACATGGTGAACATACTGGCATAGAAGCAATAAGGGGTCCTAATTAATCAGTTGCAGGTAAACTCCTTTAAGTGTGCATATTTTACAAAGCACATGGTCATTTGATGTTGCTGAGGCACCAACAACCTTAGAAAGGGCAATGCAAGAAGGGGGTCTGATAGTTTCATTCTTAATCTCCATGAGTCTGTTGCTTAAAGCTTCCCTGAGTCTCTGTAGGGCTAGTATTTGCAGGTTTATATAGAGAGCTAACATCTGTGAGGGGGTTATAAGAACATTGACTTGGGATACTTTTCTTTTTTTTCCATTTTTTATTAGGTATTTAGCTCATTTACATTTCCAATGCTATACCAAAAGTCCCCCATAACCCCCTCCCCCACTCCCCTACCTACCCACTCCCCCTTTTTGGCCCTGGCGTTCCCCTGTACTGGGCCATATAAAGTTTGCAAGTCCAATGGGCCTCTCTTTGCAGTGATGGGCGACTAGACCATCTTTTGATACATATGCAGCTAGAGACAAGAGCTCCGGGGTACTGCTTAGTTCATATTGTTGTTCCACCTATAGGGTTGCAGTTCCCTTTAGTTCCTTGGGTGCTTTCTCTAGTTCCTCCATTGGGGGCCCTGTGGTCCATTCAATAGTTGACTGTGAGCATCCACTTCTGTTTTTGCTAGGCCCTGGCATAGTCTCACAAGAGACAGCTATATCTGGGTCCTTTCAGCAAAATCTTGCTAGTGTATACAATGGTGTCAGCGTTTGGAAGCTGATCATGGGATGGATCTCTGGATATGGCAATCACTAGATGGTCCATCCTTTCCTCACACTTCCAGATTTTGTCTCTATAACTCCTTCCATGGGTGTTTTGTTTCCTATTCTAAGAAGGGGCAAAGTGTCCACACTTTGGTCTTCGTTCTCTTGAGTTTAATGTTTTTAGCAAATTATATCTTATATCTTGGGTATCCTAAGTTTCTGGGCTAATATCCACTTATCAGTGAGTACATATTGTGAGAGTTCCTTTGTGATTGGGTTACCTCACACAGGATGATGCCCTCCAGGTCCATCCATTTGGCTAGTAATTTCATAAATTCATTCTTTTTAATAGCTGAGTAGTACTCCATTGTGTAAATGTACCACATTTTCTGTATCCATTCCTCTGTTGAGGGGCATCTGGGTTCTTTCCAGCTTCTGGCTATTATAAATAAGGCTGCTATGAACATAGTGGAGCATGTGTCCTTCTTAACGGTTGGGGCATCTTCTGGATATATGCCCAGGAGAGGTATTGCTGGATCTTCCGGTAGTACTATGTCCAATTTTCTGAGGAACCGCCAGACTGATTTCCAGAGTGGTTGTACAAGCTTGCAATCCCACCAACAATGGAGGAGTGTTCCCCTTTCTCCACATCCTCGCCAGCATCTGCTGTCACCTGAATTTTTGATCTTAGCCATTCTGACTGGTGTGAGGTGGAATCTCAAATGTTTTGATTTGCATTTCCCTGATGATTAAAGATGTTGAACATTTTTTCAGATGCTTCTCTGCTATTCGGTATTCCTCGGGTGAGAAATCTTTGTTCAGTTCTGAGACCCATTTTTTAATGGGGTTATTTGATTTTATGGAGTCTACCTTCTTGAGTTCTTTATATATATTGGATATTAGTCCCCTGTCCGATTTGGGATAGGTAAAGATCCTTTCCCAATCTGTTGGTGGTCTTTTTGTCTTATTGATGGTGTCTTTTGCCTCACAGAAGCGTTGCAATTTTATGAGGTCCCATTTATCGATTCTCTATCTTACAGCACAAGCCATTGCTGTTCTATTCAGGAATTTTTCCCCTGTACCCATATCTTCGAGGCTTTTCCCTACTTTCTCCTCTATAAGTTTCAGTGTCTCTGGTTTTATGTGGAGATCCTTAATCCACTTAGATTTGACCTTAGTACAAGGAGATAGAACTGGATCAATTCGAAATCTTCTACATGATAACAGTCAGTTGTGCCAGCACCATTTGTTGAAAATGCTGTCTTTTTTCCACTTGATGGTTTTAGCTCCCTTGTCAAAGATCAAGTGACCATAGGTGTGTGGGTTCATCTCTGGGTCTTCAATTCTGTTTCATTGGTCTACTTGTCTGTCATTATACCAGTACCATGCAGTTTTTATCACAATTGCTCTGTAGTACATCTTTAGGTCGGGCATGGTGATTCCACCAGAGATTCTTTTATCCTTGAGAAGAGTTTTTGCTATCCTAGGTTTTTTGTTATTCCAGATGAATCTGCCGATTGCCCTTTGTAATTCCTTGAAGAATTGAGTTGGAATTTTGATGGGGGATTGCATTGAATCTGTAGATTGCTTTTGGCAAGATAGCCATTTTTACTATATTGATCCTGCCGATCCATGAGCATGGGAGATCTTTCCATCTTCTGAGATCTTCTTTAATTTCTTTCTTCAGAGACTTGAAGTTCTTGTCGTAGAGATCTTTCACTTCCTTAGTTAGAGTCACGCCTAGGTATTTTATATTATTTGTGACTATTGAGAAGGGTGTTGTTTCCCTAATTTCTTTCTCAGCCTGTTTGTCCTTTGTGTAGAGAAAGGCCATTGACTTGTTTGAGTTAATTTTATATCCAGCTACTTCACTGAAGCTATTTATCCGGCTTAGGAGTTCTCTGGTGGAATTTTTAGGGTCACTTATATATACTATCATATCATCTGCAAAAAGTGATAATTTGACTTCTTCCTTTCCAATTTGTATCTCCTTGATCTCCTTTTGTTGTCTAATTGCTCTGGCTAGGACTTCAAGTACAATGTTGAATAGGTCGGGAGAGAGTGGACAGCCTTGTCTGGTCCCTGATTTTAGTGGGATTGCTTCAAGCTTCTCACCATTTACTTTGATGCTGGCTACTGGTTTGCTGTAGATTGCTTTTATCATGTTTAGGTATGGGCCTTGTATTCCTGATCTTTCCAAGACTTTTATCATGAATGGGTGTTGGATTTTGTCAAATGCTTTCTCAGCATCTAACGAGATGATCATGTGGTTTTTGTCTTTGAGTTTGTTTATATACTGGATTACGTTGATGGATTTCCGTATATTGAACCATCCCTGGGATGAAATCTACTTGGTCAGGATGGATGATTGTTTTGATGTGTCCTTGGATTCGGTTAGCAAGAACTTTATTGAGGATTTTTGCATCAATATTCATAAGGGATATTGGTCTGAAGTTCTCTATCTTTGTGGGGTCTTTTTATGGTTTAGGTATCAGAGTAATTGTGGCTTCATAGAATGAGTTGGGTAGAGTACCTTCTGTTTCTAGTTTGTGGAATAGTTTGTGAAGAACTGGGATTAGATCTTCTTTGAAGGTCTGATAGAACTCTGCACTAAACCCATCTGGTCCTGGGATTTTTTTGGTTGGGAGACTATTAATGACTGCCTCTATTTCTTTGGGGGATATCGGGCTGTTTAGATCATTAACCTGATCTTGATTCAACTTTGGTACCTGGTATCTGTCTAGAAACTTCTCCATTTCATCCAGGTTCTGCAGTTTTGTTGAGTATAGCCTTTTGTAGAAGGATCTGATGGTGTTTTGGATTTCTTCAGGATCTGTCGTTTTTTTTTTTTTTTTCCTGCTTTCTTTTTTTCCATTTTTTATTAGGTATTTAGCTCATTTACATTTCCAATGCTATACCAAAAGTCCCCCATACCCACCCACCCCCATTCCCCTACCCACCCACTCCCCCTTTTTGGCCCTGGCATTCCCCTGTACTGGGGCATACAAAGTTTACGTGTCCAATGGGACTCTCTTTCCAGTGATCGCCGATTAGGCCACCTTTTGTTACATATGCAGCTAGAGTCAAGAGCTCCGGGGTACTGGTTAGTTCAAAATGTTGTTCCACCTATAGGGTTGCAGATCCCTTTAGCTCCTTGGGTTCTTTCTCTAGCTCCTCCATTGGGAGCCCTGTGATCCATCCATTAGCTGACTGTGAGCATCCACTTCTGTGTTTGCTAGGCCTTGGCATAGTCTCACAAGAGATAGCTACATCTGGGTCCTTTCAATAAAATCTTGGTAGGGTATGCAATGGTGTCAGCGTTTGGATGCTGATTATGGGGTGGATCCCTGGATATGGCAGTCTCTACATGGTCCATCCTTTCATCTCAGCTCCAAACTTTGTCTCTGTAACTCCTTCCATGGGTGTTTTGTTCCCAATTCTAAGGAGGGGCTTAGTATCCACACTTCAGTCTTCATTCTTCTTGAGTTTCATGTGTTTAGCAAATTGTACCTTATATCTTGGGAATCCTAGGTTTGGGGCTAATATCCACTTATCAGTGAGTACATATTGTGTGAGTTCCTTTGTGAATGTGTTACCTCACTCAGGATGATGCCCTCCAGGTCCATCCATTTGGCTAGGAATTTCATAAATTCATTCTTTTTAATAGCTGAGTAGTACTCCATTGTGTAGATGTACCACATTTTCTGTATCCATTCCTCTGTTGAGGGGCGTCTGGGTTCTTTCCAGCTTCTGGCTATTATAAATAAGGCTGCTATGAACATAGTGGAGCATGTGTCCTTCTTACCAGTTGGGGCATCTTCTGGATATATGCCCAGGAGAGGTATTGCTGGATCCTCCGGTAGTACTATGTCCAATTTACGAGGAACCGCCAGACTGATTTCCAGAGTGGTTGTACAAGCCTGCAATCCCACCAACAATGGAGGAGTGTTCCTCTTTCTCCACATCCATGCCAGCATCTGCTGTCACCTGAATTTTTGCTCTTAGCCATTCTGACTGGTGTGAGGTGGAATCTCAAGGTTGTTTTGATTTGCATTTCCCTGATGATTAAGGATGTTGAACATTTTTTCATGTGCTTCTCTGCCATTCGGTATTCCTAAGGTGAGAAATCTTTGTTCAGTTCTGAGCCCCATTTTTTAATGGGGTTATTTGATTTTCTGAAGTCCACCTTCTTGAGTTCTTTATATATGTTGAATATTAGCCCCCTATCTGATTTAGGATAGGTAAAGATCCTTTCCCAATCTGTTGGTGGTCTTTTTGTCTTGTTGACGGTGTCTTTTGCCTTGCAGAAACTTTGGAGTTTCATTAGGTCCCATTTGTCAATTCTTGATCTTACAGCACATGCCATTGCTGTTCTGTTCAGGAATTTTTCCCCTGTGCCCATATCTTCAAGGCTTTTCCCCACTTTCTCCTCTATAAGTTTCAGTGTCTCTGGTTTTATGTGAAGTTCTTTGATCCACTTAGATTTGACCTTAGTACAAGGAGATAAGTATGGATCAATTCGCATTCTTCTACATGATAACAACCAGTTGTGCCAGCACCAATTGTTGAAAATGCTGTCTCTCTTCCAGTGGATGGTTTTAGCTCCCTTGTCGAAGATCAAGTGACCCTAGGTGTGTGGGTTCACTTCTGGGTCTTCAATTCTATTCCATTGGTCTACTTGTCTGTCTCTATACCAGTACCATGCAGTTTTTATCACAATTGCTCTGTAGTAAAGCTTTAGGTCTGGCATGGTGATTCCACCAGAAGTTCTTTATCCTTGAGAAGAGTTTTTGCTATCCTAGGTCTTTTGTTATTCCAGATGAATCTGCCGATTGCCCTTTGTAATTCCTTGAAGAATTGAGTTGGAATTTTGATGGGGATTGCATTGAATCTGTAGATTGCTTTTGGCAAGATAGCCATTTTTACAATGTTGATCCTGCCAATCCATGAGCATGGGAGATCTTTCCATCTTCTGAGATCTTCTTTAATTTCTTTCTTCAGAGATTTGAAGTTTTTATCATACAGATCTTTCTCCTCCTTAGAGTTACGCCAAGATATTTTATACTATTTGTGACTATTGAGAAGGGTGTTGTCTCCCTAATTTCTTTCTCAGCCTGTTTATTCTTTGTATAGAGAAAGGCCATTGACTTGTTTGAGTTTATTTTATATCCAGCTACTTCACCGAAGCTGCTTATCAGGTTTAGGAGTTCTCTGGTAGAATTTTTAGGGTCACTTATATATACTATCATATCATCTGCAAAAAGTGATATTTTGACTTCCTCTTTACCAATTTGTATCCCCTTGATCTCCTTTTGTTGTCGAATTGCTCTGGCTAATACTTCAAGTACTATGTTGAAAAGGTAGGGAGAAAGTGGGCAGCCTTGTCTAGTCCCTGATTTTAGTGGGATTGCTTCCAGCTATTCTCCATTTACTTTGATGTTGGCTATTGGTTTGCTGTAGATTGCTTTTATCATGTTTAGGTATGGGCCTTGAATTCCTGATCTTTCCAACACTTTTATCATGAATGGTTGTTGAATCTTGTCAAATGCTTTTTCTGCATCTAATGAGATGATCATGTGGTTTTTGTCTTTGAGTTTGTTTATATAATGGATTACATTGATGGATTTTCGTATATTAAACCATCCCTGCATTCCTGGAATAAAACCTACTTGGTCAGGATGGATGATTGCTTTAATATGTTCTTGGATTCGGTTAGCAAGAATTTTATTGAGGATTTTTGCATCGAATTTCATAAGAGAAATTGGTCTGAAATTCTCTATCTTTGTTGGGTCTTTCTGTGGTTTAGGTATCAGAGTAATAGTGGCTTCATAAAATGAGTTGGGTAGAGTACCTTCTACTTCTATTTTGTGAAATAGTTTGTGCAGAACTGGAATTAGATCTTCTTTGAAGGTCTGATAGAACTCTGCACTAAACCCGTCTGGTCCTGGGCTTTTTTTTTGTCTGGGAGACTATTAATAACTGTTTCTATTTCTTTAGGTGATATGGGACTGTTTAGATGGTCAACTTGATCCTGACTCAACTTTTGTACCTGGTATCTGTCCATAAATTTGTCCATTTCGTCCAGGTTTTCCAGTTTTGTTGAGTATAACAACTTGTAGAAGGATCTGATGGTGTTTTGGATTTCTTCAGGATCTGTTGTTATGTCTCCCTTTTCATTTCTGATTTTGTTAATTAGAATGCTTTCCCTGTGCCCTCTAGTGAATCTGGCTAATGGTTTGTCTATCTTGTTGATTTTCTCAAAGAACCAGATCCTCAATTGATTGATTCTCTGAATAGTTCTTCTTGTTTCCACTTGGTTGATTTTGTCCCTGAGTTTGATTATTTCCTGTCGTCTACTCCTCTTGGGTGAATTTGCTTCCTTTTCTTCTAGAGCTTTTAGGTGTGTTGTCAAGCTGCTAATGTATGCTCTCTCTAGTTTCTTTTTGGAGGCACTCAGAGCTATGAGTTTCCCTCTTAGAAATGCTTTCATTGTGTCCCATAAGTTTGGGTATGAAGTGGCTTCATTTTCATTGAACTCTAAGAAGTCCTTAATTTCTTTCTTTATTCCTTCCTTGACCAAGGTATCATTGAGAAGAGTGTTGTTCAGTTTTCTCGTGAATGTTGGCTTTCTGTTATTTATTTTGTCATTGGTGAACAGCCTTAGTGCATGGTGATCTGATAGGATACATGGGACAATGTCAATATTTTTGAATCTGTTGAGGCCTGTTTTGTGACCTATTATGTGGTCAATTTTGGAGAAGGTACCATGAGGTGCTGAGAAGAAGGTATATCCTTTTGTTTTAGGATAAAATGTTCTGTAGATATCTGTCAGATCCATTTGTTTCATCACTTCTGTTATTTTCAGTGTGTCCCTGTTTAGTTTCTGTTTCCATGGTCTGTCCATTTGTGAAAGTGGTGTGTTGAAGTCTCCCACTATTATTGTGTGAGGTGCAATGTGTGCTTTGAGCTTTACTAAAGTTTCTTTAATGAATGTGGCTGCCCTTGTATTTGGAGCATAGATATTCAGAATTAAGAGTTCCTCTTGGAGGATTTTACCTTTGATGAAAATGAAGTGCCCCTCCTTGTCTTTTTTGATGACTTTGGGTTGGAAGTCAATCTTATCAGATATTAGGATGGCTACTCCAGCTTGTTTCTTCATACCAATTGCTTGGAAAACTGTTTTCCAGCCTTTCATTCTGAGGTAGTGTCTATCTTTTTCTCTGAGATTTGTTTCCTGTAAGCAGCAAAATGTTGGGTCTTGTTTGTGTAGCCAGTTTGTTAGTCTATGTCTTTTTATTGGGGAGTTGAGACCATTGATGTTAAGAGATATTAAGGAAAAGTAATTGTTGCTTCCTGTTATTTTTGTTGTTAAAGTTGGCATTCTGTTCGTGGGGCTGTCTTCTTTTAGGTTTGTGGAGGGATTACCTTCTTGTTTTTTCTAGGGCATTGTTCCCGTTCTTGTATTGGTTTTTTTCTGTTATTAACCTTTGAAGGGCTGGATTCGTGGAGAGATAATGTGTGAATTTGGTTTTGTCGTGGAATACTTTGGTTTCTCCATCTATGGTAATTGAGAGTTTGGCTGGGTATAGTAGCCTGGGCTGCAATTTGTGTTCTCTTAGTGTCTGTATAACATCTGTCCAGGCTCTTCTGGCTTTCATAGTCTCTGGTGAAAAATCTGGTGTAATTCTGATAGGCTTGCCTTTATATGTTACTTGACCTTTTTCCCTTACTGCTTTTAGTATTTTATCTTTATTTAGTGCATTTGTTGTTCTGATTATTATGTGTCGGGAGGAATTTCTTTTCTGGTCCAGTCTATTTGGAGTTCTGTAGGCTTCTTGTATGTTCAAAGGCATCTCTTTCTTTAGATTTGGGAAGTTTTCTTCAATAATTTTGTTGAAGATGTTTGCTGGTCTTTTGAGTTGAAAAATCTTCATTCTCATCCACTCCTATTATCCGTAGGTTTGGTCTTCTTATTGTGTCCTGGATTTCCTGGATATTTTGAGTTAGGATCTTTTTTTCATTTTCCATTTTCTGTGATTGTTGTGCCGATGTTCTCTATGGAATCTTCTGCACCTGAGATTCTTTCTTCCATCTCTTGTATTCTGTTGCTGATGCTCAAATCTATGGTTTCATATTTCTTTCCTAGGGTTTCTATCTCCAGTGTTGCCTCACTTTGAGTATTCTTTATTGTGTCTACTTCCCTTTTTAGGTCTAGTATGGTTTTGTTCATTTCCATCACCTGCTTGTATGTTTTTTCCTTTTTTTCTGTAAGGACTTCTACCTGTTTGATTGTGCTTTCCTGTTTTTCTTTAAGGACTTGTAACTCTTTAGCAGTGTTCTCCTGTATTTCTTTTTTTCCATTTTTTATTAGGTATTTAGCTCATTTACATTTCCAATGCTATACCAAAAGTCCCCCATACCCAACCACCCCCACTCCCTACACACCCACTCACCCTTTTTGGCCCTGGCGTTCCCCTGTACTGGGGCATATAAAGTTTGCGTGTCCAATGGGCCTCTCTTTCCAGTGATGGCCGACTAGTCCATCTTTTGATACATATGCAGCTAGAGCCAAGAGCTCCTGGGTACTGGTTAGTTCATAATGTTGTTCCACCTATAGGGATGCAGATCCCTTTAGCTCCTTGGGTTCTTTCTCTATCTCCTCCATTGGGAGCCCTGTGATCCATCCATTAGCTGACTGTGAGCATCCACTTCTGTGTTTGCTAGTCCCTGGCATAGTCTCGCAAGAGACAGCTACATCTGGGTCCTTTCGATAAAATCTTGCTAGTGTATGCAATGGTGTCAGCGTTTGGATGCTGATTATGGGGTGGATCCCTGGATAAGGCAGTCTCTAAATGGTCCATCCTTTCATCTCAGCTCCAAACTTTGTCTCTGTAACTCCTTCCAAGGGTGTTTTGTTCCCACTTCTAAGGAAGGGTATAGTGTCCACACTTCAGTCTTCATTTTTCTTGAATTTCATGTGTTTATATCTTGGGTATCCTAGGTTTTGGGCTAATATCCACTTATCAGTGAGTAAATATTGTGTGAGTTCCTTTGTGAATGTGTTACCTCACTCAGGATGATGTCCTCCAGGTCCATCCATTTGGCTAGGAATTTCATAAATTCATTCTTTTTAATAGCTGAGTAGTACTCCATTGTGTAGATGTACCACATTTTCTGTATCCATTCCTCTGTTGAGGGGCATCTGGATTCTTTCCAGCTTCTGGCTATTATAAATAAGGCTGCTATGAACATAGTGGAGCATGTGTCCTTCTTACCAGTTGGGGCATCTTCTGGATATATGCCCAGGAGAGGTATTGCTGGATCCTCCGGTAGTACTATGTCCAATTTTCTGAGGAACCGCCAGACTGATTTCCAGAGTGGTTGTACAAGCCTGCAATCCCACCAACAATGGAGGAGTGTTCCTCTTTCTCCACATCCATGCCAGCATCTGCTGTCACCTGAATTTTTGCTCTTAGCCATTCTGACTGGTGTGAGGTGCAATCTCAGGGTTGTTTTGATTTGCATTTCCCTGATGATTAAGGATGTTGAACATTTTTTCATGTACTTCTCTGCCATTCGGTATTCCTCAGGTGAGAATTCTTTGTTCAGTTCTGAGCCCCATTTTTTTTTTATTTATTTTTTTTCCATTTTTTATTAGGTATTTAACTCATTTACATTTCCAATGCTATACCAAAAGTCCCCCATATCCACCCACCCCCACTCCCCTGCCCACCCACTCCCCCTTTTTGGCCCTGGTGTTCCCCTGTACTGGGGCATATAAAGTTTGCAAGTCCAATGGGCCTCTCTTTCCAGTGATGGCCGACTAGGCCATCTTTTGATATATATGCAGCTAGAGTCAAGAGCTCCGGGGTACTGGTTAGTTCATAATGTTGTTCCACCTATAGGGTTGCAGATCCCTTTAGCTCCTTGGCTACTTTCTCTAGCTCCTCCATTGGGAGTCCTATGATCCATCCATTAGCTGACTGTGAGCATCCACTTCTGTGTTTGCTAGGCCCCGGCATATTCTCACAAGAGACAGCTACATCTGGGTCCTTTCAATAAAATCTTGCTAGTGTATGCAATGGTGTCAGCGTTTGGAAGCTGATTATGGGGTGGATCCCTGGATATGGCAGTCACTAGATGGTCCATCCTTTCGTCACAGCTCCAAACTTTGTCTCTGTAACTCCTTCCATGGGTGTTTTGTTCCCATTTCTAAGAAGGGGCAAAGTGTCCACACTTTGGTCTTCGTTCTTCTTGAGTTTCATGCATTTAGCAAATTGTATCTTATATCTTGGGTATCCTAAGTTTCGGGGCTAATATCCACTTATCAGTGAGTACATATTGTGTGAGTTCCTTTGTGATTGGGTTACCTCACTCAGGATGATGCCCTCCAGGTCCAACCATTTGCCTAGGAATTTCATAAATTCATTCTTTTTAATAGCTGAGTACTACTCCATTGTGTAAATGTACCACATTTTCTGTATCCATTCCTCTGTTGAGGGGCATCTGGGTTCTTTCCAGCTTCTGGCTATTATAAATAAGGCTGCTATGAACATAGTGGAGCATGTGTCCTTCTTACCAGTTGGGCATCTTCTGGATATATGCCCAGGAGAGGTATTGCTGGATCCTCCGGTAGTAATATGTCCAGTTTTCTGAGGAACTGCCAGACTGATTTCCAGAGTGGTTGTACAAGCCTGCAATCCCACCAACAATGGAGGAGTGTTCCTCTTTCTCCACATCCATGCCAGCATCTGCTGTCACCTGAATTTTTGATCTTAGACATTCTGACTGGTGTGAGGTGGAATCTCAGGGTTGTTTTGATTTGCATTTCCCTGATGATTAAGGATGTTGAACATTTTTTCAGGTGCTTCTCTGCCATTCGGTATTCCTCAGGTGAGAATTCTTTGTTCAGTTCTGAGCCCCATTTTTTAATGGGGTTATTTGATTTTCTGAAGTCCACCTTCTTGAGTTCTTTATATATGTTGGATATTAGTCCCCTATCTGATTTAGGATAGGTAAAGATACTTTCCCAATCTGTTGGTGGTCTTTTTGTCTTATTGACGGTGTCTTTTGCCTTGCAGAAACTTTGGAGTTTCATTAGGTCCCATTTGTCAATTCTTGATCTTACAGCACATGCCATTGCTGTTCTGTTCAGGAATTTTTCCCCTGTGCCCATATCTTCAAGGCTTTTCCCCACTTTCTCCTCTATAAGTTTCAGTGTCTCTGGTTTTATGTGAAGTTCCTTGATCCACTTAGATTTGACCTTAGTACAAGGAGATAAGTATGGATCGATTCGCATTCTTCTACACGATAACAACCAGTTGTGCCAGCACCAATTGTTGAAAATGCTGTCTTTCTTCCACTGGATGGTTTTAGCTCCCTTGTGGAAGATCAAGTGACCATAGGTGTGTGGGTTTCTTTCTGGGTCTTCAATTCTGTTCCATTGGTCTACTTGTCTGTCTCTATACCAGTACCATGCAGTTTTTATCACAATTGCTCTGTAGTAAAGCTTTAGGTCTGGCATGGTGATTCCACCAGAAGTTCTTTATCCTTGAGAAGAGTTTTTGCTATCCTAGGTCTTTTGTTATTCCAGATGAATCTGCCGATTGCCCTTTGTAATTCCTTGAAGAATTGAGTTGGAATTTTGATGGGGATTGCATTGAATCTGTAGATTGCTTTTGGCAAGATAGCCATTTTTACAATGTTGATCCTGCCAATCCATGAGCATGGGAGATCTTTCCATCTTCTGAGATCTTCTTTAATTTCTTTCTTCAGAGATTTGAAGTTTTTATCATACAGATCTTTCACCTCCTTAGTTAAAGTCACGCCAAGATATTTTATATTATTTGTGACTATTGAGAAGGGTGTTGTTTCCCTAATTTCTTTCTCAGCCTGTTTATTCTTTGTATAGAGAAAGGCCATTGACTTGTTTGAGTTTATTTTATATCCAGCTACTTCACCGAAGCTGTTTATCAGGTTTAGGAGTTCCTGGTAGAATTTTTAGGGTCACTTATATATACTATCATATCATCTGCAAAAAGTGATATTTTGACTTCCTCTTTTCCAATTTGTATCCCCTTGATCTCCTTTTGTTGTCGAATTGCTCTGGCTAATACTTCAAGTACTATGTTGAAAAGGTAGGGAGAACGTGAGCAGCCTTGTCTAGTCCCTGATTTTAGTGGGATTGCTTCCAGCTTCTCTCCATTTACTTTGATGTTGGCTACTGGTTTGCTGTATATTGCTTTTATCATGTTTAGGTATGGGCCTTGAATTCCTGATCTTTCCAAGACTTTTATTATGAATGGGTGTTGGATCTTGTCAAATGCTTTTTCTGCATCTAACGAGATGATCATGTGGTTTTTGTCTTTGAGTTTGTTTATATAATGGATTACATTGATGGATTTTCGTATATTAAACCATCCCTGCATCCCTGGAATAAAACCTACTTGGTCAGGATGGATGATTGCTTTAATGTGTTCTTGGATTCGGTTAGCGAGAATTTTATTGAGGATTTTTGCATCGATATTCATAAGAGAAATTGGTCTGAAGTTCTCTATCTTTGTTGGGTCTTTCTGTGGTTTAGGCATCAGAGTAATAGTGGCTTCATAAAATGAGTTGGGTAGAGTACCTTCTACTTCTATTTTGTGAAATAGTTTGTGCAGAACTGGAATTAGATCTTCTTTGAAGGTCTGATAGAACTCTGCACTAAACCTGTCTGGTCCTGGGCTTTTTTTGGCTGGGAGACTATTAAGAACTGCTTCTATTTATTTAGGTGATATGGGTCTGTTTAGATGGTCAACTTGATCCTGATTCAACTTTGGTACCTGGTATCTGTCCAGAAATTTGTCCATTTCGTCCAGGTTTTCCAGTTTTGTTGAGTATAACCTTTTGTAGAAGGATCTGATGGTGTTTTGGATTTCTTCAGGATCTGTTGTTATGTCTCCCTTTTCATTTCTGATTTTGTTAATTAGGATTTTGTCTCTGTGCCCTCTAGTGAGTCTAGCTAAGGGTTTATCTATCTTGTTGATTTTCTCAAAGAACCAACTCCTCGTTTGGTTAATTCTTTGAATAGTTCTTCTTGTTTCCACTTGGTTGATTTCACCCCTGAGTTTGATTATTTCCTGTCGTCTACTCCTCTTGGGTGAATTTGCTTCCTTTTTTTCTAGGGCTTTTAGATGTGTTGTCAAGCTGCCTGTATGTGCTCTCTCCCGTTTCTTCTTGGAGGCACTCAGAGCTATGAGTTTCCCTCTTAGAAATGCTTTCATTGTTTCCCATAGGTTTGGGTACGTTGTGGCTTCATTTTCATTAAACTCTAAAAAGTCTTTAATTTCTTTCTTTATTCCCTCCTTGACCAAGGTGTCATTGAGAAGAGTGTTATTTAGTTTCCACGTGAATGTTGGCTTTCCATTATTTATATTGTTATTGAAGATCAGTCTTAGGCCATGGTGGTCTTATAGCATACATGGGACAATTTCAATATTTTTGTATCTGTTGAGGCCTGTTTTGTGACCAATTATATGGTCAATTTTGGAGAAGGTCCTGTGAGGTGCTGAGAAGAAGGTATATCCTTTTGTTTTAGGATAAAATGTTCTGTAGATATCTGTCAGGTCCATTTGTTTCATAACTTCTGTTAGTTTCACTAGTCCCTGTTTAGTTTCTGTTTCCATGATCTGTCCATTGAAGAAAGTGGTGTGTTGAAGTCTCCCACTATTATTGTGTGAGGTGCAACGTGTGCTTTGAGCTTTACTAAAGTGTCTTTAATGAACGTAGCTACCCTTGCATTTGGTGCGTAGATATTCAGAATTGAGAGTTCCTCTTGGAGGATTTTACCTTTGATGAGTATGAAGTGTCCCTCATTGTCTTTTTTTGATAACTTTGGGTTGGAAGTCGATTTTATTCGATATTAAAATGACTACTCCAGCTTGTTTCTTCAGACCATTTGCTTGGAAAATTGTTTTCCATCCTTTCACTCTGAGGTAGTGTCTGTCTTTTTCCCTGAGATGGGTTTCCTGTAAGCAGCAGAATGTTGGGTCCTGTTTGTGTAGCCAGTCTGTTAGTCTATGTCTTTTTATTGGGGAATTGAGTCCATTGATATTAAGAGATAGTAAGGAAAAGTAATTGTTGCTTCCTTTTATTTTTGTTGTTAGAGTTGGCATTCTGTTCTTGTGGCTGTCTTCTTTTTGGTTTGTTGAGTGATTACTTTCTTGCTTGTTCTAGGGCGTGATTTCTGTCCTTGTATTGCTTCTTTTCAGTTATTATCCTTTGAAGGGCTGGATTCGTGGAAAGATATTGTGTGAATTTGGTTTTGTCGTGGAATACTTTGGTTTCTCCATCTATGGTAATTGGGAGTTTGGCCGGGTGTAGTAGCCTGGGCTAGCATTTGTGTTCTCTTAGTGTCTGTATAACATCTGTCCAGGCTCTTCTGGCTTTCATAGTCTCTGGTGAAAAGTCTGGTGTAATTCTGATAGGCCTTCCTTTATATGTTACTTGACCTTTCTCCCTTACTGCTTTTAATATTCTATCTTTGTTTAGTGCATTTGTTTTTCTGATTATTATGTGTCGGGAGGTATTTCTTTTCTGGTCCAGTCTATTTGGAGTTCTGTAGGCTTCTTGTATGATCATGGGCATCTCTTTCTTTATGTTTGGGAAGTTTTATTCTATTATTTTGTTGAAGATATTAGCTGGCCCTTTAAGTTGAAAATCTTCATTCTCATCAATTCCTATTATCCGTAGGTTTGGTCTTCTCATTGTGTCTTGGATTACCTGGATGTTTTGAGTTAGGATCCTTTTGCATTTTGTATTTTCTTTGACTGTTGTGTCGATGTTCTCTATGGAATCTTCTGCACCTGAGATTCTCTCTTCCATTTCTTGTATTCTGTTGCTGATGCTCACATCTATGGTTCCAGATCTCTTTCCTAGGGTTTCCATCTCCAGCGTTGCCTCGCTTTGGGTTTTCTTTATTGTGTCTACTTCCCTTTTTAGTTCTAGTATGGTTTTGTTCATTTCCATTACCTGTTTGGATGTGTTTTCCTGTTTTTCTTTAAGGACTTCTACCTGTTTGGCTGTGTTTTCCTGCTTTTCTTTAAGGGCCTATAACTCTTTAGCAGTGCTCTCCTGTAATTCTTTAAGTGACTTATGAAAGTCCTTCTTGATGTCCTCTATCATCATCATAAGAAATGTTTTTAAATCTGGGTCTAGATTTTCGGTTGTGTTGGGGTGCCCAGGACTAGGTGGGGTGGGAGTGCTGCGTTCTGATGATGGTGAGTGGTCTTGGTTTCTGTTAGTAGGATTCTTACGTTTGCCTTTCGCCATCTGGTAATCTCTGAAGTTAGCTGTTTTAGTTGTCACTGTTAAGAGCTTGTTCTTCAGTTGACTCTGTTAGCCTCTATAAGCAGACCTGGAGGGTAGCACTCTCCTTAGTTACAGTGGGCAGAATATTCTCTGCAGGCAATCTCTCTTCTTGCAGGGAAGGTACCCAGATATCTGGTGTTCGAACCAGACTCCTGGCAGAAGTTGTGTTCCACTCACTAGAGGTCTTAGGGTCCCGTGTGGAATCCTGTGTGGGTCCTTGCAGGTGTCAGGCGACTCCGATGGCAAGGTAGCCCGGGGCTCGAGTGGAGCGGAAGGGGCTTGTGCCCCAGATCAGGCCCGGGTAGCCTGCTTCCCTATGTACCGCAGTCTCAGGTTCCGCGCGATTGGATTGGGGCAGGCGCTGTGTTCCACTCACCAGAGGTCTTAGGATCTCGTGGGGAATCCTGTGTGGTCCCTTGCGGGTGTCAGGCGACTCTGCTGGCAAGGTAGCCCGGGGCTCGAGTGCAGCGGAAGGGGCTTGTCCTGTATTTCTTTAAGTGAGTTATTAAAGTCCTTCTTGATGTCCTCTACCATCATGAGATATGCTTTTAAATCTAGGTCTAGGTTTTCAGGTGTGTTGGAGTGTCCTGGACTGGACGAAGTGGGAGTACTGGGTTCTGATGATGGTGAGTGGTCTTGGTTCCTGTTAGTAAGATTCCTACGTTTACCTTTCGCCATCTGGTAATCTCTGGAGTTAGTAGTTATAGTTGACTCTGTTTAGAGATTGTTCTTCTGGTGATTCTGTTACCGTCTATCAGCAGACCTGGGAGACAGATTCTCTCCTCTGAGTTTCAGTGCTCAGAGCACTCTCTGCTGGCAAGCTCTCTTACAGGGAAGGTGTGCAGATATCTTGTGTTTGGACCTCCTCCTGGCCGAAGAAGAAGGCCCACAACAGGACCTTTCTCAGAAGCTGTGTTGCTTTGGCAGGTCCCAGAAGCTGTCAGCTTCTGTGGTGCAGACTCTTTTTTTTTTTTTTTTTTTTTTTGCAGACTCTCACCTGTGCAGACTAAATTCCTAAGTTCTGTGGAGTCCCGGAACCAAGATGGCGACCGCTGCTCCTGAGGCTGAGGCCGCCTCCCGAGCCAGGCGGACAACTGTCCTCTGGTCCGGAAGGTGGCCGGCTGTCTGCGGCCCGCTAAGGGATTCTGCCTCAGCGGCTCTGTGCTTCCGCCTGTCCCAGAAGCTGTCCAGTTCTCTGGCGCACCCTCTCACCTGTTCAGACTACTTTCCTGAGTTCTGCAGAGTCCCGGAACCAAGATGGCGACCGCTGCTGCTGAGGCTCGGGATACTTTTCTCATTAGAATCTGATCCTCTAGTTGGCAAAAAGACAAGTTCATACTTTATACCATGATTTCCAAACTAGACAGATTTGATCACAAAGAAATCCAAAGAGTAAGTGACAAAGTGGCTTTAATGAGGAACTCCCCCAAATCTTTCCCAAGCATTCTACGGCCTCCATTGTATCATGTGACACGTTACTCAGTGTCTTGGCTTACTGTTCGTACCTAAATAGTTCTGTTCTTGTCTCAAATGACAGGGAGTGCTGTGTAGTTGACTTAATACAAGTACCAGCAACGAGAGAAGACTTTGTTGTACATTACCAAGCAGTGAATATCCAAAAGGTTTGAACCTCATCTCCTCAGAAAGCATCATCTTATGGAACCAAATGAACTTTCTGGTATTACATAGGCCTTTGAGCCATTGGTGCTTTATAGACCACAGTTCCAACTTTTCAAGTTCGGTTGATGAGAGAGTTGGGATACCTCACTTTATTTCTTTAAAAGCATTTTTTTGAGATTATTTTCATTTTATGCATACCTGTGTTTTGCTTGCATTTATGCCTTTGCTCCTTGTGAATGCTTAGTGCTCAAGAAGGCCAGAAAAGATCATTGTATGCCCTAGAACTAGAGCTACAGACAGCTGTGAGCTACCATATGGGTGATGGGGATTAAACCTGGGTCATCTTGAAGAACAATCAGTGTTATTTCTCACTGATATATCCCTCTAGCCCCCACCTCCTCATTTTTCCACTTTTATTAAAAATAAATCTTTTTCTCACATAATATATTCTGATTAGGGTTGCCCTTATCTGCTTCTCTCAGCTCCTCCCTTTTTTTTCCTTCCAAACAGATCCACCCCACTTTTTTTCTGTCTCATTAGAAAACAAACAGGCTTCAAAGAGATAATAATAAAATGTAAGTTAAAATAAAAAATGAATTGAAATAGTATAAAACCAAAAGAAGGAAAATATCTCATAAAGAAGGCACAAGAAAAAGATATTGATGCAGAGACCTACCTGTTCACACACTCAGGAATCCCATAAAAACACCAAACTGGAAGCCACAATATGTATGCAAAAAACCTGTAGGGTAAAAGAAGAGAGAAAGAGCAGTAAGTCCTGACACACATTATGAGACAAGAACCCTTCAAAGATACCACTGACTTTGTTTTCTGTTGGCCATCTACTGCTGGGCATGTGCCTTTAAGAATAGCCTCTTTCCCCAGTGAGACTCCCTTGGAGAAAACTAAATGTTCATTTGCAAGTGGTTATCAATTGGAGACAGCTTCTGGATTAGGGGTGAAATATATGTACACTTTTCTTCTCAGCTCTAGGACTCCATCTGGTGCAGCCCTGTGCAGACCCTGTGCATGCTGCCTCAGTCCCTGTGAGTTCATATGAGCTTCATTCTGTTGATTCAGGGGCCTTGTTTTCTTGGTGTTCACCATTCCCTCTGGCTCTTACACTCTGTCTCCTCTTCTGCAGGATTCCCCGAGCTCTGGGTGGAGGGATTTGATGGAGACTCCAATTTAGGGCTGATTGTCCCAAGGTCTCTCACTCTCTGGATATTGTCTAGCTGTGAGTCTTTGTATTTGATCCTAATACTGGAGTTGTATAGGCCACAGTTCCAACCTTGAGTTTTGTGCAGGAGGAAGCTTCTCTGATTCTGCCTGAAGAAGCACTGATCTATGAGAAGAATTTCACTGGGAGTCATTTTATTGATACATTATTTTAGTAGAACAGCAGCATTTTGTTTTACCCCAGGTTCTTATCTTATCCAGTCTCAGACTTTTGGTCACCCAAACAGCACTGGGTATGAGTTCCTTCTTGTGGAGTGGGTCTTAAGCCAAATTAGATATTGGCTTGTTTCTCTCACAAGCTTTGTGCTACCATTGCACTAGGATATCTTATAGATAGAGTGCCATTATAGATCTAAGGGTTTGTTTCTGGGTTGCTGTCTTAGGGTTTCTACTCCTGCACAAACATCATGACCAAGAAGCACGTTGGAGAGGAAAAGATTTATTCAGCTTATACTTCCACATTGCTGTTTACCACCAAAGGAAGTCAAGACTGGAACTCAAGCAGGCCAGAAAGCTGGAGCTGATGCAGAGGCCATGGTTGAATGTTCCTTACTGGCTTGCTTCCCCTGGCTTGCTCAGCTTGCTTTCTTATAGAACCCAGGACCACCAGCCCAGGGATGGCACCATCCACAAGGGCCCTTCCATCATTGATCACTAATAGAGAAAATACCCTACAGCTGGATCTCATGGAGGCATTTCTTCAAGGGAGGCTCCTTTCTCTGTGATAACTCCAGCTTGTGTCAAGTTGACACACAAAACCGTCCAGTACAGTACAGTACACTCCTTTGGTAGTGTGCAGAGTGCCTTCCTGTACCAAAGATGCTAGCATGCACCCATCTCATTTTCTTACTTAAGCTCTTAGCAGAGGATCTTAACTGTGCCTGTCATGGCCTATATTGAATATTTTATTCCCATTTTCCCCATTAAATTTTTTTTTTGAGACAGAGTTCACTCTATATAGCATATCCTGGCCTTGAACATGAGATCTTCCTGAGTGTTAGGATTATAGACACATGATAACACATTTGGTCTCATTTCTAAAAAAACTTTAACATATGCTCAAGATGATGGTTGGACAGAGTGGCTAGTAAAGAGTCTTATAAAAAAAGCCAATATTGGAAGTTTCTGGAAATGAAAGTTTACTGATTATTCACTAAGGATGTGATTTTGAGATGTCTAGAGACACAATTTCTCTGGTGTCTATGACAGAGGTTAATATGAGGAAACAATAAATACTTAAAGGGGGTAGACAGGAAATATGCCAGTCTGCGCTCCCATTCCTCCTCCTCCTCCCCTTCCTCTTCCTCTTTATCCTCCCCCTCCTTTTCCTCCTCTTTCTCCTCCTCTTTTTCTTCTTCAATGTTTTAAATTATTGGCATGAGAAAAGGAAATTGGTTTAAAGTCTCTCTCTGTCTCTCTGTCTGTCTCTGTCTCTGTCTCTGTCTGTCTCTCTCTCTGTCTCTCTCTGTCTTTCTCTCTGTCTCTGTCTCTCTTTCTCTCTCTGTGTAAAAGCTCAAGTACATAGAAAACTAATGAAACTTCTGGTTACCCATGTCCCTTTTCTATGACCTGGAGAATATTGATAATATGTAATTTCAAAGAGACTCTTAGTCTCTAGTACCACCAGGGCAGGTAGTTTCTTCTGCCACAGTCCCAGGTCCCTGAACATTTCCTTGCTGCAATTTCAAGGTGTTCTTAGCACTTCACAAGGTCAAGATGTCTAGAGGTTGCTGGTTTGCAGCATTCAGAGATTTTAACACTGCGTTAGTTTTCTCAAAACAATATAAGCCCTAGATGAGCCTGATCTCTTATGTTCTTTATATTTTTGACCTTGAAGTTATTTAAAAGGGTTTCATTTAAATATATACTACCTAAAACATGCCAGCTGCCTGAAAGGGGTAAAAAAGTTTCCTTGAGAAGTTGGAGATTTGACATTCACCACTGGATTCAAAGTTAACGCACGGCCTTTTATTCTACAGAAGTCCTTGTCAAACTTTACTCTGATGAATTATTTGAATACAACCTTCTGAAAGCTTTTTAAAAATGCCTTAAGGGTATTAGCACTTTGCTCTAGAGTGGGAAGAATTTATTTTAATGTTTCGATCACATGTTTTCAAATTTAGAGTTTGATTTCATTTCCCCAATTATATTCCTCTAATTTCTGGCTTTGATGTGAAATAGAGGATTTGTATTTTGATGGAGAAAGATGTTCAGAGGTAATGAGTCTCTTGTTAGAAAGACCACTAAGAAGATTAACACATTATATAACTTTGTTTTATAACGGTTACAACAAAACCCACATATTTATACATGCAAATTTAACAGTTTTTATATTTAGTTGGCCTGGGAGATTAGGATGTTGGTGGATAATAACTTTCATTGTAGCTTTGAGAGAAACATTTTATTGTAATGGGCTAGAATCACACTCTTGCATTAGAGCTTTTGGTTTCCGTTTCTCAATGGTTCAGACTGCTTTTCATAATTAGTTTCAAACTTAATCACATAAAATTTGAGAGGAAAAAGGAATGGCATATGTGAATTTTGCATCTGAATACATTTTAAGCTGTTTGGCACAGACCTTTGATAACATGTTAAGGCAGAGATGCTCAAATGAAGAAATAAAGGGATTTACAACTCTGAAGTAGCAGAAGGATTATATTACTCCTATATCTTCCCTAATTGGAGACCTAGAAGGTTGTCTTTAAGTGTAGAGTAAAGGTGTATGGGCAGACATTGAATTAGATGTTTTGCTACATAGAAATTCCTAATATATGGAAGATACTCATGGAGAGACAGCTTGGTGCAGACAAAAACCTAACTGAATTTATCTATGCATAAAGAATACCAATCAGCAAGGCAGTGAGCTGGTTGGCTTTACTTTTCAACTTGACACAACCTGGAAAGAAACTCTTAATGAGGGATTATCTATATTGGGTTGTCTTGAGTGTGTGTATAGGGTTGTCTTAAGGTAATTAATGTATGAAGACCCAGTCTACTGTGGGTGGCACCATTCTCTGGGTAGGGGGCCCAGAACTGCATAGGAGTGGATAACACAAGTGAGCATAAGCAAGCAAGCAAGCAAGCAAGCAAATGGGGATATATACATCAGTTTACTCCTGATTATAGACTTGATGTGACAAGCTGCCTTGACTTTCCTGTATGGACTGTAGCCTGGAAGCCAAAGAAACCCTTTTCCAAAAGTTACTTTTTGTCAGGGTATTTTAGTACAGCAACAGAAACAAAACTAGAATAGGTAGATATCAATGTTCCTTTAAAAATACTAAATTCAGGGATATTAATGTTTAAATATAAAAGGAGAGACATAGTGCACCTGAAAAAATGTTCAACATCCTTAATCATCAGGGAAATGCAAATCAAAACAACCTTGAGATTCCACCTCACACCAGTCAGAATGGCTAAGATCAAAAATTCAGGTGACAGCAGATGCTGGCATGGATGTGGAGAAAGAGGAACACTCCTCCATTGTTGATGGGATTGCAGGCTTGTACAACCACTCTGGAAATCAGTCTGGCGGTTCCTCAGAAAATTGGACATAGTACTACTGGAGGATCCAGCAATACCTCTCCTGGGCATATATCCAGAAGATGCCCCAACTGGTAAGAAGGACACATGCTCCACTATGTTCCTAGCAGCCTTATTTATAATAGCCAGAAGCTGGAAAGAACCCAGATGCCCCTCAACAGAGGAATGGATACAGAAAATGTGGTACATCTACACAATGGAGTACTACTCAGCTATTAAAAAGAATGAATTTATGAAATTCCTAGCCAAATGGATGGACCTGGAGGGTATCATCCTGAGTGAGGTAACACATTCACAAAGGAACTCACACAATATGTACTCACTGATAAGTGGATATTAGCCCAAATCCTAGGATACCCAAGATATAAGATACAATTTCCTAAACACATGAAACTCAAGAAAAATGAAGACTGAAGCATGGACACTATGCCCCTCCTTAGAAGTGGGAACAAAACACCCTTGGAAGGAGTTACAGAGACAAAGTTTGGAGCTGAGATGAAAGGATGGACCATGTAGAGACTGCCATATCCAGGGATCCACCCCATAATCAGCATTCAAACGCTGACACCATTGCATACACTAGTAAGATTTTATCGAAAGGACCCAGATGTAGCTGTCTCTTGTGAGACTATGCCGGGGCCTAGCAAACACAGAAGTGGATGCTCACAGTCAGCTAATGGATGGATCACAGGGCTCCCAATGGAGAAGCTAGAGAAAGCACCCAAGGAGCTAAAGGGATCTGCAACCCTATAGGTGGAACAACATTATGAACTAACCAGTACCCCGGAGCTCTTGACTCTAGCTGCATATGTATCAAAAGATGGCCTAGTCGGCCATCACTGGAAAGAGAGGCCCATTGGACACGCAAACTTTATATGCCCCAGTACAGGGGAACGCCAGGGCCAAAAAGGGGGAGTGGGTGGGTAGGGGAGTGGGGGTGGGTGGGTATGGGGGACTTTTGGTATAGAATTGGAAATGTAAATGAGCTAAATACCTAATAAAAAATGGAAAAAACAAAACAAAACAAAACAAAAAAAAAACAAAAAAAGAGACTATCAATTTGATGGTGGTATTGCAGTTGCTAAGAGGAGGAATAAGAAAATGTAAGTCTTGCAATTTGATTTCAATTAAAATATACTTTTTTTGTGGTAAAAAAAAATTCAGGTGACAGCAGATGCTGGCGAGGATGTGTAGAGAGAGGAACACTCCTCCATTGTTGGTGGGATTGCAAGCTTGAACAACCACCCTGGAAATCAGTCTGACGGTTCCTCAGAAAATTGGACATAATACCACCGGAAGATCCAGCAATACCTCTCCTGGGCATATACCCTGAAGAAGTTCTAACTGGTAATAAGAACACATACTCCACTATGTTCATAGCAGCCTTATTTATAATAGCCAGAAGCTGGAAAGAATCCAGATGTCCCTCAACAGAAGAATGGATACAGAAAATGTGGTATATTTACACAATGGAGTACTACTCAGCTATTAAAAACAACAGATTTATGAAATTCTTGGAGAAATGGATGTATCTGGAGGATATAATCGTTATTGAGGTAACCCAATCACAAAAGAAGTCATTAGATATGCACTCATTGATACGTGGATAATATCTCAGAAACATAGAACACCCAAGATACAATTTGCAAAACAAGAAAATCAAGAAGAGGGAAGATCAATGGGTGGATACATCATTCCTCCTTAGAATAGGGAACAGAATACCCATGAAAGGAGTTACAGAGATAAAGTTTGGAGCTAAGAAGAAAGGATGGACTATCCAGAGACTACCCTGCCTGGGGATCCATCCCATAATCAGCCACCAGTCCCAGATGCTATTGCATATGCCAGCAAGATTTTGCTGGAAGGACCCTGATATAGGCTATGCCAGTGCTTGGCAAATACAGAAGTGGATGCTAACAGTCTTCTATTGGATGGAACACAGGGCCCCCAATGGAGGAACTAGAGAAAGTACCCAAGGAGCTGAAGGGGTCTGCAGCCCTATAGGTGGAACAACAATATGAACTAACCAGTACCCCCCAGAGCTCATATCTCTAGCTGCATTTGTAGCACAAGATACCCTAGTTGGCCATCACTGGGAAGAGAGTCCCCTTGGTTTTGCAAACTTTATATGCCCCAGTACAGGGGAATACCAGGGTCAAGAAGTGGGAGTGGGTGGGTAGGGGAGCAGGGAGGAGGGAGTGTATAGGGAACTTTCAGGATAGCATTTGAAATGTATATAAAGAAAATATCTAATAAAAATAAATATTATTAGATATTTACTGATCTAATCGCTTAGCATTGTTTATAATAAAGTATCTATTATCTGTTAGCAATGAGTTAATGATGTATATCAGGTTTTTCATATCACTAGCAAAAATAATCTATGTCAATGCCGGCAAGGCTCAAGTATGTTGCACATGTGATCAGGCAGTACACAAAGTGTGTAAGACTCATGTATGTTACACATTTAGCAGGGATCAGGCACCACACACACACACACACACAAAATCTCTCCACATTCAGGTCCAGTCCTTTAATTTTTTTGGGGGGGTTTTTTGGTTTTTTTGGTTTTTCGAGACAGGGTTTCTCTGTGTAGCTCTGGCTGTCCTGGAACTCACTCTGTAGACCAGGCTGGCCTCGAACTCAGAAATCCGCCTGCCTCTGCCTCCCAAGTGCTGGGATTAAAGGCGTGCGCCACCACGCCCGGCTCCTTTAATTTTTAAAATCATCTTTTCTTCTAAATCTACAAAGTTTTCAGACGAAATCTCTTGGGAAAATTTCAGAGGATTTGATAAAGTCATATTTTAACAATTTATTCTTTAAATGCAAGTTACTGGTTATTTTGTTTCTTGGTAAGACCCAAATCGTATGTTTTCTGCCTATCACACAATACTAGACAAACTTAAGATCCTGCTATTTATTGTAAGTCTTGGCACAGTCTATGTGTCACCAGTAAAAAATATTTAACATTGAGATCTTTGATAAAATATGCATCAAGGACATTTTATGTATTATAGTTTTAATACAATTGTATAATTAATAACTGCACATAAATAGATATTCCTGGAGAAGAAACCTAGAGCAATAATCTAGTAAAAAGATTTTTTTCATGTATATCCTTTATTGGTATTTTATTTTTATTTCCATTAATATGTATTAAGATATTTTATCTTAGTAAGTCTTGCTTTGTAACTTCTTCTTTTTTTTTAGCAAATAATACTTTTGGGGGGTTATTTTTGGTGTTTTTTATTAGATATTTTCTTCATTTACATTTCAGACGCTATCCTGAAAGTCTCCTATACCCTATCCCTGCTCTGCTCCCCAACCCTCCCACTCCTGCTTCCTGGCCCTGGCATTCCCCTGTACTGGGGCATATAATCTTCACAAGACCAAGGGCCTCTCCTTCCAATGATGGCTGACTAGTCCAACTTCTGTTACATATGCAGTTAAAGACACACACTCTTGGGGGTACAGGTTAGTTCATATTGTTGTTCCTCCTATAGGGTTGCAGACACCTTCAGCTCCTTGGGTACTTTCTCTAGCTCTTTCATTAGGGGCCCTGTGTTCCATCCAATAGATGACTGTGAGCATCCACTTCTGTATTTGCCAGGCACTGGCATAGCCTCACAAGAGGCAGCTATATCAAGAAAATGTCATAAAGCAATTATATTTTGAGTTTCATGCATTATCTTTCTAGTGTATTTTAAATCATACTTTTCATTAACATAAATAATTTTTATATTTTTGTTTTCTATTACTCTTGACTACTAATGAGTGAAGAGAAATGAATGTAAATTTTAATTTTTGGGGGAGGTGAGGAAAGTCTGTTTCAGAATAAAAAGTTATCAATATAAATTTTGTAGCTTAAAACTTTTATCTACCAACTAATGAATGTTGATTTATTCTGTCACAAATTGTGCTTTCAGCAAAGTCTTTGTTTTAGATGGCTACTAATCTTCAAAGATACTTGCTCTCGAAGATCAAATAATTGTTGACTCAAAGAATTTAATAATCTATGGGATATATTTCTTACATACAAATAAAGTAGTTTTGATAGATTTTTTAAAAGTGAAGAGTATTCACATTTATAAGGCACAGCATAATAGATTTATAAGGTCCATGAATAGATAGTTAAATCCCAATTACATTACAGAATAAAACAAATCAGTCTGGTTATATTTTAAATTTTTATGGTATGTCATAGTGCTGTCTGCTTTTCGAGCTGTTATACCCACAGTGAAAGCTTCAATTTAAAATGAATCATTATATGTCCTGAGTTAGCATTTGAGTGCTCACATTTCAGTTAGATCTAATATTAAAATGAAAGAAATGTTTTGGGTGGATTGTTGTGTTGCTCAATGGAGAATCATCTAGAGTGTTACCAAGAGGCCGCACACACCTTATTACATGTCTTGTAAGGTCTCAACTCCAAAGGGTATGGAGAACGACAAGGTCTGGGACAACCAACTCTTTTGTGTACTATCCAGGGAGCTCTTGGAGTTCCCCCCTAGCTCATAAATTTAGTTTTGTTTGATGTGATTCCCTATGAAACTACTGTATATCATAGAGTCAGATGCCCCTGGGGAGGTAGAACAATCCTTTCACAGGTATTGTGTACCACATATTCTGCATGTCAGATATGTACATTACAATTCATAACAGTAGCAAAATTACAGTTATGAAGTAGCAACAAAATATTTTTAATTAGATATTTTCTTTATATACATTTGAAATGCTATCCCAAAAGTTCCCTATACCTTCCCTCCGCCCTGCTCCCCTAACCCACCCACTCCTGCTTCTTGACCCTGGTATTCCCCTGTACTGGGGCATATAAAGTTTGCAATACCAAGGGGTCTCTCTTCCAAGTGATGGCCGACTAGGCCATCTTCTGATTCATATGCAGCTAGAGATATGAACTCTGGGGGTACTGGTTAGTTCATATTGTTGTTCCACTTGTAGGGTTGCAGACCCCTTCAGCTCCTTGGGTACTTTCTCTAGCTTCTCCATTGAGGGCCCTGTGTTCCATCTTATAGATTACTGTGAGCATCCACTTCTGTATTTGCCAGGCACTGGCATAGCCTCATACGAGACAGCTATAACAGGGTCCCTTCAGCAAAATCGTTCTGGCCTTGTGCAATAGTGTCTGGGTTTGGTGGCTGATTATGGGATGGATCCCCAGGTGGGGTAGTCTCTGTATAGTCCATCCTTTTGTCTTAGCTCTAAACTTTGTAACTCCTTACATGGGTATTTTGTTCCCTATTCTAAGGAGGAATGGTGTAGCCACCCTGTTGGTCTTCCCTCTTCTTGATTTTCTTGTTTTGCAAATTGTATCTTGGGTGTTCTAACAACGAAATAATTTTATGTTTGAGGGTCATCAGAACATGAGGAACTGTATTAAAGGGTCCCAGCATTAGGAAGGTTGAGAACCACTGCTTAAGAACCACCCAGAGTGAACCAGAAGGAAAATTCATGACTTCTCTTCAGAGTACAGGGAACTCTTTTTTTTTTTTTTTTCCTCGAGATAAGGTTTCTCTGTGTAGCCCTGGCTGTTCCTGAATTCACTCTGTAGACCAGGCTGGCCTCTAACTCAGAAATCTGACTGCTTCTGCCTCCCAAGTTCTGGGATTAAAGGCATGCGCCACCACTGCCAGGCTCCTTTAATTTTTAAAATCATTTTTTCTTTCTAATGGGACTGACTTTTGCTGCAGTCACTCCATTAACCCAGCCATTCAGGACAATGACTAATAGAACTAGCACAAAATTACATAAACAGTAAATTTGGAGTACCTGATTAGATCCTAGAAAGACTAGTCATCCTTAACTCTTTCTTTTCTTCCTTTTTAAATTTTTTTTTACCTACTCAGTTTACATCCCAACCACTGCACCCCTCCAGGCCAGCTACACCTTCCCACAATCCCTCTCCACCCCCCTCTGTGCCAGCACCTCCTCCTAGATGCACCTCCAAATCTGGTGCATCAAGTCTCTGAAAGTCTAGGCACTTCCTCTCCCACTGGGGACAGACAAGGCAGCCCAGCTAGAAGAACATATCCCACATACAGGCAACAGCTTTTGGAATAGCATCTGCTCCAGTTATTCAGAATCCACATGAAGATCAAGCTACACATCTGCTGCATATGTGTGGAGAGGCCTAGGTCCAGCCTGTGTATGTTCTTTGGTGGTTCAGTCTCTGAGAGCTCTAAGGGGCAAGGTTAGTTAACTCTGTTGGTCCTTCTGTGGAATTCCTGTCCCCTTCAGGATCCACAATCCCTCCTCATATTCTTCCATAAGTGTTCCCAAGTTCCATCCACTGTTTGGCTGTGGGTGTCTGCATCTGTGTGAGTCAGTTGGTGGGTGGAACCTCTCAGGACAGCCAAACTAGACTCCTGTCTGCAAGCATAACAGACATTATATCATTAATAATGCCAGGGATTGGTGCTTGCCCAAGAGTCTCAAGTTGGGCCAGTTATTGGATGGCCATTCCCTCAGTCTCTGTTCTATCCCCCATCCCTGCATTTCTTGTAGACAGAACAAATTTTGGGTTGAAAGTTTTGTGGGTATGTTGGTGTGGTTGTTTAAATATGGTTGGTCCAGGGAGTGGCACTATTTGGAAGTATGGCCTTGTTGGAGTAGGTGTGGTCTTGTTGAAGGAAGTCTGTTGGTGTGGGCTCTAAGACCCTTGTCCTAGCTGCCTGGAAGCCAATCTCCTAAAGGCCTTCAGATGAAGATGTAAAACTCTCAACTCCTCCTGAATCGTGCATGCCTGGACATTGCATTGCTCCCACCTTGATAATAATGGACTGAACTTCTGAACCTGTAAACCAGCCCCAAATGAAATGTCCTTTGACGAGTTGCCTTAGTCATAATGTCTGCTCACAGCAGTAAGACCCTAACTAAGACAGTTGGTGTCCCTATCACTCCACTGGGGTTCTTGCCTGGCTACAGAAGATGCCTTCTTCAGGTTGCATATCCCCAAATGCTGTGAGTTACAGCTAAGGCCACCCCCATTGATTCTTGGGTGCCTCCTTATCCCAAGTCTGTCTCATCCTGCAGACACTCCCCCACCACTGAATTGACATTACTTGCAGATTTCCATTCATTCTCATGGCCATCTCTTCTGTCCCTCACCACACCTGATCCTGAACACTTCAATTTCCCTCCCCATACCCCTCATATGGTTAAGAATGATCTGTGTTAAAATCTCTATGTAAAATATTGATTGGGAGCTAAAATGACTACATGGTACTAAAGTGTTGTTTTTATAGATTATTTACAGTTGTTTAAATGGGAACTTGACCTTATAGTTCATCATCTGGTTATAAACCACCATAACCTATTAATCTAACTTATGTTACAAATAGAAGACCAGGGGTGAAAATACTTTTATGCAAAAATTAACAAGTACCTGGATTGAACCAAGGAAGATCATTTGAAGGACAGGATGAAGATATTGAAGAGTTAGACACCTGGAATACAATTATAATAAAGCAAGTAGTGGGTAGCCATTAGCCAAACAGAACTGAGTTATGCATCCCATTATTTTACAAGTATATGCACTAATGAAGTAAAAGTGAATTACAGCATTAGCTTATAGGGTGACAGCCATCTCATCTTAAGAGTTTTTTTTTTTTTCAGTTTTAGCCCTTCAAGGCACCACATCCTGGAAACTAAAAGACTGATACTCTACCAGCTTGTTAAAATGGCCTTTGCATCTTTTCTTCTGGTCCTTGTCTCTCAGCCTCAACCCTGGAATTTGTGAAGGAAGCCTTGACAAACAAGGGGATGTGATAAAAGAATCACCACTTTCTTCCCCAGTGCTGGCTGGCTCTGGAAACAAGAAGGAAAAGGCTCTAGATTAGATATGAGGTTTATTTTTCCCTTTGAGCGGTTTATTTTATTTTGTTTTAGGGGATGATAGAAAATGGTTCCCAGATTGATTGTGTAACTCTGAATAGGCTGCAAAACAATGTCCTCACAAAGTGGATACATTGTATATTTCAATAAAGTTGATTTTTTTTCAGTTCACAATTTTTTTTCTTTTTTTTTAATTATGTATTTTCTTCAATTACATTTCCAATGCTATCCCAAAAGTCCCACCCCCCCCCACTCCCCTACCCACCCATTCCCATTTTTTTGGCCCTGGCATTCCCCTGTACTGGGGCATATAACGTTTGCCTGACCAATGGGCCTCTCTTTCCAGTGATGGCCGACTAGGTCATCTTTTGATACATATGCAGCTAGAGTCAAGAGCTCTGGGGTACTGGTTAGTTCATAATGTTGTTCCACCTACAGGGTTGCAGATCTCTTTAGTTCCTTGGATACTTTCTCTAGCTCCTCCATTGGGGGCCCTGTGATCCATCCAATAGTTGACTGTGAGCATCCACTTCTGTGTTTGCTAGGCCCCGGCCTAGTCTCACAAGGGACAGCTATATCACCATCCTTGCAACAAAGGCTTGCTAGTGTATGCAATGGTGTCATCAAAAAAAGGACTAGTTAGCTAGAAATGTCCTGGGGCCCCCAGGTAGCACAGGCATAGTATCTCTCCCATGGCCCCACCGATTATGATAAAAATTCCCCCTAAACTGATTTAACTAGAAATCCAAATAAAAGTTTCCTGAGAATTCTTAATTTTCGTTCCACAATGGCTGTATATCAATGCTAAACAAAATGGCTATTTATGCTTTGAACACGGGGTAACTTAGGTCCTTTCAGCTCATCCTGAAAAGTGATCAAAGGTGAGTTTGCACAACTGTCACTTCTCAAGCACAGAGAAAAACCTTAACCCCAAATCTAAAGACAAATGTCCAATTAGTCTATGGAAAACATCAGGTTGAGCGTCTGGCAAACTCATGATTCTTGTCACGGGACTGAGCTACTCTAGAAATGGCTCAACTGCTTCCTTTCCAGATTTCTTTATAAATTGGTACCAACAATTCAAAACAAACAGGACTAGGATCACAGAAGTTTACCAGGACCCCTCCAAGCCACAAAATAAACAATTGAACATCACAAATAGGATAACATCAAAACCCCCTTTCCATCACCAGTCCACCAACGTGCATCCACAGACAACTGTGCTCAGACAGTGGGAAAAGAGGAATAAGCTCCCAGCAGCTGTAAGTTCTGGGGTTCCCCCCTCCCCTGCACTGAAATCCTTAGCCATGAGTGTTCCTCTTTGATCATTAGGCCCCCAGCTATGAACATGCACTTGGGTTCATAAACTTTTCATCATATTTCAAAAGGAAATTGGAAACAAATTGGTAAAAGAAAGTGGACTTACTTTTTGGCTAGGACTAGAGAGAGGAAACTCTTTAGTCTCTCTCTACCTTTCCCATAGTGATCCTATAATTATTGATATTATGAAATAAAATGCAGGACATGTGTGTATGTTGATTTAGAGGTGAAACAAACTGTCAGAATTGCTTCCTGAGGGGAAAGTTTTTCTTCTCTGTTCACATGGCTGTAATCTATTTTTTTCATCAGCATGGGGTTTCTGGACAAACAACTCTTTGGTACTCTGCTTTTAGAGCACCTTGTTACACGGTTTCATAATTGCATTCATCTTTATGACTGAATAGAGCCCTGAACAAGTATCCTCCATATTTTCTTTATCCTTTGGTTGAAGGCATCTGAGCTGATTCTGTGCCTTGTTTTTGTGAGTAATGTTGCATAAATACCTTGGAGTAATACAATGATCACATGGTAACTATAATTACTTAGGTTTATTTATTTATTTATTTTTTGAGAAACTTCTCTACTGCTTTCCATGTTGACTTTACTAATTTACACTTATATCAATAGGGTACAGTGAACCATGCCAGGAAATGTGATAGAGTTGAGTCAGTTCAGAGTCCCAGCACACAAGCACACACCTGAGATGGTAGGTGGCTCCCTGCAGCCCAACAGATTCCTGGCCTGGAACACATGCCTCCTCTTCCTCCTCTCCTCCTCCTCCTGCTGCTGCTGCTCCTTCTCATCCTTCTTGCATTCCTGCCTTGTTTTCCTTGAGTGTTAGACTGTAAAATATACAGTTGGTTTTGTGTAGTATTTTATCACAGCAACAGAAAGCAAACTAGAACAGGGGCTAAGCAAATAACAGACCTCCTTTAGTCTTTTATCCACTCTCCACATATCTATCCTTCCTCGCTGTATTTATTAATCAATTGTATTTTTTGAGTGACCTCTCTGGGCCTCTAATGCTTTAAGTGTGACAGCAGATCAATATTGGGAGCAAAAATAATTGGCTTTATAGTGATTTTTTTTTTTTTACTAGAAACTTCCCCATTTGTGGTTAGTGGAAGGCTTCATCTTGTTTTATTGTGGGATTCTTTTGCTTATTTTATTGCTCATTAGCCCATTTTCCAGTGGTGTGCAGATATGTGAGCATAAGCAGATGTAAGGGAAACAGTTATCAACTGATTAAATGAGTGTCACAGAGAATTACCGTGTAGCCTGACTCTTTGGCTGCTCAATTTGGGAAGAATGCTCATGTGGGCATTGGATGAGTTATTCACCAGCAGGTAGCAACTGAACTGAGTCTCCCCCTGGCTAGCAATCTACATGGAAATGATTGAGTCTGCTCACAGCCCTGAACTGTCTCATTTTCTACTTAGCAATTGTGGGATTACATGAATGCAGATGGCCGGTGTCATCAAAAGGAATTTCTTATTAGCATTCTTTTATGTTTACCATTCTCTTCATTAGTAAAAATTTCCCTTCACTTTTTCCAGGGATGCTTTCTGTGTTTGCTCATGTGCTCCCGAGTCTTGTCTGGGAGATGTTAATGCTTCCTACTGACTGCTGTTACAACATTTTTTGACACAGTTCTCTGGGAATAATATATTCTTTTATCCCAGAGAATTTCCCAGTAGGGCAGGACACATGTTAGTTTCGTCCAGGGGAGACTTTCAGTTCATGCTGGGGAACTTATTTAATTTATAAGTTTATAGTGAGACTTTAAATGTTAACACTAAGGTCAACAGAACAGTTGATGACATTTGGTTATGTTTTGCTTCTAAAAGCCTTGACTGATTTAAAAATAAATCATTAGAGACAGACCATTAAATTTTATGAACTATGAATAAGCTTAATAGCCCTGTTTAATAAGATAGCCTTAAGTTTTTCCATGGGCCATTGCTTTTACCTGAGATTATATTCAGATTTCAAATATTCTTGACCATCTTTAAGGTGATTATTTGTCTCAGATGATAACATAGCCACTGCCTTTGCAGAGCATTTATCTGTTTGATCTCATTGTGAGGTGAGGTTATAAATTGTGGTAGTTTTTCCAGGAGTATTAAAACTAACAAAAATTTTTGTTTATGGCAAGTGTGTTATTAAAATCTAACTCCAGAGGGAGTACTCTGACCCCAGGACTCAGGTGAGACTGCCATTTTCTCTCTGGTGACTTTCTAAAGTGGGACCAGTCAGGAGTGCACAGGACATAGAAGCAAAAGAGCAGCTGGGACAAAGTCCTACCTGCCTCCATTTGCACCCAAGAGGTGGGGCTGATCCTCAGCCCTCTGTGCACTGGTCTTGCCAGGAGAGAGCTGGTCTCCCAGGAGTGCTGACACAGGCTTACAGACTCATAGGAGGAAAAAGCTTCAGCCAGAGACAGCAAGAACATCTAATACCAAAGATTACCAGATGGCGAAAAGCAAACACAATAATATTACCAACAGAAACCAAGACTACTTGGCATCATCAGAACCCAGTACTCCTACCACAGCAAACCTTGGATGCCCCAAACACACAGGAAAAGCAAGATTCAGGTTTAAAATCATATCTATCTCATTGTGCTGGTAGAGGATTTTAAGAAGGCCATAAATAACCCTTAAAGAAATACAGGAGAACACTGCTAAACAGGTAGAAGCCCTTAAAGAGGAAACACAAAAATCTCTTAAAGAATTACAGGAAAACACAACGAAAGAGGTAAAGGAATTGAACAAAACCATCCAGGATTTAAAAATGCAAGTAGAAACAATAAAGAAATCACAAAGGGAGACAACTATGGATATAGAAAATCTAGGAAAGAAGTCAGAAGCCACAGATACAAGCATAACAAACAGAATACAAGAGATAGAAGAGAGAATCTCAGGTGCAGAAGATTCCATAGAAAACATGGACACAACAATCAAAGAAAATGCAAAATGCAAAAAGGTCCTACCTCAAAACATCCAGGAAATCCAGGATACAATGACAAGACCATACCTAAGGATAATAGGTATAGATGAGAAGGAAGATTTTCCAACTTAAAGGGCCAGTAAATATCTTCAAAAAATTATAGAAGAAAACTTCCCTAACCTAAAGAAAGAGATGCCAGACTGCATTAATTAAGGAAGCAGGTAACCCAGCCTGATACGGGGCTCAAGTCCCTTCCAGCCTGCCCACTGCAGCATCGGATTCCTGGCCCGGGGGAGTCTGCGGACACCCGCAAGGACCCACACAGGGTCCGCCATGGGATCCTAAGACCTCTGGTGAGTGGAACACAGCACCTGCTCCAATCCAATCCCACAGGTTCTGAGACTGCATTAATTAAGGAAGCAGGTAACCCAGCCTGATACGGGGCTCAAGGCCCTTCCGGCCTGCCCACTGCAGCACCAGGGTTCCTGGCGCTGGGGGAGTCTACGGACACACACAAGGACCAACACAGGATCTGCCACGGGATCATAAGTCATCTGGTGAGTGGAAAACAACTTCTTCCAGGAGGCAGGTTCAAACACCAGATATCTGGGCACCATCCCTGCAAGAGGAGAGCTTGCATGCAGAGAGTACTCTGACCACTGAAACTAAGGATAGAGCTAGTCTCCCAGGTCTGCTGATAGAGGCTAACATAATCACCTGAGGAACAAGCTCTAACCAGAGACAACTATAACAACTAGCTCCAGAGAATACAAGATGGCAAAAGGCAAATGTAAGAATCCTACTAACAGAAATCAAGACCGCTCACCATCATCAGAACGCAGCACTCCCACCCCACCTAGTCCTGGGCACCCCAACACAACCGAAAAGCTAGACGCAGATTTAAAAGCATATCTCATGATGATGGTAGAGGACATCAAGAAGAACTTTAGTAACTCACTTAAAGAAATACAGGAGAACACTGCTAAAGAGTTACAAGTCCTTAAAGAAAAACAGGAAAACACAACCAAACAGGTAGAAGTCCTTATAGAAAAACAGGAAAACACATCCAAACAGGTGATGGAAATGAACAAAACCATACTAGACCTAAAAAGGGAAGTAGACACAATAAAGAAAACCCAAAGCGAGGCAACGCTGGAGATAGAAACCCTAGGAAAGAAATCTGGAACCATAGACATGAGCATCAGCAACAGAATACAAGAGATGGAAGAGAGAAACTCAGGTGCAGAAGATTCCATAGAGAACATCGGCACAACAATCAAAGATAATACAAAACGCAAAAAGATTCTAACTCAAAACATCCAGGAAATCCAGGACACAATGAGAAGACCAAACCTAAGGATAATAGGAGTTGATGAGAATGAAGATTTTCAACTTAAAGGGCCAGCAAATATCTTCAACAAAATTATAGAAGAAAACTTCCCAAACCTAAAGACTGACATGCCCATGAACATACAAGAAGCCTACAGAACTCCAAATAGACTGGACCAGAAAAGAAATTCCTCCCGACACATAATAATCAGAACAACAAATGCACTAAATAAAGATAGAATACTAAAAGCAGTAAGGGAGAAAGGTCAAGTAACATATAAAGGCAGACCTATCAGAATTACACCAGACTTTTCACCAGAGACTATGAAAGCCAGAAGAGCCTGGACAGATGTTATACAGACACTAAGAGAACACAAATGCCAGCCCAGGCTACTATACCCTGCCAAACTCTCAATTACCATAAATGGAGAAACCAAAGTATTCCATGACAAAACCAAATTCACACATTATCTTTCCAGGAATCCAGCCTTTCAAAGGATAATAACAGAAAAGAAGCAATACAAGGATGGAAATCACGCCCTAGAACAAGCAAGAAATTAATCCCTCAACAAACCAAAAAGAAGACAGCCACAAGAACAGAATGCCAACTGTAACAACAAAAATAAAAGGAAGCAACAATTACTTTTCCTTAATATCTCTTAATATCAATGGACTTAATTCCCCAATATAAAGACATAGAGTAACAGAATGGCTACACAAACAGGATCCAACATTCTGCTGCTTACAGGAAACCCATCTCAAGGAAAAAGACAGACACTACCTCAGAGTGAAAGACTGGAAAACAATTTTCCAAGCAAATGGTCTGAAGAAACAAGCTGGAGTAGCCATTCTAATATCAGATAAAATCGACTTCCAACCGAAAGTTATCAAAAAAGACAAGGAGGGACACTTCATACTCATCAAAGGTAAAATCCTCCAAGAGAAACTCTCAATTCTGAATATCTATGCTCCAAATGCAAGGGCAGCCACATTCATTAAAGAAACCTTAGTAAAGCTCAAAGCACACATTGCACCTCAGACAATAATAGTGGGAGACTTCAACACACCACTTTCATCAATGGACAGATCGTAGAAACAGAAACTAAACAGGGACACAGTGAAACTAACAAAAGTTATGAAACAAATGGATCTGACAGATATCTGCAGAACATTTTATCCTAAAACAAAAGAATATACCTTCTTCTCAGCACCTCACAGGACCTTCTCCAAAATTGACCATATAATTGGTCACAAAACAGGCCTCAACAGATACAAAAATATTGAAATTGTCCCATGTATCCTATCAGACCACCATGGCCTAAGGCTGATCATCAATAACAACATAAATAATGGATAGCCAACATTCACGTGGAAACTGAACAACACTCTTCTCAATGATACCTTGGTCAAGGAAGGAATAAAGAAAGAAATTAAAGACTTTTTAGAGTTTAATGAAAATGAAGCCACAACATAACCAAACCTATGGGACACAATGAAAGCATTTCTAAGAGAGAAACTCATAGCTCTGAGTGCCTCCAAGAAGAAACGGGAGAGAGCACATACTAGCAGCTTGACAACACATCTAAAAGCTCTAGAAAAAAAGGAAGCAAATTCACCCAAGAGGAGTAGAAGGCAGGAAATAATCAAACTCAGGGATGAAATCAACCAAGTGGAAACAAGAAGAACTATTCAAAGAATTAACCAAACGAGGAGTTGGTTCTTTGAGAAAATCAACAAGATAGATAAGCCCTTAGCTAGACTCACAAGAGGGCACAGGGAAAAAATCCTAATTAACAAAATCAGAAATGAAAAGGGAGACATAACAACAGATCCTGAAGAAATCCAAAACACCATCAGATCCTTCTACAAAAGGCTATACTCAACAAAACTGGAAAACCTTGATGAAATGGACAAATATCTAGACAGATACCAAGTATCAGAGTTAAATCAGGATCAAGTTGATCTTCTAAACAGTCCCATATCCCCTAAAGAAATAGAAGCAGTCATTAATAGTCTCCCAGCCAAAAAAAGCCCAGGACCAGATGGGTTTAGTGCAGAGTTCTACCAGATCTTCAAAGAAGATCTAATCCCAGTTCTGCACAATTTATTCCACAAAATAGAAGTAGAGGGAACTCTACCCAACTCATTCTATGAAGCCACAATTACTCTGAAACCTAAACCACAGAAAGATCCAACAAAGATAGAGAACTTCAGACCAATTTCTCTTATGAATATCTATGCAAAAATCCTCAATAAAATTCTCGCTAACTGAATCCAAGAACACATTAAAGCAATCATCCATCCTGACGAAGTAGGTTTTATTCCAGGGATGCAGGGATGGTTTAATATACGAAAATCCATCAATGTAATCCATTATATAAACAAACTCAAAGACAAAAACCACATGATCATCTCGTTAGATGCAGAAAAAGCATTTGACAAGATCCAACACCCATTCATGATAAAAGTCTTGGAAAGATCAGGAATTCAGGGCCCGTACCTAAACATGATAAAAGCAATCTACAGCAAACCAGTAGTCAACATCAAAGTTAATGGTGAGAAGCTGGAAGCAATCCCACTAAAATCAGGGACTAGACAAGGCTGCCCAAGTTCTCTCTACCTCTTCAACATAGTAGTTGAAGTCCTAGCCAGAGCAATTCGACAACAAAAGGAAATCATGGGGATACAAATTGAAAAAGAGGAAGTCAAACCATCACTTTTTGCAGATGATATGATAGTATATATCAGTGACCCTAAAAATTCCACCAGAGAACTCCTAAGCCTGATAAACAGCTTCTGTGAAGTAGCAGGATATAAAATTAACTCAAACAAGTCAATGGCCTTTCTCTACACAAAGAATAAACAGGCTGAGAAAGAAATTAGGGAAACAACACCCTTCTCAATAGTCACAAATAATATAAAATATCTTGGCGTGACTCTAACTAAGGAAGTGAAAGATCTGTGTGATAAAAACTTCAAGTCTCTGAAGAAATTAAAGAAGATCTCAGAAGATGGAAAGATCTCCCATGCTCATTGATTGGCAGGATCAACATTGTAAAAATGGCTATCTTGCCAAAAGCAATCTACAGATTCAATGCAATCCCCATCAAAATTCCAACTCAATTCTTCAACAAATTAGAAAGAACAATCTGCATATTCATCTGGAATAGCAAAAACCTAGGGTAGCAAAAGCTCTTCTCAATGATAAAAGTACCTCTGGTGGAATCACCATGACTGACCTAAAGCTTTACTACAGAGCAATTGTTATAAAAACTACATGGTATTGGTATAGTGCCAGACAAGTAGACCAATGGAATAGAATTGAAGACCCAGAAAGGAACCCACACACCTATGGTCACTTGATCCTCAACAAGGGAGCTAAAACTATCCAGTGGAGGAAAGACAGCATTTTCAACAAATGGTGCTGGCACAACTGGTTGTTATCATGTAGAAGAATGTGAATCAACCCATTCCTCTCTCCTTGTACTAAGGTCAAATCTAAGTGGATCAAGGAACTTCACATAAAACCAGAGATACTGAAACTTATAGAGATGAAAGTGGGGAAAAGTCTCAAAGATATGGGCACAGGGAAAAAATTCCTGAATAGAACAGCAATGGCTTGTGCTGTAAGATCGAGGATTTTAAGTGGGACGTCATGAAACTGCAAAGCTTCTGCAAGGCAAAAGACACCGTCAATAAGACAAAAAGACCACCAACATATTGGGAAAGGATCTTTACCTGTCATAAATCAGATAGGGGACTAATATCCAATATATAGAGAGAACTCAAGAGGGTGGACTCCAGAAAATCAAATAACCCCCTTAAAAGATGGGGCTCAGAGCTGAACATAGAATTCTCACCCGAGGAATACCAAAAGGCTGAGAAACACCTGAAAAAATGTTCAACATCTTTAATCATCAGAGAAATGCAAATCATAACAACACTGAGATTCCATCTCACACCAGTCAGAATGACTAAGATGAAAAATTCAGGTGACAGCATATGCTGGCAAGGATGTGGAGAAAGAGGAACATTCCTGCATTGTTGGTGGGATTGCAGGCTTGTACAACCACTCTGGAAATCATCTGGCGGTTCCTCAGAAAATTGGACATAGTACTACCGGAGGATCCAGCAATACCTCTCCTGGTCATATATCCAGAAGATGTCCCAACCGGTAAGAAGGACACATGCTCCACTATGTTCATAGCAGCCTTATTTATAATAGCCAGAAGCTGGAAAGAACCCAGATGCCCCTCAACAGAGGAATGGATAAATAAAACGTGGTACATTTACACAATGGAGTACTGCTCAGCTATTAAAAAGAATGAATTTACGAAATTCCCAGGCAAATGGTTGGACCTGGAGGGCATCATCCTGAGTGAGGTAACCCAATTACAAACGAACTCAAATGAAATGTACTCACTGATAAGCGGATATTAGCCCAGAAACTTAGTATAGCGAGATATAAGGTACAATATGCAAAACACATGAAACTGAAGAAGAACGAAGACCAAAGTGTTAACACTTTGCTCCTTCTTAGAATTGGAAACAATCACCCATAAAGGAGTTACAGAGACAAAGTTTGGAGCTGAGACGAAAGGATGGACCATCTAGAGACTGCCATATCCAGGGATCTATCCCATAATCACCCTCCAAATGATGACACCATTGCATACACTAGCAAGCCTTTGTTGCAAGGACCGTGATATAGCTGTCTCTTGTGGCACTAGACTGGGGCCTAGCAAACACAGAAGTGGATGCTCACAGTCAACTATTGGATGGATCACAGGGCCCCCAATGGAGGAGCTAGAGAAAGTATCCAAGGAGCTAAAGAGATCTGCAACCCTATAGGTGGAACAACATTATGAACTAACCAGTACCCCAGAGCTCTTGACTCTAGCTGCATATGTATCAAAAGATGGCCTAGTCGGCCATTACTGGAAAGAGAGGCCCATTGGTCAGGCAAACTTTATATGCCCCAGTACAGGGGAACGCCAGGGCCAAAAAATGGGAATTGGTGGGTAGGGGAGTGGGGGGGGGTGTGGGGGACTTTTGGGATAGCATTGGAAATGTAATTGAGGAAAATACGTTATAAAAAAAAAAGAAAAAAAAAAAAAGAAAACGAAAGAGATGCCCATGAACATACAGAATCCTACAGAACTCCAAATAGTTTGGACCAGAAAAGAGATTCCTCCCATCACATAGTAATCAGAACACCAAATGCACTAAACAAAAAAACTATATTAAAAGCAGTAAGGGGAAAAGATCAAGTAACATATAAAGGCAGACCTATTAGAATTATACCAGACTTCCCACCAGAGACTATGAAAGCCAGTAGATCCTGGACAGATGTCATCCAGACCCTAAGAGAACACAAATGCCAGCCCAGGCTACTATACCCAGCAAAACTCTCAATTACTATAGATAGAGGAACCAAAGTATTCCACGATAAACAAAATTTACACACTATCTTCCCTTGAATCCTGCCCTTCAAAGGGCAATAAAGGGAAAATTCCAACACAATTGAGTCACAAACCACAAGGGGGGAAACTATGTCCTAGAAAGAGCAAGAAAGTAATTGTTCATCAAACCTGAAAGAGGATAGCTACATGTACAAAATCCCAACTATAACAACAAAATAACAGGAAGCAACAATTAATTTTTCTTAATATCAATGGACTCAATTCCCCAATAAAAAGACATAGATTAACAGACTAGCTACACAAACAGGACCCAACATGTTTCTGCATACAGGAAATCCACCTCAGGGACAAAGACAGACACTACCTCAGAGTAAAAGGCTAGAAAACAATTTTCAAAGCAAATAGTCCCAAGAAATAAACTGGAGTAGCCATTCTAATATTGAATGAAATCAACTTCAAACCCAGAGTTATCAAAAAAGACAAAGAGGGACACTCATCAAAGGTAAAGTCTACCAAGATGAACTCTTAATTCTGAATATCTATGATCCAAATATAAGAGCATCCACATTCCTAAAAGAAACTTTATGAAAGTTCAAAGCACACATTGCACCACACACAATGATAGTTTCAACTCCCTACTCTCAGCAATGGACAGATCATGGAAACAGAAACTAAATAGACATAGTGAAGCTAACAGAAGTTATGAAACAAACGGATTTAACAGATACCTATAGAACATTTTTTCCTAAAACAAAAGGATATACCTTCTTCTCAGCACCTCATGGTACCTTCTCCAAAACTGACCATATAATTGGTCACAAAGCAGGCCTCAACAGATACAAAAATATTGAAATTATCCCATGTATCCTATCAGATCACAAGAGACTAAGACAGATCTTCAATAACAACATAAATAATAGAAATCCCACACATACATGGAAGCTGAACAATACTCTACTAAATGATACCTTGGTCAAGGAAGAAATAAAGGAAGAAATGAAAGACTTTTTATAGTTTAGTGAAAACGAAGCCACAACATACCCAAACTTACGTGACACAGTGAAAGCAGTCCTAAGAGGAAAACTCTTAGCTCTGAGTGCCTCCAAAAAGAAACTGGAGAGAGCATACACTAGTAGCTTGACAGCACACCTGAAAAGTCTAGAACAAAAAGAAGCAAATTCACCCAAGAGGAGTAGATGTCAGGAAATAATCAAACTCAGGGCTGAAATCAACCAAGTGGAAGCAAAAAGAACTATACAAAGAATCAACCAATTCTAAGAAGGGGCACAGTGTCCACACTTTGGTCTTCATTATTCTTGAGTTTCATGTGTTTAGCAAATTGTATCTTATATCTTGGGTATCCTAAGTTTTGGGCTAATATCCACTTATCAGTGAGTACATATTGTGTGAGTTCCTTTGTGATTGATGATCACATCCAGGATGATGCCCTCCAGGTCCATCCATTTGCCTAGGAATTTCATAAATTCATTCTTTTTAATAGCTGAGAATTGGGAACAAAACACCCATGGAAGGAGTTACAGAGACAAAGTTTGGAGCTGTGATGAAAGGACGGACCATCTAGAGACTGCCATATCCAGGGATCCATCCCATAATCAGCCTCCAAATGCTGACACCATTGCATACACTAGCAAGATTTTGCTGAAATGACCCAGATATAGCTGTCTCTTGTGAGACTATGCTGGGGCCTAACAAACACAGAAGTGGATGCTCATAGTCAGCTATTGGATGGATCACAGGGCTCCCAATGGAGGAGCTAGAGAAAGTACCCAAGGAGCTAAAGGGATCTGCAACCCTATAAGTGGAACAACATTATGAACTAACCAGTACCCCGGAGCTCTTGGCTCTAGCTGCATATGTATCAAAAGATGGCCTAGTCGGCCATCACTGGAAAGAGAGGCCCATTGGACAAACAAACTTTATATGCCCCAGTACAGGGGAATTCCAGGGCAAAAAAAATGGGAATGGGTGTGTAGGGAAGTGTGGGGGAGGGTATGGGGGACTTTTGGGATAGCATTGGAAATGTAACTGAGGAAAATACATAATAAAAAAATATTAAAAATTGAAAAAAAGTATCAACCAAACCAGGAGCTGATTCTTTGAGAAAATCAACAAGATAGATAAACCCTTTGGCAGACTAATTAGAGGGCACAGGGACAGTATCCTACTTAATAAAATTAGAAATGAAAAGGGAGATATAACAACAGAATCTGAGGAAATCCAAAAAAAATCATCAGATCCTACTATAAAAGGCTATACTCAACAAAACTGGAAAACCTGGATGAAATGGACAAATTTCTAGATAGATACCAGGTAACAAAGTTAAATCAGGAACAGATTAATGATCTAAACTGTCCCATAGCCCCTAAAGAAATAGAAGTAGTTATTAATAGTCTCCCAACCAAAAACAAAAACACAAAACAAACAAACAAAAATAACCCAGGACCAGATGGGTTTAGTGCAGAGTTCTATCAGACCTTCAAAGAAGACCTAATTCCAATACTCCTCCAACTATTCCACAAAATAAAAACATAATGTACTCTATCCAATTGATTCTATGAAGCCACAATTACTCTGATACCTAAACCACACAAAGATCCAACAAACAAAGAGAACTTCAGACCAATTTCCCTTATCTTTGACTAGGGAGCTAAAACTATTCAGTGGAAAAAAGACTTCATTCTCAATAAATGGTGCAGTTTAACTGTCGGTTAGCATGCAAAAGGCTCCAAAACGATCAATTCTTATCTCTTTGTACAAAGCTCAAAGCCCAAGTGAATCAAGGATCTTCATATAAAACCAGAGACACCGAAACTTACAGAGAAGAAAATGGAGAAGAGCCTTGAACACATGGCACAGGGGAAAAATTCCTGAACAGAACATCAATGGCTTGTGCTATAAGGTCAAGAATCGACAAATGGGACCTCATAAAATTTCAAAGCTTCTGTAAGGCAAAGGACACTGTCAACAAGCCAAAAAGGCAATTAATAGATTTGGAAAAGATCTTTACAAATCCTATATCTGATAGAGGGCTAATTTCTAATATATACAAAAAACTCAAAAAGTTGGACTTCAGAGAACCAAATAACCCTATTAAAAGTGGGGTACAGAGCTAAACAAAGAATTTTCAACTGAGTAATACCAAATGGCTGAAATGCACCTAAAAAAATGTTCAACATCCTTAATTATCAGGGAAATGCAAATCAAAACAACCCTGAGATTCTACCTCACACCAGTCAGGATGGCTAAGTTTGAAAATTCAGGTGACAGCAGATGCTGGCAAGGATGTGGAGAAAGAGGAACACTCCTCCATTGCTGGTGAGATTTCAAGCTTGTACAACCACTCTGGAAGTCAGTCTGGAGGTTCCTCAGAAAATTGGACATAGTACTACCAGAAGATTCAGCAATACCTCTCCTGGGCATATACCCAGAAGATGTTCCAACTTGTAATAAGGACACATGCTCCACTATGTTCATAGCAGCCTTATTTATTATAGCCAGAAGTTGGAAAGAACCCAAATGTCCTTCAACAGAGAAATGGATACAGAAAATGTGTTTCATTTACACAATGGAGTACTACTTAGCTAATGAATTTATGAAATTCTTAGGCAAATGGATGCATTTTGAAATTCAAATTAGGTATGAAGAGATTTGAGGCCAAGACTGACACTGTGGTTGAGGTGGGGCCTTTGGACAGAGGGACCAGGCTTAGATAAAATCACTATTGTGGAGCCAACAGGATTAAATCCTGGCAGATTCAAAAGATGAGAGAAATGTGCCAAACAGACATATGTATCTATGTACACTCCGCAGTGTCCCACAATCCTCTAGGTCCTTGTCAGCAAAAAAGTGGTCATGACTATTGCAGCAGAAAAACTAGAAAAGGCAATTTGAAACACGGTTGTCTATGGTAGAGCTCCTTGAAAACTCCATGTTACCATTTCATTTAAAAGCATGGCGTAGTTAATGTTAAATGTTGCCCCCTTGGTAGGAGGAGTGTGGCTCAGTGGCAGAGCCCTTGTCTAGATGGCCTGAAGTCTCAGGTTTCACTCATAAACTGCAGGGGGAAAAAGTGCATCAGCAAACCCTTTGAAAATTTATACAAGTAGTACTGTTGCTCTGCATATTAAATGTTAGAAAAGTTAATTTCCCTAGAGCTATTGCAGTATCTATCAATAGCTAGCCTACTTAGGGCCGCAACCTAATCAGAACCTGCATCCTTTTTTGGTAAGAAAAAGATCTCGGTATAGATGACCTCATTTGTAATTATGGTGTTTGTTTGTTTGTTTTTTTTTCCTAAACACAGTTTTGGATCATCAGTAAAGTCTCCATGTACAAAACCTTCACTCTCCTTCCCAAACCAAGTCTTTGAAGCATGATATTCCCTCTCCTGCATTTGATAGTAAGGCTCAGAAACACTTGAACATTAAGGGATTTTCTCATACAGTGTCCATGACTGTTTCATTAAGGAACTCCACATATATATTGCACAGATACATTGTTTTATGATTAGTGTGCTAATCATAGAAAAGGAAGGTTGAACTCAAGAGAGCCATCCCCGGCTCAGTCAATGCTCACACCCTAACTTGGAGAAAATTCTTTAGCTTCCCAGGGCCTCAGAGTTTCATACATTAAAATGAGATTTGACAATACCCCAGGTCAGGTACACACTCACTATCACTTATTCTAATGGAAAGACAGATCCACAAGAGCAGCAAATCAAGGGCCAGGTCTGCGGGGAAGGTGCCTGACAGAATAGCCCATCTCTTTGGAGATCCATATTTCTCAGATATTTAAGAGAAAGCAACATTATTATTATACTACAACAAATTTAAACTTGCTAGGAAACAGACTGGAAAGACATAAAGTTGCAACCCCAAACTCAAGAGTGAATTTTGAATCTTCCAACAGCTTCCTGGAGAATACATCTCTCCACTGTTAGGATGGTTCTGATGCAAGAGCTTGAAGAGCCCTGGTCTGGAGCTCCTGCTCAAAAGCTTCACCAGTGAGATCTGTTAGTGACCCTGGAGCAGAGTCACAGCAACCCCCGTCCCCTGTCCCCAAGGTATCTGCTCTGCCTTATTTGCCCTACATGCGAAGAGCATCATTACACAGCACTTGCCAAGGCTCTTCACATATGCTCCTTCAACACAAGAGTTCTTTCAAGGTAAGAGCTACTGTCTGCTTTTTAGATGAGCAAAACAAACACATGGGTGATTTAAATTATATACTCTGTGAAGGCCAGAGGCAGACACTAAATGTTGGCTGTTTGAGCTCTGACCCTGTGGGAACTCCGGCTTGGTTGCACCCTAGAGTTACGAGTCAAGTGCAGCGGTAGGAGGATTGCCTAAGCTGACCCCTCCCACTCATAGCCTTCAGTTTAGGGCCTGAGGTGTACAGCATCATGCCCGTGTTATCAATCTGTCTTTACAGAATCTAGGACATTCTGCAGTGCACAGCTGGACTGAAGTCTTACACTTCAAACAGATATATCATTTTGCTCTGTTTTTTTTAATTTAAAAAATTTTTAAAATATTTTCTTTATTTACATTTCAAATGTTATCCCCTTTAAAAATCCCCCCCCCCCCACTGCTCCTTAACCCACCCACTCCCATTCCTGGTCTTGGCTTTTCGCTATACTGGGGCATAGAGCCTTCACAGGACCAAGGGCCTCTCCTCCCATTGATGGCTGACTAGGCCATCACATCAATATGAACTAACCAGTACCCCCAGAGCTCCTTGGAACTATACCACCAATCAAAGAAAACACATTTTGTTCTGTTGTGATGGCATATTGCTTTAATGCCTCCAAGGCCAAAGTAGAAGATGTTTTAGATAGAGTATTCGGAAGGTTTCGATCTTTTCAGTAGCTGAGACAGAAAACAGAGAATAAGGAGAGTGTCACTGAGCTTAAGAAGTACCCATTGGGTACTGTGTATCTGTGGGCACTAGCCCCTGAACTTAGAGAAGACAGAGGAAAGTGTTCATGGTAGGATTTCACCATTGACAGAGGTGAAACAAGCTCACCCTTTATAATAATGCTCTATGACAGGAAACAGTGGTGTTACTTTTTATTTGAGGATTCTGAATTTTAGAAAAGATAACACAGAAGCAACCACTTAACAAACAGCCTGAGGCTCTTCCATACAATTTTCTTCTCTGCTTTTGTGGTTTGTTTAATAGACATGATGACTGCTGCTGACACTTGGCTGCCAATCTCATTTAGTATCTTAGTGACCTTCCATTAGGCTCTGGGCTCTCAAATGTCTTCCAGTGCCCAGTATTATTTCTTAGTTCATATTCTCAAAGACAGAAGGCCCTTTTGAAATTTTGGGTGCGGACAGCTGGTGAACCCTGTCAGACCAATCATATTTGTGAGGGATAGTATCCTACAATATCATGGCTTCTTGTTGGGTGGTCCTTCAGTAGCGGCTATCTGTGGACCAGCCATCAAGGCCACAGCATTTAATGCATTATTAACGCTGTTCGCTTTGTTGGGCACGGTAGCTGTGGCCTGTAGAGGGAAATGGAGGGAAAGTTTGCTTATTTCAAAAACTTTTGGTTTCTATTCAGGCCTTCTTGCTGTTGCCTCTGCTTTGTTACTTGTATTTTGAGGTTGTAAGTTACTTTACCAAGGGGTTCTGATAGGAGTTGGTGCTATTTCATCTCCTATATCCTGCCTATAATTTCAAGAGGACAGGACTTAATGGGCTCTGGTCTCTCTAGAGAGCTTTCTTTGAAATTCATTTGGATACAGAGGTTTTCTGGGTACAATCAGATCAGTAATCACTTAAACTTTACTGCAAAGATGAAGAGTGAATGATCCTTGTGTCATCCTAGACCTCAGCTGAGCCTTCCTGCTGCTCCATTAGCCTTTTGGAAAATCAGAAGCCATGACCAAGTCTCCAATTAATCCCAAGAATACTGTTTTTATTTCTTTAATTTTTCTTTCTCTTGCTAGCAAAGCATTTCCAGCTGGCTACAGTATACAAATGTGTGCATTTTGAATGTGTAGTGTGCAGAGGATAATGTGAAATCATCAGCAGGCCAATGAATGACAGGACTTTGTTGAGAGCATTATCTGAAGAATAGTATAACTATTCTATGTCAACTACAGGTTCGGTGTCATAATCGTCATACTACTTTATAGAAGACTCAACATGAGGTATTTTCTGTAGCATAAGGCACTTGTATGATTTATTTGAAGTTCTTGAAATTCAGAAAAAGCAGATAAGATGAGTAACCCAGAGATGATTCTAGGAAGAAAAGCCATTTATTTTAATAACTAGCCTGGGGAAAGAGGAAACAGTGAGGGAGACTGGTGTCTTCTGGACAGGACTTAGCTATTGCACAAGACCAATGCAAGACCAAGCTGGTCAACATCCCAACAAGAGCAGAGGAGGTTCTCACAAGGCCCACCCTTAGCCAGTGATAGTTGACAGTTGATGGCTTCTGGGGATAAAAGAGCCAGCTTTCTGTAGGATGTGGCTACTGGTGATAGGTTGTTTGTGCTTTAGTAGATGGCATAATACCTCTGCATACACAACACTAATTGGGCTTGCTGGGTTATTGTTATTATTTTTTAAAGGGCATGATGTTAGGAGGAAGATATTGGAATAGGTTCAGGAGGATTTGGAGAGGGGGTGCATATATGAGCAGAACACTTTGCATATATGTATGAGATTCTCAAAGAATAAACACCAAGTCTTCTATTGAAGGTCTAACAAAATATGTGGCCTGGGATTTCTTCTATCCTATAGCCTGGTTCTCTGCTATTTTGGTTTGTTTTTTATAGACATCTTGGCTGTTGGTGACCCTCGTTGTTAACCTCGCTTCATGTTCTTAGTGGCCTTTCAATAAGTGTTGACACTCACATGGCCTTCAGCTAATCTGAGTAAGAGGGATGGGCTAGGAGCTAGAACAGGGGGTATGTGAGTGGCTGTGTGTGGTAACTGGAGCACATACACACCTCTTAAGAGTAAGTGTCCTCTTTATTTCTGAATGGTGGATTATCTTGGTTATGCCAAATATCTTAAAATTTTAAGATGAATCAGAGATCTAGATTTTATGTGAAATCTCTATTTTAAGTAGTAGAAGATAAAAAGATATCTACCAGAATGTAATTTTCTGGAGGATGATAGTTGAGGCTTTAGTTTAGTTTAGTCTAGACTGGGGATACACACAGAGCAGGGGTGAATGCCTGCACTGTTTCTCAGGGTTGAACAGGCTTCTTTTTCTGATGCTGGTCTTTGAGTAAAGCTGGCTCACTGAGCAAAGTACAGTGGCTTCCAGTCTGTGTACTCGGGCTGTTCCAGGGTGCTCTTGTAGAGTCTTCTACATGAGAGGGCTTCCTCACAATTGGGTGTGGTCCAGTGAGCTCCTCTGCATTGTTCACTCTGAACTAGGCACAGCACACTCTTCCTTTAATCCTCCCTTCTTCTTAGGGGACTTTAGCTGAAGATAGAATGACAGAATTAACGTTTACAAGCTTCCCAGACAGCGCTTCAGAAGAGGGCCATTTTATTTTCAACCAGATATCTCTTTGTTCCTGTGACCTGTGAATTTTATTTATTTGGTTTCTGATTCCTGTAAGCACACAAAATTGAAAAAGGATTAAATTTTCCCAGATGCAATTGCATACTTATTTGATGTTATTTTAATTGAAGAGTTTATACTTTTAAGAAATTCTGGAGTGGGAACACCATCTTGAGATTTTTCTTTGTTATTGAACCCAGACCTTTACACATAACAAAACCACAACCAAGTTGTCATGTGCTTTGATCAAAAATTTTTCTACTTTATCAGGATAATGACTTGTGTTTTCTTCATTCTTGGAGGTATGATGGGAAAAGAATTTTATCAAGAACTTTTAGAAATTCTAGAATTAAAAACTACTGCTTAGTATTTGTTGGGCCTGTAGTATTTTTTCCTTTTTATTTTTTAGTCATCAAACATTATCATATTTGATACTTTAAATCATTTGAAAGTGTCTTATTTAGGGTTTCTAATGCTGTGGTAAAATACCAGGACCAAAAGCAAACTGGAGAGGGAAGGATTTATTTTACCTTACAACTCTCAAGTCACACTCCGTCCCTGAGAGAAGTCAGGGAGGACCCTGGAGGCTGGAACTGACACAGAAGCCATGGAGAACTGCTGCTCACTGCCTTGCTCCTATGACTTATGATATTTGTTTTCTTACATAATGTAAGACACCAACCCAAAGGTGGCCTCACCCACAATGGGCTAGGCCCTCCCACATCAATCATTTATTAAGAAAACACTTTATAAGTTTGCCAACAGCCTGATCTTATAGAGTAATTTTTTATTATTGTTAAAATCGATTTTTTAATTTACTTTTTATTTATTCACTTTATATCCTGCTCACTGCTCCCTGGTTACCCCCTCCCACAATTGTTCCCCCCTTCCTCTCCCTCTGTCTTCTGAGCAGTTGGGGGCCTCCTGGGTAAACCCTCCCTTCCCCCAATAGGCACTTCAAGTCGCTGTGAGGCTAGGCACTTCCTCTCTCACTGGGGACAGACAAGGCAGCCCAGCTAGAAGAACATACCCTACATACAGGCAACAGCTTTTGGAATAGCATCTGCTCCAGTTGTTTGGGATCCACACGAAGATCAAGCTGCACGTCTGCTACATATATGTGGGGAGGCCTAGGTCCAGCCAGTGTATGTTCTTTGGTTGGTGTTTCAGTCTCTGAGAGCCCAAGGGTTCAGATTAGTTGACTCTGTTGGTCTTGCTGTGGAGTTCCTATCCTCTTCAGGGACCACAATCCCTTCTCCTATTCTTCCACAAAAGTCCCCAAGCCCATTCACTGTTTGGCTGTGGGTGTCTGCATCTGTGTGAGTCAGCAGGTGGGTGGAGCCTCTCAGAGGACAGCCATACTAGACACCAGTATTATTAATAGTGTCAGAGATGGATCTCAAGTTGAGTGGGTTATTGGTTGACCATTCCCTCAGTCTCTGCTCCATCTATCCCCAATTTAAACAGGGTAAGTTTTGGGTCAAAAATTTTATGGGTGGGTTGGGACCTTATCATTCCACCGGGGTTTCTGCCTGGTTACAGGAGGCAGCCTCCATATTCCCAATGCTGTGAGTCACAGCTAGGGTCACCTCCTCTATCACAGGTCTCTATCTCTTCCTGGAGATTCTCTCCTAGTTCCCTATCCCCCGCACCCCACCCCTGTTGGTTGCAGATTTCCATTCATTTTCATGGCCATCTGGCCATCTTACCTGCCCCTCCCCACATCCAACCCCAAACCCCCTCATACTCTCCTCCCGACCCCCTCTCCTACCCAGTTCCCTCCTTCCATCTGCCTTCCTCAACTGTTTCATTCTCCCTTCCAAGTGAGACTCCTTGTTTGTGCCTTCCTTCTTGTCCAGGGAGGCATTTTCTTAACTCAGGCCCCCTCCTTGCAGATGACTCTACTTATGTCAAGTTGACATAAAAGTCTCCCTCCAGGCCAGAAATTTTCATAGCAGTTCTCCTTTAAAGAGAGAGCAGCACTTTCAAAATGACTCCATTGCTCAGAATCGCCCTGTCTCTCAGTTGTGGAATTTGCATTAAAGCTCACATTCATTTAATCCTCAAAGCACCTCATTTCTAATCACTGTGCCACACAGCACATCCACTCAGGAAAAGATTGTTTCCTTCCTTCCGCATCAGTAGCTGTGCAGTAAGCTAAGCAAGTTGAGCTAGTGGGAGTGAGGCAGGAACATTCTTAGTCTTTAATTAAGACAACAGAAGCCACTCAGGAGATGAACTGGATGCCCTGCATTTCCTAGTGCGAGTGGGGGATTTTGCTCTCGGAATGGTAGCAAGGGCAGGGGACTCATGTTGCTTGAGGAATGATGGCAGGGGCATCATGAGAGAGCATACTTTCAGGAGAACTGATGCTCTGTTGCTTCTATTGATTTGACATAGACCCTTTCAAGGTTATGATGTTATAAAAGTGATACAGTAGGAATTGTACTTAGAATTCTGGATTTTGATCTTCTCCTGGGCTAGCAGTGTGTGATGAGTCTCTCCCTCTCTCTCTCTCTCTCTCTTTAATATTTTTATTAGGTATTTTCCTCATTTACATTTCCAATGCTATCCCAAAAGTCCCCCATATCCTCCCTCTCACTCCCCTACCCACCCACTCCTACTTTTTGGCCCTGGCGTTCCCCTGTACTGGGGCATATAAAGTTTGCATGACCAATGGGCCTCTCTTTCCAGTGATGGCCGATGAGGCCATCTTTTGATACATATGCAGCTAGAGACAAGAGCTCCGGGGTACTGGTTAGTTCATATTGTTGTTCCACCTATAGGGTTGCAGTTCCCTTTAGCTCCTTGGGTACTTTCTCTAGCTCCTCCATTGGGGGCCCTGTGATCCATCCAATAGCTGACTGTGAGCATCCACTTATGTGTTTGCTAGGTCCCAGCATAGTCTCACAAGAGACAGCTATATCAGGGTCCTTTCAGCAAAATCTTGCTAGTGTATGCAATGGTGTCAGCGTTTGGAGGCTGATTATGGGATGGATCCCTGGATATGGCAGTCTCTAGATGGTCCATCCTTTTGTCTCAGCTCCAAACTTTGTCTCTGTAACTCCTTCCATGGGTATTTTGTTCCCAATTCTAAGAAGGGGCAAAGTGTCCACACTTTGGTCTTTGTTCTTCTTGAGTTTCATGTGTCTCGCAAATTGTATCTTACATCTTCGATACAAAAAATGTGGTACATTTACACAATGGAGCACTACTCAGCTATTAAAAAGAGTGAATTTATGAAATTCCTAGGCGAATGGTTGGACCTGGAGGGCATCATCCTGAGTGAGGTAACCCAAACACAAAAGAACTCAAATGATATGTTCTCACTGATAAGTGAATATTAGCCCAGAAACTTAGAATACCCAAGTGATAAGTCTCTCTTTTGTTTTGATGCTTGAGATGGTCCACGAGCGCTATTCCTCGTCAGTCACAATCACAAGGGCAGAAGGGCATTGGGTTCTGTGTTGCCAGATTGAGACATCCAGTAGGCCATATGTATTAAGTACATTCTGACTGTTGATTTTTTAGCGTATGTTGAGTTTACTGGGCTAGGATGGCATCTTAGGTTAGGGAGTATCTGAGTACGGCATTGATGTTGAATGAACATGAGAAGAAATAACCTCAGACTTTGTAATAATGTGAAATATTGATTTCTGCCATATTTTATATAAATTCAGTGGCTGCTTTGGGTTTCAGACTATGAGTGCTCCTTAATTCAGTCAACTGGTACTTAGTAATGTTTTATGAGAACTCAGACTTTCACTGTTGAAACAAAGCTGTTGTTCTGACTAATCACTTTGAGTCGAGCTTCACCATCTTTAGAGCCTGTTCAGATTCTGGAGTTTAGTATCAGCAGTTATGGCACGATGCATTTGTGAACAATTTAAACCCACATACTTTGCTTTTGACAATTAAGGACTTCCATAAGATTCTCTGCTAGGAAATGGTTGATTAAAAAGGTACTAGCCAAAACCCACAGCTAAATTTGTCCTGCATACTGTTTTGTTTCTATATGAATTGATTCCTGGAATGATGCTAAACTTGTTTGTTTCCAAGTATGAAGATCGTCTGCTGGAATTAGCATAACCAAGGAGGATATTTTGTTGCTTCTTTTTCTAGCAGTAATGGCATTCATAGACAGTAAGATAAAGGGAAAAATCTGTTTAAAACTAATAACCTTGGAAGAAATTCTGACCAGGTTTATAGGAGATTGCCAGCAATAACTTGTATTGCAGCTATTGGATCATCCCCTTTGCCTTTGCTTCCTTGTGAGATATTAGCATAACTAATGTGGTATCACTTCAGTTTGTGGGACAGTCAAATGGGTAGAAGGGCTTAGTCGGAAACAAACTATTTTTTCCCCATTTGAACAGGTACAAGGCAACTATTGATATTTTTGTTTCATATCTTCAGAAATTATCCATGATTCTAAATACATAGTCATATAGGTATCTATGTATTGCATATACGTGTAACTACAGGCTTATTTATCTTTTAAATGGCTGCCCTTGTTTTGGAATACATGGGATCACAGGGGTCTTAATTGTCCTATAACCTGATTTTCTTTACATAGCAGAAATTTCCTACTATATATTTTTATGGTATTATTATGTAATGGATAATAAGGATACTCAGAGTACTATGTCCTTGAAAATGTCTGGAAGGAAAAAGATGTGTTGGGATACCACCCAACTATGCTCAGGTATTTTGCTGGCGTGGTAGTCTGTGGGCTCAGTTATAAATAGGCAAAGTCTACGTCTCTTATAGTCCGTCACTTTGACCTTCCTCTGCTTTACTTTATCGCAATCAGAACACAGGGCTAGTGATTGCAGTCCTTTTCTTGGTCTGTGAGAATTAAGTAATGTTGTAAAGAAGCTGTCACAATTTCTGACATGTAATGATTGTTCAATAAATGATAGGTGTGAACATTATGGATTCCAAGGGGGAGTTTTACCTTTGTATTCAATTTCTGATCATTTAAATATGAAGGCCTTTTGGATGCATATGAATATGGGTATTTAAAAGCACCTGCCTTTATGGGCTGCCTTCTGAAAAAAATGATCTTTAAAAATAAGATGGGGTTCATTCTAACACGCCAATCAAATTTGGAAAAGCTCATTTTCATGCAAATAAGTTATTATTCTGCTTATAAGTGGTATGTAAGTTGTGAATAACATTTTACATATTCAGAAAGACAAGATGAAACAATCTTTAGAAGGCTAGTACCTAGAGCTGGGATACAGCCCAGTGATAGAGCACTTACTTAGCATGCACTGTGGCTTGGGTTCCTGGTATTGTACAGGGTGTGATGGCTACTGAAAAAGCAAGAGCAAAAAACATTATGAGAAAAATTATAGATGTTTAGAGTCATGAACTGGGTTAGTGATGTTTAAGTGATGAATATGACTATTTTTGCCATTATGGGGTTTATATTATTACCTAAGAAGTATACTTGAGAAAATAAGAGAGGGAGAATAAGAAATCAACTGTGCAATGACTATAGTATAGATGCAAACAGCAAGCAAGAAAGAGTTAGGGGACCCTGGACTCTCTGGAGCCATATTCTGGTGTCTTTTTACTTCATAGTGCTAGCCCTGCCCACCCAGTACTCAGGTGGTCCCTTGCCCTCTGGCTTTTAGTTGAGCCAACTTCAGATGCCTCTGTGAGACTGGAGGGTATGAAGGGAATGAGGCCCAAACACCCATTCTCCAGAGACTCTGTCTGTCTACAATCCTTAGTTTGTGCAATGTAGTTCTCTATGGCAGATCTTGGTTTTCTTTAGGCCACTTGTATAGTTGTTTTGGTTATTCATTGCTCATTGTCTAGGTCATTAAAAGCAAGACCTAAGAAGATAGGGAACAAGAGCACATTGATACTAATTTCCCCATGACATTATATGACTTGGGTCACAGCAGGTGATCCAGGAGTAATTGCTGCATAGATTCGTGAAAATAGGGAGGTTCATTGTTAATGTGATTGGTGGGCTTGGCCAGTACTCTTTGTCCTTAATCTCATTGACACTCTCAACTTTCTGGACTGCAAGCTTTCAGAGGTAAGATTTATCTTCCTTCCTTCTTTCTTTTCTTCCTTCTTTCCTCCCTTCTTTCCCTCCCTTCATTCCTCCTTTTCTTCTTTCCTTTTGAAACAGGACAGCAGTGTGCATGTACCTGAGGGTAGCCTGTACTCACTGTGTAGACTCTGTAGTAAGCTGTCACTATCTCTACTTCAGATTTCTTTCTCTTTTCTATGCTGACAAGCCTTTAAGAGAGAAGAGATATGCAGAGCACAGGAGCTACTCACTCTTTTCAACTTGTATGTAAATAAATAGAACATTCTATCTGATTCTGAGGAAGTTAAGGACATTTTCAGCTAACCTTGCAGTCCTCAGACTTAAGGGGTCCAGTAAACAATGAGTTTTCAAGAAGAAAACTTGAATACTCAAATTTCAATAATTCCATATACCTGGATATGGCAATATGAAGAGCTTGTGTTTGCTATATGGCCTTGTAATTTAACAAAGATAATTTCTGTGTTGATTTGATTGAAAATTCAAGAGGTTAATGCCAGTCTCTTGGGATAACATTGAAAAACCAAGCATGAGATTTGTGGTTAATCTAAAAGTAGAGGCAGTGGACACTCTCATTTCCAAGGTTGAGTTGCTACTTTAATATATGAATTCTTAACCACAATGATGACCTATCTCTGTGAGTTTTACTTCAAGAGACAGGATTGGCGTGGAAATTATTTACCATGAAGTGATGTAATACCTCATTGGGAAAAAAAAATCCATGTGCTTTACAATCATTTCTTGAGGGTCTGTACTGTGGCAGGCTCAGGGGAATATATTAATGAGCAAAACGATGTTGCTGCCTCATGTAATTAGCATTCCAGTGGAGGAAGCAGGAAAATATTTGTATCCTGATGGCAGACAGTCAATTATTTGAGCTATAAAATAAAATATGCAAATAAGGGGAAAGCATATATTATGTAGGAGTTAGGGAAGATCTCTGTGACGAGACGTCATTTAAGTAGAGACGTGCATAAAGAAGAGCTATGAGCACATCCCAGGCAAGGTGAATAGTGAAGGGCAGAGGCAGAGGCGGAGTAAGGAGTTTCATGGCTGTCAGTTTTACGAAAACTCTGGGTCCATCTGCCAGTGTTGGTAGCACAATGGCTCTGCTATAGCTCACTGCTTCTGCCATAGAAGCAACTGGATTACTGCTGCTTTGTTAGAGGACCAGTAGCTGCAGACGGGCTGCAATGGGCATCCTTCCTCTAATGGGATAGTCCTGGACTCAAACACTGGGATCCTCAGGGACCTCGTTCATTCAGCATCTGTTTCTAATGCTGCTTCTCCAAGGTGTTTCTAATATGCCCCCATCGGCTCCAGGTTTATAATTAGCACATTCCTCACGCTATTGCACTTCAACAATTCCTATCTAAGTCACTTCATAGGAATTGTAAGGAAGGCCATTCCTCTGCTTTCCTGGTCAGTCTTCTGCAGTTATGAGAAACAAGCCCTTGGTTTCTTTTCTTTTCTTTCTTTCTTTCTTTCTTTCTTTCTTTCTTTCTTTCTTTCTTTCTTTCTTTCTTTCTTTCTCTCTCTCTCTCTCTTTCTTTCTCTTTCTTTCTTTCTTCCTTCCTTCCTTCCTTCCTTTCTTTCTTTCTTTCTTTCTTTCTTTCAACAGAATTTTTAAAAATTATTATTATTTTTTAATTTTATGTATATGAATACACTGTGGCTGTCTTCAGATGAACCAGAAGAGTGCACGAGACCCTATTACAGATGGTTGTGAGTCACCATGTGGTTGCTGGGAATAGAACTCAGGACCTCTGGAAGAGTAAACAGTGCTCTTAACTGCTGAGTCGTCTCTCCAGCCCTTTCTTTTTCTTTTTTGACAATTATGGTAGTGTTCAAGTATTTAAAAGTAGCTCTTGTGTCATCTCTTTTAACATGCCCCCCCCCCCATGAGTCTCCCAGGTGAAACAATAAATAGTTCATTTATGAGTCTATGAGACAGTTTCTGGAATGCTTACTTCTTTGTTGTACATTTCTCTTTTTGAGTTTGTCAAAATCCTTCAAAGTCTGACTCCTAAAACTAGGTGTATATTCTAGATATGTTCTCCTGAACTCCAAGGATGAATTGACTATCACCTTCCATGGTATAAACATTATACTTCTTGATCTGAAAACCCTGCTCTTGATCAATGAAACCTCAAATTATATAATTTAGTTCTCATCACCTGTGGCTTGGACATGAAGTATTTCTCCCATCCCCAAAGACTTGATTGTTGAAGGCTTGACATCTGGTTGGTGCCATAGAGGTGATGAGATCATGAGGATGTTAGCTCTGTCAATGGATTACTCTTTATCAATATATTAATTTGTATAGGGTATTAGGAGGGAGAACCTTGTTGAAAGAAGCAGGCTGCTGTGCCCTTGAGGAGGGTATCTCATCTTTGCTCACAGCCTACCCCACTACTTCCTTCATGCTTAGTACTGTAAAGGTGGTTTAAAAGTCCATAGTCCATAGTGTGCGCGTGGCTGGGCTATGAAATCATATTTCTTCAGGGCTGTGATCACTTATAAGTTACCCATGCTTATGCAGGCAGCACTAACTTGACTCAGTGAGTTGTTAAGAAAAAAAAGAGGACACAAAGATGGGAGAGGGCACGTGTTACGGGTGTTCGGGGGAGTGAGAGGGGAGTTGCAGGTGGATATGATCAGAATACATTGTATGACCTTGTCAAAGAGTAAATAAAATAACTTACAAATGTAAGGCTTTTCAGAGCCATTTAGTTATGCTATTACCTTTCTACCTACACTATAATCCATTTTTTTATGGCCCAATCTCATTAACAGTGGATTACTGATTGAAAAGAAAGCTTAAAATCCACCTGTACCAGTTATGCACGCATTGCCCTATGTGCCACAAAGATGTTAGGAGTCTTTCAATAAATTCATACGTGATAAAGGGTTTTGTGTGATCTGTTTTTAGAGATAAGTAGAGAGAGTGAATGGCCTATAGGCCGGCTGGTGAGCCCAAATAGCAGTGACAAATTTGTAGAGTTGACTTCAATTCTCAGTGTCACAATTACGTAGTGCTAGCAGGATGATACAGTGGATGTGATTGTTAAATTATAAACGTAAATTAAAGTTATAAGTTATTTTTCTACCAGTGGAATGAGGCAATTCAAGCCAGATTAAAATATATATATGCAGGTTTATTGCCAGTGGGAGGGGGGAGAAAAAGGAGGAGGAAGAGAAAGAACACATGCGAGAGAGAGAGAGAGAGAGAGAGAGAGAGAGAGAGAGAGAGAGAGAGAGAGAGAGAAAGAACCAAAATGTTTAGATTATATAGGGAAGAGCCCCTGGGCTGGAAAGTTTAGGGTTGGGGGTTGGGGGCCCAGTATGCCAGGTAGGGACTGAGGGATGCTGGGAGAACCTAGAAGCCAGATCTGCTTTGTTGTGTAAAATATACACATCAGATTCTCCTCCCTGGTCAGAAACCCAGCAACAAGCACTGCTATTTCCGTGATTGTAATTCTCCCTGGCTACTAGAGAGTCATTCAGTGTCTTGGAATAGAGAGTTTATTAAACAACACTTAAGAAAGTTGAAAGAATTAGTTTTCCATTCTAAAGAGCAGCCAAGTCTCTCCCTCTCCCTCCCCCTCCCTCTCCCTCTCTTTTCTTCTTCTCCCTCTCTTTTCTTCTCTCTCTCCCTCCATCCCCTGTCTCTCTCTGTCTTTATGTTTAGGATAAATATTTTGTTCAGAGCTTTGGATCCCTTAAACAGATAATATAATGAACTCTAATTTTCTTATTTCAAATAGTAAGATCCAGAGAAGAAACTTAATATTTAGAGTGGATACTCATGCCTGTGGAGAAGTTTCTACACAGAGGGAAGCTTGCCAAGCTGGAGTTGAAAACCCCTGGCTTCACACCGATCTTTGCCAGACACATTACAGCTAAACCTGCAGCTTTATTTATTTATTTATTTATTTATTTATTTATTTTCTTTTTAAATCACAGAGTGCTACAAATTTGGCTGTGAATGTAAATTTTCATCTTGATTCCTTGGAAGACTTACAGCTTGGTGGGATGCGGTTGATAACATGAGGTACAAAGTTCTTTCCCTCACAGTTATGAGCCCAAGGGCTTGCCTATCTTCTCCTGCCTTTTTGTGTCATAGTGTGACTATGCTGGATCATCCAGGGCCATTTGGTTTGTTAAGAACTTACATAAGAAGAATATGTGGCTATTTACACTGTTCTCAGACCAGGATACACTGTGTCACTACAAAGGAATATTAACCCCTAACATATAAAACCTAAAACAAACATTTTCATGATTTGCTGAGGATTGATGCTTCTTTCCTTTGCAAATCAAGGATGAGAGATCAAGTGGGCTAAAAGCTGTAGTAACTACAGCTGCAAATATGACCGTACTGGATAAGGATAGGACAGGGGCTGGTGAGGCTCCACCCTTCGCTGAGGCTATTGGCACTTGATCATTGTGGAAAAGGGGAGTCATGTTTCTTCTCAGTGTAGTAATTGGTAAGCTGTCCATCTTCCTAAGGACAGACCCACACCAACGCATACGTGGGTGGCGCTAACTGGACTTGGTGGGTAATGAAGATGACAGGAAGTGGGAAGAGGACTGTTAGGGGAATGGGTTTGGGAATTGGGGTAGATATGATCAAGATGCACTGTACATATGAACTGTCAAAGGACAAATAAAAATGTTATTGAAAAACAAAACAAAACAAAACAACACAAAACAACTCAGTATAGAGAGAGTCACTGGCTTAAAGACACTTGGATAACCTGAGGGGGGAAACTGTACAGCATAAAGCCCAAATAGTTATGGAATGGAAGGCTTGGGACACTTGGAACATGCATGAATGGCATTTCCCTGAGATGCATGGAGATGGGTGATGCAAATTACAGCTACTCTGCCGTGTATCCAAAGCCGTGCATGTCAGAATCCTGGTATAAAACACATCCATTTAGTCACATCAGCATTTTGTCCTGCCTTGAAGGCCTCCTGTATGAGAGCTGAGAAGTTTCATCATCAGAAAGTTTTCTCTACTTGTTGTTGTTATTATTGTTATTGTTATTATTATTATAACTAGTCTTTGGTCTAATCTGGCCTCAGGTAAGACATGGGCTCAATAAGTAGTTTCTTCAGACCCAGAGATCTTTAGGTAACATTGTGATGATCACACATCTTTTTTAAACATATTTTTTTAATTCACTGAACAAGTCAATATCAGCCCTTCCTCTCCTCCCAGTACCTTCTCATGCAAGTCTTCCCCCCACTACACCTTCCCCTTTTCTTTTGAGATGGGAAAACCCCCTCTGGGTGTTATCACCTTACAGCTCCCCTACCCCAACATCAAGTAACTGTGGGACTAGGCCAGACAAGGTAGTCCATTTAGGGATGTAGGATCCACAGGCAGGCAGGAGGCAGGCTCAGGGTCAATCCTGCTTCAGTTGTTGGGGGAGCCGCATGAAGACCAAGCTGCTACATATGTGTTAGGGGGGCTAGGTCCAGCCTGTGCTAGTTCTTTGGTTGCTGATTCAGTCTCTGGAGTCCCCAAGGGTCCAGGTTGTTTGACTCTTGGTTGTCTTGCTGAGTCTGTGTCCTCTTCAGATCCCTTAATCCTTCTCCTAATTCTTCCGTAAGACTTCCTGAGCTCCATCTAATATTTGGGTGTGAGACTCTGTGTGTCTTTCCATTGGCTGCTGGGTAGAGCCTAGTTATGTTAGGTTCTTGTCTTCAAGCATAACACAGTAGCCTTAATAATGTCAGGGATTGGTTCTTGCCCATGGAATGGGTCTCAATTTGCGGCAGTCATTGGTTGCCATTCCCTCAGTCTCTGCTCTATCTTTGTCCCTGCATGTTTTGTAGGCAGGATACATTTTGGGTTGAAGGTTTTGTGGGTGGGCTGCTATCCTTATCCTTCCACTGGGAGTCCTGCCTGACTACAAGTGATCGCATTTCTTAATCATCAAACTGTGCAAACATGTGGTGTAAGGACTGAAGGTAATGTTATTTATTATTTTTACTAAAACTATCTCAAACATGTTGGCCAGAAATCATTGGTTTAAGGAAAGACAAGCGTGCTTAAGAAAGCTTATGAGTGAGTGTTCTTCTCATTTTAGGGAGGATGTGTCATGAATTACACAACATACCAGTAAGCCTGGCCAATCTCTTCTCCTCAAGCACATTGTTGCCTTTCTGCTCACTTATGTGTCAGCTCCTGGACCAGACTGCTTGGTAAGGAAGCAACAAGAGAGAGCCAACCAGCTTGCCTTGGTTGCTTATATCTCTCTGATGTTTTAAAATCCTTTCTTGGAATCTCCATTTTGGCTTCCTTTTGGTGAATAACTATTTAAAATTTAACCAAAAATAACATGCAAGCTTCAAATTTCTCTCGGTTAGTTTAGATACAGTAGTTTCTAGAAGAAGAAAAATCAAAAAAATGAAGAGCAGGACTATTAAAGGGAGAGCAGGGAAGACAGTGCCAAATCGCAGGAGCAGGACTGTCACAGTCTTTGGAGCGAGCCTCATCTGGAAGTCAGACACTGTCTCTTTCAAACATGGTGGCAGCTCTTGACTCATTCTAAATTACAGGCATCCCTGATTTTTATGCCAAGAGAGACTTTCTCCAACGTGCTGTGGGAGGCCAGATGGCCTTGTCATTTCTAATCAGTGGCTCACAGAGTTCTCAAGAGCATGCTGAGGACTCTGGCTCTAGCTAATTAACACAAGCATGGAGTCAGAGGCAAGAATTAAGCAATCAGCTCCTTTTTCTAATTCTTCTACATTTTGGAAGTGTTCCGGTGATTAACTTGGTCTGAAAGGCCCCAAAATAGGGGGAAAGAAGTATCACTTGGGCTAAGCAAGGGATTATAGAAATTATAGGAAAACTCCCATATGAACTTGGAAAAGACTTTTAAATGAGATGCTTAATTAGGGCAACACAAATGCACCAGAATCAAATTCTCAGTACTTTTCAGTCAGAGGAATATTTACTCCTCTTGATGGAATTTTTATGAAGTTTCAAGAGTTAGATGGAATCTCGTGGCCTCTGATGAAGCTGCATTTTAATATTTCATGCAACATTTGAGAAAAATGAAACCTCTGTCAGCCAAGCAGATCCTTTAAATTATGTAAAGAGCACATTTCTGTGGTTACCAAATAATGTATAGTATACACGTTGTATACACGGTTCACTTTTTCCTTTAGTTTTTTTTCCCTGCTTATTATTTCTCTGTTCATAGAATCTAATGTGGTGACAAATGATCAGTGAACATGTCAGAATACTTGCTGGGGAAAATAGATAAATGACCATGTTGGGGCAAGGCTCTCTGTGGTGCCCAAGCTATTGTATGTATTACTACATAGGAAGCTGTAGAACTGTTGACCAAATTGTTTGCCAAATGAATAGTATCAATCTTCAACTGTGGACCTAGGTTCGAGACACTGAGCAGTAAATTAAAAGGGCAGAAATATTTCTTTTCTGAGAGCTAATATTCTCCTATTTTAAGTCATTATGACCCTTCTATAATGGCAGCGATATGGTAGGTTAAATAAAACAATGCCAAACCAAGAGCTTTTTGTGGCTGAATTGAGCAAATGCACTGCTTTTGGATTATTTATTCTGTTCCCGTTATTCTACTGTATAGACGGTGTCAGTCCTAGAGCAGTGTGACAAGGCACCCCATTCTCCATGCCTCCAGCTTGTAGGCCACTGGTTCCTAAATCTGTCTCCACATGATTTCCACCCTCTACCGACCTGGGAGTGGTTGGTAAGGAAACTTAGATTTACAATTTCTGAAGTTCTCTAATATGTGCATGCTTAATCATTGTTTTATGAAAATTCTTTTTTCTTCTTTTTTTTAAGCCTGTAGCTTTTGTCTACTGTGTAGCTTTCTGATAAAATCCCCTACATGGCTTTTTCTCAAGAGATGCAATCATTGGTTAGTGTTGTACGATATGGTAGATGCTAACATCTTATTAGACATTTGAAATGTGTCCTGTCTAGCAGGTCTGAGAACATAAACTTTTAAGGCAGGGCCTGAGTCTCAGGGGAAGAGCGTCTGTAATAACATATGTGAATTTCTGAGTTTCATATCCAGCAGCAGCCAACCAACAACCAAACCAGACAACAAGCTCATGAATGAACCAAACCATGAAATCTGTGCTCACTAGTAGCAATCCAAGCAGTGGCTACAGCTGTGGTTGCCAAGTAGATGGTGAAGAAAGTTCATACCCAGCAAGTGTTTGTGAGCCTGCCATGATGGTAACTGCCTAGGCTGTGTGACATGGCAGTACTGATCTCTCTACTTTAACGAGTGTAGTCATCCACTCATTCAGACATGGTGTCAAATCTGACATCGTTTTACTTGGAGTTCCCGCATCTGTTTCTATTCATTATTCGTTTATGAGAACTAGATAGGATTGAGTATTTCCAATAAAATTTGGTGTCCAAATTGAAGTGCCTGTCCCTGTAAGATACATATGAGAATTTCAAACACAAAAAAGTAGTAAAATCTCTCATAAGTAAATAATATAAATAATAAATATCAGTTGCACGTTGAATAGAAAATGTTTTAAGATACATTAGGTTAAGTAAGATATACTATTGATACTGTTTTAACTTTAAAATTTGTAATTTATTTGTAGTTGTGCATATGTACATGTGTGCATATACGCATGTGCCATGATGCATGTTTGGAACTCAGAGGATAGCTTGTAGGACTCCATTCTCTCCTAAAACATAGATTCCAGGAGTCGAACTTAGGTCCTCAGGCTTGGAAGTAGGTGTCTTTCCCCATTTAGCCATCTCTCTGGTCCTTGACTTTTAAAATAACTGTCTAAGTACATTTAAAACTCTGTGTGCAGTTTCCATGACTCCTCCTCCTCCTCCTCCTCCTCCTCCTCCTCCTCCTCCTCCTCCTCCTCCTCCTATTTTTTGAGACAGGGTTTCTCTGTATAGCTCTTGCTGTCCTGGAACTCACTCTGTAGACCAGGCTTGCCTTGAAATCAGAAATCTGCCTGCCTCTGCCTTCCAAGTGCTGAGATTAAAGGCGTGTGCCACCACCGCCCAGCTTGCATGATACTTCTGCTGGATGATATTCTAAACTAAGGGTCACTCCTCCTTTAATTACTGTTTAGATGTACTTTCTTACTATAAAGTAATTACAATAAGACATTATTAAGAGTCCTCACCCTAAAGTAACCCAGAGTGTTCTGGATATTTTAAGCTTCTGCTGAAACTTTAATTTCACATTGTCAAACTGCTATTGAGTCCATTTTTTAATCTTGCTAGTCACAAGAATTCCCCCTACTCCTTTTTTCTTCTATTTCCCTTCCTCCCATATCTGCTGACTTACAGAATTTCTCCTGATTTAGATATTAAATATTACATTCTCATGTTGTTTCTACTGCCTAATCCGGACAGCTTTTCCTTCTGTTTATTATAGATTTCCCCTTTGAAATATCCCCCTGCTGATTGATAAAGCTCTTGTTGTTCACTTTATATTAATGCAATATTGAATAATGATTAATGTTTCCAGGAATGAGTAGAATAATTAAAATCCCAACCCAAGCACATTAATTTGTTCCTTACACATTTATTCTATATTATTGTATTCTCAACTGAAATTTTCTTCCATGTTCAGAAGTATGGCTGTAGTAAGCAAACTGAATGTGGGGAATGGATATATGTCAAAAGTAGCATTGCCATCAGATGGATTTTATTATAGTATAATTAATAGGAATAAGCCAGTGAAGGGGGATTTTCTCCTGGGAACAGAAATGGAACAATGTGAAATGAGTTGACTGCTGTCTGGGAGGGGGCCAAGTATCTTAGCACATAGCTACAAGTGGAAGCCTAGAATTGCATTGTCTATTATGGCGCCTTCAGTCATTGTGGTTAAATTAAAATTCACCATGTGTTCAATAGTCATAACATAGCAACTAACCAGTGGTAATATATTGGATAACATAAGTAAAACGGGTCTGTGATTATAAGAATGGTATTAGTCTTAGATCTGGGGCTGGTTGTGGTCAGAAGAATTAAGATAGGAAGTCATTGGCATAGAGATGGCAACTGCACTTGGGAATTAGCTGAAGGTACTAAGGAGTGATGTCCTGGGAGGAGAGAAACAGGGTTTCACCTACAATAACTTCTTGATAGAGAGAATAGCAGAGGAGGAGTCGATGAAAAAGACAAAGGCAATCTTTCTTTTTTAATAATTGTATTATACAAAACCTAAAGAAGAAGTTAGGGCTTATCATGTAGCTCATTTGGTTGAATGCTTAGTGGGTTTGATCACCAGCACAGCATGCACTGACATGATAATGCACCCAGAATTCCAGCTCTTGGATTTGAGTTCAAGATCATCTACACTACATAGTGAGTTGGAGACCAGCCTGTGGTATATGAAGCCCAGTTTCAAAAGAACAAAAGAACTTATGTTTAATAAAGGTCTTTAGAAAATGGTTACTGCAAACCAGGAATGATAAATACATTCAAATCACACGTTTGTGAATTTTCTGCATCAAAGCAAAACAAACTGTAACATTGGATCACTTTTGGAAAAAAAATGTATGGGATGGCTAGGGAATTTTTTTCTGATAACTTTATGGGAATTTGGGCTTAGAGCTTTGGTAATTAATGTGTTCAATAGAATTCCTTTCAAATATAATTTGCCTTAAACGTTTGGCAAGTGTGTGCTGACAGTCAATTTATCACTAAGTTCAGAAACAAGCCCGGCACTTCAAGGCTCTGTTCTTGTGGTGAGAGTGGGCACCATTTTCTTCAGGAGCCAGAAGTGAGGAAGGCAGAGAGCCCCAACTTCTGAGGGAGTTTCAGAGCCTGACTTGAGTTCCTGTCTCGAGAGCTCTTGTGTTTCTGTACAGATAGGATCTGGGAGACTGAATGATGTTGGGAATGCCAGGGTTTTTTAGATATGCTCTCCTTAAACTCATGAATTGACTCACTGAGTTGTGTGAAAAGTTGATGGAAGGTGGAACTACCCTTTATTTAATGTGAAGTTGATGATGATGATGATGGTGAAAATGTAAAAACAAAGTAGCAAGTACCAAGAATAGTATCTCAAAAGTCACTTGGCTTTTCAGTCTTAGGAGAGGTCAAGTTTAAGAGGCTGGTGTCATGGAGAACCTACCATGTAAGTGGATATTAAGAACCACCCAGGAAATCTACTCAGTATGAGCATTTAGCATTTGAGATTTAACTCTTAGTAAATACCTAACTCATTTTCATTTAATGTAGCCATTGCTGTGCTCCTCTGCACAATTCAGATTTTTATGTTCTATTTGGACTACTCCTGCTCCAAAATGATAAAAATGCATGGAAAAAAAGATCACTTTCCCTTTGTGTGTGATTTATTGTTACCCTATCATCCCTTCCTTCACAGCCCAACAGAAGCACACGGTCCTTCCCCTGCAGAGTCCATTAGCATCTCCATGGCCCTCAGAACATGGACCTGACATCCTTGCTAGTCTTAGTGCTCCTGGCTGCATGGTGGGTTCTCATTCATTTCTGAGCTCTGGTTATCTGTCAGAGACCTTGGCTCATAGTGATTTTTAGGGATTTATCCATTGATTCCTTGCTTCATTCTACAAAATGTGTGAGGGCAGATAATAAATATATGTCGATGTGGGATTTTATCTGGCCACAGAGAAAAAGAAAATGATGAAATTTGAGGAGAAATAGATGGATTTGAAAATTATCAAATGAGGTAACCCAGACTCAGAAAGAAAAATACCATACTTTCTCTTGTATGCTAGTGGGTTTTATTTATTTATTTATTTATTTATTTATTTATTTGTACATGTGGGTGTGACTATGAGTATAGGTCATGAATAGGCATGAATGTAGTATGGAAGTAGACCAGGTGGTTTCAAAGAAGAGGGCAGATGATATTATACATGTGACATGTAAGTGGAAAGTTAACTGCAGGGAGTATAGGGGCACATGTTTAAGGAATAGGGGAGAAGATCAACCAAAGCAAAGTTTCTAAAAAAAATATAAAGTGCAACCAATCACTTTGTATGCTAATTAAAAACAAAAATAAAAATTAGCAAGATATTTAGAAAAAAAAACCTGTCTTGAAAATTTCTGGTTGATTGGTTATGAATTATATACTCAGTCATATTAGCTTTCCAGCTGGCTGTTTTAAACAAGAGAAATGTATTTTCTCACAGTCTGGAAACAGAGTTAAAGCTCAAGGTGGCAGTAGGCTGGGTATCTTCTGAGGTCCCTTTTCTTGGCGGGCAGATGGGTGAGTCCTTGCTAGGTCTTCATAGACTGCTCATTCATGTGTTCACACTTTATCTTCTATAAGGTCAACAAGCAGGTTGAGTAAGTGTTCTTCGATGGCTTTTTTGAAAAAAAAAACCATTATTGATTAAAGGTTCTATCTATAAATGTAATCATCTTCTGGAGCATTATGGATGTACCATGTGAATTTTGAAAGTACAGAGATAAGGCTGCAACACAATTTTATCCAAGGATTTTGCCAAGATGTATTTTAAAAAGAATGAAAAGAAACAATCTAGGGTATGACCTTGAACTGTATCTATTAGAATTCAGTATTTTATTTGACAAAAAGTTATTTTTGAAGCTGGGTGTGGTGGCTCATGCCTTTAATCAGGAGGCAGACTCAGGCAGATCTCTGAGTTCAAGTTTAACCTCATCTCTATTGTTGAGAGCTAGTGGTCTGAGAACACTGAGTGAAACACCATCTTCTAGACAAGACAGGACTGCAGTGCCTAAGAATTCACAGCAACAGTGGCAGCCTGCATGAGACTTGCACAAGATCAAGACAGTCAGCATCCTAGCATGTAGTTGGAAGAGGTTCACAAACCTGTATTCCAAGCTGAGAAAATATTGACAGCTGATGATTTGTGGGAGAGTCAGTCTTGTTTTTGGTTGTGACCATTGGAAAGCTGACCATATAGCAGTGGATGGATGGATTTTTTATAGCAGGTGGGATGTTTATACCTTGCAGGCGTGGAGGTGGAGGGCTAGTTAAAGAAAAACATAGAGTTGGAGGGCATTTTGGGAGGGATGGAAATAGATCTAGGAGGAGTTGAGGGCAAGGAGTGAGAGTTTAGTAGGATCAAAATGCATTTTATAGAATTCTCAAAAAAATTAATAAAAAATAATGAGAAAAGAAGCCACACCTTTCACCATTATTGGAACAGGGTTTAGGTTTATAGCAAATAAATTTTTGGAGACAAATGTAAACCAGAGCAACATGTCTTGAAACATGAAGGAGGATGAACACAAGAGAAAACGGGCTTGATAACTTTAAGAGAGTGAAAGGTACTTGACCTTCCTCTCAATTTAATCCTAATCTGTCTCTTATAGTGGCAGTCATACTTTAAGGTGATGCCTAAAGATTTTTGCTACTTGGTCTGTATGTTATATTCTTCCACATAGAATGTTTACTACTTGGTATGTGTGTATCAAGTAGTATACGACTGCCACATTTATCAGCTGGTTATGGGAGAGGTGACAGAGTGATTCCTGAGACTGGGTCATAATGTGCCTTGTGGTATCTATCATTATTTTAGACTGCTCATCATTGAAGAATCCAGACATCATCTTTTAAAAATGTCTAGGCCTTCATGGGGATGCTCCCACACAGAAAAGAAAACCTCTCCCCAGTACCAATTTTGAGCCATGAGAGTTGTCCCTTTGGAGGCAAAATCTCCATTTCCAGGAAAGCTTTCTGATGGTTGACAGTCCAGTCAGACAAATGAGTGGAACAACATGAAGAACCCTGAATATGACTGTGTCTGATCAAGCTGATGTTGAATTCCTGAGCAGTAGAAACTCCAAGGCACCACACATATATATCATGCTCCTTCAAGCAACCGGGGTCACTTGTCATATTTATGTTCATATCAACAATCTTGATTTGAAAGTCTTTGTGGGTGGAGCCAAAAAGATGGTTCAGTGGGTGTTTGCTGCCTCCAAGCCTGGCCTCCTGAGTTTGATCTGCAGAATCCACGTGGTGGAAGAAGAAAACCTGACTCTTAAAACTAGTCTTCTCAACAACAGTATGTACACACACACATACGACAAAATATAATTAAAAATGTTACATATATGAAGTCAAAATAAAGCCATTAATAAAAGTCTGTGGGTAAGAAAAATCATTTCCTGTTTCCTTTCTCCTTTCAGTCCAAGCCTACTGCCTGGAGCATGCTCAGTCGAGTGTAAATGCAACTTTGAAAACTATAACAATGGATCTGCAAGAGATAAGTAGGGGAGTAAGGAGATAGGCAAGGCTAGCGATCAGGTAAGAAGTTGTTGCTGTGTAACTATTCATTATGGGGAAATGGGCTAGGACAAAAGGTCTTTTCATATCTTTAGATTCAGGGATGGTGTCGAAGGAGTAATTAAAAAGACCTGTAGATATGATATAACTGGGGAAAATGGCTATGAAATAAATGAATTAGAAAGTAAAACAGAATCTATATTTTTTCTAGTTAAGATCCTTTATTTGATTTTGGAAAGCTTTTAGTATAAACAAATAGCCACAGGGAAAACACAAAGGAAAATATAGCCATTTTGAATGTTAATAATTTAAACTGCATAAACTCAAAGCATGTGTGGTGTGTTGAACATGCTTGGCCCTGGGAGTAGCACTAGTAGGAGGTGTGGCCTTGGTGGAGTAGGTGTGACCTTGTTGGGGGAAGTGTGACAATGTGGGGGTGGGCTGGGCGAAACTCCTCCTAGCTGCCTGAATGAAAATGTAGAACTCACAGCTTTAGCGCCATGCTTGCCTGGATGCCACTGGGCTTCCTGCCTTGATGATAATGGACTGAATCTCTGAACCTGTAAGCCAGCCCCAATTAAATGTCCTTTATAAGAGTTGCCTTAGTCATGGTGTCCCTTCACAGCAATGGAAACTCTAAGACAGCATGATAAAGCAAATTAAGAGACAAGCTAGGGAAAGCCAGTGGCATGATGTGGTAGCTTTTACCTGTAGTGTTTAGCACTTGGATGATGGAGGAAGATGGATCAAGAATTTACCAGTTCAAGATCATCCCTGGCTATATTGTGGGTTCTAGACCAGCTTGGTCAACAAGAGACCTTGTTACAGAACAAAGGAATTAATGAACAAATAAAACTAAAAGAAGTATTGATAAAATAGATGATGACTGTTCTTAATTGAGTCTTTGGAAAGCACATAGTCATACGATGGCGTTCATTAGATCTCCTTCCATGTTAGCATGTCTATTGGGGTTGTACTTACTCAGGACTTGTTTAGGCTGCCATATTTTTGAAGTATCATAGTGAACTTTCCCTGTCATTTCTACAAGATACAATCTCACAGCAGATTTCTTGGTCAGCTTGGTCTTATAATGTCTCTGCATTTTCATTAAGCCTTAGTTAAAGGTGTAAAAAGACTTAATATTCTGTATATATTAATTAATGCTGGAAATTATTATGGCAGCAGTTGTTCCTTAGTCTGACATAAAGACGCAGAGCCTTTTAGATTTATAACAAGCTTTGTAGCACTATAGCTGGGTAGATATCAACACTATAAGCTGTCTTGTCTGCTTCCCTGCCCCAAATTCCCATTAATACTTGCATCTGTTCCATTTAGACTGTTTCTGTTCTATCAGGCCAGTCCTTAGAGCAAGCTGCTCTTTGCCATGTGTTTATAGTACAAACTACCTAATGGTGATTTGGTGATTTCCTTCATCCTTTCCTCCTTGTTCTCTCCTCATGGTCAGTCCCTACTTGAGACCCCAAGCCCAGGAACTGAAGCCCCACCTACTTCTCTTTGCACAGCTACTGGCTGTCAGCAACTTTATTAACCAATCAGGAATATGTTGAGGGGCAAGGTTTACACAACAAAAGCTGGTATATGTGGGAAGGTAGGAATTCACTCACCTTAGGGCAACCAGATCTTGAGATACAGAATTTAGCATTTGAATATATAGCATCAGCAGACCAACCTCAACATGAAGCAGTTAAATTGTAGATGTATCCAACTGTGGCAAAGTACCCCACGAGCAATTGTTTTCTGCATTTTGACCAATTGTGGTTTTCTATAATGTTCTCTGTTTGCTACAAGCGAAGCTTCTTGGTAAGCAATGGAAGCTACCCTTCTCTGTGAGCATGAGAATAAGTATTTAGAATGCACGTAGAAGTCATGCTGCTTTACTCATGTGGTGGCAGAAGGTTCTCCTTTAGGTGCCATGACTTTATTAGCCCTGGGGAGTTGGATAGGTTTCCCAATACCAGATGAATTTTCTTTCAGTTGACCAGACCATAAGTCCAATTAGACAGGTGTTGGTTACTGCTAGGGTATAAATGTCATTATTGTACCATTAGGGATATCGTGACATGGTGGCCATTGTTATGGTTCATAGGCACCATAGCTGGGTAGGACTATTGTTTTTCTCCTTTCTTTGGAAGAGTTTACCGTGCACACTGGTACCATGAGAGTCCTCAGGGAGGAGGTTTTCAGGTCAGATCCAGCTCAGATGCTCTGAGTGGTGTCTGAAGTCCATGTTTTCAGCAATAGGGACTTACTATCATCCTCTGGGAAATACCAAAGGCAACATCAATGGCCTATATTGTTTTGGGAGTCTCTTGGACTCCCTTGATCAACAATTTGAAGTGGATGTTCTCATTTTTGGCACTAGTGATTTTATTAGATAGCCTATGGCTATAGATGAGAACATTGTCAGGCCACATGGCCTATCTTCATTTAGACTATATATGTATGTCTATATACATTCACTTATAGGTATTAATTTAAAGGAAATAAAAGCAGTGTGATTTCTTATGGTTGTTTTAGACAATTCTCCTTTTCAGACACTGTTTCAACATAGCTGTAAATACTCAAGATATTGCAATTGCCAGTTGTCATCATAATGAAATAGCAGGTTCCCATGAGGGCTCTATTGGGAGTTCTGAGGAGATATCAGACAAATTTGTTCTTTGTTTAAATCTCTTCCTGCAGAAGTTACCCACAAAAGAAATCTGCCTGTCTGTTATGAACAACAAGAACTTGAGGGGACATAATTGGTAATTAGGGTGTTTCCATGGCTCATCAAAGAGATTGGTGTGCCATGTGGAAGTCTGAAATGATTCCTGGATGAATAACTCACAAGTTCCACTCTGTGACTGAGTCACCAATGAGTAACGATCCCGTAACCAAAACCCTGAGTAAGTGTTATGGTAATGTACTCTGTTACACCTCTCTGGTTCTAATTTCTTCTCGTGTATGGATAGGCTCCACATCTGAATAGTATTTGAAAATATACTTTCAAGACATGTGGTCCTCTGAAACAAAAGTAAGTTTTCTTTACTGCAGCCATTTCCTTATTATAAGAACAGCTCAATCTTGGAAAGGCATCAGTTGAAGATAGGAAATGGCACAGTGGAGAGAAAATTCAGCTCTTGTGAGAAGTGCCCCAAGGGCCTGGATGCTACTGCCTTTGTGTACAGGAGGCTTGCTGGGCTTGGACTTCCGTACCTCTGAGGATGTGCTCTGTCACATTCCCTCAGGGCTGATGTGTGTCATCTGGAGCATTTGTAGAAAAGTAGCCAGCTGAGACATTATGACATTATAACTGTTAGACATTATGAAATGTCTAATTGTTAATGTTGATAGTCAAGAAGAAAAACAGCTCAGAGAATGCAGAACAGGAAGTATTAATGCCTGCATTTTTCCCCAAGACTTCAGAATGCTGTAAGCATCCTCTAAGACATCATGTCCTGGCTTGTGATGCTGATGAAGGAAAAGGAAGAATACAAAAGTGGTGGAGGAAGAGGAATCCATCTGATTCTGAGGGCCATGTGTGTAACAATTTATTACCATTGTTTCTGAAGCTCAGGATGAAGATGTAAATAGACATTGGACACCCTGGCCATATTTGCATGGAGTTGCTTAGCACTTTACCTTCTCTATGGACACTATCATTATGTGGAGAAACCACTAATGAGAAAGGGATAGAGAAAAAGTGTCTATTATATAGACTAACGTGATCTATGGAGAGGGCAAACTTCTGAGTGATGTTCTTTATTATTATTATTATTAATATTATCAATGGTATTTTAATTATTAATTTACATTATTTAACAATAATATCAATTTAATATATAATTATTTTAATTATTAATTTACATTATTATTTAACAATAATGCCAATTTAATATATAATTATATATCATATAACATGTAATATTAGTAAATTATTATAAATTATTAAATATAAGATTTGTTTAAAGAGCTTGATTGACTGTTTAGTTTTATACCTACCTATCTCTATTTATTTCTTCTTCTTCTATCCTTCAATATAAACCCTGCATTGTACCTTACCTAACTTTCATAATACTGCCATGTGCTGTGTAGACTGCTGGAGGTAAAAAGTCCTGAGCAGTGTCACTCATCTATGAGTCCTGGGAAGTATAATAATGACCCCAAAGAAATGGGATTTCCCCCTAGAAACTAATGCATTGTGTGATGGAAAAGGTTCCAGTTAGAGGGGAAACTTGGGTCTCTGAAAGAGATTTCATGCAGACTGAAACCTAGATAAGATGGGTTGGTGGTGTGTGTGACTGTACCTTGACCTTGACTGTTTGGACACTCGTATCCTTGACTCTGTTTACTTTGCTCTCATGTCAGGACCCCAGAGATGGGCCCGAGGAGTTTGCTGGATCTCTTGGTCCCTCTTCCTAATGTGTCCGCATTGACTAAATCTCCCTTTTCTGTTTTCTACTTTTAATTTAACTCTTTTAATTTGCTGATTGAGCATGGGTGGTCAGACCTGACTTGGGGCACAGGTTGTGACCCTCAAGTTTAATAACAATAGGACTCTTATTCCAGTCCTTCTTTATCTTTTATCTGCCCCAGCCATTAGGTGACAAGTCCCTTCTCTAATGTTCCAGGCTGGTGTGCTGGTTTACTGCAGGCTCAAGAGAATGGGGCCAAGCCACAGTGGAATCATATCTCTCCTTCCTCCTTTTTTCCTTCTCCTCTCCTGCCTTTTATCCTTCTCCCTTTTCTTTCTCCTCTCCCCCGTCACGAGTGCTTTGTGTCTTTACTACTGAAGTACCTCCTCTGCACTCATCATTTCTTTCTATAGTTTATTTCCAGTATTCATTCAAGATGTTACTAGAGTTACCTTCTGGTAGGCTACCTCTGGTTGAGGTGTCTTTCTTTTTTGGCACTAAGGTAGAATCCGGGAGAGAAAATCATGATACCGTTACTCAAGTTCCACCCAAACAAACCAAACCAAGACTTGAATATTTGTTTTCTTCCCAACTCATTTAACCACACAAATTGTGTTTCTAATGTGTGAACCTGAGGTGAACAAAATACCATAGGGCCTTAAGAATTAAAGGAAAATTTAGCATGTGTCAAATAGTTTGTTAGTACAATGCAATCCTATTCTGATTCATTGGCTATTAGTTGTGATTAAATATGGAGATGAGTATACAAGTGGAAACCTTCTGAAACTCTTTTGTTAAGTGGACCTTATATAAATTGAGCATGAATAGCATCCAAAATGTGGAGTTTCTTGCTCCAATTGGCTGTGCCTTTTTATGGCTGATTTTAGGAAGAAAGCAGAGAGGTAAAAGATGGAGGAAGGCTGTCCTCATCACTGGTCTCCTATACTGAGCCATTCTCAGTGAATGAAACATCCATTCTGTACTAAGTAAGTGCTAGTGGTACCAGGCAAATAACCTTCTGTTGAGAGATGTGAATGATCTAGTGTGAGCAGCAGATATGGGAGCAAATATATGCCTTCAAGTTACATTCAGACTACAAAATTTAGTGAGAATGAAATGGAAGGAGGGAACATGAAGAGAATCAAGGGTTTCCAAAGGAATCAGGATATTGTTGACAGTCAATGGGTAAGACCTGGATTCCTTAAAGCAGTATTGTGTGCCTGAATTGTTATGAATCCATAACTTTTTCCTCATCTGAAATGATTGGCATGTCAACAGCCATTTTGTACATGACTCTGATTTATTCAAGGGTGGACATTTTAACTTAAGTTATGCCAATCTTAAAAAACAAAACAAAACAAAATAAAACAAAACCTCGAGAGCTATAAAAGACACCCAAGCCTTCAGAACCATTAGCACCAATTGATCAGTTGAGAGAGGAATCACACGGGAAAACAGAAAGGATTAATGAAGCAAAGATGCCTTCTTATTCATGGCTGTTGTGAGATTCCATCATTACTTATGATCAGCTATCTTAAGATTAATTTTTGTTGCTGCCCATGAATATTACAGTTGCTATATTCTTCAGTTTTCCCTTTGCTACATACTTGCCCAGTCCCATATACCAGACTTGGTTGTTTAGAAGCCCACGTCTCTCAGTCTCTAGAACTTTTGCTAGAGTCAGTACAAAGCCTTCTTTAAGATCCCAAGTTTTCAGAGCTTTTATGCCTTTGTACTCCTCTTTAATTTTTGTTTTTCCACTGAATTCTTGTTCCTACATTGGTTCTTCTATTTTTTTTTCCTTAGTGACAGCTTGATTTGGCTATCCAGTGTGTTTTTCTTTAACTTTTAATTTTACCTCAGAAGCATCTAAAAGATGTGTGTGTGTGTGTGTGTGTGTGTGTGTGTGTACAATTTCTGTTTGGGGGGCTAATATTGTACACTGAAATTCAAATTGCTTATTAGATTTCACTGTTTCTAAAAGTCATTCAGTGCTGCGTCTAACTCCTTGAGCCCAGGAGAGACTCCAGTTATTCTTCTGGTCTCATCTTTCCTTCAGGACTGGTTGAGCAAGAGGATGACACTTAGCTTAGAAAATGTCTCTGATTAGAAATGATAGTTGGCAGCAAATGCCTACTTTCAGATATTCAAAAGTAGAGGAAGATATAAAAAAATAAAAAAGAAAAGAAACTCTTCCTCTTTTTTGTTTCCTCGTCTAACTCTAAAGTCTTTTCACCACAACTTTTCCTTGTTTACTTCCTGAGAATTATAAAACTTTGTGTATTTAATGTCTTTATTTTCCTTTATGGTTTCCGGGAGACTTTATTTTTAACCTCAGAGTATTCCCTAAGGAGTCATTTCAAGCTGTTATAATTATGCCACAGAGTGCGTGTCAACATATTTGGAGCCATATGTGGAATGATTAAGAGCTGCTATCTCTAAGTAATCCACTCAGTAGAGGACAGAGTGAACTGAACAGATATTTTCAAAATTTCCAATAAATAAAATAAACGAAAGGTGCTCAACATCTTTAGTCACCAGTAAAAGTAAACAAGAACTACACTGAAATTGCATCTCACCACAGTCAGAATGGTTACTTACCATCAAGAAACCAAACTAAACCAAACCAAACCAGCTCACCATTAGATGCTGATGGGGATATAGGGGAATAAATGGTTCTTATACGGTGCTAATGGAAATATAAATCAGTCCAGCTTCAATGGAAATAACTATGGGGGTTCTTTAAGACACTAGAAATAGAGCTACTATATAATTAAACCGCACCATTTCTGGCATATATCTCAAATAAGTCAAGTTTTATGTACTATATATTCCTACCACAATCTTACTTGCTACACTATTCACGACAGCCATTATGGAACTAGTGAGTTCCTACCAATAGATAAATAAGATTTCACACACACACACACACACACACACACACACACACACACACACACACACACACACAGAGAGAGAGAGAGAGAGAGAGAGAGAGAGAGAGAGAGAGAGAGAGAGACATATATCTCATACATATCACATTTATTTATCCCCACTTATATGATATGTATATACACACATATATAAAATGGTTATTATTTGGCTATAAAGAAGAAAGAGGGTGGGCCACAAAGCCTGGGTCTACCCTGCCTGAGTGCAGCTAGGCAAACTGATTCATTGCCGACCTGCTGACCATGGCAGTATTTCATGATGAGGTGAAGAACAAGGACTTTCAATATGATGAGGACTTGGAGACCTATTTCTGTCCCTGCCCCTGTGGGGATAGCCTCTCCATCACTAAGGAAGATTTGGAAAATGGAGAAGATGTGGCAATGTGTCCTAAGTGTTCACTCATTATAAAAGTGATTTATGACAAAGATCAGTTCATGTGTGGAGAAATAGTCCTAGCACCTTCAAGCAACAAAGAGTTAGTTAGATGCTAAAGAAGCTCTCAGGAACCTAAGTCCTGAACCTCGGGGGCTGAGCCCAGGTGGATGGATCCAGTGCAGAGTTACCAACCTCCTCACTGGGCAGGTGTCCTGTGGATGGCCTCATGGGTGTGATTTTCATCAGCCATTGAACTCAGCATGAAAAGGTGAGCCTGTGATATATCATACCTGGATTCCATCCTTACATGGAACTGGAAGGATTCCTAATTGTTCATCTGAATTTAAGGAGAGCCTTATAAACTGGTTTTTCTTCAGTCAGTTGAATTAGTTGAATATCTGAAAAATCATTTTCTGAAAATAACATCATCCAACGAGAGAGAGAGAGAGAGAGAGAGAGAGAGAGAGAGAGAGAGAGAGAGAGAGAGAGAGAGAGAGAGAGAGAGAGACCGGGATGATAGCTCACTAGTCCTGGGACACTTTCTAAAATGTGCAAAGCCTTAGGTTTAATCTCTACAAACAACAATAACCACAACAAAACTTAAACAAACAACAAAAATGAATAAAATTGTATCACAAGTAGTGACATAATGGAACTATAAGTCATCACTGTGGCAGGACAGCAAGAATGTGGGGAGAAGGCATCAAGAGTAGTATGTGAAAGAAGCCAGGTGACAGGGAAAGACTGGGATTGTTTCTCCACATGGCTCCATGTGACAACCAGAAGATGCCTAAGGAAAGCCCTCACTGTATAAATGCAAGGGAAGGGGAGTGTGATACAAATAGCCTAGAAAAGACCAGAGCTCATTCAGTGTGGGGATTTTGAGCCTCTATCTGTTCTTTACCCTGGCTCACTACTAGCCCATTCCTTGGTAGAAATGCCTTTTTCTTTCTTAATCAACTGATCTTATTTCTATTACTACTTAAGGGTTCCTAGTCCAATTCATTGCTCCAGGACACAAGAATCTAGAAACCTTAGTGGGTTTATGTTAGGTGGAAGGCATTCTATAAATCCAGAAACATTAGTCTTGGCTCAATTGGAACTGCAATAGAGAAGAATTTCTGTCAGTTAGATAAAACCCAGCATTCTTCAAGATCTTGTAAAACAGGTTTTCTGTCTGCAAAAGGAGTCCTTTCCCTTGCCTCTGGCAGAAGGGATGGATGAAACTCCCTTGATGCATACCTGTAGCACCTATCTCTACATCAGAGAACATGCCAGGCTCCAAGTTCCTACAGTTTCCATTGACAAGTACCCATTATACATTTCCAATGCCTTCTGGCCCCTCCCACCCTCCCCTTGTACCCTAAACTCCTAGGGCTGCTCCAGCTCATGGGCTTCCCTCTCAGCAGCTACTCATCCTCTGTATAACCAGGCTACTCTTGCTATTTGCTCACTTGATATCCCCACCATTCTCGCCTTGAGAATAGTCTTGCTTCCTGGCCGTGCCCGCCATGTTTCTTTCTTCTCTCTGCTCTGGACACTTCAGAGGGCTCTGGATATTTTTCTCTTATTTACAAACTTCCTTCTTACTAAATGAGCAGCCGTTTTGGTGGTTCTTCTTCATCCCCCCACATACAATGTATTCCAGATTCTATTGACTTTCTCTTTATCCCAATCCATTTCAACCCACTCCCAGAGCCCACTGGCCAAGGCCCTGGATGGAACTTTACACAGTGTCTGTGGATAAACATGTGTGCCTTTAAACTATCCATGAAGGATATTAGTCACCTTGGGGGTGGTTTAGAGCCATTTTAAGACCTGTATCCCAGCAAGCCTTTTCCTCTCTAAGCTCCGCATCCTCTTTAAACAAAGGTGATGGTAATGTCCTCCTCGGCAAGCCTTGGTGAGGATTAGGAGGCTCTGGCTGTGATGTGGCTTCTGAGCCCCACAAAGCTGATCTTTTAATAGACATTTCATTTCCGGAGATCCCAGGGCACAATTTAATCAGCTCTTCAACCACTGCCTGTCATGCAGGCTGCACTTTCCACACCACACACATCTTTGTTTCCCAGCCCTAAGATTTTCATGCCAGATAATATTTCCCTGCCTCTATTCCTGAAGCTGCATGCATAGCCACTCACTTCTGGTACCAGATGTCAGGTCCTTGGTTGCAAACATTGACACTGGTCTGTGAATGAAAAATTATTTTAAACAAAAAGGGATTCTTTATCCATGAGTTTAGTTAAACATTTAGTTGTAAATTGATGTTACGGAACCCTTGTTTTAACATGATTTTGATTCAATCATTGGGCTATTTGTGGCATAAATTCCATAAGTTCATTGCCATGGAGATATCCAATATACATTTATTCTGTGGTAGCCAGATTTATAGCAAAAGAAGTCTACAGAAAAGAGTTACAAAATCTTAATGGCAGACAAAGGTAACTATTTGTCTCTCCCTGGGAGTCAGTGGTTTCCTCTGCTTCCACCTGTGGGTCAAGTTTGTTTCAGCTTCTAATGCTTGTTCTGAGACTGGGATATAGTTTTCATTAGTTGGAGGTCATGAACCTCAGAGATGTGGAAAGATACATACACTGTCGTTGAAAACCCCTGTCCCCATTTTATTGACAAAACCAAGTCATATGACCCCATCCAAACCTGTCATGACATCTGAGGAGAGTTTTTCTCCATGTTGGTGAGAGGAGAAGGAGGGTTAGCAATTATTAAATAATTGAATCTACTATACTTTATTTTCATTTACTTTCAAAAATATGTTTCTAGCATCTTCTGAACTTAGTTTTAAACCAGCCAAATATATATATTCATAAAACAACACTCCCTTTTCATTACTTTAAAATGATAATAACTGATCAGAAGATTTTTTTCTGTTGTGGTAATTTCTCATCCCAATAAGCCCATATTAAAAAAACACACAACTCAGTTATTATATATTTATAAGCTATATGTCTAGTTTGGGTAGATCTATCACTGTACTAATTTATTCCCAAGCTATGAGCCCTCTTGCTACTTGTAGCTTCTCCAGGCCATGTGGTTCTTCTCCATATTGGCTTCTACTTCCTCTTCTCTGTCCTCTCTCTTCCTCCTCTTTTCTCCTTCTCCTTCCTCTCCCCCCTGAGACCTCCAGTCCCATCTTTCCCTTCCATTGCTCAACCATAGGCCCCACCCTTTATTTGACCACTTAGAATGGGGAGAAGGTTCAGTAAGATCACCTGAGTATGTGATCTATTCCTTGTCAGGATAGCCCCTCTTGAGGAAGTAGGATTAACATCAAAATACAAACAGCACCAGGGCAATCCACATTATCGCTTCACTTTTATTTTTCCATTTGCTTTACTTTGTAAGATAATGGCAATATTTTGCTCAATTAATGTTGGCAATGTCTGGTTATTGGCTAAGGCTTATATATCCTATCTCATAGAGTAGGTATTAGTACATACAATTAATTAAATTTAGATGCATTCACACTAGCCACATTTCAACTACTCAATAGCTAGATGTGGGTAGTTGCAACTATGTATTAGAGCACACATACAAGAATATTTTTCCCTTTCATGGAATTCAACTGGAAAGCATTGGGTTAGACACAACACTAAGCATAATAACCTTACTTTTCTAGTACTTACCATGTGCCCAGCACATGGCTCTGTATGTTCTATGCTTCATTTAAGTTCATCCTTGGAACCATCTTACCACCAACACCATTCTTATTTCTGTAATGAGGACACTGATTGTTGGTGAAGCTAGGAATATGTGAAAGCCTGCTAGTGTGTGGCTGGCAGTGACATGTGTGTTTTACCCCAAAGCCATTGGCATCCAAATTGTGTTCATCTCAAGAACACATCATAATGTCTAGTAGCAGAGAAATGTCAGGGGACACAGCACTTAGAGCCTAGTAGTTATGGGACTAGACGACAGAACAGGTACTGGCTCATCAGGTAGCACACTAAAGTCCTCCAGACCTCACCTTTGGTTCAGGAATTAGGGGAGTGCCAAGTGTTTACTGAGAGATCTAACAAAGTAATACTTGTTTTTTTTTTTTTTCTCTGAACTATCAACTTCTATGCCTTTCAGTGAATGGTCACTCCAAGAACACATGCCAGGAGGGCCAATAGGGAAGAAATGGCAAGAGGACAGGGTGTTTGTTCCTCTTCTCTGACAATACCTGCGGAGTTTAGTCGTATGTACTCATTACTCATAAAGGGTGTGTGTGTGTCATTTTGGAGAGAGCTATAGCTTGAAGGTGGTATATGAAGCCCAAACCAGGTTTAAAACCCAAATTAAAAGGAGAAAATTGGGAAATGATTAAACCATGAGATCTCTCTGCCACAATAAAAAAAATTAATAAAGAGACTCCAGGGAGTGTTCTCCTCTTTCAGTCATTTCTTCTGCCATGTACAGATGTTACCATGAGAAGATGCCGTGGGACCTCCAGATGGCATCTTGGGTCCTAATGGCTTGGGTTACAGTGAGATCTCTGAGACTGCATGGTAATGAATGTCTGGGCGTTGTTTTCTTTGGAATCTGAGTTCAAAGTCTGCCTGGGACATAGGCTTGTGGGTAGTTTAATATTTTTGTGCCAGTTTTCAGGGGTGAAATAAGGTTAAAGCAGGCATCTTTCAACTTTGTTGTGAGATGCAAATGGATTCTGCAAAGCACAGGCACTTTTATAAGAAGGGGATGCACAGCTAGACACACCCTAAGTGTTCCTACAACTCCATTCATTAATGTTGTGTGATCTCCAAGTCAAGGAAGAAAGCTACAAACCTCCACATTTTGGATTATTCCATACCTGCAACACACTCACAGTAATCAAATTGATGGAGACCGAGAGCCAGTTAGCAGGTGGAAGAGATGAAAAATGGGGAGGGTGTCACATGACTGCCAAGTGGGCATGATGCATCCTTTTGGGATGGTGCATTGGAACTAGATGGTGGGGATGGCGCATGCCTTTAATCCCAGCACTTGGGAGGCAGAGGTAGGCAGATTTCTGAGTTTGAGGCCAGCCTGGTCTATAAAGTGAGTTCCAGGACAGTCAGGGCTACACAGAGAAACCCTGTCTTGAAAAACAAAAAACAAAAACAACAACAACAAAAAAGCTTACATAGTTACAGGTTTCTATATGATGTTTCCATACATGATTGTTGACCCCTGCTTTCTTCATCTCTCTGCCCCTTTTCTTTCCAAGTTATAAGGGCCCCTTTCTAATTTTCTAGCATTCACTCATATTTAAGCCCACCAGATACACATAGTTGATGGTTAGAGGCTAGGATTCATGTGTAAGGGAACATTCAGGATTCGTCCTCTGAACTTGAATTACCTCCCTTAAATTGTTTCTCATCCAATTTCCTGAAAGGCTCACAATTTCAATTTTCTTTGTGTTCATGTGCATTCTCTGTACCCATCCATCTATTTGCAGATGGACATTTGGGGTGATTCTATTTCCTTGCTCTCATGAAAAGAGCAGTGATAAACATAACTGTTTAAGTATCTCTGAGGTAGGATATAGCATTCTTTGGTTGTACACCCAGTAGTGGGATAGGTAGTTATAGTTTGAAAAGCGTCTGGACTGATTTTCATAGTGGCTGTATCCATTTGCACTCTTACCAATAATGAGCAAGGGTTCTTTTGCCTTCCATATCTTTGCAAGAATTTGTTGTCATTTATTTTCTTTCTAAATTAAAGAAATTTAAAGACTTTTCTACATTTTTAGTTAAAATATAATCACATCACGTCACCCTTTCCTGTTCCTGATGCCATCCCCCTGCCCTACATCCCCTTCCTCCTACCTCTATCATGGTCTTGCTCTCCTGTTCTCAAATTTGTAGCTGTTTGTTGTCCTGTCATCATTATTATTGTTGCGCATATAATATGTATTTGAAAATACATAAATACAACCAGATGTGTCTACTTCTGTTGTTTGTGCATCTACTGTTTCAGGCTGACTACTTTGTATTGGATACCCAATTAGAAGGCCATTCCTAAGAGAGGTTAATTCTCCCCCTCTTAGCAGTAATTACTAGCCTGTAGTTCCTGGTCAAGGGCTGGGACCTGAGATTTCCTCACTTTCAAGGTAGTATGTCCATTGATGCTGTCACTGCTCAATCCTTGTTTGTGCAGCTATTTCTAGGAAAGAAAGTTTCACAGCAGACCTCCTAGCTGTCTGGTTCTTTTAATAGTTCTACCTACTCTTCCTAGATGTATCTCAAGCCATAGATGCAATAGCTGTGCTGCAGATAGAGCCATCAGGGCTAGGGTCTCCATGGTCTACTGATCTCTGCATTGTGTGAAGATGTGGTTTTCTGTGACAGTCTCCGTTTGCTGTAGAGAAAAGCTTCTTTGATGACGGGTCCTAGCCATACTTCTTTGTGAGTAGAAGGACAAGATTGAGATTGTAGTCAGGAAGTATGCTGCCTGGTGTCGTAACAAATTATATAAAAGGATTTCTTACAGTCTAAGAGATGGACATCATAGACAGAGTTAACAATACTTCAGACTTAAGACTGCTGTCCTACTGTTACTTAGCCTGTTTGTTTCCCCTGCCTTTAAGAGAACAATGTAGCAATCAATTGTACTTGCTCTGGATTTCCATTGTAATCAACTTTTGCAACCTAAACGAATGCATAGCTCTAATCTTAAATTGTCTATTCCTTTATGGCCCTGGCCCAAAAGTACTGAATGTGTTTGCATGTGTGTTTTGATAATAATTTTCTACAAATAGAAAATAGGCCAAAAGCAGTCATATAAGGTAACTCTCCACTATAAATGCTGGAAGCAGCATTCAATATTGCTTGACAACGTTCATTAGTTATCTGGATAAGCTGGAACCAGTAACTTAATACCTTGTAAAAACTCTGTTAAAAATCTCTATGGAGTATCCCACATTACTTCCCCCATGTGTTGCTTTCTGTGCTGTTCAGTAAAAAAAAAAAAAGAGACATCAAAGCCCTTTTGTAGGAACAGACTGATAGACAGAAACACACAGGTAGATACAGACAGAAACACACACAGATGAACAGACAGGTGTACAGAGAGACAGTCACAGACATTCAGACAGAGACAGATTCACAAGACAGTGTTGAGACAGGTGCAGGTTCAGACTCATGCAATAGAAAAAATGAAGGAACACACAGGGAAAGCAGGAAGAGCGTTTAACTCAGGTCTCACTTTTGGTTAAACGACACCAAGGGAAGTGCTTTGATTTCCGTCCTTAATGTGACAACGATACATTGTTGGTGACTCAGTTTATTATTGAGTTCAAACTCACTGCATTCTAGCCAAGTTGTGGTGATAGATTGTCTTCTAAGATCTGTACTCTCACTAGCTCCAAGTAATTGGCTAGGTTTCTAAAACCAGGCATGGTTTCCCTCCAGTTGATGTGATTTTGGTAGTTGTATAGGTTAGTTTTGATGTCAACTTGATACAAGCTAGAGTCATTTTGGAAGAGGGAACTTCAGTTGAGAAAATATTCTCACCAGATCAGCCTGTGGTACATTTTTATTATTTTATTTTATTTTATATTTTATTTTATTTATGATTGAAGTGGGAGGGTTCCTATCACTGTTGGGGAAAGTACTATCTGTGTGGTGGTGGCCCTGGGTAGTATTAGAAAGCAGGCTTAGCAAGCCACAAGGAGCAAAACAGTAAGCAATGCCCCTCTATGACCTCTGCATGAGCTCCTGCCTCCAGGTTCCTACCCTGTTTGAGTTTCTGCCCTAATGTCCCTTAGCAATGGAGTGTGATCTGAGAATTGTAACATTGCCCTTCTCAAGTTGTTTATGGTCATGAAGTTTTATCATAGCAATAGAATAAGACAGAAGACAATTGTACTAGCTGATGAACTGTGCAAAAGGAGATTTCTCGTGATTAATATTGAGCTTTTTGTTGGTGTGTGGTTCTTGTGGGGTACATTGTCAGTCTGAGAGGCATAGTACCATAACTCTGTGTGTGCTCACATGCACAAGTGTATACATGTACTTACATGTAATGTATTCTAGGTAAATAATTCCTTAAGGCTTTATCCAACAACATTGGCATTATTTGTTCTTCCTTCCCTCTTCCATATTGACTCCTCTTTCTTTACAGATTGGAGCCTCCCTCTCTGTTTTCTGTTCCCACTCTGTGTCACCTGTACCCTGATATTCCCCCTTAACCACCCCTACTTCCCATACTCTCTTTACTTTTTCCTGGGTCTCTGTTTACCCCATGTTAAATACTTATATCTGAAGATTTGGAGCTAGGAACCACAGACATGGAAGAACATTTGGTATTTGCCTTTCTGAGTCTGGGCTACCTACTCAGTATGATATTTTCTAGGTCCATCCATTTACCTGATCATTTCATGATTTCATTTTTCTTTATATCTGAATAGAATTCCATTGTGTATTATGTATCACGTGGTCATGGTCCATTCCATGTGTTGAAGGATATTTAGGATATTTCCATTGCTTAGGCATTGTGCATTGGGGAGAGTGACTGAGCAAGTACTTGTGGGGTAGGATTTTAACTGGGCATATTCCAAGGAGTGATATAGCTGGCTCATACGGTAGATTTAGTTTTAGTCTTTTTAAGGATTCTTCATACAGCTTTCCAGAGTGACTGTGTAAGTGACCAACAGTGGATGCGGACTCCCTTTCTCTGTAATCTCACCTTCATCTGTGATTAGCTTTGCTGATCTTTGGTATTCTGACTGGAAAAATCTCAATGCTATTTTAAATATTTCTTAACCATTTTTACTTCTTCCATTGACAACACTTTGTTCAGACCAGTGGTTCTCAACCTTCCTAATGCTGAGACACTTTAATGCATTTCCTCATGTTGAGGAGGCCCCCTTCCCAACCATAACATTATTTTGTTGCTACTTTGTAATTGTCATTTTTCTATTGTTATGAATTGTAATGTAACTATCCAATATATGACTCCCAAAGGGATCATGGCCCACAATTGATAACCAGTGGTTTAGAACCAGTTTCAACTATTAAAAATTAATTAAAGTTCCAAACACTGCCCCCCGAGTCCCTCTGTCATCAAGTTCCTCCTCCCATCCCCCTTCTGCTTCTCTGAGAGGGTGCGACTCCCCCTACCCTGGCACATCAAGCCTCTGCCAGATTAGTGCATCCTCCTCCACTGAGGCCAGACAGGGTAGCCATGAAGACTGATCTGCATATCTGTTACATATGTACCAGGGCCCTTGTTCTAGCCCCCATGGATGTTCTTTGGTTGGTGGTTCAGACTCCGAGAGTTCCCAGACTCTGAGAGCTTAAGTATCTGGCAAAGATTGTTCCCATCCTGTGGGTTTTTTCATTACTCTGTAGATTGCTTCCTTTGTTGATCAGAACAACAAACTTTTAGCTTTATTAAGTCCAGGTTTGTTGACTCTGTTGCTCTTCATGTGGATTTTCCATCTATTGCAAGTTCTTCAATCCTTCACCTAACTCTTCCATAAGTGTCCCCAACCTAATTTTGCTGTGGATATCTGCTTCTGTTTCAGTCCACTGCTTAGGTAGAGCCTTTTAGGGGACAATTTGTATGCAATTATAACAGAGAATCATTTGTAGGCAGCTGGCGCCTAAAAGATGGCGTGGCCTCCGGTACACCATCTCTGTAAACAATGCCACTGCGCAGGCGCTAGCTCGAATCTGGCGCCAACCCCTCCCGAGTGGGTGCATACAAATCAAAGTGCCGGCAGACTGACCAATCCCAGGAGGACACATAGCCCACCCCAGTGCTGGGGTGTATATAAGTAGTCCTCCCTGGGTTCCCGGGTTCCCGTAGCATCAAGCCGTTCCAGGAATAAAGCTGTTGAGAAGAATCCGACCGTGTTGTGTTTTTCCTTGCTGGACGAGGTGGGCACAGCAATCATTAATAATGTCAGGGATTGATGCTTGCCTGTGGGATGGGTTTCAAGTTGGGCCAGTTATTGGTTAGCCTTTCCTTTGGTCCCAGTGTTCACTTTTTAAATTAGGTCATTTATTTCCTTCACTTAAAAAATTCTTTGCATATACTGGAGATTAATCTGCTGTCAGATGTGTATCTGGCAATGATTGTTCCTATCCTGTGGGTTTTTTCGTTACTCTGTAGATTGTTTCCTTTGTTGATTAGAATAGCAAACTTTTAATTTTAATAAGTCCCATTTGTAAATTGTTGGCCTTGAATCCTGAACAAATTCCTACTTAGAAAGTCCTTTCCTTTATAGGACCAAGAGCCTCCCTTCCCAGTGATGCCCGATAAGACAATCCTTTGCTACATATCCAACTGGAGCCATGGTTCCCTCCATGTGTACTCTTGAGTTGGTGATTTAGTCCCTTCGATCTCTGGGGGGTGGGGGGTCTGGTTGCTTGATATTGTTGTTTTCATATGGGGTTACAAACCCCTTCAGCTCCTTCAGTCCTTCCCCTAACTCCTCATTGGGGACCCTGTGTATCCATATCTAGTATTGGTAAGGTTCTTGCAGAGCCTCTCAGGAGACAGCTGTATCAGGCTCCTGTCAGCAAGCTCTTGTTGGCATCATTCTTGGCATCAGCAGTAGTGTCTGGGTTTTGTGGCTGCAATGGGATGGATCCCTTGGTGGGGCAGTCTCTGGAAGGCTTGATGCCCCAGTATAGGGGAATGCTAGGCCGGTAAGGAGGGAGTGGGAAGGTGAGTGGGAAAGCACACTCATAGAAGCAGGGAGGAGGGGCAATGGAATAGAGGGTGTGTGGAGGGGAAACCAGAAAAGGGGATAACATTTGAAATGTAATAAATAAAATAACCAAAAAAAAATGAAAAAAGAAAGTCCTTTCCTAGACCTCTGTTTTCTAAGAGTGCTACCATGTTTATTCTTAGCAGTTCTACCATTTTGTTTCAGGTATTGAGTGACTTAGAGCTTGCTTTTCTGCCGGGTACCATTTTTCTGCATGCACATATTTAGTTTCCCCAGCATCATTTGTTGACAATGTGGTCTTTTCTTCAGCATATGGCTTGTCATGTATCAAAGGCTGTAGTTAGAAATATTCATGTTTGGGTTTTTAATGCTGTTCCATTAGTCTGTATGTCTGTTTGTGTGCTAGTATCATGTTGTCTTTGTTACTAGAGTTCTACAATATCTTGAAGTCTATAATAGAAATTGTTTGACCATCATCTTCATTTTCTTCATCATCGCCGTCGTTGTCGTCATCATCATCATCATCATCATTGTTTTAGCTCAGAATTCCTTTGGTTATCAGGATATTTACTGGTTCTATCTGCATTTCAGAATTTTTCTAGTTCTGGAAATAAGTTTTGTGAAAAATTTGATTGAGATTTCATTGAATCTGTAAATTACTTTAGTAGGATGTTCATTTTCATAATATAAATTCTGATTCATGAATATGGGATATCTTTCCATCTTTTAGTGTCTCTTTTAATCTCTTTTTTTACATATCAATATTTTCATTGCAGAGTTCTTTTACATGGTTGGTTAGTTTTATTCCATGATACTTTATTGCTGTTGATTCTATTGTAATGTGAGTGTTCCCTCCTTCTATTTTGGGGTTTGTTTATTTATTTATTTATTTATTTATTTATTTATTTATTTATTTATTTATTGTATATGAGTACACTGTAGCACTGTAGCTGTCTTCAGATGCACCAGAAGAGGGCATCAGATCCCCATTACAGATGGTTGTGAGCCATCATGTGGTTGCTGGGAATTGAACTCAGGACCTCTGGAAGAGCAGTCAGTGTTCTTAACTGCTGAGCTATATTTTCAGCCCCAGATGATCTTCTTAATATGTACTTGTATTAAGTTTGTTAGTATTTTAATGAGGATTTTGTATTTATGTTCATCAGGGATATTTGTCCATAGTTTCCCTAATATATAGTTGCCCCCCGCCTCCCGTGTGTCTTTACCTGAACTGTGATGATAAAAGGTAACTTCAGGAATATAAGTATAATTTCTTACTAGAGAACATACCTAAAATTATAAAAAAAGTCAAAGATAAATGAGTTTAGCCTAAAAGACAATATATATATATATATACACACAAATTTAAAAATATTCAAATGTGTGTTTATTTATTTAAATTATGTCAGATGATAGAAAGCTTTAGAATTATGTAAGTTTCCAAAAAATTAAAGAAATCATTCAAATAGAAGAGAATACATTTTATCTTTGAGAAGATTTTACATTACTAAGAAGAAATGAAAGTAAATAGAGAAAAAATGTTGTGTTTTAAAATGATATAACAGCTTTCTTGAAAAATTTAGAAGCAGCACAGTATTCAATTACATTTGTTATAAAATACCAGCAGCCTTTCAGTATAGAAGCAAATGCTAGTAGAAAGCAATGGCAATTCATTTATCCTAATCAGTAGTTTAAGAGGCAAATAGAATCCGGTCTGCAAGTTTGTTGTGGGAAATATTTAACATCAATCAGGAGTTTCTACCCCTCCTTTAGTTATTCCCAGATAAAAGACATACAACTTTTTATATTTATAAGAAGCATTTAATGCACTAGAGCTGGGCAGATATCTACTGTCTAAGTTATTAAAATCTACTTTCCCATCAATAACCCCAAGTTATAACTTGCCATGTTCTATTTGGGCAGCTCTTAACATCAATAGGCCAGCCCTTATGGCATTACCTAGCCCATGCTGTCTTTTCCTTTTTCTACCTTCTTCTTCTTCCTCCTCTTTTCTTCTTCTTCCTCCTCTTTTTCTTCTTCCTCTTCTTCCTCTTTTCTTCTCCTTCTCCTTTCTCCTTTTCCTTTCCCCTTCTCCTTCTCCTCCTCCTTCACCTCCTCCTCCCTCCTTCCTCCTCCTCCTTCTCATCTTCTCTCTCTCTTTCATTCTTCTCATTCTTTTCTCCTCTTTCTTCTCCTTCTCTTCTTCCTCCTCCTTCTTTTCTTTTTCTCCTCATGGTCTCTGGTCAGACTCCAAGCCCGGGAACCAAAACTCTGTCTATCTACCTTGTTCCAAGATATAGGCTGTAGGCGTCTTTGTTCATTAATCAGGGATTACTTGGGGAGCAAGGTTATTTTTCTTTTTTCCTTTTTTTTTTGGAGTTTTTGAGACAGGGTTTCTCTGTGTTGTCTTAGCTGTCCTGGAACTTACTCTGTAGACCAGGCTGGCTTTGAACTCAGAAATCCACCTGCCTCTGCCTCCCAAGTGCTGGGATTACAGGAATGTGCCACCACTGCCTGGTTGGGGAGCAAGGTTATATAGCATCAATTAGGTCTACATGAGAATCTTCTTGTCCCTAAGATCAACCAGAGCCAGTATTTGGCATTACAATACATAACAACAGACTAAATTGCAACACAAGTCTACTGGGAAACACATATTAAGCTGTTATAATGGAGGTTGTATCAACAGTCACAGAAATATTAACCCTCTTTATCACTGAGCTGTTGGATAGACTTTATAAAATCTTTTGTCTTTTTAAAATTTTTATGTTATAGTATTTCTTAATTTCTTCAAAAGGTACCATGATTGATTTTCTTCGTGCCTCAGGCTTATTGTTTTTAAATATGAATCAACTTTACCCATCAAATAGTCTTTATTTTAGTAGTCTCATCAGAAAATGTGAAGAGGACTCGAGACTCGAGCCCCGGGCTACCTTGCCAGCAGAGTCTTGCCCAACACCCGCAAGGGTCCACACGGGACTCCCCACGGGACCCTAAGACCTCTGGTGAGTGGATCACAGTGCCTGCCCCAATCCAATCGCGCGGAACTCGAGACTGCGGTACATAGGGAAGCAGGCTACCCGGGCCTGATCTGGGGCACAAGTCCCTTCCGCTCGACTCGAGACTTGAGCCCCGGGCTACCTTGCCAGCAGAGTCTTGCCCAACACCCGCAAGGGTCCACACAGGACTCCCCACGGGACCCTAAGACCTCTGGTGAGTGGATCACAGTGCCTGCCCCAATCCAATCGCGCGGAACTTGAGACTGCGGTACATAGGGAAGCAGGCTACCCGGGCCTGATCTGGGGCACAAGTCCCTTCCGCTCGACTCGTGACTCGAGCCCCGGGCTACCTTGCCAGCAGAGTCTTGCCCAACACCCGCAAGGGTCCACACAGGACTCCCCACGGGACCCTAAGACCTCTGGTGAGTGGATCACAGTGCCTGCCCCAATCCAATCGCGCGGAACTCGAGACTGCGGTACATAGGGAAGCAGGCTACCCGGGCCTGATCTGGGGCACAAGTCCCTTCCGCTCGACTCGAGACTCGAGCCCCGGGCTACCTTGCCAGCAGAGTCTTGCCCAACACCCGCAAGGGTCCACACAGGACTCCCCACGGGACCCTAAGACCTCTGGTGAGTGGATCACAGTGCCTGCCCCAATCCAATCGCGCGGAACTCGAGACTGCGGTACATAGGGAAGCAGGCTACCCGGGCCTGATCTGGGGCACAAGTCCCTTCCGCTCGACTCGTGACTCGAGCCCCGGGCTACCTTGCCAGCAGAGTCTTGCCCAACACCCGCAAGGGTCCACACAGGACTCCCCACGGGACCCTAAGACCTCTGGTGAGTGGATCACAGTGCCTGCCCCAATCCAATCGCGCGGAACTCGAGACTGCGGTACATAGGGAAGCAGGCTACCCGGGCCTGATCTGGGGCACAAACCCCTTCCACTCCACTCGAGCCCCGGCTACCTTGCCAGCTGAGTCGCCTGACACCCGCAAGGGCCCACACAGGATTCCACACGTGATCCTAAGACCTCTAGTGAGTGGAACACAACTTCTGCCAGGAGTCTGGTTCGAACACCAGATATCTGGGTACCTGCCTTGCAAGAAGAGAGCTTGCCTGCAGAGAATACTCTGCCCACTGAAACTAAGGAGAGTGCTACCCTCCAGGTCTGCTCATAGAGGCTAACAGAGTCACCTGAAGAACAAGCTCTTAACAGTGACAACTAAAACAGCTAGCTTCAGAGATTACCAGATGGCGAAAGGCAAACGTAAGAATCCTACTAACAGAAATCAAGACCACTCACCATCATCAGAACGCAGCACTCCCACCCCACCTAGTCCTGGGCACCCCAACACAACCGAAAATCTAGACCCAGATTTAAAAACATTTCTCATGATGATGATAGAGGACATCAAGAAGGACTTTCATAAGTCACTTAAAGATTTACAGGAGAGCACTGCTAAAGAGTTACAGGCTCTTAAAGAAAAGCAGGAAAACACAGCCAAACAGGTGATGGAAATGAACAAAACCATACTAGAACTAAAAGGGGAAGTAGACACAATAAAGAAAACCCAAAGCGAGGCAACGCTGGAGATAGAAACCCTAGGAAAGAGATCTGGAACCATAGATGCGAGCATCAGCAACAGAATACAAGAAATGGAAGAGAGAATCTCAGGTGCAGAAGATTCCATAGAGAACATCGACACAACAGTCAAAGAAAATACAAAATGCAAAAGGATCCTAACTCAAAACATCCAGGTAATCCAGGACACAATGAGAAGACCAAACCTACGGATAATAGGAATTGATGAGAATGAAGATTTTCAACTTAAAGGGCCAGCTAATATCTTCAACAAAATAATAGAAGAAAACTTCCCAAACATAAAAAAAGAGATGCCCATGATCATACAAGAAGCATACAGAACTCCAAATAGACTGGACCAGAAAAGAAATTCCTCCCGACACATAATAATCAGAACAACAAATGCACTAAATAAAGATAGAATATTAAAAGCAGTAAGGGAGAAAGGTCAAGTAACATATAAAGGAAGGCCTATCAGAATTACACCAGACTTTTCACCAGAGACTATGAAAGCCAGAAGAGCCTGGACAGATGTTATACAGACACTAAGAGAACACAAATGCCAGCCCAGGCTACTATACCCGGCCAAACTCTCAATTACCATAGATGGAGAAACCAAAGTATTCCACGACAAAACCAAGTTCACACAATATCTTTCCACGAATCCAGCCCTTCAAAGGATAATAACAGAAAAGAAGCAATACAAGGACGGAAATCACGCCCTAGAACAACCAAGAAAGTAATCATTCAACAAACCAAAAAGAAGACAGCCACAAGAACAGAATGCCAACTCTAACAACAAAAATAAAAGGGAGCAACAATTACTTTTCCTTAATATCTCTTAATATCAATGGACTCAATTCCCCAATAAAAAGACATAGACTAACAGACTGGCTACACAAACAGGACCCAACATTCTGCTGCTTACAGGAAACCCATCTCAGGGAAAAAGACAGACACTACCTCAGAGTGAAAGGCTGGAAAACAATTTTCCAAGCAAATGGACTGAAGAAACAAGCTGGAGTAGCCATTTTAATATCGGATAAAATCGACTTCCAACCCAAAGTTATCAAAAAAGACAAGGAGGGACACTTCATACTCATCAAAGGTAAAATCCTCCAAGAGGAACTCTCAATTCTGAATATCTACGCTCCACATGCAAGGGCAGCCACATTCATTAGAGACACTTTAGTAAAGCTCAAAGCATACATTGCACCTCACACAATAATAGTGGGAGACTTCAACACACCACTTTCTTCAAAGGACAGATCGTGGAAACAGAAACTAAACAGGGACACAGTGAAACTAACAGAAGTTATGAAACAAATGGACCTGACAGATATCTACAGAACATTTTATCCTAAAACAAAAGGATATACCTTCTTCTCAGCACCTCACGGGACCTTCTCCAAAATTGACCATATAATTGGTCACAAAACAGGCCTCAATAGATACAAAAATATTGAAATTGTCCCATGTATCCTATCAGACCACCATGGCCTAAGACTGATCTTCAATAACAACATAAATAATGGAAAGCCAACATTCACGTGGAAACTGAATAACACTCTTCTCAATGATACCTTGGTCAAGGAAGGAATAAAGAAAGAAATTAAAGACTTTTTAGAGTTTAATGAAAATGAAGCCACAACGTACCCAAACCTATGGGACACAATGAAAGCATTTCTAAGAGGGAAACTCATAGCTCTGAGTGCCTCCAAGAAGAAACGGGAGACAGCACATACTAGCAGCTTGACAACACATCTAAAAGCCCTAGAAAAAAAGGAAGCAAATTCACCCAAGAGGAGTAGACGGCAGGAAATAATCAAACTCAGGGGTGAAATCAACCAAGTGGAAACAAGAAGAACTATTCAAAGAATTAACCAAACGAGGAGTTGGTTCTTTGAGAAAATCAACAAGATAGATAAACCCTTAGCTAGACTCACTAAAGGGCACAGGGACAAAATCCTAATTAACAAAATCAGAAGTGAAAAGGGAGACATAACAACAGATCCTGAAGAAATCCAAAACACCATCAGATCCTTCTACAAAAGGCTATACTCAACAAAACTGGAAAACCTGGACGAAATGGACAAATTTCTGGACAGATACCAGGTACCAAAGTTGAATCAGGATCAAGTTGACCATCTAAACAGTCCCATATCACCTAAAGAAATAGAAGCAGTTATTAATAGTCTCCCAACCAAAAAAAGCCCAGGACCAGATGGGTTTAGTGCAGAGTTCTATCAGACCCTCAAAGAAGATCTAATTCCAATTCTGCACAAACTATTTCACAAAATAGAAGTAGAAGGTACTCTACCCAACTCATTTTATGAAGCCACTATTACTCTGATACCTAAACCACAGAAAGATCCAACAAAGATAGAGAACTTCAGACCAATTTCTCCTATGAATATTGATGCAAAAATCCTCAATAAAATTCTTGCTAACCGAATCCAAGAACACATTAAAGCAATCATCCATCCTGACCAAGTAGGTTTTATTCCAGGGATGCAGGGATGGTTTAATATACGAAAATCCATCAATGTAATCCATTATATAAACAAACTCAAAGACAAAAACCACATGATCATCTCGTTAGATGCAGAAAAAGCATTTGACAAGATCCAACACCCATTCATGATAAAAGTTTTGGAAAGATCAGGAATTCAAGGCCCATACCTAAACATGATAAAAGCAATCTACAGCAAACCAGTAGCCAACATCAAAGTAAATGGAGAGAAGCTGGAAGCAATCCCACTAAAATCAGGGACTAGACAAGGCTGCCCACTTTCTCCCTACCTTTTCAACATAGTACTTGAAGTATTAGCCAGAGCAATTCGACAACAAAAGGAGATCAAGGGGATACAAATTGGAAAAGAGGAAGTCAAAATATCACTTTTTGCAGATGATATGATAGTATATATAAGTGACCCTAAAAATTCTACCAGAGAACTCCTAAACCTGATAAACAGCTTCGGTGAAGTAGCTGGATATAAAATAAACTCAAACAAGTCAATGGCCTTTCTCTATACAAAGAATAAACAGGCTGAGAAAGAAATTAGGGAAACAACACCCTTCTCAATAGTCACAAATAATATAAAATATCTTGGCGTGACTCTAACTAAGGAGGTGAAAGATCTGTATGATAAAAACTTCAAATCTCTGAAGAAAGAAATTAAAGAAGATCTCAGAAGATGGAAAGATCTCCCATGCTCATGGATTGGCAGGATCAACATTGTAAAAATGGCTATCTTGCCAAAAGCAATCTACAGATTCAATGCAATCCCCATCAAAATTCCAACTCAATTCTTCAACGAATTGGAAGGAGCAATTTGCAAATTTTTCTGGAATAACAAAAAACCTAGGATAGCAAAAAGTCTTCTCAAGGATAAAAGAACTTCTGGCGGAATCACCATGCCAGACCTAAAGCTTTACTACAGAGCAATTGTGATAAAAACTGCATGGTACTGGTATAGAGACAGACAAGTAGACCAATGGAATAGAATTGAAGATCCAGAAATGAACCCACACACCTATGGTCACTTGATCTTCGACAAGGGAGCTAAAACCATCCAGTGGAAGAAAGACAGCATTTTCAACAATTGGTGCTGGCACAACTGGTTGTTATCGTGTAGAAGAATGCGAATCGATCCATACTTATCTCCTTGTACTAAGGTCAAATCTAAGTGGATCAAGGAACTTCACATAAAACCAGAGACACTGAAACTTATAGAGGAGAAAGTGGGGAAAAGCCTTGAAGATATGGGCACAGGGGAAAAATTCCTGAACAGAACAGCAATGGCTTGTGCTGTAAGATCGAGAATCGACAAATGGGACCTAATGAAACTCCAAAGTTTCTGCAAGGCAAAAGACACCGTCAATAAGACAAAAAGACCACCAACAGATTGGGAAAGGATCTTTACCTATCCTAAATCAGATAGGGGACTAATATCCAACATATATAAAGAACTCAAGAAGGTGGACTTCAGAAAATCAAATAACCCCATTAAAAAATGGGGCTCAGAACTGAACAAAGAATTCTCACCTGAGGAATACCGAATGGCAGAGAAGCACTTGAAAAAATGTTCAACATCCTTAATCATCAGGGAAATGCAAATCAAAACAACCCTGAGATTCCACCTCACACCAGTCAGAATGGCTAAGATCAAAAATTCAGGTGACAGCAGATGCTGGCGAGGATGTGGAGAAAGAGGAACACTCCTCCATTGTTGGTGGGAGTGCAGGCTTGTACAACCACTCTGGAAATCAGTCTGGCGGTTCCTCAGAAAACTGGACATAGTACTACCGGAGGATCCAGCAATACCTCTCCTGGGCATATATCCAGAAGATGCCCCAACAGGTAAGAAGGACACATGCTCCACTATGTTCATAGCAGCCTTATTTATAATAGCCAGAAGCTGGAAAGAACCTAGATGCCCCTCAACAGAGGAATGGATACAGAAAATGTGGTACATCTACACAATGGAGTACTACTCAGCTATTAAAAAGAATGAATTTATGAAATTCCTAGCCAAATGGATGGACCTGGAGGGCATCATCCTGAGTGAGGTAACACATTCACAAAGAAACTCACACAATATGTATTCACTGATAAGTGGATATTAGCCCCAAACCTAGGATACCCAAGATATAAGATATAATTTGCTAAACACATGAAACTCAAGGAGAATGAAGACTGAAGTGTGGACACTATGCCCCTCCTTAGATTTGGGAACAAAACACCCATGGAAGGAGTTACAGAGACGGAGTTTGGAGCTGAGATGAAAGGATGGACCATGTAGAGACTGCCATATCCAGGGATCCACCCCATAATCAGCATCCAAACGCTGACACCATTGCATACACTAGCAAGATTTTATTGAAAGGACGCAGATGTAGCTGTCTCTTGTGAGACTATGCCGGGGCCCAGCAAACACAGAAGTGGATGCTCACAGTCAGCTAATGGATGGATCATAGGGCTCCCAATGGAGGAGCTAGAGAAAGTAGCCAAGGAGCTAAAGGGATCTGCAACCCTATAGGTGGAACAACATTATGAGCTAACCAGTACCCCGGAGCTCTTGACTCTAGCTGCATATATATCAAAAGATGGCCTAGTCGGCCATCACTGGAAAGAGAGGCCCATTGGACTTGCAAACTTTATATGCCCCAGTACAGGGGAATACCAGGGCCAAAAAGGGGGAGTGGGTGGGCAGGGGAGTGGGGGTGGGTGGATATGGGGGACTTTTGGTATAGCATTGGAAATGTAAATGAGTTAAATACCTAATAAAAAATGGAAAAAAAAACAAAAAAAAACAAACAAAAAAAAAAAACAACAACAAAAAAAAAGAAAATGTGAAGAAAGATAGAAAAATGAAGTAGTCAGAGGTCAAATCTCTGGGAGTTTTTCCTGGTCTGTCTGCCTGTCTGCCTGTCTGTATTTTTTTTAAAATAAACTTTCTATAAGACAATAGTTAAAAGTGTGACTACGTATGTGTTATAGCCAGATTGACAAATACCCTAAGAATATCACCTGTAAACAGATTACTGTAGCATTAAGTCACAGTTCAGTCTGTACTGTTGAGGAAATATCAAAATTTGCATAGCAGTTTACCTAACATATGTCAGTTCCTTCTGTAGCGCTTTGAAAAATAACCATGGGAGCTAAGCACGGCTACCAGCTCAGGCTGAGACTCAGCAATTGTTGGATGTGTTTCCTACGTTTCACACATTGGAAATGGGTTGCTCCTTTGTTGAAGCATGCAGCTAGTTTTATGAGCAATTTTTAGAGAAGAAATCTTTGGGCTATTTCAACGCCCACATGAAAACAAAATGTTCTAAATTCAATTTAGCTAATTCTTTTAAATAAACAAAATAAAGTTCGCAAGCCTTGACACTGTACTTGCTGATAAAAGGCCAACATTCCGCAGAGGAGGCGAACTCTGATTTGCTGTCTGCAGCTCTGTGATTGCCCTTTAATAATGTTTCTGAGGCAGATAAAGGATTTGCCAGACAGTGTCAGTGGTGCTTGGGAAATCTAATTATTTGGATTCTGAATTGTCAGCTATGAGACTAGGACTACTTAATTGGTGTTTCACTTCTTGCCTAAGCCAGCAAGTAGGACAGAGGTTCTGGGAAGGCTACGTGCTATGGGAGACAGAGATGGTATGTCGTTTTCTGGCCCCTGACCCGTTTCTGATTCATTAAGACTGCAGGGGGATGCAGGGATGTTGACTTTTCAGCTAACCTGTGCAGATCTTCTCTGCTGGACCTGGGCTCTGAGAATCTGAAAGAATGGGGGCAGACTACAGCCTAATGCTGTAGACAATCTTACGTCAGTATTGGTGTCCTTTTACCCAGGAATGTAACAAAGAAAGTGATGACCCAAGAAAGGTTGTTCTGAGTTCAGAAAAACATGACCAGAAACAAATGGTCAGAAAAATAGGTAAACAAAATTCAGTAAGCACATAGTCCAAGATAACAGAGCAGCCCTTCCCCAGAACTTGCCTGACATGTACTATAGATAGTATCTAGGAAGGCACAAAAGCAAGGCAGAAGGCCATAGCCAGATTCAGGGTACACCGGCCAGATCAGGTTCTATAGCTATGACCTGACATCCAAAAGAATAAACATGTCTTATAAATTGAATGTAAATGTTTGTCACAGGAGGCATGAAATCACATCCACGAAGAATCCAGGGAACAAAGTGCACCTGAGGTAAAAAGCCCCTCTGCCTTTTCCCCTGGGATTTCTCTCACAGTTCCACCAAGGCATTGTTCACCACGTGTCAGCCTTTTGACCATGGTCCAACACAACGATCTGCATTTTAAAGATGACTTTGCTGTATCCCTATGAAATACCATAGGTGTCTACGAGCAGAGAAGGAGAAGGTTGAGTTAGGTAAGCAATGAAATAGAAAAGGAAGTGGTGGACAGTGTGTAAATACCTTGCTCTGTGCTGTATCTGGCTGTTGAAATGTGGGAAGGTGTGAGTGAGAGGAAGACAATCCATAATTCTACCAGAATTCAACTCCTCTTCCTTCCTTCCTTCCTTCCTTCCTTCCTTCCTTCCTTCCTTCCTTCCTTCCTTCCTTCCTTCCATCCTTCCTTCCTTCCTACCACTACCTCACAAACTGAGAGACCATAGGAAGAGTCAGTTCAAATTTCTGAGCACACGTCTTGGGACACAGTGCATTATATTATTACAAGGTCTTAGTATGATTATAGGTTGAGTCAGAAAGATATTTCACAGAAAGAATGAATTTCAGCAGAGCTAATTTTGGCTTGGTTGAGAATCTCCAAATGAAACGTAAAATTCTAATTGCAAGAGGGTCGCCATAAAAGCTGTGCTTATGTATATTTGGCAAAGACTGAAAAACACAGAAAATCTTTAGCTCTAATCAGCCCATTTACAAATTGTGCCCTTTAAAGCTCTAGTATAATAAACCATTTTAAATCATTATTGTAAGAGAAATGAAAGACTTAGCAAATTCTAAAGAAGACTTTGTGTAGGAAGGTCCTTAGTGTGCAGTCAGTCACTCTTAAATCTACTTCTTTTAAACCACTTATTTCAGAATTGTTTGTTCTCAAGTTTTCTTGCCAAGATTATGTGCTAAGGTGCCTGATGTACCACTTATTATAATGTCTGTGATTGATGGATTGGTATAATCAATAATTTTGTTTTCAGGTTGGGATGCTGATTCAAAGATTTTGTTTTTAAGCATTGTACCTGTATGCAGGACTTTTAAAGTTCTGGAAGTGTGTGTGCTTGAGAAGTACGGTGAAAAGGATTCTAGAAGATGATACCTTAATAGAGAAAACCAAGGAAGACCATCAGAGGAAGAAACTGCCTCTTACATCATCATGAGGACTCTATGTTGGCCCCAGAAGGCCTCATGCTCAAGCTGTATGGGGTGAGTATGTAGACAAGGAGAAATACACATGCTACATTAGCACATGGGTTCACTGACTTTAGGCCTAGGATGGGAGAAAATTTGGTACTGGATTCTGAAGCTAATGGACTAGGCCAGATAATGGCTGGGAACTAGTGCAACCACAATTAAAGTTTTATGGTTTAATTGTGTTAAGCTCTATTTCATCCTGCTCCATGCAGTCATAGTTCAAGGACATAAGTTTTGTCAAGTGCCAGATCTTAGAGGAAACAGCATGAAATATAAGTTTCAAGAATTGTCCCCAATTTTTTCTTGAGCCAGAACATCTGGAAGAAAGTAGACCTGTTATTTAAACATGGAGGAACAATGCTTACTGGGTTTTGCAGCATTGCAAACTGTCTGAGAACTAAATTCTGAACTATCAAAATACATTTTGTACTATGGACGTAGGAAGTAATTACCATAATTGTAACACATATCATTGAAAAGGCCAACTTCTGATTTTTTTTTTAAAGCTCGAGCCACTTTGTGAAATTTTTAGCACAGAACAAGATTCATATGTTTATCAGATCTGTAAACACATCAGATTTTCCTCAGCCGTAACAACACATCACTAACTGGGGCCTTTGGAGTGAGATAAAAATGAGTCAGTGCCTAGCACTTTGCACATAGATTTGATAGCACAGCATCTGGTTTTGATGACTTGTTAGGTAATTATTTGAGTTACGGGATCACAGACTTTATGAAGCAGTACAGATTTGTTTTATATGAAGATGGTCTAATGATAGAATGAGAGGCAAACTTGCTTCTGTAAAATGCAGTTATGGGACAATTAGAAACCACCAGAGTCCTCCTCAGAAGCCTGCCCCATTTGTCAACTTTCTTCTCCGAGAGTGCTTCACATGTACATCTCTAAGTGTCAATGCACAAGAAATCCAAGTGTGTTGAACATTCACTTAATAATTAGTTAGACTTGGTGCTCAGTTGATTAGAGTAGACTTTTCAATGTCCCAGGTATTTCAGGAAATTTTTGTTTTTAGTTATTTCTGTTTCTACATTTTGCCCCCCCCCCCTGCAAATTTCTTGTCAAAAGACCAAACCTAGGGGGCAAGAGTTGCTCATGTAACTAAAGAAAACAAATGCACTGTCAAAACAGTGTCTTCAGAATGTTTACTGGAAGAATCATTTCCCCCAAGGAACATTCACAGCTTTCCATCTTCTTGTTGAGGTCGGTGTGCATGCATGTGTGCATGTGAGCATGAGTACATAAGTGTATGTGTGTGTGTTACTGTATAATTTTTGAGTTATATCTTTATTGATGGACACATCTTGGATGATGTTTATGTTTTCTTCCTTAGCCATAGAAATACTTTGATTTAATTCTTTTGGGAAACATTTGGGAATCTTTATGTGACTTGAACCACTGAAACCAAAACGTGAAGGTTCTGTTCATTCCCTGGCCTTATTTCCCATTAACAGTCCCTACTCCAACCCAATGAGGGGTGGTATCCTCTATTGCTCTGTTGGTAGCTTTGCTAGGAGTAAAAAAAAGTAACTGTATTTTTTTTTATCTAATAACAAAAAAAGAAATAAAAAAAATCTACCAGTCAACTTGAAATGTAGATATTACGTCTTGCTTTAGAGTTAGAAAAATCACACAACACTCGCCTGTCACATGTCCTACTAGATCAGTGCTTCTCAACTCTCCTAACACTGTGATCCTTTAAGGAAGTTCCTTCTGTTGTGGTGATCCCCAACCACAAAATTATTTTTTTCCTACTTCATAACTGTAATTTTGCTGTTATGTAGCATATGAAAATAAATTTGCTATTATGAATCATAATGTAATATCTGATACTTTGATACTTTTAGATAACCCCTGTGAATGTTGTTCCAACCCAAAGAGGTTGCAACCTACAGATTAGGAATCACTGAACCACTGTACTAGATCACCTTAAGTTCTTCTGTCAAAATAGTACCTGTTTTTATTCTTTTTCAAGATACTCTGGGGATGGGTAGGTTCTGGACAGCGAGTCATGAGAAGTGATACACATATTTCTGATCTGGCATATTTGGCCATCGGTGTGAGGTCATTAAAATCTTTTCCCCAGAGAACATGAATCTCACACACAAGGATGCACAGTACAGCAAGGGTCAGAACTTCCCTGCTTATTCATGGCCAATATAATGTGTGACTGAAAAGTGGATATGTTTTTAAAATTCATTTTTTAAAAAATTTGTTCATGATTCAGTGCTTACATTACTTCTAACATCCCCCTTTCCCTCCAACTTTTCCATATCCTCCTAACTTCTTCTCAAGTTCATGACTTTTTAAAAAAAATATTGCTACATATGTATGTATGTATGTATATATGTATGTATGTATGCATGTATATGTACAGCATATTGAGTGTATTTGGTGTTGTTCATATGTATGTGTGTTCAAAGATGACATCTTGGGATTATACAACCTATCAGGGGTCCTGTCCCTTGTAAAGACAAATTCTACCTCTTTCAGCATTAACTACCTATAGTTCTTCATTTGAGGGTGGGTCCTTGTGAGATTGCCCCTATTCAAAACATGCCAACTGAAGTTATCTTTGTGTAGGTCTTGTTTGAGTGACTATATATTTTTTGATTTTATGTGAGGCTTCTGTAATATCAAAGACACTATCTGGCACCAGGCATCCTGGTCCTCTGACTCTTACAGTCTTTCTTCCTCATCTCCTGTGAAGTTTCCTGAGCCTTCAATACAGGTGCTGTATTGTAGATCTATCAGTTGGGGTTGGGCACTCACGGTAGGTGGGTCTCTTCATTTTGAACAGCTGTGGCTTTCTGTCACGGTCTCTGATGCTAAAAAGAAGTTTCTTTGATGGGGGGTATAAATGTTTGGGAATAAGTATGCATTTAGAATGTACTTGGAAATTACATTGGTTTAGGAAAATGGCAGTAGAAAGTTCTCCTCTAGGGTCCATGAATTCACCAATGATGAGCACTTACCTATGTTAATCATGTCAAGCATGCATTCCTTCCTCTATTCTCCTACTGAGTGGGCCTTAACTACAGTTGGAAAGTTCTAGGTTATCCTCAACGTAGAGGTGCTTCTCTTCCTTGGTAGCTCACATGGAAACTTTGGATACCATGGTAGCTAGTCCTCAGGGAGGAGGCTCTCAGGTCAGTTCTAGCTTGATTCTCCCAAGTCCCTTGTCCTAAGTGTATGGTGTCTTCAGATATAGGGCCTTTCAAGTTCTGGGAGGCAACCAAGGAAAATGGAAAAGCCTGTATTGTTTTGAAAATGTCTTAGACTTTTCTAACCAACATGCTGAAGGGGGTGTTTCCCATGTCTTGTCCTGAGGGTTTGTGAGACAGTCTATGGCTCTTGTAGGGAGCATGATCACCCCAAATGGCATATCATATATACATATATAGACATATGTATATATGTGTATATATGTATAGGTGTATATATGTATATATGCATATGTATATTTGTATATATGTATATATGTATAGTGTGTGTATAAAATATGTTTATTTATATTTTAAGTAATCATAAATATGTTTTCCTATGATTCATTCAGACATTCTTTCTTTTAATTAGATATTTTCTACATTTATATTTCTAATGTTATCCTGAAAGCCCCCTATAGCCCCCTCCCTCCCCCGCCCTGCTCTCCAACCTACCCACTCCTGCTTCCTGACTCTGGCATTCCCCTGTACTGGGGAACATGATCTTTGCAAGACCAAGGGCTTCTCCTCCCATGGATGACCGACTAGGTCATTCTCTGCTACATATGCAACTAGAGACACAGTACTGGTTAGTTCATATTGTTGTTCCTCCTACAGGGTTGCAGACCCCTTTAGTTCCTTAGGTACTTTTTCTAGCTCCTTCATTAGGGGCCCTGTGTTCCATCAAATAGATGACTGTGAGCATCCACTTCTGTATTTGCCAGGCACTGGCATAGTCTCACAAGAGAGAGCTATATCAGGGTCCTGTCAGCAAACTCTTTCTGGCATATGCAATAGTGTCTGTGTTTGGTGGTTATATATGGGATGGATCCTGGGGTGGGGCAGTCTCTGGATGGTCCTTCCTTCTGTCTCAGCTCTGAACTTTGTCTCTGTAACTCCTTCCATGGGTATTTTGTTCCCCCTTCTAAGAAGGAGTGAAGTGTCTACATTTTGGTCTTCCTTCTTCTTGAGTTTCATGTGTTTTGCAAATTGTATCTCGGGTATTCTAAGTTTCTGGCTAATATCCACTTATCAGTGAGTGCATATCATGTGTGTTCTTTTGTGATTAGGTTACCTCACTCAGGATGATATCCTCCAGATGCAGTCAAATATTCTTAGTGTTACATATCCTCCCATATTGTCCTCCCTCCTCTCTGCTCAGTTAAATAATCTGCTTTTCCCATATCCAACTTCCTAGCACTGAGATATCTCCTCTTCTAGAGCTCTTCCCTCCCCCCAACTCCTGGTCTTGTATCTATGATCCTTTATTACTTCCCTGTTTCCATGGTTGTTCTAGGCTAAACACTCACATATAAAGACTCAGAGATGGGGTCCATAAATAAGAGATCATATGCACTGTTTGTTGTTCTGGATTTGGGTCACCTCAGTATATTTTCTAGTTCTATCTATGTATATACAAGTTTCATGACATCATTTTTCTTTGAATAGAATTCCATTGTGCATACACACTACATTTTCATTATTCATTGGCCAGTTGAAGGGCATTTAGGGTCTTTCCATTCCCTAGCTCTTGTGAATAGAACAGCAGTGAACACAGCTGAACAAGAATTTGTGGATAGGGAGTCCTTTGGAGATAGGCCCAGGAGCAGGATAGCTAGGTCATGGGTGGATCTACTTTCAACCTTTTGAGAATTTCGATTCTAATTTCCACAGTAGGCTGCATCAGTTTATAATCCCACCAACACTGCATAAAGGTTCCTCCTTTCCCACATGATAGCTTAAAACCATCTAGGAATACATTTAACCAAGGAGCTGAAAACACTCTACAATGGAAACTTTGGATTTCTCAGGAAAGAGAATGATTAGAAGATGAAGAGACCTCTCATGAATATGAATGTGACCATTATCCCCCAAACAATATATACATCCAATGTAATCTCAACAAAAATCCTCATGTCATTCCTCAGAGATAGAAAAAAAAAACTATCCTAAAATTTATATGGAACTAGAGAAGAGCTTGCCCCAGGCACGAGTGTGTGTAGCTGCAATCATCTGATGTTTGACTTATTTTTAATCTCCAAAGATTTCCTTCTACAAAAAATGGTATTTGTAGTAGATACTATTTTTTTCTGAAAATATTTTAAAGTCTAGCTTTTATTTTTAAAAACTTTTTTTTGAGTTTATGATATAACTATGTCATTTCCCCTTCCCTCCTTTCCCCACCAATCTCCCAGGTAACCCTTAACTCTCAAATTCATAGCCTTTTTAATTTAATACCTATCACACACACACACACACACACACACACACACACACACACACACACACACACACCTCGTGTACTGTTTTTCAGGTATCTTTACTTTTATTGCATTCTCCTCCCACCTTCTGTATTCATATTCCTTCCAGTCCTAACCCTTCCATTTTCTCATTTCATCCTTCAGATAACTTTAGTCTGTTATTTCTCTCTCTTTTGTAAACCCATGCCACCCACAATGGTCCATTTTCCCTTTCTTGGTTTCTGCAGCTATTCCTAAAATCTATCTATTTTAATCAATAAAAATGGTAAAGAAATTTGGTAAACACAATTAAAAACATAAAGGTATAGCATGGTAAAGAAGAAAACAGATCGACTCTAGAGTTAGACTCTACCAAGTCAGCTTTACCAACCCAAAGTCAAGTCTGAGAACTAAGCTCAACTTCCACAGGAAAAGAGGAAAACCCTATGTCCACTTTGCTGAGAGGTTTGCGAGAATCAGTGAAATGCCTGACACAAGAGCAATAGTAACCATCACCAACTGCTTAATGGATAGGAAAGCATTAGTGGCTCCAGAACACAAAGAAGACTGAGAAAGGCAGATCACACCCTGTACATGATAATGACACTGAGTAAAAGTGATCTTTCACAGGGCAGGAAAATAATTCCATAAGAAATCCAATCTTCGCTGACACCATTGCATACACTAGCAAGATTTTATTGAAAGGACGCAGATGTAGCTGTCTCTTGTGAGACTATGCCGGGGCCCAGCAAACACAGAAGTGGATGCTCACAGTCAGCTAATGGATGGATCATAGGGCTCCCAATGGAGGAGCTAGAGAAAGTAGCCAAGGAGCTAAAGGGATCTGCAACCCTATAGGTGGAACAACATTATGAGCTAACCAGTACCCCGGAGCTCTTGACTCTAGCTGCATATATATCAAAAGATGGCCTAGTCGGCCATCACTGGAAAGAGAGGCCCATAGGACTTGCAAACTTTATATGCCCCAGAACAGGGGAATTCCAGGGCCAAAAAGGGGGAGTGGGTGGGCAGGGGAGTGGGGGTGGGTGGATATGGGGGACTTTTGGTATAGCATTGGAAATGTAAATGAGTTAAATACCTAATAAAAAATGGAAAAAAAAAAGAGAGAGAAACAGAGACACAGAGACAGAGAAAGACATAGAAACAGAGACATAGAGACAGGGAGAGATAGAAAAAGACAGAGAGACTGAGATAGAAAAAGACAGAGACAAAGAGAAAGACAGAGAGACAGAGAAAAGATGTAGAGACAGAGACAGACACTGACAGAGAGAGACAGAGAGGGGTGAGCCTTAGACATCAATAGCTGTGAACTTGGGCTTCACTCGGCTTTTACTGAGCAGGTTTGGCTATCAGACCTGAGGTACTCTGCCAAGCAGAGGCCCAGCAGTCCAGCAGAACCTCATGGTGGGACAAGTCTAGGAAAGATTAACTGTCTACGACATTACCTTAGGACCCTGAATGTTCAGCCCAGTCACATCCTCTGTCCTAAACCTCTGTACCCTGTAGCCAAGCCATCTGATGTCCATGGTTCAGTCTCTGCCCTGTGGTGCTCATGATAAATGGAATTAGACATACCTCAGCCACAAGCCAGTCAGACATCCAGACGATGCAGGTCTGTCCCTGGAGAATGAGCTGGTCTCAAAAGCAATGTAGTGACCTCTGGAGATGGCACAGATGTGTCACTGGGGGCTCTGGAGCTGGGTACTTGGGGGTATGGCTCATCTTCTGTGTTCTTTTTCTTGGCTAAGACTTGGTGTGATCCAGTATATGTAGCATGAGGAAGTAATCCCTCAGGTTCATTCCCCTTTACATTTGGGGACTGGATCTCCAATTTGGAGAATTTGGAGCTTGCTGACTAGGCTGGTGGTAGGCCATTGGGGATCTACTGGTTTCCATCTCTCCAGTGCTGAGGTTAAATTAAGCAAGCTCCACCATGATCAGCAGTTTCTACATCAGTTCTAAGAATTGAACTCAGGTCCTGGTACCTTGTACCTTTACATCATCTTCTTGCCTGGGAATTATATGTTTTAATATATAAAATATCTATTTAAATTTATTAATATAATAAACTATGTATTTATATATAATATATTAAAAAAAAAAAAAAAAGAAATCCAATCTTGCTGGAACTTCATTCTTGGCATTGTAGCTTCTTGTTGTTTAAGCAAATTCTGTTAAACTAGTTCAAGAGACTAATGTATGCTATTTCTTTATGGCAGTTTAAGCAGACTAATAATACATATATCGATTTATTTAAGCATCACAAGGATCCTCTGAAATCATTTCTAGTATATTCCTCCCTATAGACAAAAATCTGAAGTGTGTATTGTACAAGGTCATACAGGGATTCCAACTTGGACCTATGCTCTTATGCAATGTGTAATAGAAGGGAAAACACACATTGGTTCTCAAATAGAATTTGAATGCATATAAACTTGCACTCCGGGAGGTACAGGGAGTTGCCCTCATGGTTTACACTAATGCCCCTCAAGGGCACAGATGTAAAGGAATGAGTATAGTCATCCAATTTGCTCACTTATAAGAAAACCAACAAAGACTGTTGTTTACATGCCCAGAGAACAGGTCTCTGCTTTCAACTGTAGGGTAGGATGGCAGATATTCAAAACACTCAATCTGACTCCTTGGACTAGAGTTCTTGTTACTCCACTGTGGGTATCTGTAAACACCTGTAGGCAGTGATGTGTATGACCTTGTAAAAGCTCCCAGGGATGAATATTCCCATAGTCACAAGGTGCTGAGCTTATTTAATTATGATTCAGCCATGCATGCATTTGCTCTCTAAATGCAAAGTTGGTCTTTGTGTAGACATGAAGCTAATGTCATTTCCCTTTCCTGCATTCAGGGAACCCAGTTACACAGCTGGGTTTATGAAGACTTAGGGACAGCATTTCAGTTAGAAATTATATTAATTACCAAGTTGTAGTTTGGACTACGTGTAAGTTAGTGTGCAATACCTTTCACAAACACTAAATTAAATGCAAACATGTTTTATATTGTCATTATTTTGGAGAGATTTATCTCTCAAAGCAAAGAATTACGTCTAACTCATAAATTTAGCCTGTGCCTCAATTACAAGGGTTTGTTTTTCTGAATCTAATCCTCAGAATTCACCTGTGAGGTTCTCAAATATTTCAATCTTGTTAATGATGCTTGCTTTAAATTCAAATCCCATTTCTCAGTATCTCTTCGAAGTAGTCAGGAAGCTCTGTCATTTTTCAATTATTCTGTGTACGTTAAGAGGATTTTGAAGTTATCTATTAATGAGCCTAGTTCCTCTTTCATCCCTTGTCACAGCAACTTTCCATCAAGAACAGACACGACCTTGGACTCAGTCAGGGTGGATAGCCAGTGTATGCCTGAGATAATATCAGAAATTGAACTAATGTAATTTTTTTTTGGCCAAGAGCATAATATCTGCATTTTAGTTCTCTTCATATAGACATTTCATGATTGATTTTAGAATGAATAGGAAAATAGGTAAGAATGGTCCCCTTTACTCAGCACACGTACTCTATAAGCCACTGGATAAAGCACATTTAGCCTACTATATAGTATTAGAGCCTCACAGCTATCCCATTAATAGGTATTGTGACTCACCATCATGTAAAGATGAGCAAACAGAGGCTTAGCTGACATGCATGGTTAAGAGAGACGTAAGGCTTCATAGCTCATTACTGGATGATGAGGATTTGAGCTTGCTGCTAGTCTCATGCAGTACTCAATCTTAATAGAGGATTAAGAAGGCAGCATTTACTGATGTCTACATACAAAGACAACAAAAGCCTATTTATTTTTATTTTTTATTTATTTTATTTTTATTTTTTTGTTTTTTCAAGACAGGGCTTTTCTGTGTAGTCCTGGCTATCCTGGAACTCAGTCTGTAGATCAGGCTGGCCTCAAACACAGAAATCCACCTGCCTCTGCCTTCTAAGCACTGGGATTAAAGGTGTGCACCACCACTGCCGGGCAAGAGCCTGTTTCTTATGAAGTATTTATTTCGTTATGATCTGTGGGTACTCTAATAGGGTACGGTTTATAGGACTGTATATTAGGTGGTCTGCACCATATACATTCTGTTAAGTCTTCCTATTTTTTGGCTTTATCTGATTTGATTTTTTTTGTGAAAAAAATTATGTCTACATTATACAGGCATAGATATAATCAGGAGGGCTGTACTTTAAAGGTTAATCATTTTTTATTGTAACTACTAATGCATGTTAATTATTCATAATAGTGGGGTTAACCTCCATTAATATGTGCACTTAAATTTAATTATAATTTCACGTTCTTCCTCCTTTTGATGAGTCAGAATCTAACCTGACAGCTCAGGAGGGAGTGAATTGCTAAGAGAGTAGCTCAGAGTTCTCTGAAGCTTTTCAAAGATATCATAGATTCCCTTGGGGACACGTCAAATTCACTCATGTCACTAGTGTTTCCTAAGTGCCAACAGTCTGTCAAATCAGGTGACTGTTCTGAGAATACAGAGATGAATGGGAGACCCTCCCTGCGTGTGAGAAGCTCTGAATCTAATGGGGGCAGGTATTAGCTTTACGTGCAAATTCAGAGCTTCTGTCACATACAGAGATGGATAACTATGAGAGTGCATCTATTACAAACAGTATTTGAAAAGAATGACATTTGTTATAGGCTATCATAGGAGAAAAATAAAAATAACAGAGCAAAAGGATGAAAAGGTAGGATCCTGAAAGGGATCTAAGGTCCAGCTCAAGTTTTAGCAAGCTCTTAGCTCGGGAACGGGTTTCCTAGCGCTCAAGGTGAAAAGAAAGGCATTTTCATCCACAAGGCTCACAATGCACACAGAAACACACAAGTTACTCAGAAGAGTCATATTGATATTGAAATAAGAGAAAACAGTATCCGGTTGTTTTCCTAAAGGGGAGCCATGTGAACCAGAGATCCACGTCCTAAGCTGCATAGCACATGCTGATACTAAACACAGAGACAGTTCCCAAGTGGCAGCCTAATGACTTATTGTTTAGTAATGGCAATGCGAGATTCTAAATATTTATGTTTACAAAGGCTATGGTTTTAGCCTGGGTTGGGAATGTTTTGGTAAAGTGAAGAAATGTTCTGAGGTGGACAAATCCTAAAGTCTGAGCTTCAACGGGAAGAGGAATCAGCTGGTTTGACTCATTGTTACATGGCTATGGCAATGGGCTCGCCTGCCTTTAGACTATCATCTATAGCTATCATCTATCCATCTCTCTCTCTCTACCATCTTTTTCTTTCTCTCTCTCTCTCTCCCCCTAGTTCCCTCCCTCCCTCCTTTCCTCCCTCCCTCCCTCCCTCCTTCCTTCCTTCCTCCCTCCCTCCTTCCTTCCTTCCTCCCTTCCTCCTTCCCTTCCTTTCCTCCTCCTCCTTCTCCTCCTTCATCATCATCATCATTATCTATCATCTATCTATCTTCTATGTATTTAACATCTACTAGTTGCCATTCTAATACAGCTATTATCTACTTATATATCTAACAAACTCATAGACCATAATTTGTTAACTTTATCTGTTATTATATACAAATTGTCATTCATATATATATATATATATATATATATATATATATATACCTATGAGCTATCTGACATCTATTATCTACTAATGTATCTACCTATCATTTATTATCTATATTTCACCCATTATTATGTATGTATCTACCATATATGTATCTATGTTTCTATATTCTACTATCTCCTATCTATCAACCTATCATCTATCTACTTATTTTTCATCTTCTATCTATCTATCTATCTATCTATCTATCTATCTATCTATCTATCTATCTATCTATAATCTATTTTTCTTCCTTATCATCATCACAACTACCATTATTTATTATTATGCTGGATAGTTTTATGTCAACTCAACACAACCTAGGGTTATTTGGAAAGAGGAAACTTCAATGAGAAAATGGCTCTACCAGATTGGCCAGTGGGCAAGCCTGTGGTGCATTCTCTTAATTGATCTATGCAGAAGGACCCAGCCAATGGTAGGAGGTGCTGCTTTTGCACTGGTGGTCCTGGTGCTGTAAGAAATTAGGCTTAGCAACTCATGTGGAACAAGTTAGTGAGTATAATACTTCCATTGCTTCTGCTTGCTTCCAAGTCCCTATCTTGAGTTTCTGCCCTTTGTGAAGAGCCCATCACATCTCATTGATGGATGGTGATCTGAGTATAAGTGGAAACAAACTCTTGCTTCTCCAAGTTGCTTTTTGCCACATAATTTTATCACATCAATAGTACTCCAAACTTAGGCAATCGTGTTGCAGTGGTTGGGATTTATTACTGTTCTATTTACTTATGCTGTATCCCTTTGGGCAGTTTGCTCATCTCTGTCTTCAAGCTTTATCCTTTTCCCTTTGTGGGTTGGGAAGGTATTGCCTGCTTTATTAGGAAAGCAAGTGAGATAGTGTATATCAGCTCCAAACTCTGCTTAAAGTTATACACTCATTTAAGAGTATCTGTGAGCACAATGAAACTAGGGCAATGCTGTTCATGATGTCACTCAGCTCTAAATAGAAGAGAGAGGCCCCTTGTCATCTTTGCACTCTAATAATACACAATTATTACATGTCAGTTAAATATAAAATGATCTCTATTAAATGCCCCCTTTATTATATAAGTATATTCTGCTAGGAATTGCTTCTGCTAGGGAGTCGATACATCATTAGAAGTTGCACCAGGCCTTTCCAAGATCTGCTAGAGAAACTCTCATGAAAACATATACAATAAGTAACACTGCCCACACTGAGCAGGTTGTACTTTTGTATTTAGTAACACACACACACACACACACACACACACTCACCAATAATAATGAAAGAAGAAGAGGCCATGCAATTGAAAGCGAGCAATGGGAGGTACAGGGGAGGATTTGGAGGGAGAAAAGGGAAAGAGGAAATGATATAATTATTTATCTTAAAAATAAAAAATAATAAATAAAAAGAGAAATGTATAAGTTGTGTCTCGTTATAAACAAAAGAGAAATGTATAAGTTGTGTCTAGTTTTAATTATAATTAAGGTTATTGGAAGCGGTGCTTTAGTTAGTGTCTTCTTGGTTAATGGATAACTATCAGTTTGTACGTGTGGATAATGCCTATTAAGCAGGTGATGAAAGCTTGCTATAGCAAAGTCTGAGAAGCAAAGTGCTGGCTGAGTTTGACTGTGTGGTCAACTCTGGAGCAAGTCCACATGCAGTCTGTGGTGCTCACAGTATGTCACAGGCATGTGTTCTCTATTGGCTTCTTTTTATCTTTTTGCTTTGTTTCTTTCCCTTTTTGGTTGTTTCTTTCTTTGTTTGTTTTGTTTTTCTTTCTCCCCCTTCCTCCCCACCTTTCCTTTTTTCTTTTCTTTCTTTAAAAAAAAATTTTTTTTTGAGACAGGGTCTCAAGTAGCCCAGGCTAACTTTAAACTTCATATGTTGATGAGGATGGCCTTGAAAATTTGAACCTCTGAACCGACTCTGTCAGTCCCGGAAGGACAGATTGCTCTGTGGATGTTTGTGAGGCATGGGGCCTATTACCAGCTTCTGCTGAGTTTCTCTGGAAAGAGCGATTTGTATCTCAGCACCACTGGCAATCACATAGCTGTGAACTAGAGCATGTAGCTGTGATTGGAGGGCCTCTTGGGTGGCATATGGCACTGCACAGGGTCATGCCGTGCTAGCCTTATTCTATAGCTTTATTTGGATGGTGGACTAGAGAACATCTCATTAGCTGTGCAAATTGGATCATGTTTAGTGGCTTGAATACTCGGACGAGAAAGATTAAATTTCAAAATAACCCCAGAGACTGGGTCACACAGAAGTACAGGAAGACCAGACATGATTTTATTATACATGTAGGTTGGAGCAATCATGGCAAGATGAGGAGTGAGAGTGAAGCAGAAAGGGAAAAAAGGGAGAGGAGAAAGAGGGGGTGAGAACAAAGAGCAAAAGAAAGTGAGGGCATGATACCCACAGAGTCCAGTGATGCTTGCCACAGACCCCATCACTATGTGATGTTGGCTTAATTAGGTTAATCTGTTAAAGACTCTGAACCGATCAGGCCTGTTCTCTCTTCCAGTAGCTTGTTTGCCAAGGCACCCAAACTTAAGACACAATAAAAACTAATTTCCAACTACCCTCAGTTCTTGGTGTTCCAGTAGCTTAAAAATCTTCCACCTCCAAACGCAACTTCTCAATCTCCCTCAAACAAATAGCCCCAAAGTACAATTAAGAAGGCCAAGCTGACAAGCTGATACTCTTCTCAGCCCTTTTATTTCCTCTCACCATTGCTGAAGATGCTGTTGGAGACAGCAAGACAGCTTTTAATTTAGATTTGGAGACTGATTGTACTGGACCTGACTCTCAGTTATTGTTGGAAAATTTTCTCTGCACTCATAAAACCCTCTCAGTTCTCTTAGTCATCCCAAACCACGTTGTTTCTCCTCACGCTGTGGACACTGCTGGACCAGATGGACATGTGTAAATTATCGACATGTAGGATGCTTTGAATGGAGAGGGAGTGAGGGACTGTGATTAAATGTCAGAAGGTTGGGTTTGTGTGGGACGGCACCTTGGTCACAGCAACCCTTGACAGAGGACCAGAGAGGGCATAGTTGTTTAAGGAGTGAACTGCTTTGGACCTCTCTAGAAAATGCCAGTTCATATCCAGATCAAGTTCTAGGCCTTATGAGGTGCAGAAATGTGGATTCTAAATGTTTTCTGTGAACAGCTGAGTCAGCTAGTAATCAATGTCAACAAGTCCTTTAAAACGTCCATCTATGTGTGTTTATGTGAGAGTGTGGGCCTTAGGACCTCCTGACACTGTCTCCGGCAGTTATTTCTTTCCTTATTCCACCTCAGTCTCATCTGTGTTTTCCTCTAGCAAATCACACTTCAAAAATTTTTTTGGTTTCATTTCAGTAAAATCCAAGCAAGCTAGAGGACTTAGTGAAACTAGTGCTTCATTTCAACTTTGTGAAGAATTTTCTTAGTGTCTTTATTCATGGTTTTATTATGTTCAGCAGCTAAGTTCAGAGGAAGAAGAGAGCAGGGACTATGGATAGAATGGTACAAACTCTTGTTTTGGTTTGTCTTCTTCATTTACCTTCACTATTTGTTTAATTATAAAGTTGCTTTGAGATCTGAAGTCTTCAAAGACAATCTTTTAGGGAGGGAACACAAACTCAGGATTAAATACTAAACATAGAGGAGCATTAACCCTTTCTGCATGTATGTATGCCCTTGAGCTGCTCATATTACTATGAAAGTAAAATAACAACTGCTATCTAGGACTGAAATGCCAGTTAAATTTTCAGATGTGTGTACCACTCTCAAGATGTTGCATGTGACACAGCAGAGTCTCAATTATGGTAGGTCATCAATGTTATCTAGCAATGGATTAGCCTCACTAGCAAGATTTGGAATTGCAATCTTGGTGATTGTACTGGCTAGTTTTGTGTTAACTTGACACAGCTGGAGTTATCACAGAGAAAGGAGCTTCAGTTGAGGAAATGCCTCCATGAGATCAACTGTAAGGCATTTTCTCAATTAGTGATCAAGGGGGAAAGGCCCCTTGTGGGTGGGACCATCCCTGGGCTGGTAGTCTTGGGCTCTATAAGAGAGCAGGCTGAGCAAGTCAGGTGAGGCAAGCCAGTAAAGAACATTCCCTCCATGACCTCTGCATCAGCTCCTGCTCTCTGACCTGCTTGAGTTCCAGTCCTGACTTCCTTTGGTGATGAACAGCAGTATGGAAGTGTAAGACGAATAAACTCTTTCCTCCCCAGCTTGCTTCTTGGTCATGATGTTTGTGCAGGAATAGAAACCCTGACTAAGACAGTGATAATGGTCACATTAAAATATTACTGACCATGGGTCTGGAGAGAAATAGTCCAATAGTTAAGAACATAAACTTTTCTTGAAGAGGTTGAGTTTTTAGCAACTAGGTTTTTAGCTAACAACTGAATGTGACTTCAGCTTCTACAGACGTCTGACAGTGTCTTCTGGATTGTAGGTACCTGAGCTCACACATGCACAGAATCTCACATAGACACAGGCTTATGCACATTATTTTAAAAGGACTTGTTGACATTGATTCCTAACTGACTTAGTTGTGCACAATCCATCACAAAACTTTTAGAATCCACATTCCTGCACCTCACCATAACTTGCAGTCTTACCCAGGGAACAGAAGTCAACTTGGCTCTCAGGAACATAGGCTGGAGCGATGGCTATATAGATCTTCAAGATGGCCTTCCCAGGCTGTGCCTCACGAACCCTGGCATTTCATGAATCGTTAAGCTGACCAGTAATCAAGAGGAGATCTCTGGAAAACACATTTTATAGAAAGTTCATTGCAGTAATTGCATTTTTTTGTCTTTTGATAGTAAACTTTTTTGCTTGCTTACTTAGTTTTATTTTATTTTATTTTTAAGGTTTTGAGTGGTTTGATGTTTTATTTATTTATTTATTTTGCACATACTTTCAGACATTTTATTTATCATCATGATTTTTTCTATAACATATAAAATAAAGAATTAAGTTTGCAAGAGAATATATATTCTGCCTTGGACATCATTCAGGAACCTATAGCTTATGCGGCAATGAATTATAATTCTTTTCTTAATCTTTACTGCTGTTGTTTACAAAATGGCATCTATCCTAGGACTTTCTCAAAGCATAATGAGACATTTGCTACGAAGAAAGAGATTGGAGTTCCTTTTTTTTTAATTAGCCTAGAATAAGCAACACAATGGATATAACTGCATAAATCTAGAAAAATGTATCCACTCCTGAACTCAAAATTATGGCTTTTGTCTAATATAAGAAGCCATATTCTCCACAAAACTACACACTTTCTTAAAATAATAAAAAATAGCATTTCTATAATAATTCCCAATTTACAAATTTATTATCACCTATCCTCCTCTCACCAAGCAAATGAAGTAGGTATGGCAATAAAAGACTCAGGGAAATGAAGTAACTCTACAGATTCAACCTAAAATCATGTGTCAAGACTGTAAATCTAAAATAGTTTTCAAAGTCTATCTAGCATTAGTCTTAAATTGTTTTTGAGTTGATATATATATATATACATATATATATATATATATTATGTATTTTCCTCATTTACATTTCCAATGCTATCCCAAAAGTCCCCCATACCCTCTCCCCCACTCCTCTACCCACCCACTCCCACCTTTTGGCCCTGGCATTCCCCTTTACTGGGGCATATAAAGTTTGCAAGTCCAATGGGCCTCTCTTTCCAGTAATGGCTGACTAGGCCATCTTTTGATACATATGCAGCTAAGTCAAGAGCTCCGGGGTACTGGTTAGTTCATAATGTTGTTCCACCTATAGGGTTGCAAATCCCTTTAGCTCCTTGGGTACTTTCTCTAGCTCCTGCATTGGGGACCCTGTGCTCCATCCAATAGCTGACTGTGAGCATCCACTTCTGTGTTTGCTAGGCCCCGGCGTAGTCTCACAAGAGTCAGCTCTATCTGGGTCCTTTCAGCAAAATCTTGCTAGTGTATGCAATGGTGTCAGCGTTTGGATGCTGATTATGGGATGGATCCCCGGATATGGCAGTCTCTAGATGGTTCGTCCTTTTGTCACAGCTCCAAACTTTGTCTCTGTAACTCCTTTCATGGGTGTTTTGTTCCCAATTCTAAGAAGGGGCATAGTGTCCACACTTTGGTCTTCGTTCTTCTTGAGTCTTTTTGAAAGGGGTTTGGTCCTAAGATTAAAGACCAGGGCTTCAGGTGTGCAAAATACATGCTCTAACACTGACTTTTTTCCTCTGGGTTTTACCCTTTCTTTCTTTTGCTTCACAGCATCCATTCAACCAGCAAGCCTTTCCTTCCTACTTCCATGACGTATCCTCTGGCACTTCCACCTCTCTATATTTTCAGTCTCCCTTTCCATACAGCATATCCTAGGCTGCTGCTGTAGCCTGTTTGCTCTGATGCCCTGAGCCTGGAACTATGACATACCAGTATCTTGTTCCCTGCTTCAAATGTCCAGACTTTCCATTACATTTAGATGTGTCCTGAAGGCTTAGATTTTTGAAAACCTACTTTAAATAAGGGCTCTCAAATGCTTCAATCACCCTCATTGCCCACCATCCAAAGGTAGGGGAGAAAAGATGGTAAATAGGACAAGGAGATGTAGACCTGTTTTTTAGTGCAATTCCAAACTCCGTTTGTCAAGATACCAGCAGTCCAGTTCAGGATAGTCAGGATACCAAACATGAATCCGTAGTGGTGGCACAAGTCATTGAGAGCAACCAGAAGCAGCCAGGATGCCAGGAGTTCTCTGTTGTACCTCTCTCAATGAAATGAAGATCAGCCAAGACGAGAGATCAACAAAGCATTGCAAAGTTAGCTATGCAAGTATACTATCACTGTCAGTTGAGTCCTATTTATCTTCTCTCCAAATAGCAATATGTCCTCTCATGTGTCTTGGATCAGCAAAACGCCACGTGAGTCTGTATCACATGACATGACAAGAAACTTCTTTAGTTTCCTTGCCCTGCCTTCTATGGCCTTATCTCATGTCTATCCATTCAGTCCATTCAGGTACCACAGGTCTTATTGTTATCCTTTGATATGACAATTTCACTGTTGGCTCAGTGTCCTTCTGGGCATCTGTGCTGGTTATGGATCATCTGAGAAGAAGGAACTTCAGTAGAGGAAATGCCTCCATCAGATTGCCTGTAGATGAGTCTGTGTAACATTCTCTTGACTAATGAGTAGTGTGGGAGGGTCCACTGTAGACAGTGTCATCCCTGGGGAGGTGATCCTGTGTAGAGTAGGCTGAGAAACTCAGGGAGATCAAGCTTGAAAGCTGTGTTCTCAGTAGCCTCTGCTTCACTTCCTGCCCCTAGGCTCCAGTTTGAGTTCCTGTCCTGATGACTTCCCTTCATGATAGACTGATTGAATGAACCAAACAAACCATTTCCTTCTCAAGTTTCCTTTGGTCATGGTGTTTTAGGGTAGCAATAAAAAGCAAACCAAGACAGGATTCTCCATACCCAGAGAATCTTTCAGAGTTCTTTTATACAGCACCTCCTTAGACTATTTACCCGGAATATGATGTAACACATCTCCCTTTTGTTTTTCTTAAAATATTTTCCTTTTGGAAAGCATGCTACCTAAAAGGTTCTCTAACAGGTGTAAGCACTGCAGACCTGAGTTGTCTAACCCCCTTCCCCTTCTCTTCCTGGTAGATCACATTCCTAAAGCTGGACCCCATGGTCTATTCCCTTATGTGGCCACTGACTCATTCCTGAGTCTAAAGACTCAGTCCAGCCATTCAAAATTAATTATTTGGCTACAGTGGCTAGCCTATCCAATCAGGACTTACCAATTAACCCTATCACAGTCTCTCCCCTTTTCTCATTAAAAACCCACTCCTGCAGGACATAGCTCCTCACACCCTGCCTTCCCCAAATCCAGAGGCAGCCTCCCATCCCCACTGCTTGCCCCTCTTGGGCAATACATCTTCTTTGTGCTGAGAATTTGGTGTCTAGGTGAATCTTGTACTGATTCTAAGCTCCTCCTTAAATGTCTCTTCTAAAACTATCTTGCTTATTTGTTTTATAGCCAAAGAATGTTCTCTCTCTCTCTCTCTCTCTCTCTCTCTCTCTCTCTCTCTCTCTCTCTCTCCTAGTCCTCTCTCCCTTACTCTCTAACCTCTTATTCTCTAGCTTTCTCTCTCTCTCTCTCTCTCTCTCTCTCTCTCTCTCTCTCTCTCTCTCTCCCTCTCTGCATGTAGAATATCTTCTTAAAGCAATTCTAAAGGGTGAAAGTCAGCTGGACATGGTGGCTCACGCCTTTAATCCTAGCACTTGGGAGACAGAGGCAGGTGGATCTCTGTGAGTTCAAGGCCAGCCTGGTCTACACAGCAAGTCTAGAACAGCCAGAGCCGTTACACTGAGAAACCTTGTCTTCTAAAACATCAAACAGATAAGAAAAAAAGAAGAGTGAAAGTCAGATGAATGCTTCTTACTTTTCAGAAATTTTATATCGAACAAAAAATATTAAATGTGTACTTAAAGTTAACAACACCTCTGTTGGTCAGAAGCCAGCATAGTAATATTTCAGTCTTATCTCATTTCTACGTGCCACTTTCTTATATGGATTCTGATTTTTAAGTTTTTGAAAGTACCACAAACATTTTCAAATAGAATTTTCCAGAACTTCATTATGTAAAACAAAAATATCTTGCGTTCAATACTCATCAGACATGTGAGCCTTAGGGAATTTGTTTAGTCTTGTTTTTATCTCTTTTAGTCTGTTTTCTCTAAAGTCAGTATAAAAGTTTTTATCTTATAGAGTGTTTCTAGAATTAAGTCAAATAATCTAGGTAAAAGCTTCTAACTTCCCACTGGACACATAACAGATCCTCCCAAAGGCCTGTTTACTCCCCTCCTGCTTCTTTCTTCTCTAGTCATATCCCTGGACCCCACTTGTACTAGTGAGATACAGGGGATGACATCGGAGGACAGCTTGCTCCCTGACCTGTGGTTGGATGACCATTTGTATCTCAGGCATGTACTGTGAAACAGAGTTTGATGATGCAATGTTTGAACACTGGAGAAAACTGCATCTATCAGTGTAAGTCAATACCCATAACAGCGAGGGTTTCATATAATTCATGCTGAAAATGGGCCACATAAGTGTTTTTTCATGGGATACTGGTAAACATTTAGAACTTAGAATGTCAAAAGCAAGTTTGAAAGTGTCGTATGGACCAAATGAAACACATCGCCCTCTGCATGACCTCTCAGAGGTGTTTCCTCGATAGCAGCATGTTATGGGTTCTGAAGAAAATCTATCATAGCTCTGTACTTGAGTCAAGTTCAATATATATTTGCTGTATCAAGGAAATGGTCCATAACTTTCTACACTGATATAAGATGAAAAAATTTTCTTGGTGAGCCTCATTGGCTGTGCTTTTCTTTGTTAAATTCCTGTTTGACTCAAATGTGTGTGATTTTAGTAGATAGGTATGGGGGTGAGGAGGCAGCCATGGGGAGGAGAGAGAACTTATAAATAACACAGAACAGTAAAATAAGTAGGGAGTAATTAATTTTCCTTTGGAGGAATATGATTACAAGAAATTAATACAATTAAAATAAGAAAACCTAGCTTTTGAATAGTGATAAAAAATGGATCAATCTCACTGAGAGTTTTGGTCATAATTCTAGATTTCATGTTTTCTCTTCTAACGTAATTTTTAATGCATTGGTAAATTACATAAATCCAAATCTTTACCCAAATAACACAGAGCATAGAATGATAAATCTTTGTGTGTGTGTTGAAATCATTGCTATTTTAAAGAAAATGAGAAACCCAGTAAAATTGTGAAGTGATCTATGTGTTCATGATAATGTTGTTTGCTGTTCCTCCACTCATACCACCTATCTCTTATGTTTTCTTCTCTCTCTCTCTCTCTCTGTTTTTTTTTTTTTTTTTTGAGACAGGGTCTCTGTGTAGCCCTTGCTGTCCTGGAACTCACTCTGTAGTCCAGGCTGGCCTTGAACGCAGAAATATGCCTGCTTCTGCCTCCCAAGTGCTGGGATTAAAGGCGTGTACCACCACCGCCCAGCTCTTTCTACTCTCTTGTCCCAAATCTTTGTGCCAGGAGTTTTGATGCCCTGAGTCTCTCATGCTGTCCTCTACCATGGTCACCTCGGGTTTCACTCTTCTCATTACTTCTGTTTGCTTCCTTGAACAGTCACATTGGCTTTCTAGGTGTTTAGGGAAAGCATCGATTCTGATCAATTCTTCTGCTTCTGCTGGAGGTAGTAGCTCATTAGTTTGTTAAGTCCATTGGGAATATTAGAAAAGACCCAGGAAGCTCTGCTTTAGTTCCCCCAAATCATACCAATTTGCTAAAGGCATTCTGAAGGCCAAATTCTGTGTTTCCTTAAGTTAAGTGTTTCTACCCCTGACAATGTCTTATAATTTTCTTACTTTGACCTCAAAAATTTTAAGACTTTGTTCAAGGAACACAGGTAACCAAGGATGTGTTTTTCCTTACCAATAGTGTTTCTGTTTAACCTGAAGAGAGAGTCAAAGTGCTAAACCAACATGAAACCAATCGTGAGGATGATTTTGCATTTTGATTCTGTGTATCTGTTTTAGCCAAATATATGATATATAAAGGGAATTTTGTTGTTAAGAGCTCTGGGATCCCAGAACGATCAGATTCCCAGGTTAGGAAAACTGTGTACATGAAGGAAAGAAGTTTTTGGATGTGGAATTCTGTCTATATATGGAGAGATTTAGAAGGGCAACAGGGATTTGATCTGCCCCCTAATTTAGCCTCGATTAGTAAACACCAGCTGCTGTTAACACATCTTTTCTCTTTCTCATTCATACTTCTATACTATGCTTGAGATTTCCTTTAGTAGAGGTTAAATTAATGGGGAGAAATTCCTGAAATACTACTTAGCCTGGGTAATTAATAACATGAACATAATGTTTGTTCTCCAAAGTTAGCAAATAATTGCGGATGCTCTCAATCTAATCCTAGAGAGGCTGCAAAAATATGTTAAATGTCAAGGATTGAACTATTAAGAAAAGACAAATGCCAGGTCTTTTTTCCCTACCATTCTCACTAAAAGATGGTTTTATCAGCTGCTTTTCCCAGTAGGGGAAATCCTTCATTACACAAGCTGTGTTTATTACGGAGAACTGACCTTTCTATGCTTGAAGATTTGAAGACGGAAAGGAACTCAACTCCTCCTCGTGTTTATAGAGAGCTGGGAGAGAAATTCTGCATGGTTGGAAGAGGGAACACACTGCACAATCAATCAGAAGCTGAAGTTGAGAAATACACAGCTGTGAGAAGAGAGAAGAGGAGACATTGTAGCCATGCGGGCAGCTTTGCAGCCAGCATCATGCAACACTAGAGCACGCCGTGTAGCTTTCATCTTCACATCAAGGGGTAGGGAGAAAAGTTAATGGGGGGGGGGGAGTATGTGTGGGATCAAGTATTTGTCATGTTGCACAGTGGTAGACCAGGGAGTGAGAGAGAGAGAGAGAGCAAGTCACCAGAAAAAGCAACAGAGTATATTTCAGGTATTTGGTTAACCAGGATGGCAGATGTGAAGCAAGGCATTGCCAAAGAGCAAAACTTTTTCTATACATTTCTATTTTAGAAAATGCTTTAAGCTAGAAGTTTTTCTTTTAAATAAGATCTTAATCTTAGAATAGTCTTATATGTGCAAAAATTACAAAGGTGGAGCTTATATATCCCAATTTTGTTATTAATATTTCATATTAATAGATGGCACCTACCACAATGAACTGGTATTGACACATTATTATGAACTGATGTTGATATTTCACTAAGTCTAAGATATTCTTTTTTCTATCCCAGAACTCCACCCAGAGGTCACAGGATGTTAGTTGCTGTTAACTCTTTCATCTTCTTGGTTTGTGAGAGTTTCCCAGACATTGCATTTTTTTTTTTTTTACTATTTTAACTATGCTTCCTCCTCCTCCTCTTCTTCACCCTTCCCTTTCTACCCTCCTTCCATCCCTTCCCCTACTCCTGTGTGTGTGTGTGTATGTGTGAGTGTGTGTGCGTGTGTGTGTGTGTGTGTGTGTGTGTGTATGTGTGAGTGTGTGTATGTGTGAGTGTGTGTGCGTGTGTGTGTGTGTGTGTGTGTGTGAGTATGTGTGAGTGTGTGTGCGTGTGTGTGTGTGTGTGTGTGTATGTGTGTGTGTGTGTGTATGTGTGAGTGTGTGTGAGTGTGTGTGTGTGTGTATGTGTGAGTGTGTGTGAGTGTGTGTGTGTGTGTGTGTGCATGTGTGTGAGTGTGTGTGCGTGTGTGTGTTCACAGGCATGCCAAGGCACATGTATGGAGGTCTGAGGAGCCACTTCTCTCCTTCCACTACGTTGATCTCATGGATTGAACCCATAAGTGCCTTTACCCGCTGAGACATCACTCTCACCTTGGATGGTTTTGAGGTGTACTTAGTCTGATGCAGTGTTTTGTAGAATGCTTTCCTCATGTTTAATTTAATCTCTGGGGATCCTTTTGTTTTTGTTCCTTCTGGGCTTTATTGGTGGGTGTGAACAATCGGCCTAGATTTTTATGTGAGCACTTAGCATTTTACCTTCGATCATCAAGCTTGCAGACCAAGTGCCCTTACCCCTGAGCCATCCCCCTAGCCCCTGGACTATTAATCATTAGATGATGATTATTTTAGAGGTGAATAGGTTCTCAGCAACATTTCAACATAGGCACATGCCGTGCTTTGTATGAAGCCATCCACTCCTTCATTGCCTTTTCTCTTCCAACCAGGGTCTTTTTCTCTCTTCCTATTTGTCTCTCTTCTATTTTTAAGTATTGTTGCTTTTAGTTCCACATTTGAGAGAAAATTGTGATATTTATCTAAATCTGGTACACTTTGATGAATATGAAGACCTTCAGTTCCAATCTTTTCCTCAAAATAATGTTATTTCATTTATCTTTATTGTTTTATTCTCTTAATTCTCCATTGGATATACATACCATAGTTTTCTGTACTCATCTTATGGTATTCACTCAGGTTTACTCTTTATCTGGGTGATTATGAGCAGTGCTGTAACTAACATGGGTGTGCAGGGATGTCTACTCTTTGATGCCTTTGATTCATTCAGGTATACATCCAGCAGTGGTACAGCTTGGTCAATGTGATGGTTTGTACATGATTGGCCCAAGGACTGGCAGGATTAGAAGATGTGGCCTTGTTGAAGCAGGTGTGTCATTGTGGGTGGGTCATAAGTCTCTCATTCTATCTGCCTGGAAGTAAGTATTCTGCTAGTAGCCTTCAGATGAAATGTAGAACTCTCGGCTCCTCCTGTACCATGCCTGCCTGGATGCTGCCATGTTTCTGGCTTGATGATAATAGACTGAACCTCTGAACCTGTAAGCCAGCCCCAGTTAAATGCTGTTCTTTTAAGAGTTGCCTTGGTCATGGTATCTGTTCACAGCAGTAAACCCTGACTAAGACAGTTATAGGTGGTGGTAATTTTAGTCCCTCTGAAGGCTCTCTATACTACTTTTCACTGGGGCTGAATTAGTAAGTTACATTTTAGTCAACAATGTACAAGGTTACCTTTCTACTACATATATGGCAGCCTCTGTTATTTTTTTAAAAATCATTCAGAATGAGTTGAGGTAGAATTTAGCTTTTATCTATGTCTCTCTTTCACTCTGCTAAGAATAATGAACATTTCCCCATAAATGTATTGATCATTTATCATTCTTCTTTGGAGAAATTGGACAGAAACTTAAAATAATTCCCAAATAATGAAAGAAAAACAAACATCAAACAAACACCATAATAGATCCAGATGTGGTGGCACACATCTGTACTCTTGGTATTCAGGAGGCAGAGGTGGGAGGATTGCTGCAAGTACCATACCAGAGCAGGCTATATAATGAGAACCTCATTTTTTAAAACAAATAAAACAAAATAAGAAAACAAAAAAAGAACAGGGTTGCCAATTTTTTTAAAAAAAATAAAGTATTAGATAATAAATATTTCAGACTTAGAGGCATCTTTGTTCCTGTGCTGAAGCTCAAGCACATAATTAGTCACATAAATAAAAGTGAATAGGAATGGCTGTCTATAATAAAACTTTATTTATAAGTAAACAGTATTTATGGGCCATAGTTATCAACCCTGCAGTTGTACTACTGAAAACTAAAGAGGAAATGCTATGTATGAAACATATACTTGATGAATGAATCTACTTATGGTGGGTATAGAAAATCAGCAAAGGATCCCTTCTGGTTGGCGCCAGCACTGGGTCACCTTGGGCGTGGAGTCAGCAGACACCCCCAAGGTCCGTAGAGGACTGTTCACATGATCTTAGGACCACCAGTGAGTGGAACACAACTTCTGTTCCATTCCAATCACATGGGACCTGAGACAGCATTAGGGAAGCAGAAAACCCGGCCTGACCAGAGTCACAAATCCCTTCTGGTCAGTGCCAGCACTGGATCACCTTGGGGGCAGAGTTGGCGAACACCCCCAAGGTCGCTAGAGGACAACTTCTGAAGCAGACCCTGTTTCGGGCTCCAGATATCAGGGCACCTTTCCTGCCAGAGGAGAGGTGTCTGCCCTGCCCGGGAGGGCATTGCCGGAGCAGCTGGAGGAGCCATTTTGGTTTCTGGATCCCTCTGAGACTAGTCTGCGCAGGTGAGAGTGTGGACTACAGAAGCTAACAGCTTCTGGGACAGGCCCTGTTTCGGGCCTTCATCTTCTGCCAGGAGGCAGGTCCGAAGGCAGATATCTGTGCAACTTCCCTGCAAGAGGAGAGCTTGCATGTAGAGAGTGCTCTGACCACTGAAACTCAGGAGAGAGCTAGTCTCCCAGGTCTGCTGATAGAGGCTAACAGAATCATGAGAGGAACAAGCTCTAACCAGAGACAACTATAACAACTAACTCCAGAGATTGCCAGATGGTGAAAGACAAACATAAGAATCTTACTAACATAAACCAAGACCACTCACCATCATCAGAATGCAGCACTCCCACCTCACCCAGTACTAGGCACCCCAACACACCCAAAAACCTAGACCCAGATTTAAAAGCATATCTCATGATGATGGTAGAGGACATCAAGAAGGACTTAATAACTCACTTAAAGAAATACAGGAGAACACTGCTAAAGAGTTACAAGTCCTTAAAGAAAAACAGGAAAACACAACCAAACAGGTAGAAGTCCTTAAAGAAAAACAGGAAAACAGATCCAAACAGGTGATGGAAATGAACAAAACCATACTAGACCTAAAAAGGGAAGTAGACAAAATAAAGAAAACCCAAAGTGAGGCAACTCTGGAGATAGAAAACCTAGGAAAGAAATCTGGAACCATAGATGTGAGCATCAGCAATAGAATACAAGAGATGGAAGAGAGAATCTCAGGTGCAGAAGATTCCATAGAGAACATCGGCACAACAATCAAAGAAAATGCAAAATGCAAAATGCAAAATGATCCTAACTCAAAACATCCAGGAAATCCAGGACACAATGAGAAGACCAAACTTACGGATAATAGGAGTAGATGAGAATGAAGATTTTCAATTTAAAGGGCCAGCAAATATCTTCAACAAAATTATAGAAGAAAACTTCCCAAACCTAAAGAATGACATGCCCATGAACATACAAGAGGCCTACAGAACTCCAAATAGACTGGACCAGAAAAGAAATTCCTCCAGACACATAATAATCAGAATAACAAATGCACTAAATAAAGATAAAATATTAAAAGCAGTAAGGGAAAAAGGTCAAGTAACATATAAAGGCAGGCCTATCAGAATTATACCAGACTTTTCACCAGAGACTATGAAAGACAGAAGAGCCTGGACAGATGTTATACAGACACTAAGAGAACACAAATATCAGCCTAGGCTACTATACCCAGCCAAACTTTCAACTACCATAGATGGAGAAACCAAAGTATTCCATGACAAAATCAAATTCACACATTATCTTTCCACGAATCCAGTCCTTCAAAGGATAATAACAGAAAAATAACCAATACAAGGACAGAAACCACTCCCTACAAAAAGCAAGAAAGTAATCCTTCAACAAACCAAAAAGAAGACAGCCACAAGAACAGAATGCCAACTCTAACAACAAAAATACAAGGAAGCAACAATTACTTTTCCTTAATATCTCTTAATATCAATGGACTCAATTCCCCAATAAAAAGACAGAGACTAACAGAATGGCTACACAAACAGGACCCAACATTTTGCTGCTTACAGGAAACCCATCTCAGGGAAAAAGACAGACACTACCTCAGATTGAAAGGCTGATAAACAATTTTCCAAGCAAATGGTATGAAGAAACAAGCTGGAGTAGCCATTCTAATATCTGATAAGATTGACTTCCAACCCAAAATAATCAAAAAAGACAAGGAGGGGCACTTCATAATTATCAAAGGTAAAATCCTCCAAGAGGAACTCTCAATTTTGAATACCTATGCTCCAAATGCAAGGGCAGCCACATTCATTAAAGAAACTTTAGTAAAGCTTAAAGCACACATTGCACCTCACACAATAATAGTGGGAGACTTCAACACACCACTTTCACCAATAGACAGATCATGGAAACAGAAACTAAACAGGGACACAATGAAACTAACAGAAGTTATGAAACAAATGGATTTAACAGATATCTACAGAACATTTTATCCTAAAACAAAAGGATATACCTTCTTCTCAGCACCTCATGGTACCTTCTCCAAAATTGACCATATAATTGGTCACAAAACAGGCCTCAACAGATACAAAAATGTTGAAATTGTCCTATCCTATCAGATCACCATGGACTAAGGCTGATCTTCAATAACAACATAAATAATAGAAAACCAAACTTTACATAGAAACTGAACAACACTCTTCTCAATGATAACTTGGTCAAGGAAGGAATGAAGAAAGAAATTAAAGACTTTTTAGAGTTTAATGAAAATGAAGCCACAACATACCCAAACTTATGGGACACAATGAAAGTATTTCTAAGAGGAAAACTCATAGCTCTGAGTGCCTCCAAAAAGAAACTAGAGAGAGCACACACTACAGATTGACAATGCACCTAAAAGCTCTAGAACAAAAGGAAGGAAATTCACCCAAGAGGACTAGATGGCAGGAAATAATCAAACTCAGGGGCGAAATCAACCAACTGGAAACAAGAAGAACTATTCAAGGAATCAACCAAACGAAGAGCTGGTTCTTTGAGATAATCAACAAGATAGAGAAACTCTTTGCCGGACTAATTAGAGGGCACAGGGACAGTATCCTACTTAACAAAATCAGAAATGAAAAGGGAGATATAACAACAGAATCTGAGGAAATCCAAAAAATCATCAGATCCTTTTACAAAAGGGTATACTGAACAAAATTGGAAAACCTGGATGAAATGGACAAATTTCTGGACAGATACCAGGTAACAAAGTTAAATCAGGATCAGGTTAATGATCTAAACAGTCCTACATCCCCTAAAGAAATAGAAGCAGTCATTAATAGTCTCCCAACCAAAAAAAAAGCCCAGGACCAGATGGGTTTAGTGCAGAGTTCTATCAGACCTTCAAAGAAGATCTAATTCCAGTTCTTCACAAACTATTCCACAAAATAGAAGCAGAAGGTACTCTACCCAATTCATTCTATGAGGCCACAATTACTCTGATACCTAAACCACAGAAAGACCCACAAAGATAGAGAACATCAGACCAATTTCCGTATTAATATGGATGCAAAAATAATCAATAAAATTCTTGCTAACCAAATACAATAACACATTAAAACAATCATCTATCCTGACCAAGTAAGTTTCATCCCAGGGATGCAGGGATGGTTTAATATATGGAAATCCATCAACGTAATCCAGTATATAAACAAACTCAAAGACAAAAACCACATGATCATCTCGTTAGATGCTGAGAAAGCATTTGAGAAAATCCAACACCCATTCCTGATAAAACTCTTGGAAAGATCAGGAATTCAAGGCCCATACCTAAACATGATAAAAGCAAACTTCAGCAAACCAGTAGCCAACATCCAAGTAAATGGTGAGAAGCTGGAACCAATCCCACTAAAATCAGGGTCTAGAGAAGGCTGCCCACTTTCTCCATACTTTTTCAACATAGTATTTGAAGTCTTAGCCAGAGCAATTCGACAACAAAAGGAGATCAAGGGGATACAAATTGGAAAGGAAGAAGTCAAAATATCACTTTTTGCACATGATATGATAGTATATATAAGTGACCTTAAAAATTCCACCAGAGAACTCCTATACCTGATAAACAGCTTCAGTGAAGTAGCTGGATATAAAATTAACTCAAACAAGTCAATGGCCTTTCTCTATACAAAGATAAGCAGGCTGAGAAAGAAATCAGGGAAACAACACCCTTCACAATAGTCACAAATAATATAAAATAGCTTGGTGTGACTCTAACTAAGGAAGTGAAATATCAGTATGATAAGAACTTCAAGTCTCTGAAGAAAGAAATTAAAGAAGCTATCAGAAGATGGAAAGATCTCCCATGCTCATGGATTGGCAGGATCAATATAGTAAAAATGGCTATCTTGCCAAAAGCAATCTACAGATTCAATGCAATCCCCATCAAAATTCCAACTCAGTTCTTCAACGAATTAGAAACGGCAATCTGTAAATTCATCTGAAATAACAAAAAACCTAGGATAGCAAAAACTCTTCTCAAGGATAAAATTACCTCTGGTGGAATCACCATGCCGGACCTAAAGCTGTACTACAGAGCAATTGTGATAAAAACTGCATGGTACTGGTATAGTGACAGATAAGTAGACCAATGGAACAGAATTGAAGACCCAGAGATGAACCCACACACCTATGGTCACTTGATCTTTGACAAGGGAGCTAAAACCATCCAGAGGAAAAAAGACAGCATTTTCAACAAATGGTGCTGGCACAACTGGCGGTTATCATGTAGAAAAATGTGAATTGATCCATTCCTATCTCCTTGTACTAAGGTCAAATTAAGTGGATTAAGGAACTCCACATAAAACCAGAGACAGTGAAACTTATAGAGGAGAAAGTGTGGAAAAGCCCCGAAGATATGGGCACAGGGGGAAAATTCCTGAATAGAACAGCAATGCCTTGTTCTGTAAGATTGAGAATCGACAAATGGGACCTCATAAAATTGCAAAGCTTCTGTGAGGCGAAAGAGATTGTCAATAATTCTAAAAGGCCACCAACAGATTGGGAAAGGACCTTTACCTATCCCAAATCAGAATGGGGACTAATATTCAACATATATAAAGAATTCAAGAAGGTGGACTCCAGAAAAATCAAACAACCCCATTAAAAAATGGGGCTCAGAGCTAAACAAAGAATTCTCACCTGAGGAATACTGAATGGTTGAGAAGCACCTGAAAAAATGTTCAGTATCCTTAATCATCAGGGAAATGCAAGTCAAAACATCCCTGAGATTCCACCTCACACCAGTCAGAATGGTAAGTTAAAAAATTCATGTGACAGCAGATGCTGGCGAGGATGTGGAGAAAGAGGAACACTCCTCCATTGCTGGTGGGATTGCAAGCTTATACAACCACTCTGGAAAACAATCTGGTGGTTTCTCAGAAAATTGGACATAGTACTAACAGAGGATCCCGCAATACCACTCTTGGGCATATATCCAGAATATATTCCCACCGGTAAGCAGGACACATGCTCCACTATGTTCATAGCAGCCTTATTCATAATAGCCAGAAGCTGGAAAGAACCCAGATGTCCCTCAACAGATGAATGGATACAGAAAATGTGGTACATTTATACAATGGACTACTACTCAGCTATTAAAAAGAATGAATTTATGAAATTCCTAGGCAAGTGGATGGATCTTGAGGGTATCATCCTGAGTGAGGTAACACAATCACAAAAGAACTCACATGATATGTACTCACTGATAAGTGGATATTAGCCCAGAAACTTAGGATACCCAAGATACAAGATACAATTAGAAAAATACATTAAAAACAAGAAGAACGAAGACCAAAGTGTGGACACTTTGCCCCTTCTTAGAATTAGGAACAAAAAACCCATGGAACGAGTTACAGAGAGAAAGTTTGTAGCTGTTACAAAAGGATGGACCATTTAGAGACTGTCATATCCAGGGATCCATCCCATAATCAGCCTCCAAATGCTGACATCATTGCATACACTAGCAAGATTTTTCTAAAAGGACCCAGATATAGCTGTCTCTTGTGAGGCTATGCCAGGGCCTGGCAAATACAGAAGTGGATGTTCACAGTCAGCTATTGGATGTATCATAGGACCCTCAATGGGGGAGCTAGCAAAAGTACCCAAGGAGCTATAGGAGTCTGCAACCCTATTGGTGCAACAACAATATGAACTAACCAGTACTCCCAGAGCTCGTGTCTCTAGCTGCATATGTATCAGATGATGGCCTAGTTGGCCATCATTGGAAAGATAGGCCCATTGGTCTTGTAAACTTTTTTATGCCTCAGTACAGGTGAATGCTAGTGCCACGAAGAAGGAGTGGGTGGGTAGGGGAGTGGGAGGGAGGGTATGGGGGACTTCTGCGATAGCATTGGAAATGTAAATGAAGAAAATACTTAATTATAATATGCCAAAAAAAAACCCCAACATAAAACATCTGTTTTCAGTCTGTTGGTGTAAGGAATGTGAGCATGAGTTTTGAGTACCAATTTGTCTATTTACTGATTAAACAACCTGAAATATATTGTGTAGTGTTTTTTATGTCATGTTTATTTAAGAAAATAAACACTGTATTCATATGTCCAAAAAAAAAGAAAATGAAAAAAGAAAATCTGCAAAGGTTTTTGAAAAGCGAACTGAAACATGAGAAGATTTAAACATTAGGTGATGTGCTTTAAAACATTATAATCTGTCTGTCTGTCTGTCTGTCTGTCTGCCTGTCTGTGTGTCTGTGTGGGCATGCACAAGTACATGAGATCCCAATGACCCAATGCGGCATTTGGAGGACAATTTGTGGGAGTGGTTTTCTTTTTCTACCAAGTGGGCCCTGGGACTAGAAATGAGGTTGTTAGACTTGGCAGCAAACATCTTTACACACAGACCCACGCCGTCAGGTGAATTTAAAAGCTGGTGGCCTCTTACTTCCTCTCTAGTAGGAGGACTGGATTAATGTGTCTGAACATATTAGCCATAGATCCTATGGTCACGATTTTCCCTTCCACTTGTCAATAAGTAGAAGTAGTATGTGCATGAATATCAGATTTATTAATTTCCTAGGTAGAGGTTATTTATAGCTACATTTTAAGTTATTCCACACAAAGTTATTTGATTTGGTTGAGAATGCACTGGTCAAATATTATATTTGCTACTGAGGCAAGAATTTTTAACATGGGTTTAATGCTTTAGGCTTTAAACAGGAATGGGAGTGTTCTATATATATGTAGAATTAAATGTAAAATTTGTGTGTGTGTGTATGCATATTTTCCAAGGTTGTTATTAGTATCCCAAAGAACTCTGTTCCATTTACTAGTTAGTAGGATTAGATGAATATATTAGAAAATCATAAAGTAAATAACAATGTAATAGACAAGATGGGGATTTATTTCCCTTTCATGTAGAAAAGTCAGGCAACTCAGAGTTGATGTTGCTGTGCAGTACTTTCATTAATTCATGCTAATGCCATGCTAACTATAATGTCATATAGCTTTCATGCTCAAGGCTTACTCAGGGTCAGCATGGTACTCCTAGTCTCCCCACTCACAGGGTAAAATGTTTTCTTTAACGTTCTATTACATTAGCTGACTGCTTTCAAAGACACAAATTCAACACTTGAGTGTCACTGGCAAATCCTGGCTGCAAAGGAGGCAGGGATTTTCAATTGTGTATAAGTTGTATAAATATAGAGCTGAATCATCTGGCCAGTGTACGTGTTGGAAGTTTTGGCACTTAGGAGTTTGAAATTAATTTCCCTAGACTAAAGTTAAGGTGTCAGCAAAGCTGATTCCTTTGCAGCTTTGAGGAAAGAAGCCATTCCCTTGCTTGTTTTGGTTCCAGTACCCAGCTGTATTTTTTGACTCATGAACCCTTCCTTCATTTATCTTCAAAGTATAAAGCCCTATACTTGATGTTAGTTCCCACATTGCCTTTTCCTTCGCCTCTGACTTCACAGATACGCCTTCTAAGGACAGGCATCACATTGATGGCACAGGGGTCTGTCAGCATTTCAAACTCTCTAACCTACTAACATTTGCAAACTCTATTTGTGTCTACTTCTTTGTTTCTGTGGTATAATACTGCTTCAGATAGGCTTGTGTCCTGTTCCATAGACTTTCAGGTTTGAGGAATAGGACATGATCAAATTGGACATATATTCCTTTGTAGAAAGCACTCTGTCAGAATCTCACACTTTTTATAAATCCATTGCTCATGTTAATCTCTATTATATAGGAGACTAGAGAAATTGCTGTTTAATCAATGCACGCTTGTGTTTGAATTGAATGCTAGGAGTGAACATGAAGGCAGGAGATCCCTTTTCAGCTTCTGCTCAGGGAAAACTAAGCTTAACCATTTCTATAACAGCAAATATTTATTAAGCAGCTATTGTGCACCAGGCACTGTTATATTCCTTGTCTGGCTCATAAAGAAAGCCATATTTAATTCAAAGTTCTGTGCCTTAAGCCAGAGGCTCAATTTAGAACTTTCTCATCAAGCCAATTTAGTTTGCTATGGTTAATATCCAGTGTAGAGTTTTAGACTTTGAAGATAAATGAAGGGTCCATGAGCCAAAGAATACAGCTGAGTACTGGAAACTAAAAGAAGCAAGGAAATAGATTCTTTTAACTAATTTCAGTTGCTAAATCTTGTTGATCTAGCCTCCAAATAGTACTTATATTTACCTCATTCTCTTAAGCCAAGACCCAAAATCGAAATACTATTTATTTATTTGTTTACTTATTTATAGAATCTCACTGCTGACCTTGAAACTCCCCATCCTTTACCTCAGCCTCTGAGTGCTGGAACCATAGACATGTACCTTGAGAATTTTCATTTCCCAAGGGTTTCTGCATCACATTTCTGTTGGCTGGGTCACACCTGGAGAGGCACAGCATAGACTCTGAGCCACCAGTTCATTGACAGGCAATTCCATCCATTTTCTGGGAGGAGGTAAAAACCAGCTTCATGGTTCTTCATGGGGTGAGTTTGAATGCATCCAGGAAGTGACCCCTCAGATGACGTGCTGCCTTCTTTGGCCAGTCATTTTTTTCTGAGCTGTGTTTAGCTCCCCTCCAATCCGTTCTTACCATGCAGTTATCTTTTAAAGAACGCGAATCTAATTACTTTAGAACATTTCTTTAGGTTTCTTTCCCTCTTAAGGCAAAATTAAAAGTTTCACTAAGGCCTTGCTAAAAGGGGTTATGCTTACTTTTCTAGTCTTGTCTAACCTTCCTCTTTAGTCTCTTGAAAGCAAATGCAAGATCTCACTTGCTTTAGCATCTCCATATGCTGTGTCCTCTGTCCAGAAGAGTCTTCTCCTGCTAAACCCCTTGCTTGGTGTCAGGGAAGTTTCTTCAGATATCCCAGATCAATTGAATGTGGGGGAACCAGGAATTTGATGATTGAAAAGTAGCTTCTTCCCCCTTGTTACTGTACATTTAGAATCCAAGTATCTTTTCAACTGTCATACCCCCAGGGCTTTGTATTATGCTTCATACATCCTTGGAATGTATAAAGTAATTGGTGGATTGGTATTGGAAAATTTTGTTGTTACCTGCAAAAACATATGAAACAATCTAAAGCAAGACTTAGATGTCTTCTTATGAAGTAGCCCCAGCTGATGGAGAATAATGAACTACTGTCACTTCTGTAGTTAGTGTCATGCTAGGTCAGCAGTTTTCAAACTTTAATGTGTCTCAGAGTCACCTGGATGGCTTGTTGCATGGTCTCATTTTCAGTTTGTTGTTTATGCCTTGGGGTGTCTGAGAAGTTTCATTTCTCAAGAATTTCTGAATTACATTTCTGTTAGTTGGGTCACACTTGGAGAAGCACAAACACAGACTCTGAGCCACCAGTTCACTGACAGACAATGCCATCCCTTTTCTGGGAGGAGGTATTTCGCTCAATTTCCTGGTTCTTCATGGGGTGAGTTTAAATGTATTCAGGAAGTGACTCATATTGAGGTGCGTTTTTCTGGTCCACAACTTTCTTTTTCTAGAGCATGTCAGATGACTACAGTAGTGGATCAGGAACAGTGAAAACCAATGTGGAAATCTGCTGAGTTAAGACCTTGTTACCTAGAAATTCACTATATTTGGCTTCAAATTAATTTCTAGTCATGAAGAGGTGAGTGTGTATATGTTGACCAGTGTATATGAGGACTATCATCAGACTTTAGCCTTTTGTGAAGCTCTGTATACAAAGTCTTGAATGTACAGAGGTATATGGCTTGCTGCTTGACTTTCATTGCACACACTTTAGCTCTGTAGAGCCACATTTCACTTTGTAACTGAGCACCTGAGTAAATGTGTTTTTGCATCAAACTAAACAAGCAAACAAAACCACCTCTGAGCTAAATGGAATTGAATGCCTGCTATCCTTCAGTGCTGTGAACCCAATAAAGCTCCCACTTGCCATTGCGTATATCCAAACAGCAAGGTGCAAATCAACCATCACACGTTTCTCTGCCTGGGGAGCCCTGTGCATTCCTGCGTGAGCAGAAGTGAGTTGCAAGCAAAATAGAGACAGCTGCTATTCCAAAGCTACAAATCTCCTAGGAAAGCAAGAGAAGAAACTGGCTGTTAAAATAGAACTAACAAAAAGGAAATAGGTGCACAAATAATCATTGATTATTAGTATGGAAGTGAGAGTTGGGGCCCATGGATCTAAGCCACAGAGAGGCAAAGTCATCGGCCAAAGCCACTGAACTAGATAGGGGAAGATTCAGAACTGGAATCAGGTCTTCTATCTCCTGGGCAGGTGCTATTATCATGCTGCCTTATACTTAGTGATTAAACTCTTATGCCCAAGTTATGTTGAAGATCAGTGGGAAGTCAGATGTCGAGTATCCCTGTCTAAGATTTATCTCTTCTCTTGAGACAAAGGATATGTAGGTTGTTCTGTCTGTAGAAAGCAGGGGACCCATGGTGCCTTCAGTTTTACTTCCTCAGATATAATTTGGAAGTCAGATTTTAAGTTTGTTGTAAGGGAAACTTGGGCCAGCATAGACAGTGAATGTAGGGGCTGAAATTGCTTTTCCCACTCTGATTCTTATCCCTGTGCTCATAGATCTTTGATTAATGTTCAGACTTAGCATATAGAATAATTCAAACATTTTAATCAAAGTCCTTTAGTTGTAAGGACGAGAAATTCAAAACTGACACATATGAAAGGAGATTATTAAAAGAATATAACAATGTCATGGATATTAATACAGCAGTTAATGTCATAGTCAAAGAATGATGTGCCACCAAGCCTATGAAAGATGGGAATGATAGAATTCTCAGAAGACCTTACAGTTAGTTAGTCTGACAATGAATATTTATTAAATATCAGTTGTAGACAAAGTACTTGGGGCCATACAGTCAAAAATGTCAAAGTCATTGTCTTAAGACTGCCATATGCAGGGATCCATCCCATAATCAGCTTCCAAATGCTGACACCATTGCATACACTAGCAAGATTTCGCTGAAAGGACCCAGTTATAGCTCTCTCTTGTGAGACTATGCCGGGGCCTAGCAAACACAGAAGTGGATGATCACAGTCAGCTATTGGATGGGTCACACAGCCCCTAATGGAGGAGCTAGAGAAATTACCCAAGGAGCTAAAGGGAACTGCAACCCTATAGGTGGAACAACAATATGAACTAACCAGTACCCGGGAGCTCTTGTCTTTAGCTGCATATGTATCAAAAGATGGCCTAGTCGGCCATCATTGCAAAGAGAGGCCCATTGGACTTGCAAATTTTATATGCCCCAGTACAGGGGAACGCCAGGGCCAAAAAGGGGGAGTGGGTGGGTAGGGGATTGGGAGGGTGGGTATGGGGGACCTTTGGGATAGCATTGAAAATGTAAATGAGGAAAATACCTAAATTAAAAAAAAAAGAAAGCAGTCTAACAGGAAAACCAGACATCAAATATTCAAAGGGAAATACAATGATTTTAAACACTAGAAAGTGCTAGGAAGCCAGAGGGTAGGGGGTTTCCTTGGCTCAGGAAGGCTTCTCTGAGGTCATGTTCAATTAAGAGAAGAAAGAAGGCACATGAGAAACTAGAGAAGATACTTCAAGCAGATGAAACAGTTAACCGAATTGCTGTGCAGCTGAGCTGATGTCAAACACACCAAGGGTGGAACTAGCCCTGGCACAGTTCCTATGCAGAACTATGTTGTGCAGAGGGACATAATCCAAAGTATAAGAGGAGAAGAGATGACACAGGGTATCCTGGATCTTTTGAGGTTTTACTTTCATTTGATGTAATCTGCCCAACAGGATACACTGAGATGTTAACTGGTAGTTATTGTTTATGGTTTTAAGACTCCTGTAATCCTTTTGTGGGAATGACTATTGGATGATGGTAAAGGCCTGCTTGGGTTCAGAATATATCTGAGGGGTAAGCTCATGTGACTTGCTGTTGGAGTAGGTATGGAATATGAAGGAAGGAAAGGGACAGACAAATCCACTGAAGAGGTGAAAGGACAGACTATCAGTCACTGGAGGCGGATGTGGGCTGCAGGAGGGATCACCAGGCCAGGTTTGCACACCAGTCTGTGTAGTTCAGCAGAAGGGAGGAGAGGCAAACACAGGAGAGAAAGAGATTCACTGCAGCAATTCATGTTTGAAGAAACTGGTTGGCTTCTATAACTCAGAGGGAAATGGGAGAATTCTTATTTTATTGCACATTTTCTCTGTGGGTATGAGCTGAACCACTCAGCCCTTCTTTTGTCTTCCCACTCTGCAGGTTAGAGAGACAGTACTTCACTCCATTGGGACTTTAGTCTGCATGAAGTATAAGACCATCTCCAGTCTATAGTGTACACAATTCTATAGCTTTAGGGGCCAACATGTGCTTGGTGGTGGTCTCTGTGAGTCTTAGATATGAATTCTAAGAGGGAGGTGGGGGGACCCTCTAGAATGTTCCAGAGACCTGGTGGGTGAGAGACTCTAAGAACTCAAAGGGAGGGACCTTAGATGAACTGCCCAACAACGGGGAGAGAGAACTTGTAGAGTTCATCTCCAGTAGAAAGACAGGGAATCAAATGGAGGGATGGGGTTGCCATCCCACAGTCAAAAACTCTGACCCAGAATTGTTCCTGTCTAAGAGAATTGCAGGGACAAAAATGGAGATGATACTGAAGGAAAGGAGGTCCAGTGACCAGCCCAACTTGGAATCTATCTCAAGGGGAGGCTCCAAGGCCTGACACTATTACTGACGTTATGGTGTGCTTACAGACAGGAGCCTAGTATGGCTGCCTTCTGAGAGTCCCAACAAGCAGCTGACTAAAACAGATGCAGATATTTACACCCAACCAAAGGACAGAAGCCAGGAATCCCTGTGGTTGAAGGGTGGAAGAAATTGTGGAGGAGGGTGATCCTGAAGGAAGACCAGCAGTCTCAACTAACCTGGACCCTTGAGGTCTCTCAGACACTGAGCCACCAAACAAGTAGTGTACGCTAGCTGGTACAAGGCCCTGGACACAGGCAGAGGACTACTTGGTCTGGCCTCAGTGAGAGAAGAGGGGCCTAACCCTCAAGAGACTTGATGCCTCAGGGAATGAGGAGGCCTGATGGGGTAGGGGTGGCAATAGGGTGGGGTTGGGGAGGGAACATTCTCTTGGAGATAGAGGTGGGGTTGGAGGAGAGGGGAGAAGGAATGGGATGGGGGAACTGTCGGAGGGCAGACCGGGAGAGGGATAATGACTGGGCTGTAAAAAAGATAAAAGATAATTTAAAAAGTAGATAAATAAGTTTTAAAAAATTATTATATATATATGAGTACACTGTAGCTATCTTCAGACATACCAGAGGAGGGCATCAGATCCCATTGCAGATGGTTGTGAGCCCCCATGTAGTTGCTGGGAATTGTTTGGCTGCTGTAAAGAATTATCTCGAACATGGTGGCTTAAACCCGTGGGAACCTGGTGGCTCAGTAGTTAAAAGTGCTTGATGCTTCTCTACAGGACCTGAGTTCAGTTTCCAGTACCTGCATCAGGTAACTCACAAGTATGTGTAAGTCCAGTTACAGGGGATCTGACACCTTCTTCTGTCCTTACACACTCACACTTGCATAGATGCCTCTATGCACAAATCAAAACAGAAAAACAAAGGAAATGGTTTCTGCCACAGTTCTGGAGGTTGGGTGTCAAGGGTGTTGACACAGGCATGTGATCATCTGATGCTCTCAGAGATGACTAGCTTCTTACCCTTTCTAACTTCGAGGGGCTGCCAGCTTATCTTGCCCAGCATCCGTTTGCTTGTGCTTGCAGTGTTTCTTTCCTGTATACCGGCACCTCTCAATCCTGTCTTTACCTCTACCATACAAAGGTATACGTAATTGCACCTAGGGTTACTTATTGAATCCAGAGAGGTCCTCAAAACCTTTAACAGCATCTTCTGATACACAAAGTAATATTATTTTCCATATTACACAAGTATCACAGGTTCTAGAGATCGGGATGCAGGACTCTACTTCTCCCATGGGACTACCATTTAGCCCCTCATAGCCAGATACTTGAAAATTTGAACATATTTTTTTCTAAAGCTTTTTTATTATATATTTTGTAAAGAAAAATGGAATAAAAGATGCAACTATTGATTCAAGATTTTAGTTAAATCAATCCTGAATAACTATCTTATCAAAATGACTTATGGTAATTTAGGTGTATCAATTGCTAGCCCTCCTGAGAAATAGACCAGATTGTGCCACTTTGGTTATGTGGTTGAAGAATGCATTTGAATCAACTCTGTTTCTTTCTGCCAAGCAACTATGCGCACAGAAAGGAAGCAACAGATAAATGGAAGAGAAATTGGCTGCATCGGTATTTTTCCATCTAATCTAGGATTTGTGAAGTGTAGTCAAACAACTTATGAAAGAAAAAGTCTGCTTTTACCTCGTTGCCCTTTCTTGTCACTCAACACCACAAAAAAATGTATAAAAATAGAATGTAGCTTCTAGGCTTAGGAGAGGATAAGAAAAAAATATATGTGGCGTTATTAAGGCTGTTGGTTATTTCCTCTGTCACATTGTGTATTCCTTGTGAAAATTCCCCATCTTGCTTCACACTGCTGTCCTTGTGTGCACCTTCCAGAAGGCTATCCTCCTTTTGGATAGTGAAGTTGATCAGGGCTTTCCCCTCCAGTCATCCAGCCCTCATCTTGACTATTCATTAGAAAGGTGGAGTTATTCTAAGTATTTTTTGGTAACGTCTTATTGTGTGGATGGTTAAAAATATGTCACTATTTCCTGTGAGAAGCACTGTTGTCACAGTTGTGTCTCTTCACGAGTTGACTTTAGGTTAAAGGCAGCTTTGTTTATCCTGTGCTCTCGGAGGTGTTTTTGGTACCCATGATAGTGAAGCCTGCCTCTCATGGCCCAGTTATCACCTTGAGGGTGTGGATGGCTGTAGCAATTGCATGAAGGAGGAATGCATGAAGAGACTGGGGAAGCTCCTGTGGGTTTTTCAGCTGGCTGAGGAGCTCTTTGCTTATTTCCACCTTCATAGTAGTTGCTAGATCTGCTGCCTGGGGGCTGTGGTCCATATCCAAAACCACCTTCCTTTCTGTTTACAGCCAGACGTAAAGCAGCTTTCCATGGAGCCATTTGGGATGGATTAGGCAGAAGCTAATCTACTTCTCACAGTGACAGGTGGAAAAGATTGTATTTGAACAAACAGAGAGACTTCAGCTTCCAAAGTTGATCCCCTGAGAAGGCAGATGGTCTCAGCATTTAGACAAACAACTGTATGTTCCCTAGCCCATCTTCAGGTTTGAATGGACCCTTTTCATAAACTTAGGTGATGATGACATTACTTATAACCCAGTGTTTTCATTTTTGCTTTCTTTCTCCAGAAGAGTTGTATAACATGGCTATGTGCCTACACTTTGAATAGACCTTTCTTATTGGAAGATGATAATGCAATTATCATCACTGCTCAGCCTTTTTTCTTTCCCAGACACATTTCTTGTTTTTCTCTTTGAAATTATTTTCTGTATCTTTATTTGTTTGCATTTCCCCCCCAAAGCTTTTCCTTGCTTGTGAATGCTTACAAAGTTATAGCAACTCAAACGCCTGTGACATCCCAACCTGATAACTCCTTGGATAGTATAGAAACTTCATATTGGACCTTGCTACTTTCATTCTTTGCTTAAATCAAATATTGAAGAGAATAGCTGGCTCCTTATGATAAATAGTTTTGTCCCAAGCTTACTGGGCTATGAGGAGCCCCAATAGTTTTTTTTTTAACAACTATTTTGAGTGTGCTCCTGAGAGTGTTTCTCAGTAAGATTGGTGTGTACATTGGTGAACTGAGTAAAGCAGGTTGCTTCCCACAGTATAGGTGGCCTCACCTAGTCTGCTGAGGGACCAGATAGAAAAAAAAAACCACCAACAAACAATTCTCACTGTACTGGCTAATTTTGTGTCAGCTTGACACAGCTGGAGTTATCACAGAGAAAGGAGATTCAGTTGCGGAAATGCCTCCATGAGATCCAGCTGTAAGGCATTTTCTCAATTAGTGATCAAGGGGGAAAGGCCCCTTGTGGGTGGGACCATCTCTGGATTGGTAGTCTTGGTTCTATAAGAGAGCAGGCTGAGCAAGCCAGGGGAAGCAAGCCAGTAAAGAACATCCCTCCATGGCTCTGCATCAGCTCCTGCTTCCTGACCTGCTTGAGTTCCAGTCCTGACTTCCTTTGGTGATGAACAGCAGTATGGAAGTGTAAGCCAAATAAACCCTTCCCTCCCCAACTTGCTTATTGGTCATGATGTTTGTGCAGAAATAGAAATCCTAAGACACTCACTCTTTACCTGACCATCTTTAGGCTGAAATGTCTATCTTCCTTTCCCTTTGGATGTAGAGCTGGACTGGATAAGAACTTTACTACTGACTCATCTGAGTCTCTCTCTCTCATGAACAGGGAATGACACAGTTTCTAGGACTACATGAGACAATTCATTAGAGTATGTTCCCCCCGCCATTATTCACATACACACAGAAACACACATGTGTCATTTTAGGGAAAGAAATAGGTCCGAGACATATATTATGTTTGAAAGCTACCAAAGACTTCTAGAGTCATTTCAGTAGTACACAGAAATTAACTTTATGGAACTTCTTTGGCTAGAGATAATATTTAAACAGAAAAAAAAGAGTGCCATAGGTTGGAACAATGAAACCCCGCAAGGTTATAATTTAAAACAGTTGAAGGTATTCTTGGCATTTTTTTCTGAGTTACCAAGCACAACTCATTGGCCATAGTTAAAGGGAAAGTCAACTCTCCTAAAAGGGAAAGTCAAATCTCCTATAGACCATATTTCACACAACTATATTTCCCTCTCCCACACTCCTGTGTGCTAAGCACACAAATAATATATTTTTAAGTTGGTAAGTTGAGGGCAACACTTGTTGCTGCAGAGGAAAACGTGCCCTGTACATAGATGTGGGGGTAGCTCCTCAACAGATGTAAAGAAGGACCTTAAAAATCTGAGCTGTCATCATATGATATCCATAGGATTCAAGGGAGAGCAGCCTTGCTCTGGAATAATGCTGCTGGGAAGAGGGGACACTTCTTTTGTATAATTAATAAAACTCATAGGGTAGACTGTGTATGGTTAAAATGACAACAATTGTAGAAGTATCTGCTGTTCACTTATCTAGAAAAGAATGATGCTTGATACTGAAGTCTGCAGTGTGACCTTATTTTTGCCTTCAGACTGGACAATTTTACGAAATGGAATTGTTTTCATTTTATTTCCTCAAAATCTCAAGGTGAATTGATGTTCTGTGGATTGTTTGTGTCTAACGAGAGAATTTTGCAGCCTGGGTGTGAATGCTAATCTGGCTTCTGAAGGCTGGGAGATGGTATATTTCAGAGATTATAGAGAAAAGTTGTTTTCCTTTCATATCCATTTTGTTTTGTTTTTAAAATAGAAGAATAGCAGAAGATAAAAGCAGAAGAAATGAAAGATTCGGGTATTTTCATTTTAAATCTTACTAAAATAGTGGCTATGGTAACTGTAAATGCGGAAGTCATGGGTCATGGGTTGATACTTTCTTAGGGACCACTGAGACTGACCTCACCATTTATCCAAACGGACTGAAGGAGGGACAGACACTAATGATATCCACCTCTGTGTGGATCAGAGCAACACATTGGCACTATTCTTTTTCTTTAAATTTATTTTTTTCATTTTAAATATGTATCTTATTGAAAACAAATACCTTTCGTACAATGTATTTTGATCACATTTTTCTCTCCCTCATCTCTTCTCAGATTTACCCATCTTCCTTCATCCAATTCCATGCCCTTTCCTTCTCTCTCTTTAGAAAACAAATAGGCAAACAGACAGACAGACATAAATACCAAACAAAACAGAAGCAAACAAAGAAACACACACACACACACACACACACACACACACACACACACACACATCATAAAAACACAAAGTCAGAAACCATAACATACTTGCAAAAGACCAGTAAGACAATGAATTCTCAAACAAAGCAGTATGTTACAAAATTTCTACAGAAATACCATTGAGGTCATTTTGTGTTGGCCATCTACTGCTGGGCATAGGGCCTACTTTTAAGTGTAGCTTTTACATGCAGTGAGACTCCCCCGGGTGAAAGCTAAATTCTCCTTTTGCAAGTAGGTGTCAATTGGAGATAGCTTCTTGGCTTGGGATGGGACCCTATGCCCACTTCCCCTTCTCAGTATTGGGACTCTGTCTGGCTTGAACCTGTACAGGAACTGTGCACGATGCTACCATTCTCTATGAATTCATATGTGTGAAATCAGTATTCTTGCTAAAATATTTGAATTTTAATAATGAATGCTCAACCAGTCTATGGCAAAATTAAAACATAACAATCATAAAAAACATCATGACTGTATAATCAGCCATATTTAGAATCTTTGCAGGTTAAATGCTATAATTAAGAAGTTGTAGTCAGTGATCATGAAATGTCCCTAGGGACTCTAAATATGACCTTAAAGACTAAACAACAGCGTGACATGGGTAAATTAATCATCATTGTAAATTTCACATTTCACCAATATTACTTGTACTAATTTGTGTTTTATGTATACAATCTCTCTCTCTCTCCCTCTCTCTCTCTCCCAATCAATCTATCAATCAATCATTTAACTGTTATATTTGTTTGCCACTAAAGGGTTTAAGGTCTATATTCAGAAATGCATTGTTTGACAATTTCATTATCCTGCAAATCCCAAAGGGTTCTACTTACAGAACAATAGCACATGTACTGCAACACTGGTCAGTAACATGTGTGGGACCACGAATGGATATACATGTATACAGCAGTTGTTGACCATGCTATTGTTATAGAGTATATTACTGTATTATTTGATGTTAAACAAATTATCTCATTCTAAGATGAAATTGGGACACCTAGCAGCTAAAATTACTTACAATAAATCTTGATATGTGTTTTATGGACAAAAGAGATGAATTATTAAGTATGTAGGAATAGGGTTATGCGATGTTTGGTAATAGCTCCAGGGGAAAAACTAAAGATTGGTAGTAAAAGTGCAGCATGCCACCAATGCTGAAGGCTGGGGGACGGAGCCATGCTGGCTCTCCCTCTGCTTAAGGTGTGCTTGAGAGGCTCCTTTGTCACTTCATGTGGTTGATTATCCTCTTGTCTCCTCAGCAGGTAGAGCATCATTGACTATTATTTGATATTAAAATGGGAAACAGTATTATTGGATCTCCTTCCTAAAGTCTCAAACAGAATTAGGTCTCTTTTCTGAAAATCCATTCTACAATTCCAGATATTGTTTCCATTTAAATTGTTTCCATTTGACTTCCTACAAACTTTTGCAAAATAAGAGGTTCTTGAAATGATAAAAATTCCCAATTGTTAAAAAATAAGATGCTCTATCTCCTTCTGTACTAATTTCTACCAAGTTATATGTTCATCGAAATAAAAGGCTATTTATTAAAGTAACTGATAACACTGTATCATGGACTATAGTTTATTCTTATATGCTAGCTGCTATTCTTAGTATTTCAAGAATAAGATGATAATTAGGTGATCATTAATATTACTTTAGAAATTTAAACAGAATTAAAGATTTTGTTCCATTTCCCACTGAGAAGCAAATGTATTACAAAAGTTCAAATTTTAAAACCGCCTGTGGAGCTGGGATAATAGTCTTTGCCTAAAAATGAATGAAGACTGAAAGCTAAAACCTAAGCAAGCATTCTCTCTCTCTCTGTCTCTCTCTCTGTCTCTCTCTCTGTCTCTCTCTCTCTGTCTCTCTCTCTCTCTGTCTTTCTCCTCTCTCTCCTCTCTCTCTCCTCTCTCTCTTCTCTCTCTCTTCTCTCTCTCTGTTTCTCTGTCTCTCTCTCCTCTCTCTCTCCTCTCTCTCTCTCTGTCTCCCTCCCCCCCCTCTCTCTCTCTCTTGGGCTATTTTCAGCCTTTGACTTGTTCCCAGGGATAGAGGTGAGAAACTTTGTTGTCCATTTCTTCACACTAAATGCACATCTGTCTTCTCTTTTCCCATGCCACAGATTTGCACTTTAAAGTCTTACTGATTCACTGAACCTTCCTGTGTGAAATACTGTGTGTATGTGCTCTTATCAAAGGAGGTTCCTGGAGAATCCTGGTATAGAATGCACATTGACCACACAGTGATGCACTGAGCTGAGTTGCTGTTTTGTGGGCTGTCTCTTTGAGTTTCTCTGAAAACCTTTATAAAGAAGATTGAACAATTATGTGATGCCCAGGCTTGCTTCTAAGATGAGATTTTTATTTACTTGTCGATAAAAATTTTAATACATTTGACATTATGATTTGAAGAGGATCCATGATAGACTTGATTCCCTTTAGATTCTTTTATTTAAAAGTGATGTTGAAGACAGCAAATGGGAGATTACTTGTTCCTGGTAAGGACAGTTAAGTACCACTGCCACTGACAGTCAGAGTCTTTACATATTTCCACTAATTTATAGGGCTATTCCTCTGCCTTCCATTTCTTCCATATATAGACCTGCCCTATATTTTTGGAGGTCCTGGAAAAGAAAAAAAAAATCAAATGGCTACTTGCTCCCAGTTAGGTAAGGGTACAGAAACGAAAAGGGGAAATGATCAATTCTGTCCACCTCTGAATCAAGGAATGAATAGATTTTACCGAGAGGGGAAAAGCAAGGTGGTGTTTAATATGAGTCTTAAAACAGAGGAAAGCATAGCATAGACCAGACGGTGAAAGAGATGAAAAATTTCAGACATGTGAAACTACTATGTACATGTGATGACCTTCACTAGTTCCTTCTTGCTAGGATGTGTATTTACAGGTATGAGCACACATGCATGCACATGTGTCATGGAGGGCAAAATGGAGATGATAATGTTAAAGAACATATAATAAATAATTATGATGATATACAAACATGGGATTTTTTCTATTAGATATTTTCATTTGTCTATTAGAAAAAATAGAACCTTATTCTGGAGATGATAGAGAAATTTGAGGGTGTTGGCTTCTTTCTTTTTAATGGTTTTAGAGCTTTATTGAGAAAGGCAGAGAGAAAGAGAGAAGGTAGAAAGAGGGAAAGAGGCCGGCCATGGTCATTTGGAGTGGGGGGGGTTGGAAAAAGAGGGGGTGTTGGCTTTTTAATCTTGCATTGTCCATGTCATGAGCTTTCACCAACAGCCCAAGCACTCATATAGAAAAAAAGCTCGTCCTGAGTTCATTTGTAAAAAAAAAAATGGCCCCAGTTCCTGGATAAAGTCAGCAACCAATTCTTTCTCTTCAAAAGATGTCTTCTGGCACAACAAGTAAGATTTCTATCAGGTGGTATTCTGTCCATTGATAAAATTATAGACCAGAAACTGACCAGTGCCACAGTACTGTGTTGCAAACAGCTTTCCGTCAGGAGTGGGATCTGAGAAAGCAATTTCTTCTTTACTCAAATATGAGCCATAAATAAAGTTACTCCTTAGGCATTCAGTCATGCGAGAAGCTATCTTCTTCCTCCGCATCATGCTGAACACCCATATCCGACTGATCCCACATATTGCAGGCTCTGGCAATGTTGAGCAGCACCAGGCTTTTTGCCTTTCAAATCGGACTTTTTCTTCTTCTGACCTGATAACTGGAAGTTTCTCTTCTATAACTGGATAGCCCCACTGGATATGTTCTGCAATTAGGCAACCAACTACTTTTTTTGTCATTAGAAATAAAGAGAAGTGTCTTAGTTCTGGAATAGCACATCAGTGGAGCCTGTTGGAAACTCAGATCATTGTCAACCATCTCTCTAATTTCATCAACCTTTTTCAGGGCATACTTTGGGTCTTCAGGAAGAACCATTATTATTCTACCATCAGGATATTCAGCAAGAATTCATTCTTTTTTTCCAGCCCACATACTTTACAGTGCTTATAAACTGGTTGTGGAAAAGCAGGTGCTGTGTTTCATCTTCTGGATTTGAAGCTGTATAGAGCATTCCACAGATATTACAGGACACTGCTCCAAATCGTTTGTGTCCTGCATCTATGACCAGCTGTTTTTCATCCACTTTCTCTGAGTCTTTCAGTTTCAAGGACTTTGGAATTGTTATCTCCAAATGAGAATCATGCTTCAGCTGAGAATGGTTTGGTGGTACATCCCTGGTTGTTCCATTTTCATAAAATTGGAAACAATGCAGTAATAGCTTATTATTGTTTTGTTTTTTTAAGAAGATATTTTATTATCTTTTACAGAAATTTATGATTGTATTTTATCTATAGTTATTTAGACATGTTTACATGCAGCAGATAATTGTTCATAGTGGACTGAAGATTAATGCAAGGACTATGGTCTCATTGTTAAGTATATTTTGAAGTTCTTAATATGGAAATATACCAGTGTAGCTTGGTACTGTATTTTTTATATTGATCTGCCGATACCAGTTATAGGTTTAAAGATTGTATTTTCAAAATGAAAACCAATGCTTTTGAGTTACTATTCAAAGAGGGTACAGTATTACACACTTAAGAAATTGAAGTTACTAAAGTATACTCTTAAGTATACCCCACAGAAAAGGAGAACTCCAAGTGAAAGGACTTGTATAATAGCAAGTGTCTCCATTGCTTATGTTTCTGAGACTGATGGTGGAAAGGGAAGGTCTCTCCTGTGGGGAGCCATAAATTACTACACAAAGTCACAAAGAACTACAGAATAGTTGTAAACTAAATGTGGACGGCTTGGTATCTGCATTGTTATTCCTCAGAAATACTGCACTGAGTATACGCCCTCATTACTGGACTTCATCTTGATACTTGTCTGTCCTTCATAGTGCCCTCTACTTTTAAAGGGTTATATGTCGAAAAACTGCTGTGGCCTTTTATGACCTGTATATAATGTAGAATAAAATAATAAAATACTTGAAAAAAAAGAAAAAAAGCTCAGATTGTCTTTGGAGATTGCAGTTTTCAAAGTCCTAAGGAGTATTTGTATGTTTACAATCACATTTCTCTGTGTATGGGGATGAGTGTGTGTTTCATCTCTTCCTCCCCTCACTGTACCCTGGATTTTAAAATAACAATATTTAAAACTTTTTTGAGATTATAATATAGTTCCATCATTCCTCCATTTTCTTCCCCTTTCAACCTTCTTCCACTTACCTCCTTGTTCTCTTTCAAATTAATGACCTCTTCATTGTTGTTTTGTATGTATGTATGTATGTATGTATGTATGTATGTATGTATGTGTTTGTTTATGTGTGTATGTATATAACTGGTTCAGTTTGTATAATGTTACATACATACACACATACTCAAATACATACATACATACATACATACATACATACATACAAAACAACAATGAAGAGGCCATTAATTTGAAAGAGAACATATATATGTATGTATATATGCATTATTTTAGGGTAACTCTCTGGTATTGAATAACCAATTGGTGTGTTCTTTCCTGGGTCAGACTATTTCTCTCACTTTGAGTATTCTATAGTTAATTGTAATTCTTTGTCTAGGGTTGAGGCCTCATGACCTTTGACCCTTCCATGTTGGGATGTCTACTGCTGTCATCCTTGTTCAGGTCATGTTTAGGCAGACATGCTGATAAGACTTCATGGGTGTAGCTTCTGACATTTCTAGGTAACACCATCTCTGGCTCTTAGAATGTCTCCCTGCATTCTCTTCTGCAAATCCCTAAGCCCTAGGTTCAGGAAATGTGATCTAGATAGATCAGTTGAGAATGGGCTCTGTATTTTGATTTGATATGGTTTTTATAATGGTCTCTGTCCATTGCAATAAAAAAAGTTTCTTTGATGAGGAGTGAGAACTACTACACTTACATGTGGGTTTAAAAAATAATTTTAGAATGTAGTTAGGGATTTTGCTGGTTTAGTAAAGTAGGGTTGTTAGGTTATCTTCCAAGATCTATGATGTCAGTAGCCTTAGATAGTTGGTGGGTTTCAGTACCATGCATTTTGATTTATTGGAACATTGCATTTAGCTCTTCTTTACTAGGCTCTGATATACAGATGCTTTGAGATACAGTGTGCTTCAAGCTGGTAAATCCTGAGCCTGTGCCTTCCTGGTGAAACCAGATTATGCAGCATCTTTACCAAAGGTCTGGGAATTTATGGCTGCTGCACACTACTCACAGCAGTGGCTAAAACTACTTTTGTTGAGCATTCAGATTCTAGGATTCAGCCAGGGTCTGTGGCCTCAATTGCAACGGTCCCAGTGTCTAAAGATAGGAACAGCAGGAATGACAGGGTATCCTACCCTTTGGCAGTCTCAGGATTTCTCCATGTGCTCATGTGATTTCACTAGGGTTTTGTATAGCATGAATTGTTATGTGTTTTTTTTTTAATAACACATTCTGGCAGGTCGTACAGTGTTATTCTGTAATATTCACTTGGTATTTCAGGGCCAGATTCTCTTTCATTTTGTCTCATGTCATGGGAGAGGTAACTCAGTCACAAAAGAACACACATGTTATGTACTCACTGATAAGTGGATACTAGGATAAAAGCTCAGAATACCCACAATATAACTCACAGACTATATGAAGCTCAAGAAGAAGGAAGACCAAAGTATGGTTGCTTCCTTCAGTCCTTCTTAGAAGGGGGGAACAGAATAATCATGGGACATAGAGGGAGGGGGAAGGAAAAAGAGGGACAGGATCAGGTGTGGGAGGAGATGGGAAAAGTACAGTGTCAGGAAATTTAACAGAGGTGTGTAGTAGTGGGGGATGGAGAGCTGGGGGTAGCCACTAGAAAGTCCCAGATGCCAGGAAAGCAAGAGGCTCCCAGGACCCAAATGGGATGACATTAACTGAAATACTCAACAAAGGGGAGAGAGAACCTGTAGAGACCATATCCAGAGGATGGGCATGGCCCCCAGTTGAGTGATGGGGCCACCCACCCATCTCAAAAATATTAACTCAGAATTGCTCTTGTCTAAACGAAATACAGGGAAAACCAGTGGAGCAGAGACTGAAGGAAAGGCCATCCAGAGACTGCCCCATCTAGGGATCCATCATCCCATTTGCAGACACCAAACCCAGACACCATTGCTGATGCCAAGAAGTGGTTGCTGACAGGAGCCTGATATAGCTGTCTCCTGAGAGTCTCTGCCAGAGCCTGACCAATACAGATACAGATGCACTCAGTCAAACATGGGACTGAGCATGGGGACTCCAATGGAGGAGTTAGGGGGAGGACTGAAGGAGCTAAAGGGGTTTGAATAGGAAACCTATAGGAAGAGCAACAGTATAAACCAACCAGACTTACCCAGAGCTCTCAGGGACTAAACTACCAACCAAAGAATACACATGGAGGGAGCTGCATGTGTAGCAGAGACTGGCCTTGTCTGGCATTAACAGAAGGGGAGACTGGAGAGACTTGATGGTCCAACATAAGGGAATGCTAGGGCAGTGAGACAGGAGTGGGTGGGTGAGTGGGTGGGGAAGCATCCTCATAGAAGCAGTGGGGAGGAAGAATAGGATAGGGTGTTTGTGCAGAAGAAACTGGGAAGGGGAATAATGTTTGAAATGTAAATAAATAAAATAACCAATAAAAAGGATTGAAAGTTTAAATGGAGAGTTAGAGGAAGCCCCTTTGTAGAAGACTCTGGAGCAGAGTTGGACTAGGCGAGACTGTAAGCCATATAGATATAAGTGAGGAAAAGACGACAGGTGATGGAAGAGTAAGCACATGCAAAGGGCATGCATTTCCATAAGGAATTCTGTAAAAGCCATACTCCACTGTTGGCATACTACTTTCTCTTACTTTCTTGAATATTAGGGTCTCATTTCTCATGTAGTCATCACACACATGCTTTTTTCTTTTGCTTCATAAGAATACCCTCCTTATGCCAATTCTTTGAGACAGTTAATACACAGTCTTTCAAGATTCAACCTAGTGATTAGGTTCTCAAAATGTCAAAATTAGAAATCTTCCTAAATCCCATTGATTATGTTAACATTTCTGTAACATTCATAAGTTATTCAATGTTGAAGTTTACTTTTGTTGAGCATATATTATATGGGTAGAAAGACCCTTTTTCCTTTGCTTACCCCAATGTATCTATGCAAAGCTTACTTGGTGCCTAGAATGTGGTAGTACTCAATTCTTGTATTTATTCTGTATTGTCGTCCAAAGATTATAATATAATTATTTTTTCCTCTTCTCATACACAGACATACAGATTCACACACAGAGAGACAATTCTTTCTCTTTCTTTCTCTCATACACTGACACAGAAACACATGCAGAAACACACACACACACACACACACACACACAGAGAGAGAGAGAGAGAGAGAGAGAGAGAGAGAGAGAGAGAGAGAGAGAGAGAGAGAGGTACTGTAGTCTAGGATGAAATTCTTTTTCTCTTACCACAGATTGACTTATACTTCTTTCTTAATACAGATTTTGCAAGAGGGCTAAGAATAAGTTGATGCATCTGGAAATCCTCTCAAACACCTGCAGATTTTTCTTTCTGTTGGCAAGGCTACCTCATGTTTATATTACATTCATCCTTGACTAATATTTTTCTCCATTTGGAAACACATGGAATCGTTCAGTGGCAAGTCAATTGGTCTAGATAGGGTGTCGCATGTTTCCTGCCCTTGGGGGCAGTATTTATTAATGCCTCCCATCCTCCCCTCTGTAAATGCCAGCACTTATGTCATAGCCCTGCAGAGTGTAAACCTTCAGTGAGGGGGTTTGCTGACTCACTGGTAGCGAAACGTCATTTCAATTCCCTGCTACATTTTATGAAGAATATCTGTAGAAGTGACTTTTCAGCACAGAGGTGAGAAGGCAAGTGGAGTGCTTGAGTGGTGGAATGCAACTTATTAGTAGCAAATATTTCATAGCTTACCCGCCAGCTGAGAAACGCACACAGTAAAGTGTGCATAGCAACTATGGGGAGGAAAGAAAGACATAATGAGGCTAATAGCATCGGGTGGGAAAGAAAACATCATATTTTCAGTTACCTATATTTTTAATACTTTAATTACTGTCAATGCATCAGATGTATCTCATTAAATAGCACTGTACATTTTTCCCCCTGGGACTAGCAAGTGAAATATTTGAGGACATGACTTTTGTCCTGAAAAAAAAATCTCTCTAGAAGTCTGTGTGGACATTTTTAATTAACACCTTGGCACCTGCTAGAAATAAATCCTTTTGTGGAGATAAGCTAGAAGCAAGAGTTCCTCTTTTGCTATTCCAGAGAGTTGGACTATGGCAGCAGTGCCCAACTTCAGAAAAATCATGAAATGGGCAGAGACTGTCCTTCTATTGCTATGAAGAGATGACATGACTACAGCAACTCTTATAAAGGTAAACATTTAGTCAGGACTTGCTTACAGTTTCAGAGGTTATCATCATGTCAAATAGCGTGGTAGCACTCAGGTAGACATGGTGCTCGAGAAGTGTTCTATGTAGATATACAAGTAGGAGAGAGAGAGAGAGAGAGAGAGAGAGAGAGGGAGGGAGGGAGGGAGAGAGAGAGAGAGAGAGAGAGAGAGAGAGAGAGAGAGAGAGAGAGAGAGAGAGCGCTACATACACCGGGCCTGGCTTCAGAAACCCCAAAGCCTTCTCCCAGTAACACAGTTCCTCCAACAAGGGCACATCTACTCCAATGAGATCACACTTCTTAATCCCTCTCAAGTAGTTCCATTCCCTAACGCCCAAGCATTCAAATATACGAGTCTATGGGTGGGGCCATTTCAACTCAAACCATCACACTTGGTAAACAGGCCTCTTCCTGATGACTTTGTGTTTCCTAAACTTTTTCCATGGTTGAAGATATTAAATCATGTTTTTGATTTTGTGATGCAAGCCTTCACCATTGTACAGTACTTAGGAACATCATGGATTTTTAATACAGAGTATTTTTTTAGAATCATGGTCCCTCCTAACACTTAAGAAATCCTACTATGCAGGTATGATTTGGCACAAATTAAGGTCCAAGGGTTATTCATCTCTTACTTTTCCAAGTTTCTCTTGCACCATGTACTTAACTGCTTATTTCTCCAAATATTGCCTAACCTCTTCCTGCTAATGCTCACACCAGCCTTTATCTTCCAGTAAGAACCAGTATTAGGAAAACTTGTGGGAATGGTGAAGGTGTGTGTGTGTGTGTGTGTGTGTGTGTGTGTGTGTTTTGGCTGTTGGTAAGTAAAGCTGATAACTTAAAGTACTTTTCAAAAGGACTTTATTAAATCACTTAGCTAAAATGCCCAAAGGATGCTATAGCAGAAGCCACAGATGAAGGCTTCAGGGTTTTGAAAGATGAGATCAAATGTTTCTATGTTGTATGCACAGTTGGGCTCTGCAGACCAACATCCTCTCACACAGCTTCCTTTTCCAGGATCGGGGAGGTTCCTCCTCTCCACACAGCATGTGAGTCCGAATGGAATTTGTATGTTTTGATTAGACAGGTTCACATGTCTACTGATTCAGTAGAGCTGAGAGGATCTGATTGCCTTAAACATGGGGCGGCGTGTAAAGTCTGAGGCAAATCATGGTGGTGATGTGCACCCAGCTGCCCTTATCACACACTGTGGATGTTGCATTCGGTGGGAGTATTTTTCACTGATTTGGCTCCATTTCTGCATTTCTGCTCCTCGCCACAAGACTCTTATTTTTCCCAGAAGCCTAACTCTGATGCCTCCAAGGATAGAGCAAGAACGAGCAGGTGTTTCGGAAGAGTAATTTCCAGCCAACTATAAGAGAGAACTTTTAGCAGTCCCTCCTAAAGGAGAAAGAAGTGAGCGATCTTGGAAACAGTGCCTTCCAAGTCACTGGCTTTTAAGCAAGTGCTTGATGTCCGTGTGCAGAATGTGTTTTCGAGAACATTTGTTTAGTAGGTAGGAATTGATACAAATGGCCAGCACCTTGCTCTCTTTTAGCACATCTGCTAAAGAGGTCTGAAGGTTATGTGAGAAAGACATTCAGGTCATGATGTATAAATTATTGCTGATTTTTGTTGCTTCTTAATTTTCAAAATGGCCCTTCCTACAACTATTTGAAAGTATATAATGAATTTCAGTCATTTTAGCCTCCCTCCTGTTTATACTCCTCTTACCTCTCCTGAAATCTTTCTTCTCAGTAAGTCTCTCTCCTACTTTCAATAGCTTAGACTGTTTTGGATACTTCTGGGGCTGCTCTCCTTAATAATTTAAAGGGAGGCATCACCTGACACTTGGGTCTTCATTTAGTAATGTTTTTTCCACCCGTGAATTGTATTTTTAATAAGCTTATAAAATAGTAGGTTTCTATATGTGGTGGTTTGACTATGCTTGGCCCAGGGAGTGGCACTATTTGGAGGTATGGCCTTATTGGAGGAAGTATGTCACTGTGGGCATGGACTCCAAGACCCTTGTCTTAGCTGCCTAGAAACCAATTTTCTCCTGTTTGCCTTTGGAAAAGATGTGGAACTCTCAGCTACTCCAGGTCCATGCCTGCTTGGACACTGCCATGCTCTGGCCTTGATAATAATGTATTCAATCTCTGGACCTGTAAGCCAGCCCCAATCAAATGTCCTTATAAGAGTTGCCTTTGGCATGGTGTCTGTTCACAGCAATAAAACCCTATCTAAGACACTTTATAATTTTTTAAATATATGATTAATTTTGGTTACCCCTTCCTCCTTTGCAGACCCTTTACAACTCCTTATCTCTCATCCTTGCTTAGTACTTTCTACCCTGGTATTGTTCACCTCCACTTTCATGTTCAGTGTGTTACTTTAGTCTCCCCCCCCCCCCGAAACACACACTTAAGGCCCTTTCTTTTCCCCTGCACATAATAGTCCCTTTCATAAGACTTAAATGATTTTTGGTTTTATACTTTGTATTAATAAGTTCTCTTTAAAATAGTTTTCTATTTATTCTGCTTTCATATTTTCCTTGTGCCAAATCATTTTTTTTTCAGTACATGTAATTAAATTGTCTTGGTTTGTCTTTTATGGTTGTGATAAACACTGACCAAACTTGGAGAGGAAGAGTTTTATTACATCTTGCAGGTTAGAGTTCATCTTGGAGGAAAGCCAAGGCAGAGATCAGGGCAGGAACCTGGAGGCCAAAACTGAAGCAGAAAGCATGGAGGGATGCTGCTTACTGGCCCGTTCTCCATGGTTTGCTCTGCCCATTTTCTTATATTCTCAGGATTACATGACCAGGGGTGGCACTGTCCCCAGGGAACTTGGCCTCCCACATCAATCATAAATCAAGAAAATGTTCATCAATTATTTTATTTTATATATACAGATTGTTTTTTTAATGACTTCATATATGTTTGAGCATCATGTGTGTGTGTGCCTGGTATTATTGGATACAAAAAGAGAGCACTGGATCTTGACTTAGGGTTTTACTGCTGTGAACAGACACCATGACCAAGACAACTCTTATAAGGACAACATTTAATTGGGGCTTATCTTATGATCAAGGTGGGAGCATGGCAGTATCCAGGCAGGCATGGTTCAGGAGGAGCTGAGAGTTCTACATCTTCATTTAAGGCTTCTAGGAGAAGACTGGCTTCCAGGCAGCTAGGCTGAGGGTCTTAAAACCCATATGTACAGTGATACACTTCCTCTAACAAGGCCACACCTACTCCAACAAGGCCATACCTCCAAATTGTGCCACTCCTTAGGCCAAACATAGTCAAACACCACAGCTACCCTAGGTCTCAAGGTTATAGACAGTTATGAGCTACCCTATAGCTGCAGAGAATCACACCTGGGTCCTTGGGAACAGCACGTAGTGTTCTTAACCTGATATTTCATCTATCTAGCCCAAGAAAATATCCTAAAACATGCTTACAGTCAATCTAATACAGACATTTTTTTCAATTGAGGCATCTTCTCAGATAATTCTAGCTTTTGCCACATAGTCAAAAATACTAAGTGGTGAAAGATTTGATCTTTCTTATCTTATATCTAGTATTTTATGAGTATATGTTCATCTTACTGTGAATATTACTCCAAAGGTTTTTTTTTTTTTTTGAAATTATGGTCTCTAGTTGTTTTCTGGAAGTAGATACAGATGACCTTGATAGATTTTTGTATTAGCTATCATATTAGATATTACCAAATGAGAAATGTTATGTAAATAATTATATTGTTTATACATAATTGTATTATAAAATTTTATATTATAAACATTGTACATTTTGAGACGCAGGAGTTCTCTTTGGTAATGAATACGAAAATTGATTTTCTTCATAAAATAAAACTCCTATGGATGTAGAGACTGAATTCAGAATGTAGCTTCAAATGAAATGTTTTCCCATTCACTATTTGACTTAAAGAAGGAAATTTCCTTCCCACAAGAGGTCCTTCCCATCTTGCCTCCCTCCCTCCCTCCCTCCCTCCCTCCCTCCCTCCCTCCCTCCCTCCCTTCCTCCCTTCCTCTGTTCATTCTTGTCTTCCTTCCTTCCTTTTTCTTTCTTTTGGTAATAAGGATTGAATCTAGATAAGCAAGCAGTTTTCTGTAACTATATATAGTCATAGCTAAGAGGCTTTTGTGCCTCAGTTTCAAACTGTGAAAAATGTTGACAAAATAAGTAGCTTCCTTCTGAAACTGTGATGAAATTAAAAAAAAAATCAGCCCAGGTTAAGCTTAGAACATATCTGTGGCCTAGGCACACTTAGCTGATAGAATAATATTAGCTTTTAAAACCTAGCTTTCAGAGATGTGAGTAGAGCACTTGCCAGGAGAAAGTGCATCAGATTCATCAGTCACCACAAAAAGCAACGTTAGTTGTTGGTGGTCATTGCCTGCTTTGGAACCTGATTATATGCATGTACTTTGTTTTGAGCTGAGTTATGGCATTAAATCCCACATGTCTGAAGAGTGCAATAATTGTTAGTGTTAGTAAGTCCTGGTATCTTCAACAGAGGAATGGATATAGAAAATGTGATACATTTACACAGCTATAAAAACCAATGAATTCATTAAATTCTTAGGCAAATGGATGGAAAATGTCATCCTGAGTGAGGTAACCCAGTCACAAAAGAACACACATGGTATGCACTCACTGATAAGTGGATATTAGCCCCAAAGCCCAGAATACCCAAGATACAATTCACAGACCACATCAAGTGCAAGAAGAAAGACAACCAAAGTGTGGATACTTCAGTCCTTCTTAGAAGAGGGAAGGAAATACTCATGGGAGCAAATATGGAGACAAAGTGTAGAGCAGAGACTGAAGGAAAGGACATCCAGAGACTGCCCCACCTGGGGATCCATCCCATATACAGACACCAAACCCAGACACTATTGTGGATGCCAAGAAGTGCTTGCTGACAGGAGCCTGATATAGCTGTCTCCTGAGAGGCTCTTTCAGAGCCTGGCAAATACTGAGGCAGATGCTGGCATCCAACCATTGGACTGAGCATGGGGTTCCCAATAGAAGAGCTAGAGAAACGACCCAAGGAGTTGAAGGGGTTTTAAATCCATAGGAAGAACAACAATATCAGCCAACCAGACTCCCCCACCCCAGCTCCCAGGATCTAAACTACCACCCAAAGAGTACACATGAAGGAATCCATGGCTCCAGCTGCATATGCGGCAGAGACTGGCCTTGTTGGGCATCAATGGGAGGACAGGCCCTTGGTCCTGTGAAGGCTCTATGCCCCAGTGTAGGAGAATGCCAGGGCAGTGATGTGGGAGTGGTTAGGCAGGTGGGTGAGCACCCTCATAGAAGCAGGGGGAGGGAAGATGGGATAGGGGGTTTCCAGAGGGGAAACCTGGAAAGAGGATAACATTTGAAATGTGAATAAAGAAAATATCCAAAAGAAAAAAAAAAGCCCAAACCAAACCATACGACTAAAATGGGGGAGAGAGAGAGAGAAAGAGAGAGAGAGAGGTTAAAATATGACATGAAATGGTGCATGTTGGTGATGTTGGTGCTGTGGAGTGATGCTTCGGCTGTAGAGATAATTTGAAAAGGCAAAGATTGACCTGGTTGATACCGTTTAAAAGAAGACAAGGCTAAGTGATCAAGTAGGCCCAAGCATCATCGAATTACACCACAGTATAGAAAATGGCATTTGATACCCAACATTAAGGCAGGGGGGCTATTAAAAACTGTAATAACTGAGTCTGCATGGGAGTTGAGGGCTCGCTTATACTTGCTTGTGTCCTCATGGTTGCCTGGACTAGAAACGTGGGCAAGTGCTGTAATAGTGCCTGCTGCCTGCCAGATCACCAAGAGGGCTCCGGGATTACCAGAGAACATGGTAAAAGATTGGCTTTTTATAGGAAATCACTCTGTTTTAAACGTTTCTTGCTTGCTTTCTTGCTTGTTTTTAAACTCCAGATTTTATTCGCTTCCTGGTCCACCTTCCAACTGTTCCACATCCCATACCTCCTCCCCATCCCTCTGTCTCACAAGGATTTCCCCACTGCCTGACCCCCTACCCCTCCAGCCCTCTAACCCCCTGGGGCCTCCAGTCTCTTGAGGGTTAGGTGCATCTTCTCTGACTAAATCCAGAGCTGGCAGTCCTCTGCTGTATATGTGTTGGGGGCCTCATATCAGTTGGTGTATGTTGCATGATTGGTGGTCTGGTGTCTGAGAGATCTCAGATTAATTGAGACTGCTGGTTCTCCTACAGGGTCGCCCTCCTCCTTAGCTTCTTTCAGCCTTTCCCTAATTCAACCACAGGGGTCAGCAGCTTCTGTCCATTGGTTGGGTGCAAATATCTGCATCTGACTGTTTCAGCTGCTTGTTAGTTCTTTCAGAGGGCAGTCATGATAGGTCCCTTTTTGTGAACATTCCATAGCCTCAGTCATAGTGGCAGGCCTTGGGGTCTCCCCTTGAGCTAGATCCCACTTTGAGCCTGTCGCTGGACCTTCTTTTTCTCAGGCTCCTCTTCATTTCCATCCCTGTAATTCTTTTAGACAGAAGCATTTATGGGTCCGAGTTTTGACTGGGGGATGGCAACCCCATGCCTCTCTTGATGCTCTGTCTTTCTTCTGAAGGTGGGCTCTACAAGTTTCCTCTCCCCAATGTAGGGCGTTTCATCTAAGGTCCCTCTCTTGGAGTCCTGAGAAGGTCCCCCGAATCTCCTACCTCCCTAGGTTGCCTGCATTCTTTCTGCTGGCCCTCTTGGCAGCAGTCCTTCTCCCCGACCCAATACCAGATTCTGTTACCCTCTCCCCACCCTCCTCTTTCCTTCCCAGGTCCCTCCTTCCCTCCTCACTTATGATTGCTTTCTTCTCTCTCCCAAGTGGGACTGAGGCATCCTCACTTGGGCATTTCAGCTTGTCAACCTTTTTTAGTTCTGTGGATTGTATGTTGGGTATTCTGAACTTTTTTTGTGTGGCTAATATCGACTTTTTAGTGAGTACATACCATGCATGTCCTTTTGGGTCTGAGTTACCTCAGTCAGGATGATATTTTCTAGTTCCACCTATTTGCCTGTAAAACTCAGGATGTCCTAGTTCTTAATAGTTGAGTAGTATTCCATTGTGTAAATGAACCACATATTCTGTATCCATTATTCTGTCCTGGGACATGTGGGTTGTTTCCAGCTCCTGGCTATCACAAGTAAGGCCACCATGAACATAGTGTAACAGTGCCCTAGTGGCATGCTGGGGCATCTTTTGGATATATTCCCAAGAGTGCTGTTGCTGGGTCTTCAGGTAGATCTATTTTCAAATTTCTGAGGAACTCCCAGATTGATTTTGTTCCAGAGTGGTTGTACTAGTTTGCAATCATACCAGTAATGGAGGAGTGTTCCTCTTTCTCCACATCCTCACCAACATGTGTTGTAGAATGAGGTTTTTATCCTAGCCATTCTGGTGGATGTAAGGTGGACTCTTAGGGTCATTTTGATTTGCATCTCTCTGATCACTAAGGGCTTTGAACATTTCTTTAGGTGTATCTCAACCACTCGAGATTCCTGTGTTGTGAATTCTCAGTTTAGTTCCATACCCCATTTTTTTTTTTTTGGTGGTTTGCTTCTTGAGTTCTTTATGTATTTTGGATATTAATCCTGTATTGGATGTGGGGTTAGTGAAGATTTTTTTCCTTAATCTATAGGTTGCTGATTTGTCTTATTGGCTATGTCTTTTGCCTTACAGAAGTTTTCCAGTTTCATAAGGTCCTCTTTATCAATTCTTGATCTTAGAGCATGTGCTATTAGAGTTCTGTTTAGAAAACTCCCTGTGCCAATGAGTTCAAGGCTCTTTTCCACTTCCTCTTCTATTAGATTCAGTGTATCTGGTTTTATGTTGAGGTCCTTGATCCACTTGGACTTGAGCTTTGTGCAAGGTGATAAATATGGGCCTATTTTCATTTTTCTACATACAGACAGCCAGGTAGACCAGCACCATTTGTTGAAGATGCTTTCCTTTTTCCATTTTATATTTTTGGCTTTTTTGTCAAAGATCAAGTGCCTTTAAGTATGTGGTTTCATTTCTGGGTCTTCAATTCTATTACATTGATCATTCTGTCTGTCTCTGTACCAATATCATGCAGTTTTTATCACTAATGCTTTGTAGTAAATCTTGAAGTCAGGGATGGTGATTCCCCCAGCCATTCTTTTATTGTTTTTGCTATTCTGATTTTGTTTTTGTTTGTTTGTTTTTGTTGTTGTTTTTTGCCTTTCCAGATGAATTTGTGTATTGCTCTTTCCATGTCTTTGAAGAATTGTGTTGGGATTTTGATATGGATTGCATTGAATCTATAGATTGCCTTTGGTAGGATGGCCATTTTTAATATGTTAATTCTGCCAATCCATGAGCATGAGAGATCTCTCCATTTTCTGAAATCTTCTTCAATTTCTTTCTTGAGAGACTTGAAGTTATTGTTATATAGGTCTTTTACTTGTTTGGTTAGAGTTACCCCGAGATATTTTATACTATTTGTGGCTATTGTGAAGGGAATTGTTTACCTAATTTCTTTCTCAGCCTGTTTATCATTTGTATAAAGGAAGGCTACTGATTTTTTTGAGTTAATTTAATATCTGGCCAGTTTGTGAAAGTTGTTTATCAGCTGGAGAAGTTCTCTGGTAGAGTTTTTATGGTTGCTTATATATACTATCATATCACCTGCAAATAGTGATACCTTTATTTCTGCTTTGTTAATTTGTATCCCTTTGATCTCTTCTTGTTGTCTTATTGTTCTAGCTAGCACTTCAGGTACTATATTGAATAGATATGGGGAGAGTGGTCATCTTTGTCTTGTCCCCGATTTTAGTAGGATTGCTTCAAGTATCTTTCCAATTAATTGAATATTGGTTGTTGGTTTGCTGTATATTGCTTTTATTATGTTTAGGTAAGGACCTTGAATCCTGATTTCTCCAATACTTTTAACATGAAGGGGTGTTGTATTTTGTCAAATGCTCTTTCTGCATCTAAGGAGATGATCATGCGATTTTTTCCTTTGAGTTATTTATATCGTGGATTACGTTAATAAATTTTCATGTATTGAACCAACCTTACATCTCTAGGATGAAGCCTACTTGATCGTGGTGAATGATGTTTTTGAAGTGTTCTTGGATTTGGTTTGCAAGAATTTATTATTTTTGCATTGATATTCATAAGCGAGGTTGTTCTGAAGTTCTCTTTTTTGGTTTGGTCTTTGTGTGGTTTAGGTATCAGAGCAATTTTTGTGGCTTTATAGAATGAATTAGGTAGTGTTCCTTCTGTTCCTATTTTATGGAATAGTTTGAGGAATATTGGTATCAGGTGTTCTTTGAAGGTCTGGTAGAGTTCTGCACTAAATCCATCTGGCTCTGGGCTTTTTTTGGTTGGAAGATTTTTAATGACTTCTATTTCCTTGTGTGATATGGGCCTGTTTAGATAGTTTACTTGCTCTTTATTTAACTTTGGTATGTGTTATCTGTCCAGAAAACCATCCATTGCATCTAGATATTCCAGTTTTGTTCAGTATAGGCTTTTGTAGTAGCATCTGATGATTTTTTTGAATTTTCTCCACTTTTGTTGTTATGTCTCCCTTTTCATTTCTGATTTTGTTTATTTAGTTACTACCTCTGTGCCTTTTAGTTAGTTTGGCTAGGGGTTTATCTATTTTGTTGATTTTCTCAAAGAACCAGCTTTTGGTTTTGTTGATTCTTTGTATTGTTCTCTTTGTTTCTTTCTGTTTGATTTCAGCAGTGAGTTTGACAATTTCCTGCCTTCTACTCCTCTTGGGTGTTTCTGCTTGTTTTTGTTCTAGAGCTCTCAGATGTGCTGTTAAGTTGTTAGTGTAAGATCTCTCCAGTTTCTTTACTAGGGCACTAGTGCTATGAATTTTCCTCTTAGCACCTCTTTCATTGTGTCCCATAAGTTTGGGTATGATGTGTCTACATTTTCATTAAATTCCAGGACATCTTTAATTTCTTTCTTTATTTCTTCCTTGACCAAGTTATCACTGAATAGAGAGTTGTTCAGTTTTCACATGTATGTGGACTTTCTGTTGTTTTTGCTGTTATTGAAGACCAGCCTTAGGCCATTGTGATCTGATAGGATACATGGAATTATTTCAATCTTCTTGTATTGGTGAGGGTTGTTTTGTGACTGATTATATGCTCAGTTTTGGAGAAGGTACAATGAGGAGCTGAGAAGAAGGTGTATTCTTTTGTTGTAGGATGAAATGTTCAGTAGATATCTGTTAAATCCATTTGGTTCATAGCTGCTATTAGTTTCATTGTGCCTCTGTTTAGTTTCTGTTTCAATGACCTGCCCATTGGTGAGAGTGGGATGTTGAAGTCTCCCACTATTATTGTGTGGGGTTCAATATGTGTTTTGAGTTTTAGCAAGGTTTCTTTCATGAATGTAGGTGCCCTTGCATTTGGGGCACAAATGTAAACATATATGAATTGAAACTTTCTCTTGGTGGATTTTCCCTTTGATGTATATGAAGTGTCCTTCCTCATCATGCTTGATAACTTTTGGTTGAAAGTCTATTTTATTGGATATTAGGATGGCAGCTCCAGCTTATTTCCTGGGACTATTTGCTTGGGAGACCTTTTTCCATCCTTTTACTCTGAGATAGTGCTTGTTTTTGTTATTGAGTTGTGTTTCTTGTATGCAGCAAATTGCTGTATCTTGTTTGTATATCCAGTGTGTTAGCTTATGTCTTTTTATGGGTGAGTTGAGTCCATTAATATTGGGAGGTATTAAAGAGAGATGACTGTTGGTTCTTGATATTTCTTTTTCTTTTCTTTCTTTTTCTTTTTTTAGGTGTCTTCATGTGCTTGTGGTTCTCTTCTTTTGACTTTGTTGTGAGATGCTTAATATCTTGTCTTCTCTTTGTTGCAGGTACCTTCCTTGTATTGGAGTTTTCCTTCTAGAATCCTCTGTAGGGCTGGGTTGGTAGATAGATACTGTTTGAATTTGGTTTTGTCTTGGAATATTTTGTTATTTTCCATCTATGTCAATCAAGAGTTTTGCTGGGTATAGTAACCTAGGCTGGCATTTATGTTCTCTTAGAGTCTGCATGACTTCTGACCAGGCTCTTCTGGCTTTCATAGTCTCTGTTGAGAAGTCTGATGTAATTCTGATAGGTCTACCTTTGTATGTTACTTGGCCTTTTTTCCCTTTCAGCTTTTAATATTTTTTTCTTTGTTCTGTGGGTTTAGTATTTTAATTATTATGTGAAGAGAGAATTTTATTTTCTGGTCCCATTTATTTGGTGTTCTATAGGCTTCTTGTACCTTTATGGCCATCTTTTTCTTTAGGTTGGGAAATTTTCTTCTATGATTTTGTTGAAGACATTTTTAGGTCCTTTGAACTGAGCTTCTTTGTTCTCCTCTATTCTGATTATTCTTAGATTTGCTATTTTCATTGTGTCCTGAATTTCCTGGATGCTTTGGGTTAGTAGCTTTTTATGTTTTTATTTTTCTTTAACAGTTGTGTCAGTCTCTTCTGTGGTATCTTCTACACCTGAGACTCTCTCTTCTATCTCTTGTATTCTGTTGGTGATACTTACATATCTAATTCCTGACCTCTTTCCTAGGTTTTCTGTTTCCAGGTTTGCCTCCATTTGTGTTTTCTTTTTTGTTTCTACTTCCATTATTAGGTCTTGGGCCAACGTATTCAATTCCTTCCCCTGTTTGATTGCGTTTTCCTGTATTTCTTTAATGGATTTATTTATTTCCTCTTTTAGGGCCTCTACCTATTTACCTGTGTTTTCCTGTATTTTCTTCAGTGAGTTATAGCCTCCTTAAAGGGCTCTATTTATCTTCGTGAGATAGGATTTTAGGCCAGCTTCCTGATTTACAGATGTGTTGGTGTATTCAGGACTTGCTGTATTGGGAGAACTGGATTCTAATGGTGCCCACGTATATTGCCTTCTATTGCTTATAGTCTTGTGCTTTCCTCTTGCTATCTGGTTGTCCCTGGTGTTTGTTGGTCTGGATGACTTTGTCTGGACTCTCTGTCTTTTGTTTCTGGGTTGCTTTCGGTCTCTTGGTAAGCCTGTGGCCCTGGCTGCAGCAGACCACCTGTGGGGCCTTCCAACTGGGTTCTCTTCAGAGTGGCAGAGACTGCTGATCTGTTGCTCTAGCTGCAGTAGATCTCCTGGGAGGCCTTCAGACTCTTAGATCTTCAGAGAAGCAGTCAGGCTGTTGTCCTGTGTGAAGATGTTCTCCAGTGGTGGTGGTGGTGGGGAGTCTCTGGACTGTGGTTTCTGTTTCCCTGTGTGCAGCAGAATTGCAGGGAGGCTTTCATCCTGTTGGGTCAGTTGCCCTGCATGCCACAGAGCCTCCTTGAGGTCTTCAGACTGTGGTGTCTGTTGCCCAGTTTTCTTATGTACAGAGGAGCTCCTGGAATGCCTTCAAGCTGTGGTGTCTTCAGTAGAGCAGACAAGCTGGAGATCAGTTGCTCAGTTGCCCTATGTGTAGCAGATCTCCTGGGATGCCAGTTGCCCTGTGTGCAGCAGATCACCTTGGATGTCTCATGCTGTGGTGTCAGTTGCCCTGAGTGCAGTGGATCTTCTGGGATGGCTCAGGATATGGTGTCTCCAGGAGAGTAGACTAGCTAGCAGTCTGGGTCAGCAGAAAGGACCAGGCCCTTTTTCTTTCTTTCTTTCTTTCTTTCTTTCTTTCTTTCTTTCTTTCTTTCTTTCTTTCTTTCTTTCTTTCTTTCTTTCTTTCTTTCTTCTTTCTTTCTTTTTTCATTTCCAGGTTAAAACCCCATTCTGTTTTGTCATCTTAAAACAGAGGCAGTTAATTAGTGTATCTATGAGAAGCACTAAGGTGTCTTCTCTACAACTTCCTCAACAGGAGAGAGAGAGAAAGAGAGAGGGGGGTGAAGAGGGAGAGGGAGAGGGGGAGGGGGAGGGGGAGGGGGAGGATAAAACTGATCAGTCTTGGCGCAGGGGTAGGGGAGAAAAGAAAAGGTATTATATATCACCAAGGTGGAAAAGGATGACTGTAGCACATCAAAGGACTAATTTACACCTTGAAATGAGAGCTGTGTCCTTCTTTCTTTACAGTTAGGACCCAGTAAAATCAATTAAATCCTCAGCATCCATCTTGTCTCTAAGAAAAGCAGCTCTGGATGACAAAAAGGAAACTGTCTTGTTTATGGGTAGTTTTGAAATTACCTTGAAAGCATAAATTAACTTGAAACATTGAAATATTTAAGCTTTCTTATTTGGTCATAGGATGGAAATATAAAAATTTCATGTTCAACTTTCTTCTCGTGGTCCTCTGCATGGACAGATAATTGTTGCCCTACATATATTTTGTGCCATTTGCTTTTCACTTGCCTTTTTGAATACTGGTTTTCATTCCTGTGTCGCAAATTAAATGAAACAGCCATTTTTAAAAAAGGTTGTGGGATTTTTTTTGACAACTTGCTTATCTGTCCAGTGTGTTACCAATTAACACTTATTCTTTGTTTTATGTTATTCACAGTCTTTTTCAGAGTAGAATAAGATGTTGAAACGTAAGAAGGATGCTCACTGAATAATTCAACTTGAGGGGAAAGGTAAATAGGTCATTGGAAAAAACCCTCAATTTTCACTCTACCTTTTTAAGGAGATAGACTTTAAACAGTGTGTGTGTGTGTGTGTGTGTGTACACTGTTTATGGAGGCCAGAGGTTGGTATCAAGGGTCTTCCTGTGTTATTCTCCATCCTATGTTCTGTGGCAGGGTCTCATACTGAATCTAGATCTCTTTCATTTGTCTAGATTGGTGGCCACTGAGTGTCACTTTCCTGTCTTTCATCTCCAGTGCTGGGATTATAGGAGGCGCCACCACACCAGGTTTTTTTTTTTTTCTTTATTTTTTAATTGGGTATTTATTTCATTCACATTTGAATGCTATCCCAAAAGTCCCCCACACGCTCCCCTACCCACTCCCCCACACACCCACTCCCACTTCTTGGCTCTGTCGTTCCCCTGTACTGAGGCATAGAAAGTTTGCACGACTAATGGGCCTTTCTTTCCACTGATGGCCGACTAGGCCATCTTCTGATTCATATGCAGCTAGAGACACGAGCTCCAGGGGCGTACTGGTTAGTTCATATTGTTGTTCCAACTATAGGATTGCTGGGACCCAAACTCAGGACCTTGGGCTTTTTCAGCAAATACCTTACTGACTGAGCCATCTCCCCAACCCCCCTCTTATACATTTTGAAAATAGATATTTTTCAATATTAATGTAGATTTTAAACCCAGTTGATAAGAAGGTAAATCAAAGGGTCATGTCAATTTGACATGCTATATAAATCCAACAACCACTAATCAGAAAGTTAAAAGTCAAAATTATTCTATGGTAACTGTGTAAAATGATTTTAAACAGAATTATTCTAAGAAAGGTATGGTATAACCTTTACAGATATGTGAATCTTTAGCCTGAAATTTCCCAAGTCACAATGTTTTCTTGCTAGTGTGAGGCTTTTTGAGTCTGTTTACTCTCTCTTCCCTTTGCCCACATAAATTCAGTGAATGTTACTGGGGTGGTTTAGTTTTTAGGAACAGGTTCAATTGGTGGCTCGGGTGTGGTATCTTGTTTCCATTTTTTTTTTTTTTTTCATTCTTGGTTGTCCTCATCATTCCTGTTCAGGTGTCCAGATGAATGAATCCACAGTGGATCCTTATCACTTGCGAATCACCATCACCTACAGGGCATAGTTGATGTACCAAGCAGGGCCAGCCTGCTCAGAAATGCTGTGTCTAACAAGTTCTACACTGCAGCAAAGTGTTGCTAGAGCCATACCCTCTACTCAGAAATGGGGAACATGGTGCTGGTATCACCAGACTTTGCTTCCAGGGACTATGGGTTATTAATGAAAATGACTGTTAGCTTTTCTGTTCAGCTGGGGGTCCCATGCCTAGCCCACCCACAGACACGTTTGGCCTGGGTCATGTGAAGGTCGTTTCCTTTTCAGGTTGTTCACTCTGAAGCCTTCCTCACTTCTTGTACTAAGTTTGTTTAATTCAGGGTAAATAACAGAGAGCTCATGCCTTATATTCTTTTGGTAACAAAGGTATATATAGAAAATAATTTATATCTATGGGCTCTGGGGTTACAAAAATATGGCTGATTTTTTGGATGGGATTTCATTGTTTGTCAGAAGTATGAAAAGTTGTGACATTCCTCCTTTATTCATTAATTCTGAATTAATATTCCTTAATTACTGGATATGTAGTAACCAAAATTTTAATTTTGAATCAATGAAGTGCCGATTCATGAGGCTTACCTTGTATAATTCATTTGAGAAGGAGTGTGTTAAGGAATATGTTAAAATTCTTGTGTGGTTGCTCAGTCCCTTTTCTGTGAAATTTGATGCAAATCTGAAGGGCACAAAGTATTCAGAGGCTGTGAAAGAAAGAAGCAAGGGCCCTATCTCTAGAGGAGACAAAACTGTGTTCTGCTTCGCATCTGTTGGACAATTTAACCGTTTCACTTCACTTTTGTGGATGTGAGAATAATATTAATAATACCTGCTTAATACCTGCTCATGTGGTGTAGCAATACCCAGTTAATGCTCCTCAAATGATCCTGGAGGCAGTCGAGGATTCCTTGCTACTTGTCCCCAATATTCCGGGTTCCCGAGTGAAAGACACACATACTCAGCCTTATGTTTTGATATGCCTAAAATAACTCAATGACTGACCCACTTCCTAACCCCCATATAGCTAATCCACTCCCCCTCCGATATTCCCGCGTTAGTTATTACTTATTATTAAAATCTACACTTCCTCCTTGCTGCCCTAGAAATACCCAGAAATACAACCCTCTTGGGCTGCAATGGTCCCCCGGCTCCTCTCTGTCCTGTGTCTCTCAAACTTGGTGTCTTTCCTCTCCTTCTACTGGCATGGCGGATCTCCCTCTTCCATCCCTCTCCTCTGTCCCTTGCCTGGGAATCCTAACAGTCCTGCCTCTGTCTCCCTGCCCAGCCATTGGCTGCCAGCAATTGTATTCATCAATCAAAACCAACAGGGGGCAGGGTTCCCTCAGTGTCTAATGTGCTGATGTGCGGATTCTCGTGAGATTTCAGGGGCCCAAATTAACATAATATAAGCAGCATTAGACCAAATCCACAACAATATGGTTCCGATGGGGTCTGAACACGTACAGAGCTCCACACAGTACCTGGCCAAAAAATCAATCAATCAATCAAACAAACAAAACCTTGCTGTTCACAGCTATTGCTAACATATACCAGTCTATTCATTTTATTTTATATAGTAACAAATAGAATAAAATAAAATAAAGCAACAATAAAATAAAAAATAAAAAGCAAACAAGCAAAAAAACCAAAACAACAACAACAAAAAACCCTGATAACACCCTCCCCCCTCAATAAGCATCGAGATGGTTCAGAGGCACAATATTCAAACTTGAGCCTGCGCCAGGATAATGTGATGAGCTGTCCCTGTTTCAGCTTGTGGGAACTGACACACATTTCGGATCCAGTATACTGGTGGTATACTATGAGAGTCTGTATTTCTTACAAGTTCCTGGTGAATTCTGATGTTGCTGGTTACAGAGGCAATTTGCAAGGCTTTCTCCAGCAGCCAAAAGCACACAAGAGTGGACTGAGACAAGAGGCAGGCGGGTTGTAAGTCTCTAGGTCTTTGCCAACTATAGCATTCAGAACAGGTGTCTGTCATTGGAGACAAGAGACATATGTGCCTGGAAGAGGGAGAAGGTAGGCTCAGCTCACGGGTACCCCACCCTGGAAAAAGATGTTGCATTCTGATAGTTACCGTTGGCAACAGGCAGCTGAGAAAGCAGGCTAGACACGTCAGTGTCTGGATTTAATACAAGACAAAACCTGGAAAATATAATATTTCTTTTTAGTTAAGTTTCCCTCTCTTTACATGTCTACCCCCCAAAAAAACAGGTTACAACTAAATATAGTAGTTTCTCTTCCATACCTTGAATTAGTAGAGTATTGCTAATGGCTTCTTAGAGATGGTCGTAATTTAAACTCAAAGAAATGAATTCTTGAGAGAAATTTAACCTAATTTACTTTAATTTAGACTTGATTTAAGTCCTAAATCTCTTCTTAAATATCCTTTTCTCCCTTCAACTCTTCCTTTTATCACCTCATGTGACTTAGGGAATTCCTCTGTGCAACAGAAGCATTTCCTAAGGGTGGGGCAGGGACAACTCTCTACAAGTTCTAAGGTCAGTTTGTGCCTAGCATTCCTTACCCATGCCAGTTAAAGTTGCAACATGATCGAGAGAGTTTATATAACTCTGGAACAATTCTCAGGATAGAAGCATAAAGCAGAAATATCACCATATCTTGGGATATCAATATTAATGTTGCAAAGTTGAAAAGAAGAAAGGCTTGCTGCGGTTTCTAAAGTGAATAAATATTTGAGGCAGACTGGAAATATGTTTATGCCAGTCCAAGTGTCACTGATACAAATGATCTCGTACACATGAGAAATGTCTTTAGATCAACAGATAGCATATTTACATAGAATCTTCTAAACCTACTGGCAGTATATTTGATGAATATCTTTTAATATGAAAGAGCTTCAGCTATCTGCTCTGGGTGGTTCAAAGCCCCTCTGCTCATTTTTCCTTCTTTCCTTTCATATCAGATCTCTCTAAAGTCACAGAGACAGATATACCAGGGGAAACTACAAGCTAAGATCTGGAGCTATTTGTTCAATTTGATGACACTAATACAGGGAAATGACTCTCTAACCATGTGTTAGTGAAATAGCATTTTGTTTTGTAGTGCTAATTCACAGTGACGGAACAAACTCCACCATCCATCTCTCTCTCCATCATCAGCACATAAAAGCATCTCAAGACTTAGGTGCTCCTGAAACTCTTCCCGTGCTACTGTTCGTAGGATTTTATGGCAGAAAGTCTCTAGATTCATTAGAAACCATGACCTGATTTACATTTCTAAGGGCAGTAATAAAAAAAAAAGAACATATCATTTATGTTGCTGCTGACATTGCCGAGTTCTTTTACGTATAATTAGGGACTGTAAAGCTTGGTAAGAGAAAGGTTTCTTCAGTGATGTTGAAATGGCATTTGTGTTGCTGGTATTCTTGAACAACATAGAAGCCACCAAATGCCACATCCTTAGTGTCTCCTTAACACCCTTGAACTGACTCTGAAAACACAAGAGGCTCCTTCCACGTAAATCTGAAGGAGTGTAATGTACCGTTGAGGTGGAGTTCCAGAATTAGAATTTTGCAGGCTTATGGATATCGATGCAATGTATCCTGAGACTTAGGTTGGCTCTTGTTCCTAAACTATGTCCTGACATGTCACAGTGGCTTTTCTCTAGCTTTATAGAAATAGGGATAAATAACCTCTCTGTCTCCATGTTATAGACATAGAAATCAAATCATCACCTATGGTCCTTTACAGGCCTGTTCCTTTATCTATTATGATTTGTGTCCAGCAGCTAATACTAGAGACAGACCTGATCTCAACATGTCCAGAGCTTTTCTTGCCCTCCCCAGTATGAGAAGAAATCTAATCAAGGCAGTTACTAATGTTGGCCTGGTGGCACACAAACATTTAGGCCAATGAATCTGTGGCCTCTCTAGTCATTTCCTTGAGGTCATTTGACTGCTGACCATAGCTACCGCACTTGCTTTCCAATGACTAAAAAAGAGGGAGTGGTTTGTTTGTTTGTGCACCTCTGCACACAGTAGAATACTTTTTGTTGGCTCCGTCTTTTAAAAAGAGTGTTGCTTCCTGACTGAAACAGATACAGAGGTACACAACCAAACATTAGATGAAGGTTATGGAGTCTTCTGGAAGAGTTGGGGTAAGGACTGTGGAACATGGAGGAGATCAGGACTCTACGAGAAGATCAACAGAGTCAACTAACCTGGACCCATGAGGGCTCTCAGAGACTGAACCACAACCAAAAAACATACATGGGCCGGACCTAGGCTTCCCTGCATATAGGTAGCAGACCTGCAGCCTGGTCTTCATGCAGGTCTACAAACAACTGGAGCAGGGGCTATCCCTGAAACTGTTGCCTGCTTGTGGATTCTGTTACCCTTATTAGGCTGACTTGTCTGGCCTCAGAGGCAGAGGATGTTCCCAGTCCTGCAGTGATTTGAGGTGCCAGGTTGAGTTGGTACCCAGGGAGGACCTCCCCTTTCTCAGAGGAGAAGGGGAAGGGAGAAGGAGGAGGGGGTGCATGGAGGCAGGGGACTGGGAGAGTAGGGGGCTGTGATCAGGATGTGAAGTGAATGAATAAATTAATGGGGGAGGGGGGGCCAAAGAATGTTTCTCTGCTGCTCAGGCTACCCTAGAACTCACAATCCTCAGTTTCTTAATTGCTTGATTTACAGGCTTCAGGCATTATACCTGATCATAAACAAACTCCCTAGAGAAGTTTTGCCTTTATCCCCTAGGCTACTCTGTCTTCAATGGAGATTAGAAACTAGAATCTTTTTCATGGGCACACAACCCAGAGCTTGGCTAGCAAGGATAAAAACACTTGACATGCTCTGCCACATTGGTTAACTTTGGAAACAATCTCTGCATTCTGCTCTTCTGCCTTCTTAGCACAACCTCTCCTCACTCCCCACCATTTCGGTTTCTCTCCGCTTATTTGCCTTCAGACTGGATTGATCCAGAATCAGACATACAACTAGGTTTTCTTTTCTTTTCTTTTTTTTTAATTAGGTATTTTCCTAATTTATATTTCCAATGCTATCCCAAAAGTCCCCCATACCCTCCCACCCACCCACCCTCACTTTTTGGCCCTGGCGTTCCCCTGTACTGGGACATACAAACTTTGAAAGTCCAATGGGCCTCTCTTTCCAGTGATGGCCGACTAGACATGCAGCTAGAGTCAAGAGCTCCAGGGTACTGGTTAGATCATAATGTTCCACCTATAGGGTTGCAGTTCCCTCTAGCTCCTTGGGTACTTTCTCTTGCTCCTCCATTGGGGGCCCTGTGATCCATCCAATAGCTGACTGTGAGCATCCATTTCTGTGTTTGCTAGGCCCCGGCATAGTCTCACAAGAGAGCTATATCTGGGTCCTTTCAGCAAAATCTTGCTAGTATATGCAATGGTGTCAGCGTTTGGAGGCTGATTATGGGATGGATCCCTGGATATGGCAGTCTCTAGATGGTCTATCCTTTCATCTCAGCTCCAAACTTTGTCTCTGTAACTCCTTCCATGGGTGTTTTGTTCCTAATTCTAAGAAGGGGCACAGTGTCCACACTTTGGTCTTCGTTCTTCTTGCGCTTCATGCATTTAGCAAATTGTATCTTATATCTTGGGTATCCTAAGTTTCTGGACTAATATCCACTTATCAGTGAGTACATATTGTGTGAGTTCCTTTGTGATTGTGTTACCTCAGTCAGGATGATGCCCTCCAGGTTCATCCATTTGCCTAGGAATTTCATAAATTCATTCTTTTTAATAGCTGAGTAGTACTCCATTGTGTAAATGTACCACATTTTCTGTATCCATTCCTCTGTTGAGGAGCATCTGGGTTCTTTCCAGCTTCTGGCTATTATAAATAAGGCTGCTATGAACATAGTAGAGCATGTGTCTTTCTTACTGGTTGGGACGCAACTAGGTTTTCAATGCAGCTGGTTTGTTGGGGAGGCACTGTACGGGACTGGGGAGATACAGCAGAGGAGTGAAAGCACCTTTTAAAGGTTGCATGATCCAACCCACTACACCTATAGGCATCTGGAGCATAGGGATGTTGGGAATACATCTACGGATTCTTTCAAGAAGAGTAAACAGTGGAGAGGTTTATATACAAATCATGGAAGCAGTGGCTGAATCTTCTTCTCTTGCACTGTTAATTCCCAGACCTTTAGGGTCTTCCATTCACATGTACAGTGACTCTCCTGGACTTCTAAGGGCCCTCCAGCCCTTAGTCACTGAGTATGGATGGCCAAAGACATGCTGAGCACTTGAAACCACTGCTCTGCCCAGTTCTCTTATGAAAAAACATAAAGTTGTCTCTACTTATCTTGGGGAACACACAGTGATTTTTATAACCATGAAAGGAGGAGTTGTTTTTCTTGTGTGTTAGTTTTCTACTGCCATATGACAAGTGACCATGAACTTAGTAGATTCAAGGTGAACCTACTGTCAATCACAGTTCTGTAGGTTAGGTGTCTGAATTGGATCACTGAGTTCTGCACTCCACTTAAGAGAGCAAAGGTGCAGTCAAGGTGTCTAGGCTCTATTCACAGGAGACTCTGAAGAGAATCTGTCACAGGTTTATTTGGGCTGTTGGAGCATTCAGTTCTCTGTGGTTTGTGACTGAAATCCTGAGAGCTCAGATAAGAAGCTGCCATCAGCTTCCAGAGGCAACTCATGTGTCTTCTTGAAAGGTTCTCTCGCATTATTCCAGAGATGATGTGCCATACCTTTCTCATATTTGGGATACCTCCATCCCCTGCTCCTTAGAACTGCAATATCATATCTTTCTTGCTCACATAGTCTTCATATCTCAGGGGTAGCTGAGATGGAAGATATGACCAATCATGTTGGAAGTATCTCATTATATTCATAGACTTTAGAGATTAGGATACAGAATTTTAATCTGGGGCCATTTTATTAAAAAAGTATTTTACCAATTACACTGATAAAAGCTCTAGCATCCTTCCTTCCCACGTTTCTCTGCTCATTTTGCCAAGCATAATTCTGATTCTACCTTTGGGGCCGCTGTGTTCTGTCCTTTCATCAGAGCTCACAGCTGTCATAACTGTGCCAATTATTATTCTGAAAAGCAGACTTTAGAATCATACAGTGAAGGTTCAAGAATGATCTTTAGCTCCAAGATTTACAACTACATGATAACCTTTCCAAAATTTAATTCTCCCTTTCTTGGGTGGTCTAAAGGAAGAAGTATATATAGGCTTTACAGACAGACACTCCCTATGGTAACTTTTGTTTGTATGAGCACCCATTTCCTATTTCTTTTCCATAAATGCACAGAAAGTATAGATTATGTTTCATTCCCATTTATACTTCTACTCTTTTCCTCCGTGGATTATTTCAGTGAATGGAGACATTGTCTCCTCATCTATTTACTTACATAACAAATAAGGATATATTTGAAAAGTTCTCTACCTACTATCAGAATTGATAGTTTAGAATCTACAGAATAATTGTTATGATCACTTTGCAAAGCATAAAACATTCTCATGACTTTGAAATACCTGGCTGTTGATAAAGGTAGGGATTGAGCATGGAGCCACCCATAATAAGCAGAGGACTGACAGGCAGTGTCGCTTTGCCAGTTTTCATGGAGACATTGATTTTGCTTATATTCCTAGATATGGGGAGCTGGATCTAAGTCAACTAGTTGATATATCTGACTTTACAAAGAAGGGTGTATATATACTTTATGTACACTAAGATTATGAAGACCAAACCTCATGACATGAAAATATGTGTACTTTTCATTCATCAAAATCTTTAAAAGAATAAACTTCAACAGAAGACAAAACAGGAATGTAGAAGAATGAAGTTAATATGTGTGTGTGTTATATTTTATTTATTTACATTTCAAATGTTATTCCCCTTCTTCGTTTCCCCTTAACAAACTCCCTATCCCACCCCATTCCTTTCTTCACTGAGGGAGCTCCTCCACCTACCCACCCACTCCTGCCTTCCCACCATGGCATTCCCCTACACTGGGGCATTGAGCTTCCCCAGGACTAAGGGCTTCCATTCCCACTGGTGCCAGAAAAGGCCATCCTCTGCTACATATGAAACTGGGCCTCAAAAAGAAGGAAAACCAAAGTGTGGATGCTTCAGTCGTACTTGGATGGGGGAACAAAATAATCACAGGATATAGAAGGGGAGAGGGACCTGAGAGGGAGAGAGGAGAAAAAGGAATAGGGTGCAGGATCAGGGGTGGGAAGAGACAGGGGAGAAGTTATTTTGAATAAGGAAGAATGTGTTAAATTGAAAGTGAGGTCCTTATTTAACATTAAGGGGTATAGAAGACTGTGCTTGCAAATTTGATGAAGAATAATTGCCATGAAAGATGATAATAATAGTGAACATGGTTACTATATGAGTTAGAATCTGAGGCCTAACTGACCAGTGGCTTTGACTTTATTGTCAGAGCAATTTATCCAAACACCAGGTCAAATAGATTGATTTCAGTGAGTAACTCTATATCATTAAGCAATATTCTATATTTGTCTTTGCTCTTAATCATTCATAGATATTACTAAATCAACTTCAGTTAAGACTAAATGGTGGCAACAATTACACATGCTAATTCAGCACAGAATATATTGAAAACAATTGTTCTTAGATTATTTCCTGTCAAAATATATTTCCAGTTTTCAGTGCTGAACTTCACAGTCTGGAAAACTCTTTTTCTGGGCAGCAGCACAGATACAAACTCACCAAGGTGTTTCTATGATATGTGAGATTATTTCTAAGCAGCATTCTGAAAGGTTTGTCAAATTTTAATGCTATGTCTAGTTCTCTCTTGAGGGTTTTAGTCACATTATAGGTTGCTGGAGAGATATGCAATAGATTTGATTCTATAAAACATATCATTTTGGGCAACATAATCATGAAAGGCATTTCAAGATGAAAAGTGCCCTGCTACTCAGGGATGTGGTTTTTACTTTTTTTAAGTGAACAAATATTTTCTGAAACCCACAGGGTGAACATCAGCTTTTCTAGGTAGAAACCTAGTGGAGAAGAAATATTAGTTTCACTACTTTTCCAAACAGAAAGGAAACAGGTTGTTAAAGATGATGCAAAAGACTTTTCAGAAAGATAATTTCTCATTTTTTTAAATGTAGAAACTGAGTATTTCAATTGGAAAATCGGTCATTTGGAATGAATGCCGCTAGTCCTTCCTGAATGATGTTTCCTTGTTTGCTAACACACAATGTGGAAACAACTTACCCTACATATTGAAGAGAGCTAATTTTCCCTCACTATATTTTATATTTAGTTGTTGAATAAGAATTTGTTTTCCACATTAAAATTCTGCCAAAAGTGTGTGTCTCCTTCATTCTCAGTTGAAGTTTTACAGAAGGGCAATTATTTTTAATGGTGATTAATATACATTCTTGTTACATTTTAAGTTCCTCAGGTGGGGAGATCAGCTGCATATATATCTTTCATTACGGTGCAATGGTATTACAATAATTCAAACCTTATCTTCAGTTTTGTTGTGCTTTAATAATTGGTTTCATTCTTCAATCTGTCTTCGAATGCAGTTTTTTCTAGCACACAGGTCTCCAGCACATTGTGTACACTTAGATGTCTGTGTATGCTTCTGAAAATGTAATGTGGATTGATGCGTGTGCTTTAATGTGCATGGTTACATGTACCTCTAACCATATTGGTCATCCATGTTGCTCTCTGTTTCTTCTGTCCTGGAGTTTTCTACTGTACTTGTATACAACACATGCCAGTTACTTTGTGTAACTCTGACAAAAGTGTCTGAAAAAACAGATTAAAGAAGGAAGCATCTGTTTTGGCTTATGGCTTTAGAGGGGTCAGTTCCGTCGCTCAGCTCAACACATGTGTGCAGAGCATCATGAAAACAGGAGTTGTGGTAGAGGAAGATGACCTTTTACCTCATGGCCAATAAACGACAGACCCTGATGGAGTAACTGGGACCAGACATACACTTCAGAGGTGTGTCCTCAATGATATACTTCTTCCAAACAGGATCAGTCTCCTGAAATTTCCATAGCTCCCACGACCAGCTGCGCCTCCAGGGGACATTTCATATTCAGATAATAATGCCACATTTTTCTTTTTTTTTTCCCCAGAAACTTAGAATACCCAAGATACAAGATACAATTTGCAAAACACATGAAACTCAAGAAGAATGAAGACCAAAGTGTGGACACTTTGCCCCTTCTTAGCACTGGGGACAAAACACCCATGGAAGGAGTTACAGAGACAAAGTTTGGAGCTGAGACGAAAGGATGGACCATCTAGAGACTGCCATACCTGGGGATCCATCCCATAATCAGCCTCCAAATGCTGACACCATTGCATACACTAGCAAGATTTTGCTGAAAGGATATAGCTGTCTCTTGTGAGGCTATGCCAGGGCCTGAAAAACACATTTTGCCTTTTAACCCCAATTAATGGACACCTGATTTCCCATTGTTTCGTCTACAAACAGTGTGCAATAAATCTTTTCATTCCAGGATGGGTGACCTGTATGTTCATGTCAAGGGATAGCCAAGACAAATACTCTGTTTATTCCCATTCAGTATCAAGCTTGGATCCTCCCCCCTCTTATTTCAATTGCTTGGAGGATATTAATTTTTTCAATGTATTGATTGTCTAGTTTAATCATTGGGGATCTAATATGTAGTTCCAACTTTAGTTGTCCTTTTCACCTCCTTTCAGGCACATAGTTCCTACATAGCACTTTTGGGGCTATCTCTATATCTTTTATGACATTTTATGTGATGTGTCACTGAGCATTTAGGCCAGGACTTGGGCTCTTTTCCTGCCCATCTTTCTCTTGAGACTACAGGAGTCTTTGGGCAGTGCTCTCATCACAGTTCAGCCTCCTTTCTGAGGTAGGGGAGCCAACTCCAGTCCTTATTTGATTCATTTATCTGGTTTAAATTCTTCTCCCATCGAGGACATTTTGGGTCCCCATTAGTAATCACACTGGTTCTTACTGGCTGGCAATTAATCTTGTCACACAGCATCTCTCCCAAATCTCACAGTTATACATTTTTAAAACCCTTTCTTCAGTCAGATTCATTTTTACTTGAGAGCTTCACATGTCATTAAAAAAATACACATATCCTGGTTCTGGAGGTTCTGATTCTTTGTGGTTCTTATTGGAAAGCTTTTGGACCCTCTTGGTTCAAAAGCTACAGAGTTTAGAATTGGGTTGAAAGGTTCTGTACATATCTACTTAAGTCTTATGCTTTGCTACTACAAAAATGTGGTCTTTGTTCTGTGTACAACTCTTCAGAGAATAATAGGTCATTTTTTAGGAAGTGCCAATCCTGTTTGGTGTTTTAGATTGACAAAATGTAGTTTAAAGCTATAATTCAGTGATTTTTTTTTATTTGAGAAACAACAAAATCCATGTGTCTCTTAATTTTTAGGGAGAATAGTCAAAAACACTGAATAATGTTCCTCACTGTGGTATTTTGGATATGACAAACAACCTCCCAGGATCTCTCTCTCTCTCTCTCTCTCTCTCTCTCTCTCTCTCTCTCTCTCTCTCTCTCTCTCTCTCTCTCTCTCTCTCTCTTCCTGCCTCCCTTCTTCTGCCTCTATGACTTTTAGGCAGTGAGGAATTTGTCCTCTAGATAAGAAGGCACAATAGAGGCTAGTTTCCATCTTGTTTTAGTTACATAGATACTGTTTTTGTTTTCATTTTTTGTTTGTTTGGTTTGTTTATTTTTTGTTTTGTTTTTCTTCTTTGTGTGTTAGGATTTGAATGCTGGCATCTCAGTCTCTGGAAGCATTTCTGAGGTGATGTGCAGGTGCTCCAGAGGTGATGCTAGGGGAACAGTACTTTAGATTTAATAAACTTATTGTTTTAAAAAATTAAAGTTCATGGTTGGAAGATATTTATTTTGGTATACATTTGTGTATTTTATTACTTCTTGGAGAATTTCATACAGCATATTTTCCTCATATTTACCCTACCTCTTCATCACTAGCTCTTGCTGGTTAGGTTTTGTCAACCTGACATAAATTAAAGAGCTGGGAAGAAGGGATGTCAATTGAGGAATTTCCCCCATCATTTTTGCCTGTGTACATGTTTGTAGAGACATTTCTTGATTGATGTTTTCTGTGAGAGGCCTAAGCTTGATGCCAGCAAGTGTTTTTTACCCTTAAAGTGTCCTACCGAGATGGTGGGTGAAAGAGATGAGCAAAAATTCCTTGACACCCACATTTGAATATTGCTATTATTTTGTTTTCTAAATCTCACCTCAAGCATGTTTTTCTTAGAGATATCAGCTCCTCTAAGTAGGTTAGCTCATGACACTATACCTTTCACTTCTGGAGCTTGAAATTCTTCTGATAAGAACTTTACTAGGACCTATCTCTATGACAGGAATAGGTATCATTTAATTTTACAGTATGCCATTATACCATTATATACCCAATACCTGATTCTATGACTTACATACAGTATTGTTCTTTGATGCACAAATAAATCAAATGCACTAAGGCTGTTGGGAGCAGTAAGAAGTGCTTAAGCAAGAAAACCCACACCTTTTTATTAGAGATAGGAAGCACCGGGACACTGCACATGCATTTAGTAGAATGTTCCACACTATCCACTATTCTGCTGTGTGAAATCTGTCTCTATAGGACATTTTTTCTCTTTCCTTTAAAAAAATTACTTTTTATTCCCAACTGAAGTTTCCTCTCCCTCCTCTCCTCTCAGTTCTTCTCCATCCACTCTTTCTAAAAGTTCTTTTTAGCTTAATTGTTAGAATTTTTATACAGTATATTTTGATTATAATTTCCCCCCTCAACCTTTTCCAGATTCTCCCTACCTCCCTACTCACTCAATTTTATGTTCTTTCTCTCTACTTTAAAATAGAAAAGCAAATGAAAAGCAAGAGACAGAAATAAAAACAAGGAAAAAACCCCCCCAAAGCCCTCAAGAAACAAAGAAACATCCACAATAACTTACAAATGAAAATCAAAACGAACAGGCAAGAGACCGATAAGACAAGACTGCCACACAAAGCAAAGGACTCCATGAAATCCTTGGAGTTCATTTTGTATTGGCCAACTACTCCTGGGCCAGGAGCCTGCCTGGAAGTGTGGTTGATGAAGCCATTTTCTACATTGAAAAACATGTTTTTTTCCTTTGCCAGCAGTTTTCATTTATAGACAGCTTCTTTGTTAGGGGTAGGACCCCTTGTTCACTTTCCCCTTTCAGTGCAGGAACCCCATCTGGCCTTGAAAGAAAAGCCTCTGAGGAAGGCATCCCTCAGGGAAGATGTTTCCTCTTTCCTTAGAAAGGCTGCTTAGGGTAGTCAAGGTCAAGGAGCCATTTGGTCCCTGAGGTCTGTCTTTGGAGTACATCTGGTGATAGGGAAGAGACTTCCTTAAAATGTTTCCCTGTCCCTGCTTGGACTCTGTACACCGAAGTTCTTCAACAAAAGCTTCACTTCTGTGCCAGTAGATGTCTCCTAAAGAGCATAGCCTTGAGTCCTGTTGTTCTGTTGAATCTCCAATATGAGCACTCAGCACAGATCAGTGCTCAGTGGTGGATACGCTTCATGTCATCATGTGCACTTCTGTTCCAGATGGTAGATACTGAAAATCAGTGTACTCCTAAGAGTGTTCTTAAACCAAGTGGGAAAAATCTAAGCTAGGCATTATTATTAGAGAATTGCAGATAGCTTAGAGCCAAGTAGAGAACAGTGCCCTCTCTCAGAATCACTAGCTGGGTTTGTACGTTGTAGTTGGCTCAGTAGGCAATTTGGTAAAAATGCCAGCGAGTGTCCAAATAGCTAATTCATTTGTTCTATTTTCTAAAAATGTGAGTCAAATTGGTTATCTTGTCCAATGAATTTTAAAGATAGATTTAGAATGATATGTTTCTAAGTCTCATTTACATTTTCGGTCAGAGAAAATACGTTCCAGATCATGAAGGGAAGCAGAAACTTGGCATTCACACTTCCTTCCTTAGAAATTTTGGGTTTATGAGGAGTTCAATCACGTGAGTGAGGTTTTTGGCAACTCATGTAACATTTACAGGTGGAATGGCTCCAGACAACTGTCTGGCACATTTTGAGTTTCCACAAAACAGCTACATCTACCATAGAAGTGTGTGTGTGTGTGTGTGTGTGTGTGTGTGTGTGTGTGTGCCCCTGTGTATGTATGTGGGAATCAGAGATCAACATTAGGTATGTGCTCCTATTGTTCTCCACATTATTATTGTTATTACTATTATTAGTTATTACCATTATCTGATTCAGAGACTCTTACTGAACTTGGACTTATTATTTGAATTGTATTGGCTGGCCTGTGAACTCCTGAGATCTGCCTGTCTCTCCCCACCACTTCAACAGAAATGTACTACCACAGTCAACTTTTGATTGGGTGCAGAGATCCAAACTCATGCTTTCACAACAAGCACTTTACCTACCAGATATCTCCATCCTTCATCTATGGGTGTTCTTCGAAGATGTTTATACTGTCTCCTAGAACTGGCCGTGTATAGTGTGACCAAATCAGCTGTAGCTATAGAAGAGTTTCTCTGTGAGTCTAGTGCCCCCTTTCATCTCAAGCACTCTAATGCATGAAACTGAGATCCATTTATTGAGCAATCTCATCCCAACATCTGTTCAGTTCCTTATTTTGTATTATTCCCGGTGGGAAAAGGAAGCTAGCCAGGAGCTTTTACAGCATAGAGACATGAAGAAAGCCTGACTTAGTCTTGAAGAGAAGTTGAGAGCTAATCAGAAAGAGCCTTGAGAGGTCATCTCAGAGGCATCAGAAGAGCTCACTCATGACTGAGAAGCCCAGCTCAGAAAGGCATTGTTTATGCAGGTTCCTCAAAACTGAGAAACAGAGCTGCCAGAGGGCCTGACTATCCCATTCTTGGACATATACCCAAAGGACTCTAAGTCTTCATGTTGTAGATATTAGACCTCCATGTTGATTGCAGCTATTCACAATAGCTAGGACATGGAACCAGCTTATATGTCCATCAACAACTGAATGATTAAAGAACTGTCATGGATTTCAAAAAACGAAACTCTGTTCAACATCTAAAGAATGAAATCCTGCCATTTTCAGGAAAAAGAATAGAACTGGATACCATCATATTAAATGAAGTAACCTAGAGGATGAATTTTTCCTCTTACAGCATAATCTAGATTTAAACAGTTCCACATCTATAGCTCATGAAAGTACAAGGAGGCTATAAAAGCGGGAAGACAAATTTTAAAGAGGAGTGGTGGGGATGTAGAGAACGCTTTCTTTCACTTGTGGAGAGTACACATACATTTAACATGGAACCAGAAGGACGACTCTTTGGGGGTGAGAAAAGCAATCCTGAGGAAAGGACTGGACGAAGAGTTCAGTGAAGCACAGGAGGAACATGAACAAAGTACAGTCATAAATGTTTATTAAATGTAATAATAAAATCCAATAATAACAGTAAACCATGTTCCCATGTGGCAGTGACTTACCTTGTTATATGGACATAGCAATTTGTACAACAAGGTTTTCCAGATTCCCTACTTGCAGTATTGGTATCACTGGGAACAAGTCAGAAATGCAAATTCTAGGGCTTTATGCCTGACCTATCGAGTTGAACCCATTCAGTGATTTGTATTTCAGCAAACCCTCTCCCTGACTCTGATGTCCTCTCTAGCTGTATCATTTGGTGTCAGAGTAAATGTTATGTGTAAGCGGTGTGGCTTAGAAAGATCTGACCTACATAAACTGATGTGGGTAAATATGTTTGATTTTTGTTGTTCATGGATACCTTATTGGTAGCGTTTTTTTAGGTAAAATTAACTTTAATATTCACCTGCTCAAGAATGCACAGAGCCATCAGGTCACATGTATTATTACAAGATAGATGAGGCAACAAAGGGTGCCAATTCTGTGATCTAAACCTGTGCTTTATTTTGTTACCCTGTATAAGATGGAGTCACTGGACAGAGAACCAAACAGTCTCAATGAATCTCTAGAAGCCCAGCTGGGTTTTGCCTCTTCAGTGGTTTGTGGTTGCCCCAGTGTCTCTAACATTTGGGTTTTTCCCTTTTCCTGGGCTACAGAGCCAGGGTTATCATCCTTTTAAAAACTGAGTTCTAGGGCTCAGCTGTGTTTTAGTATATGGAGGATTTCCTTCCTTTTCAGCCTGGATAGTATTCCATTAACATAGACACACTACATCTTGTTTATGCATCTATCCTATGATAGACATATGGGTTTCTTCAACTCTTGACTACTGTGAATGTTGCCAACGTCAACATAATATTATAAATATTTCGTTAGAAATTCCTTGGGGGCTAGAGAGATGGCTCAACATTTAAGACCTCTTTCTGCTTTCACAGGGGATCTGGATTTTGTTCTTAACCCATACGACCTTTCATGACCTCCTGCAATATCTGTTCCAAGAGATTTGATACTCTCTTCAGGCCTCCCTGGATACCAGGTACATATGTGGTCCACATTTATACATGCAGACAAAGCAGTTATATACATAGAGTAAAATAGATAAATACTAAAAAAAAATCTCTTTAGTATAGGGAAATATGGACATCTAGGTCATATGGTAATTCTCTTTTTAAGTTTGGAAGAGCTTTCCTATTGCTGTCTAAAACATTTGCAGCATCTTACAGTCCACTCACAGTGCACAAAGTTTCCATTGTTATCCTTAAGCTCAGCAGCACCGATCATGTTCTACAGGAAAGTAGCCACCTAATAGTTTGGGGTGACTTTTTCCTCATGGATTTGATTTGCATTTCAGTAGTAACCAATGAAGCTGAGCATTTTTCATGTACTTGTAGGCTACTGTGAAACACCTTTTCAAAACTGTGTATTCAGGTCTGCTTCTTATTCATTCATTCATTCATTCATTCATTCAGTTCTCACACAAGTATATATTGTATGTTGAACACATCTCCTCCATCCCTCCTCCCCCACTTTCTTGTCCCATCATCTTTCTTTAGTCTCCTAAAGAGTTTACATCTATACATTTCACCTGCACATACAGGATATTTATATACCCATGTCTAATATAGGTGACAGAAATGAGAGAAAACATTTGATAGTTTTTTTCCCCTGAGAATAGCTTAATTCACTCAATATGATTGTCTCCAATTGTATCCATTTTTTTTACAAATGATATAAATTTATTCTTCTTTATGGCTGGTAACAATTCAACTGTGCATGTATGTCATATTTTCCATCTATTCTGTTGTCTACTTTTGAACCAGGATATTAGGTTGTGTGTCTGTGTGTCTCTCTGAGTGTGTACGTGCTAGATAAGTTCCATGCAGTCTAGCTATTAGCCTATGATGAAATAAGTTAATGTATTTTTCTTAATCTGAGAATATATTTTCCCTCAGTGTCTTTTTAAGCACAAATTTCTCATATTTGTTACAGTTCCATTTGTCTATTTTTGCTTTCATTGGCTGCACTTTGAGTGTTATGTCCAAGAAGCCATTGCCAAGTTCAATGTTATGAAGCCTTTCCCCATGTTTTTGTCTGAGTTTGTAGGAGCAAAATTATCACTCTCTGCAGCATTAATTCTTTAAAAATTATTTTATGTGTGTGCGTACATTGCTTACATGTATGTGTGTGTACCAGGTATGTGCATGGTGTTTCTGGATGCCAGAAGAGATTAGTCAACCTTCTGGAACTGAAATTATGGAAGGCTGCCAGCCACCATGACAGTGCTAGGAATGGAACCTAAGCTCTCTGGAAGAGCAGCTCATAACCACTGAGCTATCTCTTCAGACCCATCCTGTAACTATTTTTTTCTTTGTGTATGTGTTTAGTTGTAATACTAAGCTGTAGATAAAATAAAATAAAGCATCAATTTGAGGCAATAATCTAAAGAAGGACACTCCCTTAAAATTGTCTCCCTATTGTGAGATGTAATGAAAAATAATGAACTGTCTCAGGTTCCTTTTGCAATATTACAAATTTATAGTCTTTAAAAAAAAAGACATACTATACATTGATACAAATCTTTTTAAAAATCAGAAATAAAAATTTTAAGTGTGTATTTTGAACATGAAGACAGGCTTTACTTTCTCTAAAAGTATAAAACATCTGCAATAATAAAATGCTTGACTTTGAAGCTTTCTGTTTTATTCTGGCCAAGTTACAATTACTACATTTTTGTGTTTAGAATATAGTGCAACTGAAAAGATACAGTCGGCAAGACCAGTAGTAGCAATTTCCTGGGGAGAGCATTGGATATATGACAATGAAGGGATGGTATTTCAAAATTTAACATTAAGCTATAATTCTGGACAAAAACCCTGACACACCCCCAATCGAAGAACTCCAGATTGAACAAATATGGCCTTATACTCCTTCTCTCTTGAGACAAAATGTAAGTCCAAGACCAAAAGAATTGCTTTGTGATACATTATTTCAGAATCAAGTGAAATGTAGGTAATTTAATTCTGTAAATATGCTGGAATGAGGCTGTAGCAATTTTCTAAAATGGGTTTCCAATTCCATGAAATCTGCCAAAAATAAATAGCTAAGCATTTCTTATCCCCCAAACATAGACACTGAAGAGTGACTCCCATTGATTGTTGGAAATAGTGTTTAGAAAATTGCCAACACCACAAAAATAAAGTTTGGGAGAATGGTTCAAGCTGAATGATAATGTCTTAGTCAGTGTTCTACTGTTATGAAGAGACACCATGACCATGGCAACTCTTATAAAGGAAACATTTAATTGGAGATGGCTACAGTTCAGAGGTTTAGTCCATTGTCATCATGGCAGTATGCAGGCAGACATGATGCTGGAGGAAGGGTTTTGGGAGGCTAGGCAGCCTGGCTTGGTCTTCCGACTCAAAGCCTACAACCAGTGACACACTTCCTTGAAAAAGGCCACACCTACTCCAACAAGGCTACACTTGGAAGACAGGCTTTACTTTCTCTTAAAGTATAAAACATCTGCAATAATAAAATGCTTGACTTTGAAGCTTTCTGTTTCATTCTGGCCAAGTTACAATTACTAAGTTTTTGTGTTTGGAATATAGTGCAATTGAAAATATACAGTAAGCAAGACCAGTACTAGCAATTTCCTGGGGATAGCATTGGATATTTGACAATTCTTGTCAAGCAGCACCACTCCCGAATGTCAAGCATTCAAACATATAGGTCTATAGGGGCCATAACTATTCAAACCACTCTACATAGGGAACAATAGGATGCCAGAGTAGTGTTTGGAAATTTAATAACACAGACATAAATAATTCTCAGCATGCCACAGTATAATTTGTATACTTTAAAAAACAGAAAACATGTGAGGATAGAAATTGAACATTTTCACAATAAGTTGGTACCAGAAGAAGGGCTGAGCAGACAGCTAATGATCACCCAATTCACATGGGAGTTCCATCAATGGTGAAGGCTAGCTACAATTTTCCAAATAGAATTACACTCTACAGATCAATTTAAATCATCAATCTATACATTTTGAATATTTACTTGTACAAAGCACTATTCTAGGTACTGTGAATTTATTTATGCAAAACAAACAATTTACATTCTTTGATTTATATAGGTGTAAAGAGGGAGAGAGGGAGACAAAGGATAGGTACTGTGGCTTGATATAAAGCAGCAAAGGGGTTTGGATACCTTAGTTAGAATCGTCTCAGAAGGGCTCAAAGAGGAGACATTTGAACAACAGCCTGATGGGAAGAAGACAACAATCTCTGAACAGCTGAATGTGGGAGCTCCTGCCCAGAACAGGGTTGCAAGGAGGGAGGGAGGGAGGGAGGGAGGGAGGGAGGGAGGGAGGGAGGGAGAGAGGGAGAGAGAGAGAGAGAGAGGCAAAGAGAGACAGAGAGAGAGACAGACAGACACAGAGACAGAAAGAGAAATAGTCAGAGAGACAGAGAGAAACAGACAGAGACAGAAAAGATGGAGCAGATACAGAGAGACACAGAGACAGAGAAAGACATAGAGAGAGAAACAAAGAGAGAGACACACACAGAGACATATATGTATATACATATACATATATATATATATATATATATATATATATATATATATATATATAGAGAGAGAGAGAGAGAGAGAGAGAGAGCAGAGACACAGAGACAGAGAAAGAAAGAAAAAGAGATATGCAGAGACCCACACAGAGACAGAGATAGAGATTGAGCAGAGACAGAGAGAGACATACACAGAGACAAAGAGACATAGAGAGACACAGAGAGACACACAGATAGAGAGATACACACAGTCAGAGCCAGCCAGCCAGCCAGACAGCCAGCCAGACAGACAGACACATATACTCATAAAGAGAGAGAGCAAGAACTTGCACAAACAGGTACCATGTGGAACCATTTATTCTGATTAGTAAAATGCCAGGATGAGTTGACTTAATAGTCAGATTTTGTATCTGGATCAGAGAAGAACAAAGCTACCCTTAGATTCTGCCCTGGGACTGTATTTCCTCTTATGCATATGCTGTACTCACACATATGTCAATTCCTACAATAAAGACAGTTGTTTCTTCAAAGAAGACTAGGTTGGTGACACACTGCAACCCTATAGGTGGAACAACAATATGAACTACCCAGTACTCCCCAGAGCTCATGTCTCTAGCTGCATCTGTATCAGAAGATGGCCTAGTCGGCCATCAGTGGAAAGAGGCCCATTGGTCGTGCAAACTTTATCTGCCTCAGTACAGGGGAATGCCAGGGCCAAGAAGTGGGAGTGGGTGGGGGAGCGTGTGGGGGACTTTTGGGATAGCATTGGAAATGTAAATGAAATAAATACCTAATAAAAAAAGAAATTAAAAAAAAGAATTGATAAATGGGATCTCATAAAACTGGAAAGTTTCTCTAAGGCAAAGGACATAGTCAATAAGACAAATTGGAAACTCACAGATTGGAAAAAAAATCTCCACTAACCCCACATTTGATACAGGGCTAATATCCAAAATATATAAAGAACTCAAGAAGTTAACACCAAAAAACAAAACAACCCAATCAAAAAATGGGTTATAGAACTAAACTGAGAATTTACAAATGAGGAATCTTGAATGGCTGAGAAGTACCTAAAGAAATGATCAAAATTCTTAGTGATCAGAGAAATGCAAATCAAAATGATCCTGAGATTTCACCTTACACCAGTCAAAATGGCTAAGATCAAATTCTCAGGTGACAACACATGTTGGAGGATGTGGGGAAAGTGGAACACTCCTCCATTGCTGGTGGGATTGCAAACTGGCACAGCCACTCTGGAAATCAATCTGGAGGTTCCTCAAAAAATTGGACATAGATTTACCTGAAGACCCAGTAATACCACTCTTGGGAATATACCCAAAAGATGCCCCACCATGCCACAGGGGCACGTGTTCCTGCATATGATTTTTAAAATATTTATTATTACTTTTTTACTTATTCAATTACATCCCATTCACTGTCCTGTTCTCAGTCAGCCCCTCTGAAAACCTCCCCTCAGTATCCTCACATCCTGGCACATCAAGTCTCTGTGATGCTAGGTGCATTCTCTCTATTGAGGCCAGAGAAGGCAGCCCAGCTAGAAGAACATATCCAGAGACAGGCAACAGCTTTTGGGATAACCCCTGGTCCACTTGAAGACCAAGCTGCACATCAGCCACATATGTGTGGAGAGGCCTAGATCCAACTCTGTAGGTTTTTTGGTTGACATTTCAGACTCTGAGAGCCCTAAGGGTCCAACTTAGTTTATTCTGTTGGTTTTCCTATGGAGTTCCTATCCCCATAGAGGCCATAAGACTTCCTCCTTTTTCTTCCATAGAAGTGCACAAGCTCTGTCCACTGTCTGGTATCTGTCTAAGTCTGCTGCTGGGTGGAGCCTCTCAAAGGACAGCCATGCTAGACTCCTTGTTTGTTTGGTTCAGGATCCACAGGTCTGGCGGAGGTAAAGCATCTGCTTTTATTGTGCTAAAATTTGCCATTCTCCAGGCATTAGGAGTTTGCTTTTGTTCCGATCATGCTCCTTTATCTCTGTCCAGACTCTTCATTTAACTGGACCATTTCACTTTACGTTTCTGAAGTAAGTAATTTTAAGCAAGTCTCCTTCTCGACCTAATCTCCCAGAAGAATGGTATTATAAGATAGCCACAATTAATTCACCAATTCCCTTTATAGTCTAATTAGCAGCAGTTATCAGATTAATCTGAAATTACCTACCTGGAAAGAGTTCATAGAATCCTTTCAGGAACATGAACTTTTAGCAGCACAGATTTTTGCTTTGAGTTGGTTAAATCACATATTATACAAAGGGTCTAATTGCAGCCCCTACAAGTTACTTTATAATTGTTCAAAATCTTATTCAACGTTGGTTCTTCTTTACAAACCTTTTGTAAAATCAATTCACTGTAGCCTTAACCTGTGTGCAAATGGATTCTTGAGTGTGCGACAGATCTATATTCATTTGCATTTGGAAGCGAGTGGCTGTCATTACTCTATGACCTGGGCTTTTAAGTCATTCAGATAATGCCCTCCTTTTCTTTCTATGCTCATTGTCCAATTTAGTGTTTGTTATTTATTAAGGGTCCTAAACATTATGACCCCATTTTTCTCTTTGGCATTTTGGAAGATGCAGAGATCTTTTGGGAGTGTAATTAGCAGGAAAGAATGATGTGAACCACTTAGGAAGTGAGGACTTTGTGTAGTCTGGAAAAATCATAACCTTAGATTTCACATGATGCGAAACAAAAAAACAACAAAACAAAACAAGAGCATGAAACAACAACAACAGCAACAGCAATAGCAATAACTAACACCATTAATATCAGCACCTCAAACAAGTATCTATTTAACTTCCTTAAAACTCTGGTGTCATTCCTGTCTTTATCAACCTGATAGAAGTTAATTTGCCTTTATAGGAAGACAAATCATTAGTCATTTTATGTGCCATTGGTAGACAGGTTGTTTTAGTAACACTGAAAAAAGGGACAGGAAAGTGAAAGATCTTCCCAGGAACTCAGCTGACTAATTTGTCCTCTTTAACAAACTATTTCTTTAAACAATTGTTTTCACAACAGAAACATCTTTTACTTTTTCTATGTCCTCCAGGAACATTAAGAGGCATCAGCTTGCACTCCCCAGTGTGTGTATTTTGATCCACTGAGTTTATTCTGATAAACTACTACCCAAAACACTTGAAACCACCATGAGCACAAAACTTAAACTCTGTTTTTCAGATGCAGAGTCTTTAAAGCTTTTTCACCAGTCATGAATAAAACCATGGAAGCTAATTATTGAGGTTAATATTCAATGAATTGTGGGTGGGAAATTACACAATTGCTGCTATGTCTTTCTTGAATTTGTTGTTGTTTCATTCAGATGTGAAATGAAGCTGCTGAGGGAACCAACCAGTACATACTACATAATTCCTCCATTAGAGATCTGTAAGAAAACAAAACAAACCCAACCAACCAACCAACCAACCAACCAACCAACCAACCAACCAACCAACCAACTGACCAACCAACCCTTAAATAATCAAATTAAAATGGTGCTGAGCAAATTTAATCACCTCCACAATTTAACCCTATGAAACTTCAAAGTGACAGTGATGGGGAAATGAAGACAGATCACCATAGAACGGGGCATTCCTGTGAAAGGGGTCAAGCTCACTGCCCATGCTCAGAGGGCATTAGGGTCAATGAGCACGTATTGAACATCATCATGCATTTCACAAATGAAGGTGGCTTGACGGAGAGAATCTACTGCCAGATTCTCTGAGTCACCAGTAACCATGTTGTTAAGACTATGTTCTTTAGAAATAATCAGAATAGGAAAAAGTGTTTTCTCTCTATTTTCTAGCAGAATGCTGAGAAAGTGATCCTCCTAAATGCTATGTGTAAATCAATGTTTCTTACATCCAGGGAGAGGAGAAAACAGGCTCTGTCGGCCTATTTGTCTGAGTGTGTGTGTGTGTTCCTCAGATGACACTGCAGACAAAGAGAACGTTGTACGGGTGGGTATAATTATTAGCCTTTCTGCAGGGAAGGGTGTATTAATTCAGGGATCAAATAAAAGTAACCGTGAGATACAGGCTGCTGAGGAAGCATCACTGAGGCAGTAACTCTAATGAGAATTGACACACTCATTTTAGGGGGAGTCTTATGATAGAGGGAAAATAGCATGTTTCCAGGACAGCTGTAGGATTATGGAGCACAGAGCTTCAGCATTCTAAATAGATGCTTGGTTTCACTGTACAGTTAGCTATGGGCAGCCAACATCTTTTATCTGCTTTATGTGACCAAAACTTTGACCTTAATTATACTGAACGACAAGCACAAAGAAAATTGGAATCCAAAGCCTTAAAGCTTAGACTCCAGGTCGTTACTAATGTCATTTGCTGGCTCTCTGATGAATTAATTTAAAATCTCTTTATTATATAGCCATTTTTCCTTTTTTAAAACCATTCAAGATGTGACCCCTTTTATATGGTTATTTTTCTCCTGGGCTTTATAAATTTTATTTGTATCATGCCTCTCAATTAAGGAGAATATGATGTGAGTATATTGGTATAATTTGGATTCCAAGTCCTGGGTGCTGATTGACAGCTGTACAGAAAAAAATAAAGACAATGTTTAGATTAAAAGGGACTTGAATTTGAGTGGTAGCCAGAGATGATGATATCTTCCTCAAGAAATGTTGGGATGGTTGAGTTTTTAGTCATTCTCATCATTTGTAGTCCACTGGAAACCTTTGGGGAGAGTTAAACGTATGAGGCCATCTAAGCTGTATGAGGAAATGCTGTTAGGGTCCTCAGGTGCAGCTAAGTCAAAGACAACTTGATTTAGTGCAAATATACTAGGATAATATGCAAAATAGACAGCATGAATAAATAGATTTTTACTGAATGGCAGTGGTAATGGTGGGAGGTTGTCATGTCTAGGGAAGAAGACAGTGGCAATCCAAGTTATAAATATGTGTATCTATAGTTTCTACATTTTCTATGTACTCAGGTACATCATCAAATTAATAGCATCATTTTAAGGAGAAAATCAATTTGTTCTGTATCTGCTTTTCAATAAAATATCAATAACTTACATGTAAAGGATAACCCTTTTCAAATTTAATAGGTTATATTGCTGATACTATAAACCTTCAGTATGGAGTGCTAGTACATTTGTGGAACCATCTATTAAAGACACTTAAAAATAAAAGAAATAGATTTAGTGATTCAATCAGGTAGATGGGTTCTTTGAAATTCAGTAAATATATAGTGCCTAGAAATAAATCATGCATTAGCTTATCACATCAAAAAATCATTTATCTGATATGAAGAGTAAATTACATTAAATATCTTAAAAGTTCTCATTATTCAGTCACAGTTGTTTTTCCATTTTCTCTTTTCATGTAAGATTGTTCTCTCTCCTGCCTTAGGAATAATTGTGATCTCAACAGGATGTTAAATTACTCAGAAGTTAGTATCTGTGGAAGCTATCATTTTATAAAATGAATTTTAATTAACCATTTGATCTTTCCCCTTCCCTGGAGTAATCCTCCTTTCCAATTCTTCTTGTGCTTTGCATATTATGATATTAGAAAAATGGCAGGCCATACCTAGTCTTTCCTTTGCTGAACTTTACAGAGAGAAAACAATGCCCCATGTTTCTTCAGCATCAGGTAACTCCTGAATAGCATTTTTCTGCCTCTGATAGTGCAGAAAGACCAAAAGAATTCTTAATGTTTTCCTTTGAAACATGAATTTTCTGCACATAACCTCACATATCTGCTGATGGGCAGTTCTGACCATACAGAGAATGCACAATTAGAACGTTGAGTCAACAACATTCATGGAAATAGCACAAAAGTTTCACACAGTCCCGCACAGTTTCTGTTCTTATTGATGTAAAGTTGAAAGGCCTTTATTATGAATAGGACAATGACTGGGGAAAGAGAAGATCACATCTGCAAGGTTCTTCAAGTTTCCTCTGGGAAAGGATCCCCATTTGTTTCCTTAGGGACAGTTAGTTAAACTCATTACAGCTGGGCTAACCAGAGGCAAAATTATTCTGGACATTTTATATATATATATATATATATATATATATATATATATATATATATATATATATATATATGTATATATGTATGTATGTATGTATATGTGTGTGTACATCTACATCTATATATTATGTATACATACATAATATAATATATGATGTCTAGAATAATTATATAATGTAAATATAAATAATGTATAGCATGAGCTAGCTGAGTTTTTTTATGGTTTTCATTTTCTCTATTTTTTATTGAATATTTTTTACTTATAGTTCAAATATCATCCCATTTCTCGGTTTCTTCACCCCCAGAATCCCCATATTTCATTTCTTCCCCCTGCTTCTATGAGGGTGTCCCCCCACCCACTCTTGCCTCCCCAACATGGCATTCCCCTAAACTGGGGCATAGAGCCTTCACAGATCCAAGGGCCTCTCCTCCCATTTATGTCCAACAAGACCATCATCTGCTACATATGCAGCTGGAGCAATGGGTCCCTCCATGTGTACTCTTTGGTTGGTGGTTTAGTTCCTGGGAGCTCTGGGAGGGGGGGGTCTGTTTGGTTGATATTGTTGTTCTTCCCACGTGGTTGCAAACCCCTTCAGCTCCTTCAGTCCTTACTCTAACTCCTCCATTGGGGACCCTGTGCTCAGTCCAATGGTTTGCTGTGAGCATGTGCCTCTGTACTTGTTAAGTTCTGCCAGAGCCTATAAGAAGACAGCTGTATACACAGGCTCTTGTCAGCAAATACTTCTTGGCATCCACAATAGTCTATGGGTTTGGTGACTGTATATGAAATGGATCCCCAGGTGGGGCAGTCTCTAGATGGCCTTTCCTTCAGCCCCTGCTCCATACTTTGTCTCTGTATTTCCTTCCGTGAGTATTTTGTTCCCCCTTCTAAGAAGGACCGAAGCATCCACACATTGGTCTTCCTTCTTGAGTTTCACGTGTTCTGTGAATTGTATCTTGGGTATTCCAAGCTTCTGGGCTAATTTCCACTTCTCAGTGAGTGCGTATCATATGTGTTCTTTTGTGATTGCATTACCTCACTCAGGATGGTATGCTTTAGTTCTATCCATTTGCCTAAGAATTTCATAAATTCATTGTTTTTAATAGTTGAGTAGTACTCCCTTGTATAAATGTATCACATTTTCTGTATCCATTCCTCTGTTGAGGGACATCTGGGTTGTTTCTATCTTCTAGCTATTATAATCAAGTCTGCTATGAACATAGTGGAGCATGTGTCCTTGTTACATGTTGGAGCATATTTTGGGTATATGCACAGAAGTGGCATAACTGGGTCTTCAGGCAGTACCATGTCCAATTTTCCGAGGAACTGCCAGGCTGATTTCAGGAGTGGTTGTACCAGCTTGCAATCCCACCAGCAGTGGAGGAGTGTTCCTTTTTCTTCACAGTCTCACCAGCATCTGCTATCACTTGAGTTTTTGATCTCAACCATTCTGACTGGTATGAGGTGGAATCTCAGGGTTGTTTTGATTTGCATTTCCCTGATGACTAAAGATGTTGAACATTTCTTTAGGTGTTTGCCATTCGATATTCCTCAGTTGAGACTTCTTTGTTTAGTTCTGTCCCCTATTTTTTAACAGTGTTATTTGGTTCTCTAGAGTCTAACTTCTTGACTTATTTGTGTATATTGGATGTCAGCCCTCTATTGGATGTAGGGTTGGTAACGAACTTTTTTCAATCTGTTGGCTGCCGTTTTGTCCTATTGACAGTGTTCTTTGTCTTACAGAAGCTTCACAATTTTATGAGGTCACATTTGTCTATTTTTGATCTTAGAACATAAGCCACTGGTGTTCTGTTCAGGAAATTTTCCCTGTGCCCATGTGTTTGAGACTCTTACCCATTTTCTCCTCTGTTAGTTTCAGTGTCTCTGGTTTTATGGGGAGGTCCTTGATCCACTTGGACTTGAGCTTTGTACAAGGAGATAAGAATGGATCAATGTGCATTCTTTTACATTCTGACTGCCAGTTGAGCCAGCACCATTTATTCTTTAATCCTTTTTTACAGTCTAGATTCATCCCCATCCTGGTCTGCCCCCTTAACCGCTCCCCTTCTCATACCTTCCCCCAATCTCCAAGAGAATGTCCCCATCCCCTCTCCCACCCCACCAGTTCTCCCCACTCCCTGGGGCCTGAAGTCTCTCAAGGGTCTTTGACTTCTGTCTTAGTTACTGTTCTATTCTTGTGAAGAGACAATATGACTGAGACATTTCTTATTAAAAAAAGAAAATGAAGCATCTAATTAGGGCTTGCTTACACTTTCAGAGGGTTAGTCCATGAAACTTGGAAGGTTATAATTAAGTGGTAAAGAGAGAAGAGGATAAAGATTAGAGAAAGAGGAAAAGATGTAAGAATATGCAGTTAATTGTATGACATACGAGTGATATATATGGTAAAGAATTGTCGCAACACCACGTTGTCCTTCTTCAAGCAGGTTTATTTAGGAACACTTCACATTGCAATGCAGGAACGGGAATCCACCGAACAATCCTGGGGCGCACCTTAAATACACTACTGACTCCTCCCAATCATCCCAGTCATGTAACGCCAGTCCATTGGTTCACAGCAAGTGATGACACCTCAGGCAAGCTGACGAGGCATGGCGTCTGTGCAGTGCAGGTGGTTGGGATGTGGCTAAGTCTGAGGTAATGAGGAAGTCAAGTGCAGGTCATAAGACCTGGCAGCCGTCCCGGGCACCATCTTGGGGTGGCAGCTGCACCTGCTCCTCACAAAGAATGTGTTTGTTCAAAATATGGACTGTGCATTGAATACAACAGATACTATAGTAATGCTTAGAGAGTTTGCATTTGTATCAAGGGTCCTCTGAAGTTAGTATCTTTGGGTAGAACATGAATGTTCTTAAGAGGATTATGATGTTAGGAAAGCCATCTTCTAGGGATAGTAGACACAGACAGATGCTACTTGATACATGATTGTAATACTAATTCTTATTCTTCAGATGATGGAATGTGATGAGAGCTGTAACCAAGCTGTATGAACACACTGCTTGACATGGCTGGGCTGAGCCCAGAGAGTTTCTTTCTCCGTTTTATCTATCCCCAGACTTTTTCCAGGAGTTCCTAGCTTCCATACAATATAATCTTCTTCTTTTTTTCTCTCTCTTTTTTTATTAGGTATTTTCCTAGTTTACATTTCCAATGCTATCCCAAAAGTCCCCCATACCCACCCCCCCCAATCCCCTACTCACCCACTCCCCCTTTTTGGCCCTGGCGTTCCCCTGTACTGGGGCATATAAAGTTTGCAGAAGGGCATGGCTGTGTAAGGGGAGGCTGAAGAGAGACCTCTAAGGAGGGGCATAGTGTCCACACTTTGGTCTTCGTTCTTCTTGAGTTTCATGTGTTTAGCAAATTGTATCTTATATCTCGGGTATACTAAGTTTCTGGGCTAATATCCACTTATCAGTGAGTACATATTGTGCGAGTTCCTTTGTGATTGGGTTACCTCACTCAGGATGATGCCCTCCAGGTCCATCCATTTGCTTAGGAATTTTATAAATTCATTCTTTTTAATAGCTGAGTAGTACTCCATTGTGTAGATGTACCACATTTTCTGTATCCATTCCTCTGTTGAGGGGCATCTAGGTTCTTTCCAGCTTCTGGCTATTATAAATAAGGCTGCTATGAACATAGTGGAGCATGTGTCCTTCTTACCAGTTGGGGCATCTTCTGGATATATGCCCAGGAGAGGTATTGCTGGATCCTCCGGTAGTACTATGTCCAGTTTTCTGAGAAACCACCAGACTGATTTCCAGAGTGGTTGTACAAGCTTGCAATCCCACCAACAATGGAGGAATGTTCCTCTTTCTCCACATCCTCGCCAGCATCTGATAACCCAAATCTTGAATGCTTTAGCTTCTAACCTCTGTCTGCTAACTTAAGCCAAACTGACTAAAAAGCCTCTAAGACTTATTAATGGCACCAGATCTAAAATTAACATTTATTTGCCAGATGTAATTGTCATCTTGGAGACTTACTGCTGAATAAGCTCATCCTTCCTAGTTCTTTATGAACTCTGGCTGGCTGATTCAACTCAACTGTTCCGGCTCAAACTCCTCTCCAAGCTGACAGATTCAATCTAACTTCTCCTGGTTTCTCACTGAATTGATCTGCTTAGCCTCAAACTAACTCTGGCAATTTGTTCTAATCGTCTTGCTCCTTCTCATTCTCTGGTATCAATTGCCTCTGCTGAATTCATGAATAAACTCAACTCCATTGTATTGCACTCACTCAACTGAACTGTACCAAAATCAACTCCAATCAGCTGAACTGGACGAACAGAACTAAATTCCCCACTCCTCTCTCTCCCCACTTGTTCTTAAATAATCTCTCATTAGAGTTGGGCATTTCCTATCACTGACTCATTCTGTCAAAACTTTCTCTGATTTGACACTTTGCCCTTCACTTAGACATTATTGTTTGGGAATTAAGGGAATGTCTATATTCTAGATAGATCATACTGTAATTCACGGCATGTCTCCATTTCAACTGGATCACATAAACCTAGAAGGTATTTGGATGTGATCACTTGCCATAGAAGCCATGTAGCTAGTTTAAAATTCCTCTACACATGATAGACTTTTTGTAAGACACCACAGGATGTTTTGAAAATACCCATGAATCGTTTTTTGTTGTCCCCTTGGGGTCATATGCCAGATAGATATGAGATTTTGATATAAGCCAATCCAGTGCAATATGTATATCAAGACATTATTAAACGGGTCATTCCTGGGTATTAATGTGCACCTTCATCCTATTTTTCTTCCTTCTTTACATTTTTATGTTTAATAGATCTTCCTTTTGGATGCTGTCTTCAATAGCTTTTATTTTTCTTCAATAGCTTTCATTTTCTTGCTTCACTTTAAGATTCAGCAATAAACCCTTAGTCAACCATGCTACATAGTTTGAACTGAATAACATGTTATTCAAATATTGTTTCAAACTAATAGGTTACTTTACAACTGTAAAAAAAATCAAACATAGAATTTAAAATATTTTGCTAACAGGTGGAGTATACAATATATTGTCTAAACCAGATGTGTGTGTGTGTGTGTGTGTGTGTGTGTGTGAGAGAGAGAGAGAGAGAGAGAGAGAGAGAGAGAGAGAGAGAATCAAAAATTTATTTGGGACAGTCTCAAACAACTTAGATTCAAAGAACCTATGTAAATGTTACGTATATAAAATCTATTTCCGGCAGAGAAACACCTGAAAAAATGTTCAACATCCTTAATCATCAGGGAAATGCAAATCAAAACAACCCTGAGATTCCACCTCACACCAGTCAGAATGGCTAAGATCAAAAATTCAGGTGACAGCAGATGCTGGCGTGGATGTGGAGAAAGAGGAACACTCCTCCATTGTTGGTGGGAGTGCAGGCTTGTACAACCACTCTGGAAATCAGTCTGGTGGTTTCTCAGAAAATTGGACATAGTACTACCGGAGGATCCAGCAATACCTCTCCTGGGCATGTATCCAGAAGATGCCCCAACGGGTAAGAAGGACACATGCTCCACTATGTTCATAGCAGCCTTATTTATAATAGCCAGAAGCTGGAAAGAACCTAGATGCCCCTCAACAGAGGAATGGATACAGAAAATGTGGTACATCTACACAATGGAGTACTACTCAGCTATTAAAAAGAATGAATTTATGAAATTCCTAGCCAAATGGATGGACCTGGAGGGCATCATCCTGAGTGAGGTAACACATTCACAAAGGAACTCACACAATATGTACTCACTGATAAGTGGATATTAGCCCCAAACCTAGGATACCCAAGATATAAGATATAATTTGCTAAACACATGAAACTCAAGAAGAATGAAGACTGAAGTGTGGACACTATGCCCCTCCTTAGATTTGGGAACAAAACACCCATGGAAGGAGTTACAGAGACAAAGTTTGGAGATGAGATGAAAGGATGGACCATGTAGAGACTGCCATATCCAGGGATCCACCCCATAATCAGCATCCAAACGCTGACACCATTGCATACACTAGCAAGATTTTATTGAAAGGACCCAGATGTAGCTGTCTCTTGTGAGACTATGCCGGGGCCTAGCAAACACAGAAGTGGATGCTCACAGTCAGCTAATGGATGGATCATAGGGCTCCCAATGGAGGAGCTAGAGAAAGTACCCAAGGAGCTAAAGGGATCTGCAACCCTATAGGTGGAACAACATTATGAACTAACCAGTACCCCGGAGCTCTTGACTCTAGCTGCATATATATCAAAAGATGGCCTAGTCGGCCATCACTGGAAAGAGAGGCCCATTGGACTTGCAAACTTTATATGCCCCAGTACAGGGGAACACCAGGGCCAAAAAGGGGGAGTGGGTGGGCAGGGGAGTGGGGGTGGGTGGATATGGGGGACTTTTGGTATAGCATTGGAAATGTAAATGAGCTAAATACCTAATAAAAAATGGAAAAAAAAATAAAATCTATTTCCTAAAAACATTGTAGTTTTTTCTACCCCAGGAGATGCTTGGCCCTGTCTGGGAAGATGTAGCATCCATTTATGAAATAACTCAGAGTGTAACCCTAGCTGAGGAGGTAGGTAAAGTATCAGTTTGACAAACTAAATCTAACATCTAGATAGTATTTTCTATGCAAACAGATCATGTACGTTAAGAGACCAATACTAACAGAAGTTATGAACCAAATGGATTTAACAGATACCCATAAAACATCTCATCCTAAAACAAAAGAATATACCTTCTCTCAGCACCTTGTCCAAAACTGAATATATAATCAGACACAAAAAAGCAAGAACAGATACAATAAGATTGAAATAATCCCATGCATTCTATCAGATCATCCTGGAATAAGGATGGTCTTCAATAACAACAAAAACAACAGAAAGAATACATCCTGGAAACTGAATAATTCTCTACTCAATCATAACTTGGTCAGGGAAGAAATTAAAGACTTTCTAGAATTTAATGAAAATGAAGGCATAGCATACCCAAATTTATGAGACACAGTGAAACAATGCAAAGAGGAAAACTCATAGCAATAAATACCTTCATAAAGAAATTGGAGATATTCTGCACTAGCAAATTAATAGCACATGTGAAACCTCTAGAACAGAAAGAAGCAAACATATGCAAGAGGAGTAGGCAGCAGTAAATAAACAAACTCGGAGCTGAAATCAACAAATGAGAAAAAGAAGAGAGCTATACAAACAATTAACAAAACTAAGAACTGGGTCTTTGAGAAAATCAACAAAATAGATAAACCCTTAGCCAAACTAATTAAAGGGCACAGAGATAGTATCCAAATTAACAAAATCAGAAATGAAAAGGGAGTCATAACAACAGAAAGCGAGGAAATTAAAAAAATCATCAGCTCCTACTATGAAAGCCTATACTCAACAAAACTGGAAAATTTAGATGATATGGATGATTTTCTAGACAGATTCCAGGTACCAAAGTTAAATCAGGACCAGATAAGCTATCTAAACAGTCCCATAACCCCTAAGGAAATAGAAGCAGTCATTAAAAGTCCCCCAACCAAAAAATAAAGCACAGGGCCAGATAGTTTTAGTGCAGAATTCTATCAGACATTCAAAGAAGACCTAATACCAACACTTTTTAAACTATTCCACAAAATCCAAAGAGAAAGAACACTACCTTCATTCTGTGGAGCCACAGTTATGCTGATACCTAAGCCACACAAAGACCCAACAAAGAAAGAGAACTTCAGACCAGTTTCACTTATGAACACTGATGCAAAAATACTCAATAAAATATTGCAACCTGAATCTGAGAACATATCAAAACGATCATTTACTACTATGATCAAGTAGGCTTCATCCCAGGGATGCAGGGGTGGTTCAATATATGGAAATCCATCATTGTTATCCACTATATAAAAAAAAACTCAAAAAATCACGTGATCATCTCTTTATATGCAGAAAATGCATTTAACAAAATACAACACTACTTCATGTTAAAAGTCTTGGAAAAATCAGGAAGTCAATGAACATACCTAAACATAATAAAAGCAATATACAGCAAACCCACAGCCAACATCAAATTAAACGGAGAGAACCCTGAAGCAATCCCACTAAATCAGGGATAAGATAAGACAAGGCTGCCCACCCTCTCCCTGTTTATTCAAGATAGTACCTGAAGTCCTAGCCAGAGCAATTCGACAACAAAAGGAGATCAAGGGGATACAAATTGGAAAGGAAGAAGTCAAAATATCACTATTTGCAGATGATATGATAGTATATATAAGTGACCCCAAAAATTCCACCAGAGAACTCCTAAACCTGATAAACAGCTTCAGGGCAGTAGCTGGATATAAAATTAACTCAATCAAATCACTAGCCTTTCTCTACACAAAGGATAAACAGGCTGAGAAAGAAATTAGGGAAACAACACCCTTCACAATAGTCATAAGTAATATAAAAATATTTTGGTGTGACTCTAACCAAACACGTGAAAGATCTGCATGACAAGAACTTCAAGTCTCTGAAGAAAGAAATCAAAGAAGACATGAGAAGATGGAAATATCTCCTATGCTCCTGAATAAATAAAATTAACATAGTAAAAATGTCCTTCTTACCAAAATCAATCTAAAGAATCAATTCATCCCCATCAAAATTCCAACTCAATTCTTCAGAGTTAGAGCAATTCTCAAATTCATCTGGAATAACAGAAGACTCAGGATAGTAAAAACTATTCTCAACAATAAAAGAACTTCTAGGGAAATCACCATCCCTGATCTCAAGCTGTAGTGCAGAGCAATAGTGATAATAATCAACATGGTATTGGTACAGAGACAGACAGGTTGATCGATGGAATAGAATTGAAGGCTCAGAAATAAACCCAGACACCTATGGTCACTTGATCTTTGACAAAGAAGCCAAACCATCCAGTGAAAAAAAGACAGCATTTTCAACAAATGTTGCTGTTCTAACTGGCAGTCTGCATATAGAAGAAAGCAAGTTGACCCATTTTTATCTTCTTGTACAAAGCTCAAGTTCAAGTGGATCAAGGACCTCCACATAATACCAGATACATTGAATCTAATAGAAAAGAAAGTGGGGAAGGACATAAGGACAGGAGAAATTTCCTGAAGAGAACACCATTGGCTCTGGCTCTAAGATCAACAGTTGAAATATGGGTCCTCATGAAACTGAAAAGCTTCTCTAAGGCAAAGGACACTGTCAATAGGACAAAATGGTAGCCTACAGATTGGTAAAAGACCTTTTTTAACCTTACATTAGATATAGCACTAATATCCAAAATATACAAAGAACACAAGAAGTTAGACTTCAGACAACCAAATAACCCAATTAAAAAATGAGATACAGAGCTAAACAAAGAATTCTAAACTGAGTTTTCTCGAATGTTCAATAAGCACCTAAAGAAATGTTCAACATCCTTAGTAATCAGGGAAGTGCAATCAAAACGACCCTGAGATTCCACCATTAGTCAGAATGGCTAAGATTAAAAACTCTGGTGACAGCAGATGCTGGTAAGGATGTGGAGAAAGAAGAATACTTCTCCATTGCTGGTGGGATTGCAAGCTGGTACAACCACTTTGGAAATCTGTCTGGTGGTTCTTCAGAAAATTGGAAATAGCTCTACCTGAAGACTCAGCTATACCAATCCTGGGCATATATCCAAAAGATGCTCCAACATTTAACAAGGACACGTGCTCCACTATGTTAATAGCAGCCTTTTTTTTACAATAGCAAGAAGCTGGAAACAATGCTGATATCCCTCACTCGAAGAATGAATACAGAAAATGTGGTATATTTACACAATGGAATACTACAAAGCTATGAAAAATGATGACTTCATGAGCTTCGTAGGCAAATGGATGGAACTAGAAAATATTATCCTGATTGAGGTAACCCAAACCCAAAAGGATAAACATGGTATGTAGTCACTGATATTAGCTCAAAAGCTCAGAGTGCTCATGATACAATTCAAAGACCATACAAAACTTAACAAGGAAAGCCTAAATCTGGATGCTTCGAACCCACTTAGAAGGGGAGATAAAATAATCATGGGAGTCAGAGAAAGGGGGGGATATGGGTGGGATAGGGGAGGGGGAAAAAGGAGGGGAGCCACTAGAAAGTCCCAGATGCTAGGAATGTGAGAGGCTCCCAGGAACCAAAGGGGATGACATTAGCTAAAATACCCAACAGCAGGGAGATAGACACTGAAGAGACCACCTCTGGTAAATAGACATCACCCCCAGTTAAGGCCATCTACCCATCTAAACATTTTAAGCCAGAATTGTCCCTGTCTAAAGGGAATGCAGGGACAACAATTGAGCAGAGGCCGAAGGGAAGGCCATCTAGAGACCACCCACTGTGTGATCCATTCCATCAACAGACATCAAACCCTGGCACTATTGCTGATGCCAAGATGTGCTTACAGACAGGACCCTGGTATAGTTGTGTCCTTTGAGAGGCTCTGCCAGCACCTGAATAAGACAGATACAGATACTCATAGCCAACCATTGGACTGAGCCTGGAGACCCATGCGGAAGAGTTAGGGGAAAGGCTGAAGGAGCTGAAGGTGATTGCAACCCCTATAGGAAGAACAACATTATCAATTAACTGGACCCCTCAGAGCTCCCAGGGATTAAACCAGCAATCAAAGAGTATATATGGGCCAGTCAATGCTCCTACTACATTTGTAGTGGAAGACTGCCTCGTCTAGCATCACTGGGAGGGGAGGCACTTGGTCCTGTGGAGGCTTTATGTCCCAGAGATGGGGCATGCTAGAGGGGTAAGGTGGGAATGGACGGGTAGATGTGGGAGTACTCTCTTAGAGGCAAAGGGAAGGGAATGGAGTGGAGGATTTGTGGAGGGGAGATAAGGAAGGAGGATAACATTTGAAATGTAAACAAATAATATGATTAATAAATAAAAAAATAAGCTGAATCATTAGGAAGAGTAGATTACATAGAAGATAAGGTAATGGTGGGATATATGCTTGGTTTTGGCTGTTAAAGCTACAAAACTCTTTGCTAATCCAAGCTAGGGCTAGACAAGAAAAATGGGAGCTTGTTTAGTCCAGTGATTAGAACAGGGAAAGTTGTTAATGAAGGGATATTATGAGCAACCTGAAGATTTTCTGTCACTCATGTTTTCTATCATTGGCAACCATGAATGTCTCTGCACTCTTCTCTATGTAAGAAATAAATCATTATGGTCTATTTTCAGCATGAGATGTGTTTAGAACCCACCAAAATTCACAAGAAGCAGGAGGTACTAAGGCTCCTGTCTTTCCTACTTATAAGTTGTCACCTGCTTGCCTGGGATCGTCTTAGTTTATATTTTAGGGTTGAGACTTTACAGATGGTACATGACTGATCTCATGTATCAGGAAAAACAAGGGTGGAGAGTGTCCCGCTCTAAGAGGATGGGGATTTTGGTATGGGAACTATGCCAGATGGTAACTCTCTGAAGTACCCAGCCAATGGGAGAATTGTTTTACATGACATCAATGCACCAGCCTTCTTTTTTTTTTTTTTTTTTTTTTTTTTTTGGTCTAGGCTGACAACAATCCCTCACGATCATAAAATAAAAACTCTCTTGAACTTGTTATTATGGAGGGAGGAAGCTTGCTTCTCGCACCTGTGATTACTTTGATAGGCATTTCTGTGGCCATGTCTGGGGACAGGGCTGTGCTTGGTTCCTATCTGGCAGACTGTCTTACTGTCCGACTTGGCACGTTTCTCTTTGCTCATTAAATTTTCTTGATACCTCTCTCTTGTTTCCCTTTTATCATCTCTTTATTTCTTTTCTTGCTGTTTCTCTTATCTAGAAATAATACAAAATGGAAATTTGTTTTTCAGTTTTACTTACTGGGTAGCATTTTGTGTTTCTTGTTAATTAAAACAAATCAATAAGCAGAATGTTTGTTTCAGTCCATTTAACAAAGAGAACAGTAAAGGAAGCTAAAGTGAGTTCCTTTTCACTTATATGGTGTTCTATTGATTTCTCTCCCCATTCTGACAGATGATAGAGTTTTTCCCCCTGGAGGGAGGAAAGTTCTATTTCTTGATTTAAGAGTTTTATTTCTACACAGAAGTTTATGCACTTTATAGTTATTGTCCTTTATAGCAAATTGCCATCTGTGTAAAGTGGAGAAGCAGAGATATTCACATCTGCATTTTACAGAAGTGTTTGAGAATACAGAAAGTAAGCTATGCGTTCCAGCTCACACAGGGGCATGAAAGTTGGCATCACAGTTCAATGCTCTAAATTAAAATTTCTGTGGTCTTAAAAAACGTTTAAAAAACTACAGCAAAGAAATTAACTTGTCAAATACTTATACAACCATTAACCATTATATTTTCATTTTAAAGTTTTATAAGCTTGGGCCCTGGATTCCTCTTTTACACAATAAATGTGTCTTACATCAACTGAACATTTTATGCCTTTGAAATTCCTCTTACGGCCTGAATCTTCTCATTCTAATTTTTCCCCTTTCAGATGTAACCATTTCTAAATTCAGTTTTAAACATCTCCATATATTTGTTTGCTAAAGTTTTAACTTATGTATATTATGTATGTATGTTAGTTTTATTAATATACACATCATATACATTAGTTTTTATATAGTATATAGTCAGCATATGGATACATCAAAAATAACCAAAGAATAAAAGGCACACTGACTGATACATCAACTTATGTGTGCATGCTTTCATGTTGTGTGGCCTTTTCTGTTGATCTGGTGGAGATAGAAACCTAAGGTTATATATCAAAGACTTTACATTTATGGCTCCCTTTTCTTATTGTTAAAGGTATTTTATTATGATCACCATTCTTCTCTCTACTGAATCTTCAGTGTGTATTCCCTATTAAGTTTTGCTGCTGGCATAACACTCTAATTATTCCCTCCTTCAGAAAATAATATTGCTGAGCTCTAGCATATAGTTAACAGTAAGCACGCCTCAGCATCTAGCTTCTGTGAGTCAACATATGGAAGAGAGTTATCCATCCTATTGTATGTAACAGAGGGTTTTTTCATTGTTGAATAGTATTCATTTGAAAAATATCATGATTGATTTATGCATTGCTGATTGTCCTAATTAGGGTTTTACTGCTGTGAACAGACACCATGACCAAGGCAACTCTTATAAGGACAGCATTCAGTTGGGGTTTGTTTATACATTCTGAGGTCCAGTCCATTATCATCAAGGCAGGAACACGGCATCATCCAGGCAGTCATAGTGCAGGAGGAGCTGAGAGTTCTACATCTTCATCTAAAGGCTGCTAGCAGAATATTGGCTTCCAGGCAGCTAGGATGATGGTCTTAAAGCTCACACCCACAGTGACACACCTACTCCAACAGGGCCATACCTTCTAATAGTGCCACCTCCTGGGCTGAGCATATACACACCATCTCTTTGATAGATAATACAGTTTTTTTTCTAAACTAAAAATAGAGTTATTGTAATGGAGTTGAAGCATTTATATACTCAGAACATAAAATTTAGCCCCCCCCCCAACTTATATTCAGAAACAGTTCCAGGTAGAACTTGAAAAATGAAACAAAATGTTTGAGATATATGAATATCATCATGACTTCAAGTAGAGAAAGAATAAGTAAGATGGATATAAAATTCATTGATCATGAAATAAGTAATTGGTTGTAAAGACTTCATAAAATTAAATATTTCATTTCACCGAAAACATTGTTGAGACAGTCCACTGAATAGGGTAATTTATATGTAGTAATAGAGCTGAAGAAGAACTCACTGTGAACATATAAACAACTCTTGTAAATCTATAAAGAAGATACTTATATTGGCTATAATTCCTGCAACTATTTCAGAGATAATATAAAAATAAATACTTGAGCTGAAAATGCACTTTAAAACCTGCAACACCATAGACAGACACATATCCATTAGGAACAAAGACTCTAAAAGACATCTCTGTGCCACTTGATACAGCTGTACATACAAACTCCCCTCTTGCCGTTTGACAAGGACTCTTTCGGTTCTTGTCTACTTTAGGTTTACTACCAGAGTAAAGACTGTTAATGTTACTATGCATGTATGTCTTCAGTAGTGCTGATGCTGATAACATTTAGCCAAGATCCTTGTGGAATATAAGCCTTAATTTGTCTGCTTTGCTGACTTCTGTGGTGTAATCACTCCCACTGTGACCCATTTAGAGCCTTCTATGTGACATCAAGTGGCTCATAAAATTCTCCAAAATTTAAAAGTCAGCTCTTTTAAATAGATATGAGCTGGATTTTCTATTACTTTAAGTGGACTCAAATGGTGGTGTGTGTTTCTATTAATCTGTAGGAGTTCCAGTGCTGATATTTTTTGTTTGCTAGTTCTATGATAACAATAAATTAAGCATTCTTCTAATTCCTGATGACGACATTCTAGAATCTGAGGAAAAACTATGTGGGTGGAGTATAGAAGATACTTTTAACCATCCACTTAAATAGGTGGGTCTTGAGTCTGGGGCTTGGAAATGACCATTGCTGAAATCCAACACCCTTTTCAGTTGAGATGACATCAGTTGACTCAAAGAGGAAGAGATGAAAGCAATGCTATGCTGCCTCCAGACAACCTCAGTGTGGCTCCATACTTAGGTATCAACTATAAAATGTAATTCCATTTCCTTGTGTTCTACCCTCTTGGAAAAGGAAGAACAATGGAACTTATTTTAGGATGTAACCATCTATTTGGCCTTGAGGCTCCTTTTATAGTTCTTCCTCTGTGTTTGCCTTTTTGCTTGAATAATTTCTGTTTCCTTCTTTAGTGAATTTTGTTTTTAGTCTCTTTCATCATTTTTGTGACTTTCTTTGAGCATGGTGTAAGCTTTCCATATCCTGTTTCGGTTATCAAGCTGAGAAAATATATTGGAGAACTCAAGGGCAAATGATTGCATCATAGTTTTATCCCAGGATAATTTCCTGGGAAGGAAACTGGACAATTTAAATCTAATAACTGTGACACTTATAAGATATATGCTCAGGATAGTTTTAGAATTAGGCATGCTTTATTGAAACTCAGCCTTTGAGGAGATTTTTTTAAATAATAATTTTCATGAGAAGTCAAAAACAACTCAGTTGATCCTTAAAACAATATTTTGTTATCAAATGCACTAGCTGAGAATTGTTGGGATGTATAACTAAGCCATATTGGAGAAATTAGCATAGATTGTTAAATAAAATTGATTCATATGGATATGCACAAGGAATCACTGCTGAGATATGTTCTCTAGATAACACAGGTCATTTGTCATTGCTTGGTTATTTGCATTTTGATCCATTGATGCATTGTTCTCCATAAGTCTGGATGCTTGGAGCAAAGGGCAGTGGCCTTCCTTGTCTGGAATCTTTTTATGACCAGAGTTATAACTAATCTCATAACTACATGTCTTCCTCTTCCCCTACCTCTGTTTTCTTCATTCCTCACGAAATTATTTTATTTGAAAAGTTGTGATGACCTGAAAACTGCCACAGCTTTTGAAAATGAATAAAACAAAACCAGCAGTTCCCCAACTCTAAATGAAACAATCATAAACTGTGCTTTTTTTCATGTAGCACAGTTTTAGTTGGGGTATAGGAAAGATTGGCTTACAAAGGCTAGTACATTTTCAGGGTATTTTGAATAAATTAGTAAAGGGAGACTGAGAAAGCTAAAAAGGGGATCTATAAACTGAATGGCCATGTGAGGTTCTATTTCTTGGAATCATGTTTATATGGGAATGACAGTCTATAGATGACATTGATTTTGGCATAACTACTCTTTCTAGGAACTTATTCATTTAGTTATTTACTTATTATTTTGCTTGTGATAATAAGATGAGTTACAGTATGACATGCACACACAATTGGAAATATCCCAGTGAAGAATTTTGGAAAAGAGCTGGGATAATGCATGCATCCTATGCATCTAATTAGACTTGGAACAGTACACATATACATCTTACATTTACTTCAATGTCCACAGCTCTCTCTTCTTCTGGTTTTATTAAGGAAATGTATAAGATATCTACTGTTTAGATTCTCTACTACCTTGGGCATTGTAATGTCTTGTGCAAGAACAATTGGCTTTTTGTCTACTCCCAACTAATAGAGGAGTTTCTTTCCATAAATGGAAATAAATGGGGATTTCCCCCCCCACTCCAACTTCTCCTTGTGGAGACTGTTGCTTGAGTCTGTAGTCATACAACTTCCCAGTTTCCTTTCAGTTCATGTTAGAACTTCTCGGACTGGATTATTAAAGGATATAACAGATCTCTTCTCCACCACATTTCTTTTGGCAGAATAGTGAGATGATCAGATGAATTAGACACCACTCATTAAAAACCCAACTTAGAATTGGGTCTTATACCCTCTCAACAATTTCAGATACTTTGAGTTATGTGTGATAGAGCTATGACTACCACTGCCAAGGTGCTCAAGTCACTGAAACTGCTGGATGTGAATATAAGCAGAGCACGTTTCCTGAAATGTGTGTATTTACCTATGAATTGTGAACTATTATGGTAACAGATTAACATGTTTTATTCAGTCAATTGCTGGGTATTATGGTAGATAGTTTATTTACCCAGGATATAGTAGATAAATTTTCTTCCTGTCCCCTGTGTCACTATTTCCCATTTGACATATTGGCCTATATCAGCCTTGTTTATTCAGTAACTACACTGAATGAATTGTTAAATCTCATCTCTTAGAGTTATAATAGCTATTCAAAGAAATTCAGATGTTTTTGGTGGACAGAATTTAATGCTTTTGACCTGGCCTAAGAAGCAACATCTGAGCATGCCAGAGGATGTTACCATCCACCCCACTCCATCCTCCAAGACTTGCTCTCCACAAAAGGCATTGTGTCTCCTTGGTAGTTTTATTGTCTGTCCTTGATGATTTAATTTTATGTTATGTAGCAGAATACTACAACACACTTTTACCTGGCTTTACCTGCCCTTTTCGTGCATATACCATGGTCTAAAAGAAAAAAATTCCATTCCTAAGATGAGACATGATTGGTATGGTTTAGTCTTGTGTTTCTTAAGACATTTTAAAAGCAATTTTTCTTAACAGCATCATCATGATATTGATTCCAGTCATTCTCTTTTTATCTAAATGGCTACTACCACAAGGAAAAAAAGAGCAATTTTTCTTTAATTTAATTAGTTCCTCTTTAAAAACTTTTTACTCTGGGTTATTTTCAATAAGAATAGAACCCCAAATTAAGAACAAAAATCAATAGATTAAACAATAGTGTTGATTAAGATATAATTCTGGAGTTACAATTAAATATTAAAGAAAAACACTCACATTACAGGTAGCCTCTGCCTTACTTTGATATCAATGTAATAATATGGTCTATGTATTTCTTCTGAAATGGGACTGAATTAAATACTACTAATTCTGATGTTTGTTATTGTACCTTCATGGCATTTATTTTTAATACACTGCCCTTGCTAACCTCTACTTAGGAGTTCCTTTTTTATGACAGGACAAGAAATGGTATTGAAAATAGTCATTTCTACTTTTCTTGTTTTTTCAGGAAGCATTAATTTTGTACTTCTTTCAGGAAGGAGTCAATCGTTGGATGATTTGAGTCTGTGTTTCATAGGGTAGAAATTCATTAGAGCTCTTCTATTTTATTATATAAAGGAGAAATTGTCAAGCATTTGAGGACAGCACACATGGAATGTTTTAGTGGGTATGAAGGCATTTGAGAAGAAAGGCAATGGGGCTAACATTTATGTTTTCAAAAGCAAAGGTAAAGATTTGGGGCACTCTATATATGTCCAGAACAGCAAACAGGCAGAACATAAAGAATTAAGTTTGGAATCCCACCAGCAATGGAAGCATGTTCCTCTTTCTCCTCATCCTAGCCAGCATGTGCTGTCCCCTGAGTTTTTATCTTAGCCATTTTGATTGGTAAAATATCAGGGTTGTTTTAATTTGCATTTCCCTGATCTCTAAGGACTTTGAACACTTCTTTAAGTGCTTCTCAGCCATTCGAGACACTTCTGTTGTGAATTCTCTGTTTAGTTCTATACCCCAATTTGTGATTGGGTTGTTCAGATTTTTGCGTGGTTAGCTTCTTGAGATCTTTATATATTTTGGATATTAGCCCATTTCCAGATGTGGGGTTAATGAAGATATTTTCCCAATCTGTACGTTGCCTATTTATCTTATTGACTTTTTCCTTTGCCTTATAGACACTTTCTAGTTTCATGAGGTCCCATTTATCAATTATTGATCTTAGAGCATGAGCCATTGTAGTTCTGTCTAGGAAATTTGCCCCTGTGCCAAAGAGTTCCAGACCCTTTCCCACTTTCCCTTCTATTAGATTCAATGTATCTGGTTTCATATTGAGGTCCTAATCCACTTGAACTTGAGCTTTTTGCAAAGTGACAAATATGTATCTATTTTCATTTTTCTACATGCAGACTGCCAATTAGACCAGCACCATTTATTAAAGTTGCTTTCTTTTTTCCTTTGTGTATTTTTGGCTTTTTTTTTTTTGGTCAAAGATCAAGTGTCCATAAATGTGTGGTTTTATTTCTTGATCTTCATTTCTATTCCATTGATCAACCTGTCTGTCTCTGGACTAATACCATGCTGATTTTTATCACTATTGTTCTGTAGCATAGCTTGAGGTCAGAGATGGTGATTCATCCAGAAGTTCAATTATTGTTAAGAATTGTTCTTGCTATTCTGTTTTTTGTTGTTGTTGTTGTCTTGTTTTGTTTTTCCAGATGAATTTGAGAATTGCTCTTTCCATATCTTTGAAGGATTATATAGGGGTTTTGATTGGGATTGCAGGATTGCCGTCATGCAGTCAAAAGATCTGACCTAGAATTGTTCCTGTCTGAAAGAACTACAGGGACAAAAATGAAGAGCATGAGAGAAAGGAGGTTCAGTGATAGGCCCAAACTGGGTCCAGCTCAAGGGAAGGCCTCTGGGGCCTGACACTATTATTGATGCTGTGGTGTGGTTATAGACAGGAGCCTAGCATGGCTGCTATATGAGAGCCCCACCAAGTAGGTGAAAGAGTCAGATGCAGATACTAGCCTCTAACCAATGGACAGAAACTGGGGAACCCTATGGTTGAATTGGAGAAAAGCTAGAAGAAGCTGAGGAGGAGGGGGTTCCATGGGAAGACCAGCAGTCTCAACTGACATGGACCTCAGAGATCTCTCAGACACTGAGCCACCAAATAGGCAGCATACACCAGCTGATATGAGGCCCCTAACACATATACAGCAGAGGAGTGCCTGGTCTGGCCTCAGTGAGAGAAGATGCACCTAACCCTCGAGAGACTTGAGGTGTCCGGGAGTGGGGAGGCCTGATGGGGTGGGTTTGGGAGTGTGGGGACATCCTCTTGGAGATAGGGGCCAGGGGAGTTATGGAAAGGGGTTGGGTAGCAGACCTAGAGGGGGTAAAGTCTGGAGTATAAAAAAGGATTAAAGAATAAAAATGTAAATAATAATAATAATAATAATAAAAGAAGTTTGGTAAAGCATTTACTACTAAGCCTGAAGACTTGAATTCAGTCCGGAGACAGACATTGTGGACGGGAAACAACTTTTGTAAGTTGTCCCCTAACCTCCATACAAGTAACCTCAATAAATGTAATCATTTGTTTAAGAAAATAAGGTTAGACCGTGGTATCTCAGTAGGAGATAAGCATGGTGGCTGTGGGAGCAGTATAATGACTTCTCAAGGTTCCATATCTGAATGCTAGAGGAGTGAAAGTCAAAAGGCACTGTACAGTTGTGATCTGGCTATAAATTAAGGTGGAAAGATAATGTGGATGGTTGGGGGGGGGTGATATGGTGATAGAAATCCTGATAAGGGGAAATGAGCGATATGAGAGCCAAAGAAGTTGGCAAGGGGACAAGAATGAAGGGTGGAGCGAAGTGATGGCTGTTTCTAAAGAAGGACCCAAGAAGTCCCAGAAGCTTCTGAAAACTGCCAAAGTCAAGGAGATGGGCCTTTACTAGAGTCCTGGAAGGAATTCTGACCTGCTAATACCCCAACTTCAGCCCTGTGTGATTTTTCCTAGCCCTAAATTCATTGTTGAGATTTGGCCTATTATGAACTGTAATGCTAAATTTTTGAAGGTCTAGGTCTACAATTGACTTCTCATGTTTACAAGTTTTTGTTACACAAACTTTGTTCCTTGATTTAAAACTATTGATGAATAAAATTGGCTATGCTAGTTATTGGAGAGATTAGTGGTAGGTGGGTTTGGAGTGAACTGGTTGGAGGAGGAGAGAAGAAGGAGAATGGAGAAGAAGCCCCCATGAGTCAGGTGAGTCATGAAAACATGGTCCTGAGGGCTGGCCAATTGGAGTTAAGAGCAGCCCAGATGAACATAGTAAGTAGTAACTCAGGGCTATTAATAGGAAAGTAGATTCTAATAGCATAGAGGGTAGATATCTGCCCAACTATTGTGCTGTTTAATGCTTATTGTAAATATAAAGGTCTTTTATCTGGGAACTAAATGATCAAAGGTGGGGTAGAAACCTGGGATCAGTATTAACAATTTCTGCAATTCACGTTGATTAAAGGCCCTCGGTTTGTAGATCTGGAAATGATAGTGACCAAAACAGGCATCTGTTGCAGAGCTCTTATTGTCAAGGTTTCCTAGAGCAAGTTTGTATTTGCCTTAGAGAAAGGAATCCCATTCCCCAAACAATAACAAGTGGAGGAAACCCACCAGAGAACAAAATTTAAAACAAACAAACAAACAAACAAACAAACAAACAAAAAACTGTCCTGATCAAAGGTTTCATTGGAACAAATAGGGGAAGTCATGATTTTATTAACGAAACTGAAGTTATGTGTTATAAAGCATGAGATCAAACCCATAATTCACTTCAGTGTATGTGTAATAATTTTGATTCCTTGAGACTCAAAACAATATCACAGAATGTACTATTGACTGAATATTTTCTTAAAAATTGTGCCAATGATAAATATTAGTAAATATTTTTTTACTAATTATAATGCTGAGTATTATAATGCTCTTTGGGCCAATGGAAAGAATAAAATGATAAATTTGTAAGGCCACACCTTGTTTCCCAGAAATTGTTCTATGATGCTATTTCTGAGAAGATACAAGCAAGAATCTACTCTCCAAACAGTGATTCCATGACAAACCAAAGTACAGATATAACCAGAGTCCATATAATAAGTTGGTCAACCAATAAATTTATTGGGGTTGTTTATGGGTGGAGGGTTACTTATGGGAGCAGAAATGGCTCAAAGACAGCTGCATCACCAAAGCCCAAGGCAGCATTGGGTGACAATTCATAAAAGCAGGGAACCTAGGCAGCTGTTTGGAGAGTGAACTTTCCAGGTCTTAGATCTTCTGGTCAGTTCTAAGTCATTTGTGCTTCTTGTTGGTAATTGAGTGCTCATCTGAGAATAACTCTCAGCAGACTTTATTGCTTATGGGAGGGAGTAGCCCAGTGAATCTGATCAGTTTTAGAGACTTCCTAAAACTATTTTGAGTTGTTGTTTCCTGTCGTAAGGAGTGTCTCTGCCATATTTCATCTTCTTCTAGAACATCCTGTTGTTTCACTACCCTGAAAATGTCTAGCTTTAAAGTCTCTCCAAAGACACATCTGGACACATTATTAATTAAATTGGAAGACACAAAATAGTTTTTCCTCATCAGAATGTATGTTTTCCCTGGGGGATTTTGTAGTCATGTCACTGTGCAAAGCCAAAATGTGTAGAGATGGGAAGAGCCAAAGAGGAAACACGATAGAGAGACACTTGTAGCAAAAATGGCAGCCCCTTGTGTTTTGTGGCTGACCAAGAAACCTTTAAATTTAAAACTGTTCTGAAGGAATTGAATGCCCATTAAACAAGGCCTAACATGCAGACTGGGTCTGAAGGAAGGGACTTTTCCTCAGAGGTAAAGTTTTACAAGATAATATTGAGCAAATTTAAGTTCCATGCTAGAGAGATGAAGAATAAAGAAATCGCATGTAACTTGGGCACAATGCATGTACTTGATGATAGTAACTGTCTTAGTTAGGGTTTTACTGCTGTGTACAGACACCATGAGCAAGGCAAATCTTACTAAAAAAAAAGAAAAGAAAAGAAAGGGGAAAAAATGAAAAGAAAAGAAAAGAAAAGAAAAGAAAAGAAAAGAAAAGAAAAGGAAAGAAAAGAAAAGAAAACCATTGAATTGGGGCTGGCTTACAGGTTCAGAGGTTCAGTCCAGTATTATCAAGATGGGAGCATGGCAGCATCCAGGCAGGCAAGGTGCAGGCAGAGCTAATAGTTCTACAGCTTCATCTGAAGGCTGCTAGTGGAAGACTGGCTTCCAGGCAGCTAGGATGAGAGTCTTATAGCCCACATCCACAGTGACACACCTACTTCAATAGGGCCACATCTTCTAATCGTGCCACTCCCTGGGCCAAGCATATACAAACCATCATAGTAACTAAGGCCAAAAGAATCAGCTATATTGGGACAAAGACATACAGCTTTTACTTGGTACAGGTGGGCGAGTTGCACTATTTAGACTTGGCAAAACTGGACCACTATGTGTATCAGGTTGGCCTTGAACTCACAGAGATCCACACACCTTTCTCTGCAACTGAGCGCCGAGATTAGGACATATATCATCACCACACACAGCCAGCTGGTTTTTTTTTTTATGCTGCCATTCTGATGGAGTGAGATGAAGTCTCTAAGCATGTTTATTTTTAATTTTCTTGATGGCTAAGGATTTTGAAAAAAGTAGCTCAAAATTCAGCAAGATTTAATTAAACTTTGGTACTATAGATGACTATTTTTTGAATGCTTTGAAAGTAGTCATAAAACTCGCGAAATTAGAAAGTTGGTTTGGAAAGCCTTACCTATTTCTCCACTCCCTTTTCTCTATTAGCACAGTCTGCAGGCAACTGTCAAGCTACCAAATATGCTTCTAGCCTGCTGTCACAGAGTCTCTTCTGGAGAGTGGCTAGTTTTAGCAGACTCAGACTGTACAGTGAGAAAAACCACAGAATCCTCTGTGTGAATATTATCTTAGAGCACATTGGTGTGTTTTGCCAAATTTGCCAAGGCATTTGCAAATATCCAAGCTGTGCTTCCTACTCTCCAATGTGCAGTGGGATAACGAGATGCAGAAGAGCTAAATAGTAATGAATGCAAATCTCCCTGGGTGGGTTGTCATTACCTAGCAGGATGCAGAGAAGGATCAATTGGGAAACTTTAATTCATTTTCAAAGCTGGAGTCCTTCCCAAATAGATGCTACTGGGTTTGCAGCTGATCTCTAGAGGAGACAGTGAGACAGGGAAGGCAAACTTCAAGAGATTATGAACAGAGACTCCAGCTGCTTCTCCATCAATTCCCTTCTTGCAACCCTCTGCATCTGCTCATTCCTCATGACTTTGGAGGTGGAGGGAAGCCAGTGTGACTTAGCAATGCCTTTAAATTCGTCTTTACAGTTGGGGTCAACACTAAATGTATTGTCTACTTAGCATTTTGTCCATGCTGAACTGTTTTGATGGTGTCCTGAAGCACCTCTTGCCTTTCGGATCATTGCATTAAGACTCGCTGTAGCATTATATTTGGTATCCTGTTCAAGGGTAATGAGTTTATTGTGGGACAGTAAGGTTCTTTTTTTCCTTCTACCCCATGTGATCCTTCAAACCCTTACCCATAATATCAACAGGGCTTCCTTCAGTGTAACAGCATATCAGGGTGCTGGGTTAAGAAAGAGAAAACTTTTATTTTTATTTATTTATTTATTTATTTATTTATTTATTTATTTTTGGCAAACTTAGAAAATCCACTTTAGAAAATCCAGCTGTAGAAAATCCAAAGGTTGGAGAGAGAAATAGAGGCAAGGTCAATGATTTTTAAAAATCTAATTAAGGAGGCACTGTCAGGAAGACTGACAGAACTAGCCATCTGGCAAGAGGGATTTATAAGCTGGCTTCATTGATTTTGTATGAACTGGGGGTAACTTGAAAGAAGAGAGGCATGTGGATTTTATTTTAACTCTATTTTCTCAGTTCTGTTAGCATGATTCTGACCTTCTGGAGTAGGTTCTGAATCCTCCATGGGTGTTTGGGAGACTGGGTAAAACTCTGTACTACTGAGAAGGCAGAGTGTCTCATATCTGGGTCCAGCAGAGACAGCCAGAAAGAGGTGATGCAATGAGTGGCAGAGAAAAGTTTCTTTTTTCCTGCATGGTTGAAGAGTTGTGGAGTGAACTCACAGTTGCTATCCAATTTTGTCACCTCTCTCAAGGCACTCCCTCAGGGCAGTCGCTGGGAAATGGGCTGAGAATGCTTCGGGAACAAAATTTATGAGCCCGCCAGTAACAGTTTGCTACACCCCAAGGTGTCCAACAGAAACACAGTGATTTCTCTTCTTCTTATCGTCGCTGTTGTCTTTGAGTATAAGGCTTTGAACTTTGATTAAAACAGCCCCCTTTCAGTTATCGGTTTATTTGTACTTTAGCCAAGACAGATGAATCTGTCAGGAGATACTACCATGTGGGGGCAAAATGAACTGTAATGGATCTGTGACAGTTTCAAGACAAAGAGGTCTGACGTGGCCAGTGTCTCCCTGCTCGTGATTCAGGAGCAATGGTGGAAAATTTGAAAACCGACAGATTTTTCTTAACCTTGTCACTTGCAGTAATGAGTCATTTTTTTTTGTAAAGAAAGAACATTTATATTCACATTTATATGCAAGATATTTTCCCCAGAACTTCTATACAATTTTTAATAGTTATTTATATGGCAGACTTGTGACAGTTTTGAGAACCCTTTTAATTCACAAGCTATCTTGTTTTATTCTGCCCGGTGAAAACTCCAAGGCCTGAAAGGCTCAGCAGAGACCTGCGAGGATGGTGCTAGGAGCTGCCCACTTGGTCTCTAAGGCTGGATCCACCTTTTACAT